>NW_026575052.1:5817500-6417500 GCF_905146905.1 Nyctereutes procyonoides
TGACACGGAACCTGGAAATCTCTCTGGAGAGAGTGAGGGGCTGAGTCCCAGCCCCCAGGGAGGAGTCGGCCCGGTGAGCACAGGGAGGAGTGGGGCTGGGAGCACCGGGCCGCCTGCTGCTGCACCTGGAGGGTGGGAGCAGCCGACAGCACCTCTCCCGTGCAGGTGTGGGCTGACCACGGGGAGGACGGACCGGAGTCCGAGCAGCTAGAAAGCGGGTGACAGCAGTTCAGGAGGAGACAGGCGAGCAGCCCCTGGGAGCCCGCTCGTGAGGCGAGCGCCTGGAGTGGGTGGCTCCTGAGTTGGGGCTCAGCGGGCAGGTGAGCCTGGCCCAGGGGAGTGAGCACCACCCTGGCGCCATCACGGCTTCCCACTCCCGTCCGTGGCCACAGCAAGCAGCCCCGTGACAGCTGCACCGCAGCTGGGGACTCATCCCGTCACCCCGCCACGAAGCCCGCTCCCGGGCCCTTCTGCCTCCTTCCCTTAAGGACGTGCCCCCTCGGGCGCTTGGTGGAGGCCCTCGCAGGTTCTCCTCCTGGGAAGCAGAGCCCGGGATGGACACTCGTGGGCAGGCGTCCCGAGGATAGCCCGTGGGCGGACGTGTCCACGAGGCGGAAGAGGAGTGGCCTTGGCCCCAGGGAGAGGCCGGGCTACTTGCTGGCACCATGAAGGTCTGGGCGGACCCCACGGGGACCCCTTCACAGCCGCCCTCAGGGGGCCCGGGAGAGTTGGCCCTGACCCTCCTCGGTGTGGGGTCACGGCTCTAGAGAGGGCTGAGCACCACCGCCTGCCACCCTCCCAGCAGCCGCCTGGGGGGGTCACCTGGGGCACCCACTGCAGCGTCCACCACAGACGCTCACTAAATGCTCCGTTCCCACCTTCCCTGGCACCTGGGTGCGGCCGCGTGACTCCACTCTGGCCAATAGCTTGCGACAGGAGGTCGTGTGCGCCACCTCCAGGTTGTGCCCTATGCCGCCCTCCCCACACTCCCACCCACCGGCTGGGACGCTGCCGTGAGGGTGGGAGCCACAGGCGCCACGGGGGGTCCAGGGCTGGGTGCGACACGTACAGGGCGGCCGAGTTGCCCACCAGTTCTCCACGGCACAGCTCCAGACCGTTACCTATTAGGGAAACAACTGCTGCTGTGTTTAAGCATTTTGGGGGCGGGGGGGGGGCTCTTTGTTGTAACCTGCTCTCCTTTACCCTGTTTGAGCGGCCGCCACCTACGTCATGTCCTGACGACAGGATGACCAGGGTGTTACGAGGTTGCCGTCAGGGTAAAGCAAAATAGGGACGCCTGGGTGGCTCAGTGGTGACACGTCTGCCTTGGGCTCAGGGTGTGATCCTGGGGTCCTGGGATCGAGTCCCGCATCGGGCTCCCCGCAGGGGGCCTGCTTCTCCCTCTGCCTGTGTCTCTGCCTCTCTCTGTGTGTCTCTCATGAATAAATAAATAAAACCTTTTTTTGAAAAAGGATAAAACAAAATAGTGTACAGATGACAGGAACAAGAAGTGTCGCCCTCTTTCAAGCTCGCCACCCTATTGCCCACGTGTCCTCGATGGTGCCCCTTGTCGTGGGGACTTTAATAAGTCGCGGGAGGTCCCTGCATCGCTGTGAAGGCCACTTCCCTGGCACCCACACCCTAGTGACTGGAAGGGTCAGGGTCGTTCTTACCGATGGTCAGACCTCGATCCATCACCAAACAGGGACACAGGGCCTCCTGGAGCCTCAGTCTTCTCATCTGTAGAGTGGGGATGAGAACCCCCAAGATTAAACGGGATGATGTATGTGAAACACTCATAAATGATGCCCCCAGCCCCTGCTACTGTCACAAGGTCGCTCTTTCTCTTCCTAAAACACCTGCACGGGCCCACACGAGAAAGCGAGCCCCAGTGCTTCCCTGGGCCTGGAAACGTGCCGGGCGAGGTCGGGGACCCGAAGTCCGACAGCTGGAGCCCGCGCCTGCGTGTCGTGTGGACCTTCCCAGCAGGTCCCTCAGGAAGCGGGGACCGGCCCCCCCACCCCACGCCGAGCGTCCCTCTGATTCCTGGTGGAAGGAATCGGCACGAGGCCGCCGGCCCAGGGCCCAGCCCCCTCCTCCTCCGCGTGGGGAGCACCGGGTCCCCCCCACCCCGATCGGTGCGGGGGGGCAGAGGCAGAGCCGCATCTGCCCGGCGCTTCAAAGCTCTTTGACACTTGTTAATGTCTTCCCGCTTCCGTGCAGGAGGGTCTGGTTCGCATTAGCACCCCGGGCCCCGCGGTGGTCGGACGCGGGCCTTGGGCTCCATCCAGAAAGTGTCAGACTCCGCTGGGGCTCCTCCGACTACTTATCTAACATGGAACATCGAATGGTTTGATCTGCCAATTAGGCTCACCCGGAGCTGCTAACTGGAAGCAGATGGGCCTATATGTTGTCGTATGGAAACCTTGCACTCCCCCCTCCCTGCAGAAGGGGCAGGCGACGCCCCGCCCTTCCCCGCTCAGCCGCCCCAGCACCCCCGATGGCAGCAGGTCCAGGGCCTCCCTCGGCGGGGGGTTGGGGGGGCAGTGGGGGGAGACCTCACCCGCGAGGCTCGGCCTCATCCCCTATTCCCCGGGCTGGAGGCAACGGTTGTTGCCAGCTGTGGAGCAAGTGGGGACCAGAGTCCACCCAAGTGGCCCCAAATCCCCAGGAGGTCTCCAAGCTGCTGCCGATCTCCACCACCCGGTGCTGCTGGGCCGGGCCCTGGAGGGACCTGTACACAGCAGGTCAGCACTGGCCGTGAGCTGGGCCCCGGCTGCACAGAGGCAGGGGTGGTGTGAATGAAGGGGTCCCTCGGGGTCACTGCTCACTCTCTGGTGGCCCAAACCCACCCACAGTGCCACCCAAACCAGGATCCCTCCAGGGCCCACTTGCCACCAAGGGGCATCGACGCCACCCCAGCTCCATGGCACACGGGCCCAGGCCACCAGCCTGGCTCAGCTGGACCTCCCGGGGTGGGGGGAGGCCTCCTGCCTCCTCCCTCGGACCCACACCACCTGTCTCCTCTCTTCAAAACCTCTCCAAGTGTCTCTCTCTTAGGACAAAGTCCAAGTTCCTGACAACGATCGTAGCTAACACCTGACACTTGCTCCGTGCCAGGCACCCCGTACGTGTCTTCGTGGGGCAGCTCATGTTCGCCCCTGGGGGGTGGATGTTGTGACCATCACCCCATTCTGTAGAGGAGGAGCCTGCAGCCCAGGGGCGGAGGGGGGGTGTCTGTGAACTCCCCCAGAGGCACACGGCCAGATGCCGCTCCCTCCTCTGTCTCTGTCTCCGTCTCTGTCTCTCTGTGCCCCATCTGTCTCCCTCCCTCCTCCTCCTTCCCTCTATACCCCCCTGCCCCTAACCCTCTCTGCCTTCATCTCCCTCCTTTTGGTGTCCTGAGTCCTCCACCAGGACACAAGCTGCCCAGGCACAGCCAACAAGCGCCCAGCACCCTGAGCAGCAAATACATCAGACATGAGACAAAAGCCCCACTGAGAACAGCCCACCCCTGACTCAGGTGGTCACAGCCCCGAGAGGCAGCAGCCTGGGAGCACCAAGGATTTCCTCTGCCCCAAAGCAGGGCGGCCTTCCTGGGGGAGGAGGCACTTGAACTGGGCCTTAGGGATCAGTGGAAGTCCAGCAGGGACTGGGAGGGAGAAGGGACAGCTGGAGCACAGGGACGAAGCCAGGCCTGTGTTTGGGGGGAAGAGCAGGAGCCTGCGGGGGCCCCTGGGAGGGGGGCAGGAGCGGTGAGCAGGAGCCGCAAAGGCGGCCGGGCGCCGTCGTGCAGGCACCTGGGGAGCCACAGAAGGGGTCCGTGCTGGGAAAGCTTGTGACCAGATCGGGGCTAAGGGGACGTCAGGCAGCGAGCGGGGCAGGTGTGGGGACGGTGCCAGGGGCCCAGGCAAGGGAAGCTTGAGAGATGCTCCAAGATACCTGTCGACAGGTCAGAGTGTGCCCAAGGGAGGGGACTCGGACGGCGCTCGAAGTCAGGTCCTGAGGGCAACTGATGACTGTTAGACCGAAAGGAGATGAACTGAGAACTCAGTACGGTACCCCCCAGTTCTCCAAACCCCAGCTCCGTGACTTAGGAGCTGGGTGACCCTGAGCTAGTTAACCAGCCTCTCTGGGCTTCAGTTTCCTCTCCAGCAGGTTACAGACGTGCTGGCTTGCCAGGGGCAGCACCCCCAGCTCTGCGAACCTTAAGCAGCAGGGGCACACGAACGGACTGGGATGATCCCAGAGGTGGGGCTGCCTTCAGGGGGGATCCATCAGCCCGGAAGGCTCCATGGACCCAGTCTCTCCATCCTTCCCCTTTACCTTCCGCAAAGCCCCATTTCCCTGTAAGGCTGACTTGCCTCGTGGGCCGCACAGGAGTCGCCCCCATGTGCCGTGTCTCAGCCTTACTAGCTCCTATAGAAAGAATCTGTGTCCCAGGTAAAGTCCCCCAGAGAGCCTTTCGGACCAGACCAACCCTCAGCCTCGGTCACCTACTCCACTGGGCCCTGGAGCCAGGACAGAGTCAGCTTCCCCAGAACAACATAGATCTCTCCTGGGAGAGGACAGCGGCTGCAGGTAGGGTGGGACACAAGGGGATGCCAGCGGGCATCGGCACCTGTGGCCACTGAGGCTCACGGGTGCCCTTCGGGTGGGGTCACCGTGGGGACATGCGAAGCACCTGGCACAGGGTCGGCACCCCTGGAGAGGCAATTGTTTTTGCCGCCGCTACACATGAAAGGCCATCATGAGAAAGAGGAATGAGATTTACTTCGTGGCCCCAAAAGATGAAACTGGGGCCCGTAGATGGAAACCCCGAAGAAGAGTCGGGTTTGAGGCAATCTAAGGAAAATTTCTAACAGCGGGCACCGTGCTCCGTGAGCCTCCCGTCAGGGGAGGGGATAGAGAAGGAGGAGACGAGGTCAGCTCAGGGCAGCTGTGGAAGGAGGTGTGGAGCAGGTGGCCCTGAGGTCGGGGAGGGGGGTCCGGGATTCTCTCCCCAGTGGCGGTCCGGGAGGCAGAACCAGGAAAAGGATGTCATTATCTCTCTCTCAAAAAAAAAAAAAATTTAAACCACGGCGTCAGAAGCATGCAAGAAAAGAGAATTAAGAGCTTAAGACTCCCTGAGCCTGACAATCTGGTCCCGAGGGCGAGGGGGGACAGGACGCAGGCACCTCCAGAGCTGCTCGCTGGGAGCTCAGGGCTGGGTGAGGTCTCCGCCCGGGACGCAAGCGTAGGGGATGGAGAAGGATGCACACACCCAGTGGTCCGTGCTTGGGGTCTTCCCCCACCCCACAGTCTCCAACAGTCGGGCCAGGCCAGGGTTCAGGACCATGAGAAGACGACAGAGGCGAGAGACAGCTGGGAACAGCACCTGGGGGGACCCGGGGTGGGACAGGCCAGCACGTGCACAGACGCTGGCAGTGGCTCCAGGAGGACAAGGTGCGGGGCCCGGTCAGGGTGCCCACGTCTAGCCCCACGTCTAGCCTTACAAACCCGTTTCTCACACCGGCCACCCCCAGCCCCGTGCTCCTGCTCAAGCTGCCCGGGGCCTCCCGGCACCCCACCTTGGCTCCCGCTCTCCGCACTTGCAGTCCCCACACTCAGGCTCCCCACCTTCCAGGCACCCTTCTGCCCTTCATCGCTCATTCCAGAAGCCTGCTTCCTTCAGGGTCCCCCTGGGCACCACATCCACCAGCTGTCTCCCTAAAATCTGGGCATCCCCCCCTGCCACCCCAGGGCCTCGTGGAGAGACTGCGGCCCCCCTTGCACCAGCTCCCCTGGGGAGCCTCTGGGTCCCCCTCCGCAGAGGGTCGCAGCTCCAGGGATGGGCTGTGAGCTCCTGGGGAAGTTTGGCCTCTTTGAGCGCCCTCCTGTCCCCATCTGCAGAACAAGGACCCCAACAGTAGTGACTGATGGAGTTTGGTGGGGGAGGGAATAGTGAACCACGTAGCAGAGCCCGCAGGGAGGTGAATACACGTTTGCTGCCGTCGTCCTCACTGATTGTGAGCACAAGGGTTTGTTTTGTATTTCTCGATGCCTCTCAGGGTCCGGCACCCCGGGCCCCGCGGGATGAGCAGAATCAAGGAGGCCGAGGCCGAGGCCGTAGGGAGCGGCGGTGGAGGGGAAGGGGGCGCCGCACAGGGACTTGGCTGCTCGAGCGTCCCTGGAGCACCTGCTATGGGCCAGCCCTGGCCAGAGCCTCGGCCTGGAGAAACAGGGAGCGTCCCTGTCGCTGCCATGATGGAGAAGCAGCCCCACAATGTAAAGGCCGTTTCCCCAAACTCCACTTGATTCAAACCAAGATCCCACCGCCCACCACCTTGAAGCACGAGAGAGGTAGATTCAAGGCATTTGGGTGGCTCAGGGGTTGAACGTCTGCCTTTGGCTCAGGGCGTGATCCCGGGGTCCTGGGATCGAGTCCCACATCGGGTTCCCCACAGGGAGCCTGCTTCTCCCTCTGCCTCTGTCTCTGCCTCTCTCTGTGTCTCTCAGGAATAAATAAATAAAATGTTTTTTTAAAAGAGGTAAATTCAGGACGAGAAGGAGATAGTCCTGCCCTCACGGCTGTGAATGAGCTTCGGGAAGTTGCTTCTGCCAAGGGGGGTGTCGGGCCAATCTAGAAACCATTCCCGGGGGCGTTCTGAGGCCGCCACAAGGTCACCCCAGTAACTGAGCCTTCAGGGAGCCTGTCTCTCTGCCCGAGTGCAGTGAGGCTCTGACACACGCCCCCCTTCCAGCTGGCCACCCCTGAGCTGGTCACTCGACCTCTCTGGGCAGCAGCTTTGAGGCCTCAGCACTGAAATTCTGCCTCCCGGATGAGCTGTGAGAGACCGGCTCTGACCCCTGGACGGAGAATCGGGGCTCATCCTGCCACCCAGGACGATAGGCATGGGCACAGCCACACCCAGAACCGCACTGTCTTTGGGGTTCAGCGGTGCCAAGGTGGCGGTGCCATGGCACGTGCTGGCTCTGGAGCACGTGTGAGGCCCAAGCACCCCCCAGACGATGCCCAGAATTTGCTGAGGGCCAACCTAGTTTGCAGCGGAGGCTAGTACCATGGACATTTGGGTGTAAAAATGAAACACGGCCCTATTTGACCCTGGTGGTTAAAGGGACATGCGGATTTGCAATGGTTGGCATTTATTGAGTACCTACTGTATGCACTCCACGCCCATTCTCTCTGACCCTTCAGTGTCCCTGGGAAGGAGCTCTTGTTCCTATTGTAGGGACGCGGACGTAGAGGCTCAGGAACAGTGAGCAGTTGGCCCAAAGTACACAGCTCAGGCGTGGCAATGCTGGGTTAGAAAGCAAAGTCTCTGACTAAAATCTTTCTCTGGGGAAGGGGGGACGCTCCAGAAACAAGAAGGAAACTCATTCGCGTCACCCAAGTGAGGTTTATTCACATGCATCTATGACGCAGCCCCGAGGCGCAGCCGTTGCTCAGAGAAGCTGGATCCCAGTCTGGCGGGGCGGGGGGGCGGGGGCCGGGAGGTGAGGCACAGACAGGGGGGCAGCTAGTGACCGACACCGCTGCCCCGCAGACATCCCCTGACACCAGCCCGTCCCAGCCCCTGCAGCCCAGCCTTGGCTCCCCACAAACAGGAGGGAGGGGAGCGAGCCTGCACCCGCTGTGACCACCAGATGGAGACTGTAGGCTGCTCAAATCCATCTCTGTCGGGGAGACCAGTAGGGTCCCCACCCTGAGTGGGGTTTCCTAGAATGGGCGGCAGGGCCTAGCAAGCCAAACAGCTACCGGGAAAGTGCGACCCGCACCCAGCTCCACCTCCCCACCCCGTCTGCATCTCCCTGCGGCTGAGCCCTTGGGCCCTGGGCAGCCCTAGTGGGCGGTGCTAGTCCTTCCCCATGGTGTAGCCCTGAATCATGCTGCTGAAGTAGACCTGCGTGTTGCGCTCTGGGTAGAAGAGGACCATGTAGCATTTGGGACCAAAGTAGCCAAAGCTGATGCCCAGAAGGTTGAGCACGGTGACCAAGAGGTCCAGGATGGTGACCAGGACCCCGTCATAGACGGACATGAAGGTGCAGAGGGAGACGGAGGAGGTGAAGTAGAAGGTCATGCAGAGGGTGATGAACTTGGCCTCGTTGTAGTTGGTGGGCAGCTCCTTGCCCATGTAGGCGAAGCTGAAGCCCGCCACGGACAGGAGCAGGTCCAGGCTGGTGTTGAACAGCAGCGCCCTGCGGTAGTTGCAGGACAGGACCATGATATTGGGGTCGTCGGGGTCGGGGCGCGCAGTAGGGTTGGCGGTCGTGGCCAGCACGTTGCCTGCCACGATGACCACCTTGAGCACCATGAAGGATGCCACGAAGACGTAGGGCCCGTGGCAGCGCACCCAGTAGCCGTAGGCGCGCGGGAGGCGCCTGGCCATCTTGAAGATGCAGACGATCTGGAAAGAGCGCACGGTGATGCAGGAGATGCAGATGGTGAAGCACAGGGTGAAGAAGGTCTGGCGCCAGAGGCACGAGAAGAACGTGGGCTGCCCTATGTACATGGGGACCATGGCATATGCCAGCAGTAGCGGCACCAGCATCAGGAAGCACATGGGGCCCCCGGCCGAGCGAACCACGGGCGTGTGGAGGTGCCTCCAGAAGATCACCATGATGGCCAGGGTGCTGAGGAAGCCCAGGATGGTCAGCACAACCACAAAGATGGTGGAGGGCTCGTGCCATTCGAGGAAGGCCAGCCGCCGCTTGAAGCAGGAGGTGTCGTTCCTATGGGACCACTCGTAACTTGGGCAAGGCTGGCAGTCAAATTCGTCTGCAAGAGCCCACGGCAGCTCCCGTCAGCCTCGCCCACTTGGCAGCACCCCCATCCTCTGCACCTGCCCCGGGCCAGGCCTCGGGGGTGGGGGGACGAGCTGAGGGCAATGCCTACCGGCCTAGCCACCACCACTCACTGCACCTCTTACACCCACTGGCCCATCAGCTCTTCCCTGCAACCCCATTTCACAGATGAGTAACCCGAGGCTCAGCCAGGTGGTCATTACAGAGGGTTTGAACCGAGGTTCCCTTGACTCGGATCCTAGCAACTGTAATTCCTTGCTCCCGAGACCTTACCCTCTGGTGGCATAGACATTCACACGTTGGCCCAAAGAATTCCTTCAACAATTTTTTTTTTCGAACACCCTCCACAGTGGGTGATGGGCACCTGAGGTGGGAGGCCAGAGACGTGGGCGACACCTAGCCAGCCCCCTGCCGTCAGGCTACCGACCAACTGGGAAGGGAACAGCCTGTGAAATCATGCAACAAATTTTTATTGGGCACCTACTCTGGGCTCTGGGCTCTGCTGGGCCCACAGTAAGCACTCTGATGAGGAAGTCACGAAAAAAATAATTTAAGCCCCAGCTGTGAACGGTGCTCAACACTAAAACAGACGGAGAGAAGGCATTGTCCGCACCTTCCCGGGGTTTGTGATCTATAGGGGGAGGTATGAGCTCTTCTGATCAAGGATGTCAATCAAAATTCACTGATGATACGCTCTGCACTACACTAGGCACTGGGAGGTCAGAGAGATAAACCAGATCCTGTCCCCGTCTGCCAGAAACATTTCCTCTATGGACAGAGACATTCATTTATTCATTCATTCACCCACTCATCCATCCATCCATCCATCCATCCATCCAATGGACATCCTCTGGTCTGACACCCCTGAGCCCTCAGCTACATGTGCGTGGAGTGGGGACCAGTGCCAGCCTTGCCTGATGGAGGGCTGTTCCTTCTCCCACCCTCCCTAGCAGCGAGCGTTGAAGATTTTTCTCTACACCAACTCCTAGGGAGATACACTGGAATCAGACATGGTCCCTGGCCTTTGGACACTTACATCCTGTGGGGGAGACTCCAGAGACCCTGCTCTCAGAGCAGGGCAGGGCTGAGGGTGTATACTCAAAACCCACCTGCAGTTCGGTTGAGGAAGGTGCCAGGAAGGCAGTCGATACACTCGAAGCAGCAGGAGTGGATGCCCACAGGCTTCTTCCTTTGGCCAGGATGGCAGTCCTTGGAACACATGGACACGGGGATCTGGAGGGAGGAGGACAAGAGCCCCTGAGACCAACCAGCAGGATGCTCTGGGAAGGGAAGCCTGGCACCCATCTGGGATGGGGAAGGAGCAGGAGTTGCCATTAGAACTGGACGTCTGTAGGGACCCTCTTAGTTTGGCCTGCCTGACACCTGATCCACCTTCTTCCCATGACAGCATCTAACCGTTGAGACGGAGACTTCCTGAGGTTGCCAAACAGACAGGATGTGACTCTGGGGCTGCCAGCAGCCACCTGCCTCCATGGAGGGGGAGCACTCCCAAGGAAAGGACTGCCCTCTGGAGAAAGACCCTGGATCCATCCGTGCCTGAAGTCTCATGGTCTACCCCCGGAGTTTTCAATGATGGGAAGCAACGACTTCACTCTGTGCTTACACCACTTTCTGCCATGTGTATCTAAGAGTCTGGCACAGCCTTTGCGGAGCGGCAGGGGTTTTCAGCTGAATAAGAGCAGGTAGGCAGTGGCCATGTATCTTGTTCTTACCGCTCAATTTCTGTAGAATAGAGGACCCACCCC
The DNA here is from genome assembly GCF_905146905.1 of Nyctereutes procyonoides. Classification (NCBI taxonomy): domain Eukaryota; kingdom Metazoa; phylum Chordata; class Mammalia; order Carnivora; family Canidae; genus Nyctereutes; species Nyctereutes procyonoides. The sequence continues at coordinate 5,828,072 of NW_026575052.1, forward strand.
CCCACCCTCCCGGTTTAGTGAACACACAGATGAATTACAAGCAGAGGGAACAGTAAAGGCAATGAGGCTGGGGGATGGAAGGGAGTCAGCAGGGACCGGGAGAAGTGTGCAAGGTGGGAGAGCCATATCCTGGAGGCTCCTGTATGGCACGCTAAGGATGGAGGGGCAGTGGGAAGCCATCGTTCCTGAGTGGGGGAGCAGCCCGACCAGATTCAGGTGGCACAAAAATCATCCTGATGCCCAAACAGGAGGGTGTTATGAGAGCACGCGTATGAAGGGCCGGGGCCCACACAAGGGGAGCCGCAGTGGGACCACTTGGCCCCAGAACCCCTCCTTTCTTGCCTCTGAGAGGTCACCTGCCTTCCTGCTCCACCCCGTCATCCCTCCTGCACACGGTCATCAGATGACACCTCCAGACGTCTTGTTCTCCTGCTTTCTTGTTCCTGGAAGAACCTCAGAGACTCTCCATCAGCCAAAATAAAACATCTGATCCCCCGCCAGCCTCTCCAGGCTGTCAGGGGTCTTCTCTGCCTCCAACAGGACCACACACGTGCACACCAAGACACGTGAGCACCTTGTCCACACCTACACCTTACCACCCCCTTGCCATGTATCCTCCCCCCACAACCCCACCACCTCCCAAACTCATCTCTTCACTCTTCCCTAAGTAACCAACTTAACCCTCTCTTACTCATGGACTCTCAACCTGCTATTCATTCACTCACTCCATTCATTCATTCATTCATTCATTCATTGAAAAAAGCACTGAGCCAGGCACTGGAAATACAGCAGTGAATCAAACAAGGCCCCGTCTTTGTTCCCAAGGAATCAATACCTTCACAGGGAAAAGACACAATTCACATCTGAATATGTAACTTGACAAGCGGTGATAAATACCAGGAGGAAAAGCAGAGCCATGCAGGGGGGGGTGGAACGCAAAGGAGGGGCTGGTTGCAAAATCGAACAAGGTGGGCAAGGGTGGTCTCACTGAGCGGCTGACACGAGAGCAGAAACCTAATGGCTGTGAGGGACCAAGCCACAAGGAGATCTGCACAGGCCGAGGGAACAGCTTGTGCAAAGGCCCCATGGCCAAGAGGGACGTGGCATGGTCACTGAGCAGCAAGCCCCGTGTCGCTTGAGCACCAACATGAAGGGCAGCAGCAGATTAGTTCAAAGAGGTCACGTCGAAATACTTGGACTTTCACTCTGAGTGAAATGAGAAACAAGGCAAGGATTCCATGCAGAGGAATGACAGGATCTGAGTCCCTTTTAACAGGATTGTCCCAGGTTCCATGATGAGTTTAAACCGTGAGGGGCCAGAGCAGAAGCCAGGGAGCAGGTAGGATGCTGTCACAATAGCTCAGGTGGCAAACGGTGGTGGTTCTCGCTAAACAGGCAATGGTGAAACAGAGGAGAAGAGCTCAAAAAGCTCAAAACATTTCCGAAAGAAATTAGGACCTAAGTAAATGGAAAGACATTCCACATTCATGCCTTGGAAGACTCGACACGGCGACAATGTCAATACCACCCAAAGCAATCTGCAGATTTAATGTAATCCCTACCATAATCCCAATGATTCTTTTTGTTTGCGGGAATAGAAAAACCTACCCTAAAATTCAGAAAAATCTCAAGAGACCCGGGGTCCCCAAAGCAATCTCCAAGATGAACAAAGCTGGATGACTCACATTTCCTGATTTCAACACGTACTGCAAAGCTACAGTAATCAAAGCAACATGGTGCTGCCTTAAAGACAGACATACAGACCGATAAACCAGAATAGAGAATCCAGACACAAACCCTCACATATAGAGTCAAATTATGTTTTTGACAAGAGTTGCAAGACCATTCAGTGGGGTGGTGGGGGGAGGGGTGCAGAGGGGAATCATTTTTCCAATGAATGGTACTGGGAAAACTGGATATCCACATACAAAAGGATACGGTTAGACCTAACACGACACACCATCACCTCAAAATGGAACCATGACTTCAATGGGAGACTTACAATCATAAAAACAACTAGAAGAAAACAAAACATAGGGCCCGAGTGTCATGATGCTGGAGCTGGCAGTGGTGTCCTGGATAGGACTTCATGAACATTTAAAACTCTTGTCCCTCAGATGATATTACCAAGAGAGTAAAAAGGCAACACGCAGAATGGGAGACAATATTTGCAAATCATATATCTGACAAGGGATTAGTATCCAGAATATATAAAGAACTCCTAGAACAGAATGGCTTAATTCACAAAGGGACAGAGGAAAAAACAAAAATCAAAAAAAAAAAAAAAAAAAAACCAACAACAAAGGGACAGAGGACCCGAATAGAGATTTCTGTAAGGAAGAGATACAAACAACGAATAAGCACAAAAAGATGCTCAATCAGCAGTCAGAAAATGCAAATCAGGGATCCCTGGGTGGCGCAGTGGTTTAGCGCCTGCCTTTGTCCCAGGGCGCGATCCTGGAGACCCCGGATTGAATCCCACGTCGGGCTCCCGGTGCATAGAGCCTGCTTCTCCCTCTGCCTGTGTCTCTGCCTCTCTCTGTGTGTGACTATCATAAATAAATAAAAATTTAAAAAAAAAGATGCAGATCTTTGCTAAGCACTTTAAAAAAAAAAAGAAAATGCAAATCAAAACCACAGCAAGAGACCGCCCCACACGCATTAGGATGGCTACTATTAAAAACAAAAACAAAAACAAATAAACAAATAAACAAAACCAGAATATAACCAGTGTTGGTGAGGATATGGAGGAACTAGAATCTCCTGTCCGTGGCTGAGAATGCAAAATGATGCCGCCACTGTGGCAAACAATATGGGGGTTCCTCAAAAAATTTAAAAATAGAACGAACACATGATCCAGCTTCCACTTCTGGGTGGATACTCAAAAGAATTGAAAGCAGACTCTCAAGGAGATGTCTGGGCGCCCACGTTTATAGCAGAATTGTTCACAATAGCTTAAAGGTAGGAGCAACCCGAGTATGTCCATCGACAGATGGACAGATGAGCGAACTGTGATGTTTTGATTGGATTAGGATCATTCATAATCATGACCCCACTGACTGAATGGGTTCTTCCATCTTGAAAAGGCAAGGAATTGTGACACAGGCTACAAAACGGATGAACCTGAGGACGAGAAGCTAAGTGAAATAAGCCAGTTACAAAAAGACAAATACTGTGTGATTCCATTTATAGGAGGTTCTTTTGTCAAATCCATAGAAACAGAAAGTTGAACGGTGGTTTCCAGGGCTGGGGAGAAGGGGGCGTGGGGAGTTGGTGTTTAACGGGCATAAAGTTTCCGTTCTGAAGGTGATGCGTTCTGGAGGTGGAGGGTGGTGGTGATGGCGCAAGAATGTGAACGTACCTAACACCACTGAACCATACACTTGGTTATGATGGTAAAACTGTGTATATCTTGCCACAATTTAAAAATTTGGGGAAAAAATGGTTGAAGTGGTAAAAGTGATGTTATGGGGGGTTTTTTTACCATATTTTTTTAAAATTTTTAATTAATCTATAGCAAAACTTATAGAATGTAGCGAACACAGTACTTAGAGGAATATAGACCGCTATCAGTGACTACTGAAAAGAGAAGAAAGCTCTCAAATGAAACTTGTGCCCCATGTTTTCTTCTAGTTGTTTTTATGGTTTTAAGTCTCAACATTTACGGTCTTACGGCAGAGCTAAGCTTACTCTTCTACTCTCCATCAGGGTTTGGTCTACACGGAACTAGATAGCTCCGACATTCTGCAGAACATCATGCTGGTCCGCTGTAACCATGGCATCGTACTAATAGGATCTGGTGAGTAGGAAGTAGCAAGGACTCTTTATGGCCAGCTAGGATGCGAATCCTCAGGTATAAGCGTATACGATAAACCTTTCAAAGATTCAGAGGAGGCCTGTCATGTCAGTGAGGGGTCTAGGGGTCCCGTGGTCTGGGAAATTCCAGGTCAAGGTCAACCTCTCTAGGCTAAAAGATAAGTCATTTCATCTTCCATCTCCTGCCCTTACAGAAGCATGACTCTTGATGAACCTCCAGTTGTGGGGGACAGCACAAATCACTCTTAGAAATCCTGCTCCAACCCACATTCAGCAGGCGACTCAGACGGCTTACGGTTTCAAGGTAAAGAATGACAAGCCTAGAGAAAGACTCCGAAGAAGACCCTGGCTGCAGGCCCCGCTCTCCTAGCCACTCAGGCCACACGGCCAGGGAGATCTGCTGATGCACAGGGCAGGATGGGCAAGCCCCAGTAAGAGAGTTGCACGATTCAGCAACAACATGCCTTCCACTGTTTGTGAATCAGCTCCTGTGTCCTGCTGGGCCTTTGTGGGAAATGAGCACGTGGCCTCGGGGACGTCAAATGACCCTTGATGGAGTCCTAAGGTCGGGCAGGAAGAGTGGCAAGTCTCAATGCAACGGAAATGGTGCATTTGGGATCAGGCCAAAGCAGGGCCAGAGGGAACAGGTGTAATTCTCAAATCAGTGATTCACAGGTATTACACTCATAGCTTGATATTAGCATGACCTTAAAATGGACTGTCGCCATACTAAGCTCCTCTTTCAAGACAGTAACGAGGGACAATGTCCCTTGTGTGTAGAGAGTTGCAAGCAGAGCACGCGCTTGCTCACTTTGCGTGGACGGGAAAGGTCCTGGCGTGTGGATATTCCTGGGCTGCTGGGCAGTGATGAGCAGCTTGGCTGGTTGCTTGGAGGGCCCAGAAAGGAAAAGGCTGGAAGGATGGAAATGAGATCATTTGGGGTGGGGTGGGGGGGTGCGGAGATCCACGGGAGTGAGTACTAAGCACGACGACCTTTGAGTCTCGTGGGAATGCCAATCCAAGCAACAGGGAGTGATAAGAGCCAGACAGAAAGGATGAAGCCTCCAGTACAGGTCAGCTGGCCTCCACCCTGGGCCCCCCGGGGCTCACGCAATGGGCCACAGAGGGGGCACAGTGTCGGGGATGCTGCAGAGGCCCCCCCCCACCGTAGTCGGCATAGCTGGTGCTACTGCTGAGCACCTCACTCTGCAGCCCGGAGACCACGCTGAGCCCTGGATTTGCCTCCACTCCACACAGACGCAGGCACGTCTACAATGTCGGGTGTCTTGTCTTCTTCCCCGAGGAATCCACTGATGCGCCACTCGCCTCCCCTGTCCGCAGGGCAGAGCCGTGATCCAAAGACATACGACTGAATGAGTTAGCGTCACAACTCAAACATCACATCAGACAAAAGACCCATTGTATGGCCAAGGGGGCATGTGACACAGGCATGTGACCTCCGGATCCACTGGTCCCAACATATACCAGTCGCCTAGATGTACCCAACCTATTAGAATGACGGGATGGCACACTAAGGGCTCAGGTCGGGTACCCGCTTGGGGACACCATCTTGGGAGTAGGGCCACTGCCTTATAGGATGAGGTGTAAGCACTGAATGGGAGGTTGGTACATAGCACTGTGACCCCAACAGCTAGAATACGGGGGTTCAGCAACCACGGAAGGATTGGTCTCGGGGGCTTACCGGGGGACTGGAGGGTCTCATCCCCTCAAGCCCGGACTCTTGCTAGAACGCAGCTTCTGTCCTCCAAATAGGGAATGGTTCCATCAGCAGACAGCAAAGGCTGTCTGCTGCCCCCATGGTCATTTCAGGGGCCCCATGCCAGCGAACAAGACAGCCAAGGAAGGAGGAGGTAAGTGACTCGGAAGAGCAAGAGGAGCCAGTCGCTGGCACACAGGAGGGCGGGCAGGAGTAGGTCTGGGATCCGGGAGATTGGCTGCGGTGGCCCAGTCGTTACTGCCGCTGGACAACTGCCACAGCCACAGGCCAGCAAGGACAAGATGACCAGGGGCTCAGACACCTGGGGACGAATGTCTGGATCACCCCAGCGGCCAAGTGGCTGAGGGCGAAGGACACTCCGGGGTGGGTGGCAGGAGGGAGGCATGAGTAGACGCTCCACCGGGGACCCCACTGCAGCAGCAGGGCCTGTTGGGAGGTCCGCTCAGCTCCCGGTGAGGGCACTGGGCTGGCTGCTGCCCTCCAGGCTCCACCCCACTGGGTCAGGGAGGGACATCATCGCAGTGAGAGCAGCGAGGAGTAGACGTCTCTGTGGGCTCCCTCACGTTTTCTCAGGCCCACCTCCTTTTATTCCTGCTACGGCACAGCAACCACTCCATGCAGGCGCTGCCTGTCAGCACCTCATCTAAGCGACACTCAGTCTCCTTCTCTCTCTGCCCCGGGGCCGTGGCATGAGATGCTCATGGGAAACTGCTGGGCACTCATATATCTGTGACCCGGAAGCACAGGGAGTTAACGCCCCTTGGGGTGACCCCCAACCACAGGAGGTGGGGGCAGTACAGACCCATGGACCCATCCCACCCCCTTCCCTCCCTTGGGGGTCATTCTAAAGTGGCCCTTCAGAAGGTCCTGCTAACACTGAGCTCGCAGCGGTGCCCAGCTTGAGAACATTCCTCTGCTCCTAATGACCTCTCCCCCATCACCTACTCTTGTTCCCGTGGAGCATATCCTGGGATAAACTATCTGCACATCAACCCTTGCCTCAGGCTCTGCTTTCTGGGAGAAACCCGAGCGAAGATGCTGTTATTTGTTGAATCGTGTCCCCTCAAAATTCATAGACTGAAGTCTGAACCCCCAGGACCTCCAAATGTGATGTTATTTGGAAATAGGATTGTTACAGATGTAATGAGCTAAAATGAAGCCCTAGTGGAGTGGGGTGGGCCCCTACTCCAATACGACCCATGTCGTTACAAAAGGGGGGATTTGGAGACCGACTCACCCACAAGGAGAATGTCATATGGGGGTGATGGCAGAGGTCAGGCGGGACCACCCCCACCAAGGAAAGCCAGCAAAGGCCAGCAAATGACCAGAAGCTGGGAGAGAGGCCCGGAACATTCTCCCTCACAGCCCTCAGAAGGAACCAACTCTGCTGACACTGCTGTCGGACTGCCAGGCCCCAGAACCACGAGATTACATGTCTGGGTTTACGCCCCCCCAGACTGTAGTCCTCGGTGGGCAGCAAACTAATCAAGACCCCCACCCAACCAACTCCATAGAAATCCCCACGCTCGGAAACGGCAGCACCAAGCACCCCGGGAACTAAGGATAAAGGGAATGGGGCGGGGAGAGGATGCAGATGAGGAAGGCTCTTGGAGCTTCTGTATCCCCTCCCCCTCCGCACGAGGCTGGGTCCCTGTCTGTCCCCACACACCAACACCACTCTGACAGCTTGTTATGCATCTAAGAGGGTAAAACAGAGGAGCTTTGGAACGACAGGTGTCAGACGCAGCTGAGGGTACAGCTACTGTACAGGGAGCACCAGCAATGGTTGACGTGAGAGCTGAGTCCTTAGCACACGCGTGTCCAGCACACGTTCACTGGGCACAGCCCCTGAGCCCCTGGGTCTCGGGGAGCCAGAAACCCTAGGCCTTATCAATGGGAGGGACAAGGCCTAGACGCGCCCCCCCCCCCAGTGCACAAACCCCCCCCACCCAGCTGTCAGTGACGGATCTCGGGTCCAGAGGGCCCTCGCCACCCCAGGGTGAGCCGGTGCCCAGCCCCAGCCCTCAGAGAGCTGACCGTGTTGTTGGCGGTGTGCCAGGAGATGTTGTGGATGGCCTTGAGCTGCCGCAGCTTGGGGTAGTAGGAGGCGATGCTCTGGAAAGGGTTCTGGCTCAGGTCCCACTGCCACTGGATGACCTCCATGGGCATGAGCACGTCCCCTTGCTTGTCAAAAAAGACATTGTGGCCCAGGAGGGTGAAGTTGACCTTCCAGATTTCCTTAAGGAGCTAGAAGGGCCAAAGGGAAAGGCTGGCATCAGAGCTGGGGCCGGACCCGGGGGAAATTTTCCCATCCCCCCAGCCTGACTTCCACATGGGGACAAGAGGGCAAGAGGACTGAGAAGGGGGCCACCCGGGAGGTGGTGGCTGAGAGCTCCAGCTCTGGGATCGGATACTCTGGGTTTAGACACCAGCTCTGCCACCTGCTATGAGGCCTTGCACCTGTCGCCTGACCTCTGTGAGCCCCAGTTTCCTCTTCAGCAAAGCAAGACGACAAAAACCCTGTCTCCTGGGCTCGGAGGCAACAAATGAGAGTTTACCTATGTTGGGAACTTAGCACGGTGCCTGAACACGAGTAAGTACTCACCTCCCGCCGAAGTGTTGATCTTATTCCTTCTCCCTGGAAGCCACTCGGCCACCCCTCGGGGACCCATAGCTGAGCTCAAGTCCACTGCCTCCCTCACCTGCCCTGGTCAGCTGCACCTGCCCCTGTCCCCCTGGGGGCTTCCTGCCTCCCCATAGTTAGAGGCCAGCCTCCAGTCTCTCCCCATGTCATCGTCCCCCGTCGCTCTGAGCATGCAGAAGCTGGTACAAACTGGAACATGCTTTGGACTGGGCATCCTCTGGCCTGAATTCCAATCTGAGCTCTTTCCTCAATTTGTTGTGTGACTTTGGGCAAGTCACTGAACCTCTGTGCTGACCCCTTGAAGGAACTTCCAACTTAGATATTTCATCAATCTGGCTCCTAGATTTTCCCACCATAAATGAGAGTCTATTGGGCTGTATCTTGGGGGACCTCCCTTCGGGGACCGACACACAGTTAGCCAAGGGATTCGGGCCCTCGCCTTCTTCCCACCCTGACTGCAGAGTCAGGCTCTGGAAGTCTCTGGAATTTGCACATGGTGCTGCGACTGGGGGCAATGGTCTCGGGAGCTGAGAGGAGGGAGGCTCCTCGCAGGTGGTGGGCCTCTGGCAGGGGTGAGAATGGTGGAGGTCCATAGGGAGCCAGGTCCTGGTGGCCAGGCCACATCCCCACACTGACCTGGCCAGGCTGGGCTGAGCAACCCCGGATTCCAGGGCTCTGATGGAGGGGTCAGAAAGGATCCTCCCTGCAACTCTCCTGAGGGGGAGGAGGCCTGGATTATCACTGTCCAGACACTGGTGTCAGACATGGAGGAGGAGAAAGAGGAAGACATGGAGCTTCTATCTGCACCAGGTCACGGACACACAGCGCGGTCAGTCCCCTCCAGAGCTCAGCACGGTGCATAGCGTTCCTTCTGCTTAGCACATGAGAAACCCAAGGCCCGGATGCATTAAATAACCTGCCCAAGGTTGCAGAGCTAGTGGTGGCAAAGCTGGGATTCAAACCTAAGTACCAAGCTCTGCCCCCCGACAGATGGACAGAGGGACTGTACCTGAGATGCCGGGATGGCGAGCACGTGGCAAATGCCACAAGGGCGCCATCCCCACCCCCCATTTGTAAAACAAAAATATTGGACCTGGAGATTCTAAGACCTTGCAACCCCCACCCTCTATGATTCCATAACCTGCTGAACAGTTTCCCTGGGACCACCAAAGCCCTCTGCCCTCTGCCAGCCTGGATTTCCCCAGCGTGCCCCCGAGTGCACCCCCAGCCCCCCAACACCACGGGCAGCATGACCTCCCAGCCTCCATCCTCGAGTATCCCAGTGACCTGAGGCCTCTCCATCCCCACTGCTCCTGCCCTTGTGCCTCATTACCACCCCATCCCTCCCACGCCCCGCCGCTGCCCTGGCCACTCCCCAGCTGGGTGATCGTCACTTCTCTAGACCTAATGTGGGAGAACAATCATCAAGTAACAGTGTCTACTCACAGCGTGTCTGGGGGTAGATGGCAAATCACATAAGGGGTTAGCACACAGTAACTGCTCCTCTGTTCATTCATTAATTCATTCAATAAACAGTCACTGAGCGTCAGCTCTGACCCAGACCCAGTTCCAGCAGCTCGGGATACGACACTAAATAGGATTGAAAGGTCCCTGCTTGGGGCGCCTGGGTGACTCAGTTGGTTCAGCATCTGCCTTCGGCTCAGGTCATGACCTCTGGGTCCCGGGATCGGGATCGAGCCCAGCATTGGGCTCCCTGCTCAGTAGGGAGTCTGCTTCTCGTTCCTCCTCTGTCCCTCCCCCACCCCTACTCATGCTCTCTCTCTCTCTCTCAAATAAATAAAATCTTAAAGAAGAAAGAGGAAAGAAGAAAAAGAAAGAAGAAAAGAAAGAGGAAGGAAGGAGGAAGGAAGGAAGGAAGGAAGGAAGGAAGGAAGGAAGGAAGGAAGGAAGGAAGGAAGAAGGAAGGTCCCTGCTTTCTCGGCCTACATTTGGGGGTGGGGGTGGGGTAGGGAATAGTGAATAAACAAGAAAGCAAATAAATAGACAATAAAAATTTGAGGTTTTATCACAAAAATCGACAAGGTGGCATGGCATGACCCAGCGTCAGGGTGGGGGGCCCGTTAGGGCAAAGGGGAAAGACAGCTGGAGCCCAGCTCCCCCGCCCCACCAAGCCATGCACCTGTTGTAGGGCAGCGTCCACCCAAAGCCAAAGGCATCTGGTCCAACGTGTCCGCACAAAAAGGCATCATTTCCTAATTCCCATGGTGACACTGTTCACACCAGTGGAAACCCTGGGTGACATTTGCATAGGATGAGCGGGGCTCCCTGCTTCCTGTCCCTATCCCCCTGCCGCCTCAACCCCAACCTGATCTGATGAATTGTCTCAAAAACAGCATCTCAGTGCTTGGCTTGAAACTCTCCGTGGGCTCCTCCTGGGTCCAGAACAAAGCACCACCAACTTCATCGGGCACAGAATGTCCTCCGATGTCACCTGCGGCTCCCCTCCTGCCCCGTTCTTCGGCCACAGTGAGCTGAGCACACGACCAGGCCACCGGTCCCCTCCTGGAATGTCCCATGCCTTCCTGGCCCCTCTCGCTCCTAGTGACTTGCACACCGCTCCCCCGCCACCAACCCACTGCCGCCACAGTGCAAGTCTTCCCTCCTGCTGCACTCAGCAGAGACAGAGTCCCCGTCCTCCTAGGGGGACGGTCTGGTGCTTCCACAGGGCCCAGCCAGGGCCTGCACATAGTGCGTGTGCAGTAAATGGGCAGGGTGTTCTGGTTGCTACGATTGGTGCTCTCTGGTCTCCACTGTTAGGAGAGGGAAGAAGTTGACCGGTCCTTCATCATAGCTCTTGGCACTTGTGCCTGGGAGAGCTGAAGAGCACAGTGGGAAAACCACGATGGGGTCAAAGGGCCCACCAGGGCTCAAAGCTGGGGTCTGCGGCTTCCCTCTGAAACCATCACCGCTGGGTCACCTTGGCTCCCTGTCTCAGTCCTCCTCTCTGTAGATTATCAACCTCATAGGACGGCCACAGGGTAGGGCGATGTATACCAGCCCCTCGGGGCCTACTGATGCTCAAATAAACAGTAAAGCACCCATGATAATTACGTGTATTATTAACACAGCAGCACCCATAATAAAATACAATGCCTAGCTGGCTGGCACTAGAATTCCTTTTAAAGAATAACTGCATTTTTAGAGAAAATAAGCTCTTAGGGTTGCAAGGTTAGGCTCTGAGATTGTGGGTCAGAGGTACAAATAAATAGATTAAGGGAAGGAGGAGGGATTTTTTTAAAGAGTGAGGTTGCTCTGGGAAGGAAGTGCACAGGTATTTGGGGATCGGGGATCCAGAAAAAGGGGAGGAAGCAGAGAATAAAGACAGAATATAGGCAAGGGTTGGAGGAGTGCCTGAACCTTAAACCACGAAAAAGCCAAGGAGCCATTCAAGCACAGAGATGCCGGGTTATTAGGTATGAGGTGTACGTCTCTGATGTGAATCCCCTCTGCTCCTCTGATCCTCAGTAAAACCTCCCACCCCCATGAGGGTTTCCTGATTGGGTGTGCGTGTGTGTAAGTGCAAGTCAGAAAAACACAGGTTTAAATTCCAGCTCGGAATCCAGACAACACAAACCTGGAACGAAAGGAGGTGCATAAACCTCAAGTAGGGCCTCAGAGAGAGGAGGGAGTACACAAGTGGCCCCCGAGGCCTCTTACACGGAGAAATGGCAGGGGACCTGGGGCCCCCACGGCCTGCCAGGCTCCCTTCCAGGGAATTTCACCCAATTCTCCTCCCAGGACAGGCCACCTTGGACGGCAATGATTACATTTTTTTTAAAGGAGTTTTGTCACCATGAAGGATTTCTGGTTCTATGTGTCTGGAGGGCAGGGCATGTCCCATGACCTCTCCCGCCAGTTTGCCCAGAACCCAGAATGAGATGGGAAGGCTAGAGCCCAGCAGGTGCACCCAGCGTCTCCATGGCAACCACTCTATGCCTGCCCTTCCACGGGGTGGGCCTCACCTGCCAGGGGTAGACCACGTCCTTGGAGCAGGCCTGGGTGCAGCCCAGGAGGCTGTGTAATGCATGGGCCACGGCGTAGACAGCCGAGTATACGTTGTAGACCACGCGCTCGCCGGAGAGCGTGAGGATGCTGTTGAAGGACGCGGTGGTGTCCTGGCAGGTGTCGCACTCCTGGTTGCAGGTGGCCTCCAGGCTGGTCCTGTTGGGCTCAGGCAGCCTGACCGGGGTGCGGCGTATGCGGAACTCGCTGAAGCCCGGGATGGGCACGCTCTGGGTGGTGACGCCCAGGAAGGTGCCGGTTTGGCGCAGCTCGGTGAGGTTGTGCAGAACCGGGTCGATGGCCCAGGACTCGGAGGCGATCCACACGGCGCCCGTGAAGTTCTGGCGGAGCACCTCGCGGAAGAAGTTGTGCAGGATCAGGTCTGGCGAGAACAGCACGACGACGCGCGCCGAGCTCTGCTGCAGCTTGCCCACGATGGCCTCCAGGCGCTGGCGCTCCCACTCCGTCACCACCTGGTTGGGCTGCGGCATGGGCAGCGTCTCCTGGAAGGCGATGCAGATGTCGCGGGTGGCCAGGCGATCGTTGAGCAGCTGGCTGTTGTAGCGGCCGTAGTCGTCGCTGCTCACTAGCACGATGATCCAGTTCCAGTTGAAGTGGAGCAGGAGCTGCACCATGGCCTCGATCTGGTGATCCGCGCCCGCCACTGTGCGCAGCAGGGCCGGGAAGCGCTGCTTGTCCCTCAGGTCGTCACTGATGGCGCTGTAGGTGATCTGCGGGAGGGGACCCCTGCCAGCGCATGAGCTACGGCCTCACCAGGCCACCACCGCCCCGCCTGGGCCACCAAAGCATCCCCCCACCCTTCCCCCTACAGTCTCTGCTGAATGTGGCGGCCGCCAGGTGACCCGGCAGGCACTTGAAAACCCTTCAATAGCTCCGAAGGTCACGCAGGGACAGAGTCCTTCAGGGGCCCCCAAGGGGCTCCATCACTGACCCCAGCCCTCACCTCCCTGACTTCATCTCCTCCTAGTCTCTCCCGGGTCCCAGTTCTGCTCCCTGGTTCCATGAGCGAATCCAGGCACCTGCCGGCCTCTGCATTCTCTGCCCCCTCTTCCTGAGGGCTCTTCTCCCAGACACCTCCGTACCTCCCTCACCCCTTCACCTCCCTCAAGCCTTTGTCCAATTGCCAGTGAGGCTCACCCGACCACCCTGCTTGCAACTGCAGCCTCCCTCTCCCCGTTCCATCTGTCCACCGACCCTTCCAGCCCCCCTCACCCTCACCCTCTTTGCCTTTTACCTTTGTGCACGGCACTTCTCACTTTCCAGCAGCCCTATCATGCGTTTCCTGACATGGCCTGTCTCTCCCACTGGGGGGTGAGCTCAATAAATATTTGTTAAGGGAATGAAAGAATGAGTTTAGTCCTGAACGAGACGCCTCACCTAAGTACATTAACATTTACTAGGCACCTACTGTGTGTCAGACCCTTGGTGCTTTGCATAATAAAAATGTCAGCAAAAATACAGTATTTGCAACTACCTACTGTGTGCCAAGTCTTCTTGCGCTAGCTGCTCTTTAATGTGTTGAAGTTTTAGATCAACTAAAACTGGTTGAGGCATTTTCGATCATGATGATGATGACGCTTACAATAATAGTACTAATACTAATGGCATTTTTTTGAGGACCTACTATGTTGGCAGACCCTGTACTAGGCAACTGTACAGGATAATATTGAGCATATTCTGGGTTTTCATTTCTGTGCAAGGTGCCTTAGATAACGACCATTACATAATTGACCAGCTACTTTATCCTATAAATGCCTACAGAGGTTAAATCCTTTAAGCTTCAGACAGTCCTAGGATGGAACTCTCATCATCCCATTTTATAAGTGGGGAAGCTGAAGCTCAGAAGAGTTAAGAGATTTGCTCGATGACTCAAAATGGCCAAGACTCAGAGCCAAGATGCATGCCCAGGTCTGTCTGTCTCCAAAGCCTAAGCTTCTCATGAATAGGCCAGGCTTCCCTCCCAGGGTTGGGGCTGACATCCTGACCTGGCTTCCCACCTCCTTCTCCCCTCATGACCAGTGGGGGGAAGCGAGCCCTCTAGACAACCCCTCCTCTGCCCCCTCCCCAGCTCCTTCCCCCAGGAGCCAGGGCCTCACCTGTGGAAGGAGGAAGAGTGAGAGGAAATGGGCCACAGTTGTGGTGGACTCGGAGTTGTCAGGGCCAATGACCGCCAACACACGGGGCACGTAGTGGCTGTAGTCCTCCTGGATGGGCAGGGAGTAGTCCTCCCGTGCCAAGAAGTAGAGCACGGGCTGGACGTTGTTGGAGATGTAGCAGACATCCACTATCTCATAGCCCAGCAGCACGCCGGGCAGCAGGTCGCTGCGGTTGTTAATCTCTTCCACCGCAAAGCGCATGGCCTGCATCAGGTTGTAGCCCAACACCTTCATTTCATACCTGGGGAAGCCATGGAGGGTGGGGTAGGAAGCAGGTCCAGAGTGGGAAGGGGCAGGACTGGGAGAGCCTGCTTGTTTCCTCTGCCTACCAGACGAAAACCCAGGAGTTATCCAAGAAAGCACCATTCCAGGATATTCTGGTATTTTTATCATCACATCGTGGTCACCATTCCATACCACATCTCTAGGTTCACCATCATCCCTATGACCACCTCTGGCATTATGATCCTTGTGGCTACCATCAATCACTACCATTGTCACCACTACCACCATCCCTATGATCTACCACCACTCTACCAATGTCCACGGATACAATCACCATTACCCACTACAATGTCTGCCATCGCTATCATCACTGTCACATCATGCACCTACTATTCCTATGAACAATATCATCACCACTGCCATCACTGTGACCACATGTCTGTGCCCACCACTACCAATACTGCCAGCACCATCACACCAGCACCATCATCTTCATCACCACCATCACCACCATCCCCCTCACCACCATCATCTTCATCACCATCACCACCACCACAACGATCCTCACCACCATTACCATCCCCATCATTACCACCATCATCTTCATCACCATCATCGCCATCATCACCGCCATCACCACCACCATCATCATCACCATACTCTTCACCATTTGCATTATCACCAGTATGACTGTTATCAATGCTATCAACATCACCACCATCACCACCGTTACTTCACTGGTCTCCCCACCATTATCACAGGCATCAGAACGTTCAACAATGTGCCTGGTACCATCACGGCACCATCACCCTCACCATTCTCAAATCAGCACATGATCTTCCCCAACATCACAAAAAGCGTGCATTTCTTACAGTTGGCCCTTTATCACCTTTATCCCTTCCTTTTTCCCTCTCTCTCAGAATGCCTTCCCTCCCTGCACCAGGTCTTTAATTCATAATCCCTTGCTTGCATGAAGATGGTCCACCTAATCTTGAGTGATGCCACCACCCCATGAGACTGGTGAAGGAAATCCTTCCCGTCCTGGAAGCACCACCACCCACCTAACCACAGCCCTAGAGAAAGGCAAACCTTCCCCTCCGGTCTGAGAACCTGCTGCAGAAAAACCACGTTTCTGCCTTCCAAAAGCGTAACCCTTGGTTTCTAGACCGGGCCTTGACATGGACTCACTTGCCAAAGTAGGTGGGGGTGATTTTGACGGTCTCTACAACCCCTCCAGGCTCAAATATCCTGTAACTCTTTATTAAGAGATGTGACTTCGGCCCAACCAGGTCTCCATGTTTCAGAACACAATTGCCGAAGATCTTAGTGGCATGAACTGTGTGGGTTCTCCCTGGGGGCCAGTGGGGCTAACCCAGGATGAGGGGTTTTGCAATGGATGAGGAGCATTTCAAGCCCCTGGTCCTGGCCTGGTCCCCTGAGGACCACGGGACCAGCGCAGGCTTCCCACCCCACCCCCATCGCCACATCCAGCCTCACACTGGAGACTCACTTCTTGCACTGGGGCACCTGCAGGAAGCTGAGGTGGACGGTGCCCTTCACGTTGGCATGGAGGGTGAAGAGGCCACCCAGGAGGTAATCCCCAGGCAGGTAGAAGTCTGAGTTCTCAGCCGGCTCAGCCAGGACCTGCAGCAGGATGAATAGGGAGCAGACCGCCTTGGCCCGGGGTCCCATGGCTGGGAAGTGGGGGTCCCCGGAGGTGGCCCTGCCTCATCAGAGAGCTGGCAGCTTGACATCAGGGGATTTGCACAGACATTTACATAATGGTGGCCCCGCCGTGGCCCGTGGGGCGGGGAAAGCACCTGGCACAGGTGGAGAGGTTTGCGAACTCTGGGGGGAAAGGAAGGGGCCGGAACTAGGATGGCCCCTTCCTAGGGTATGGTGGGACCTGGGTGGTCTAGGAGAATCCCACCTGGAAGTAGAGAAAGCATGTCCTGCTCACTTGGACACTCCCTATAGCCTTCTGCCACTCGAATGAGGACAGGTCTCATGCCCCGACGTCGCCAACGTTTGGGAGCAAAGGACCCAGGTACTCATCCAAGGGGGCAGAGTAGTCTGGCAAATGGAGCCCAAGCTGAGCCTGGCACACAGTAATTCATGGGTAGCATCGGCCCCATAGCAGGTGTTCCAGAAGCAGCAGCCCCTGGCAGTAAGAACCAGGCATCATGCTGCGTGCTTGCCGTTCACCATCTCGTTTAATGCTCATGATAAGCAGGGCTGGTGCCAGACCCATTTCACAGATGAGGAAACGGAGGCACAAAGAAGTCTAACCCCCCTCCCCCGGGTTGCACTGCCTGCAAAGCTGGGATTTAAATCCCACAGTCAGATTCTAGGGCCTGGCTCTTCATCTCCACAACATATTACATCAGGAAGTTCCCGCCTTTAAGAAAAAAAAAAAAAACAGCAGCAAAGACAATGGGAGGGGAGCAGGGGGCAGGTGCCACCTGTCAGGCCAACCATCCGTCGCTTGGCTCTGCTAAATGACCCCCCTGCTCTGGGGGTCTCACCCCACGTGCGCCAAGGGGCGGGCGTACTGTCAAAAAGGAAAGGTGCAGATTTCCACAAAGTCAAGGGGGCCACCGCCAAGCAGTGGGATGGAGGGGGGAGGGTGCCCGCAGACCTGGCACCCATGTGGATCACAGACCCTGTGCAGGTACTGTTGCATCGGTCCCTGCCAGCCCTGAGGACGTGTGGCCCAGCGGGAGCCTTGGGGCACCTGCTGTGGGACGCACGAGGCAGACGGGTCCCATCAGGGCCCCTGGGTCCCAGGGCAGTGGGGAGAGGAGGCTGACCCAGAAAGCTGACCGAGAACCCCATGCTGCCCCCCCCCCCCCGCCAATCCCAGCCCAGCCCAGCCCGGCTCCTTCTTCAAGGGCTGGTGGGAGACTTGCCTCCCCTCGGACGCCGTCCCTGGCCCCAGAGCCCAGGAGCCACCCTCCCGCCCGTGTCATCACGGGGCACCGCTAGCAACCTCATGGGGCTGACTGGTTCCCTCCAGGAGTGCGTCAGCCCTCGAGGGAGCTTGACGCCACCCGACTCGGGCCAACCCGGATTCAACATCCGCTGCTTGCTGCGTGCTCACAGGCAGGTAATAACCTCTCTGATCTCTCCTCTACTGAAACAGAGATCATAATTCCAGCCTGGTGGGTGGGGGTGGGGCCTACGTAAGACGGCAGGAGCCGCGGCGTGCAGAGAAAGGTCACCCAACACTGTCCCTTCCTGGAAGGAAATGAACGCCCCGGGGGCACCGCGGACACCTTGCTGAAAACGCCCAAAACTTCGTGAAGCTACCCTGAAAGGGAGCTGGACTTCTTTAGCAGCCCCAGAGGGAGCGCCCCTCCCTCTCCTGCTCTCCTGGGGGGGAGTCATCCTCCAGGCGGTGAGAACGACAGGGAGACACCCAGGATTTCTGTGTGATCTTGGGCCTGTCCCTGCCCCTCTCTGGGCCGATGCCAACCAGTGCTTGGGAGGGGAAACCCCAGCCATGAAACAAAAGGAAGAGCCGTGCCCAGCTGTCTGGAGGGGTGGGTTCTGGGCCTGGCTCTCCCCTCTCCAGGCCTCAGTTTCCTCATCTGTACCAGGGGAGGCCCACTTTGGATCCACCCTCCTCAGATCCACCCTCCTCATCAGCAAGTCAAAAGCTCCAGCGTGAGTTCACCCTTTGCCCCCCTCCCTCCCCCGGGGTCCTCCCCAGGCCTCTCCCCCTCTTGCCACACCCAAGCTCAGACACCCCCCCCACCCCTCATCACCTCCTCTCTATCCTCTCTAGACCTCTCTGGGAGCCTCACACTGACAGCCTTGAGCACGGCTCTATCCCTCCTTGCTCTATCCCCTCCTGGGACTCTCCAGTGCCTGTGGCATCGCCTCTGGGCCCCTGGCCTGCAGACTGTGCCCCCCCCCCCGCCCCAGCCATCCTCCCTGGCCCTGCCTTTGCAGACTGCTCCCTCCTGCATCACGTGCCCCAAACCCACGGCCACCCCGGCCTCCCCAGAACGCTCCCAGGATGCCCTGCTGGCACCTCCGAGGCCAGCTACCCGCTGTGCCAAGCACTTGGGCAGCTGGGGGGTAACAGGAGAGTGCATTGCTGGGGGGTCGGCCGGGCATTCATAGATGTTATGTTAATTCTCTCAAACACTCTGCACAGCAGCCATGGGTTGTTTGTTTTTTTTTTTTTTTTTTTTTTTGGTTCTAAGATTTTATTTATTTATTCATGAGACACACACACAGAGAGAGAGGCACAGACACAGGCAGAGGGAGAAGCAGGCTCCCTGCAGGGAGCCCAACGTGGGACTCGATCCCAGGACTCTAGGATCACGACCTGGGCCGAAGGCAGGTGTTAAACTGCTGAGCCACCCAGGGGTCCCAGCAGCCGTGTTTACTCCCATTTTAAAACAAGAAAGCAGGCTCAGAGCTTAAGCCCCTTGCCAAGAGTCACTCCACCAGTAGAACGTAGTAGACCCAGGGGCCCAAGCACTTAATGCCCCGAGCTGTAGACGCGGGAGCCTGAGAAAGCCATTCACCCAGCAGGCACGGGTGAGCCCACCATCGGGGCCCGAGCGGCAGAGCCAGGATACACAGGGACACGGCATCCACGTCTCAAAGCCTGGGAGGACGATGGTGGCGATACACATGGTCACTTCCGCTGCTCATGTGCTCTGAGGGCTCACGGCGTGCCGGGCGCTGAGTGGAGCCCTCTCCGTCCCCGTCATCCCACTTCATCCTCACTGCCTTCTGATGTGCTCCTGTCACGTCTCCCCTTTGCAGATAAGGAGGGTGAGGTTCAGAGACGGACAGTCACTTCTCCAAAGCCACACAGCAAGTATGTGACTCCGAGAAATCCAAGACCCCAATGGGGGCTGCGGGGAGAGGTGGCTCCTGAGAGGTTCCAATGAGAAAGGAATACGGGGCCCCCTCGATAAGGACGATCTCTCTGAAGACCAACATCTGAAGAAGGAGCACTGGACAGAGAGTCAGGAGTCTTGGCTTCCCGGCCCACCCTGCCCCGACCGCCCTTGGGCGAGTCACGGCCTGTCTCCGGGCTGCAGTCTCCCTAGCTGTAAGATGGACTCAGTGCCTCCTCACCTTTCAGGGGCAAGGATCTCTTTGAGATCCTGACGAAAGCCCCGGACACTGATGCACGCACCGGACAAACCCACTCAATCCCCGAGCGCGAGGCTTGATTCTCGAGGCTCCTCCGCAGGCCCTGGGCCCCACATTCACACCTGCGTGGCCACTGGCGGCCTAAATGGCAGAGAGCCACGAGAGGCTTATGCAAAGCACTTTGGGGGGGGGCAGAGGAAAAGGGGGTCAGGAAAAGCTGCCCATTTGCCTTGCATCTGCTCCCCGACCCCCCACCGGCCCCACGGGTGCTCACGGAAAGGAACTGGCCACATTTGCTTTGGGCTTGGAAGAGCTGCCCTGAGCCCCCTCCTCCCCCTGCCGTGGTGCTTAGAGTGGATGGAGCACAGGGGGCGCCCCGAAGAGCGGCCTGACCCCGGGACTTGGGGGCTCCTCTCCTCCGCCTGACCCTCCAATCTCTCTACCCACTTGGGCATCGTCCGTTTGCTGCTCTGCACCCCCAGGCCCCCTCCCACGCACCCTGGCAGCATTCCCCTCCTCCTCCTTTCCTCCCTCTGCTGCCTCCTCGGGGGCAAAATTGGGCAGCTGGAAACCTAGCACCAATCTGGCTCAGGTGGGCCAGGGGCAGGTGGGCGGGACCCCCACACCTAGGGAGGTCAGGCAGGCAGGTGGCCGGCCTGCTTCAGAGACAGCTCAGAGGAGGGTCACCAGGGAGGCCTCAGGGCCAGTCCTCGGAGACCCCAGCCTCACCAGTCACTCCTCCGAGAGACGTTTACAAGTCAAAAGTAGAGCGGGTTGTGTGGCCCCTGGAGGAGGCAAAGGGGTGGATAGAGAACCGGAAACCGTGTCCCCTGGGGAGCAGATGAAGGACTGGGATGGGGGATTGGGATGGGGACTGGGATGGGGAGGGGGCGGTCCTGTTCCCCGGGGCTCTGAGGCCCAGCGCAGCCCAGGGGCTGGGGGCCAGGACTCCCCTCTGCTTCCTTGCCTAGGAAATGGCCACAGCCACCCTCAATGAGGCCGAGGAAATGAGATTAATAGGTCAGCAATCTGCTCAATGAGTGATGGCAATTACCACACACTACGGTGTGGATGGCTTTGTTCCTGGCACGGACCTGGCACGGACCTGGCCCGGTGTGCTTCGATTTAACCCCGATAGAAGCCTGGGGTCTGGACCCTGGACAAGGCTTCTTCCTAAGGCTCAGATCTGTCCCACCTGGATGCCAATCCAGGCTCTGCCACTTACGGGCTGTGAGTGCTCCCCGGGCATGTCCCCCTCCCCCCACCCCCGAGCCCTGCTCTGTCCCGATGCCCACCTGGATGCTCATCACGGGCAGATGCCCAACAGAACCTCAGCCCCCTCGCTCTGCCCCGGCCAGTGCCAAGGGCCCCAGGGGCTGAGGGCAACAGCCTGGGGACTTGGGGCCTGGACGGAGGACGGGGCCAAGCCCTCAGCAGAATTCTGATGCACTTGGGCAGCTGGGGGGCTCCCGTTCCACCACCCAAGGTGTGCCAACCACCTCACCAGGGAGTCGAGATTGGCTGCGGGCATTTGGAGCCGCAGTGACAGCCGGGCCTCAACTTACCACCCAGAAGCTGCTGGGTTCCTGCAAGGGACGATAGGGTGCTGGTATGGCCACGGGGAAAGGCTCTGCCCCCTACCCCCTTACTGAGCAGCTATTCTTTCCCTGGGCCTGTTTCCTCATCTGGGAAACGGGGCTAAAATAATACCGCCTCCCTCACCGGCCCGTGTGGTCCAAGGTAACGGGCGGGAGCAGCTGGCCCAGGAACAGGTGCTCGGTGATGCCTGGCGTCTCGTCCCTCCTGGGCACAGGCATCCGGGATGAAGGCGTGAGGACAGGATGAAGATGACAAGTTCTCACTCCCTGAGCACCTCAATCAGCAGGGCACGGGGCCTGGCACATGCCATTCGAGCCTCAGCTCCCTGAGGAATGTCAGGTCTGAGGGCAGGAGAGGGAGCCAACGCTCAGGGAAGCGGGGGTTAAGACGGGACTTGAGCCCGGGCCTGCCTGGTGTGTGCTGCGGAGTGCTGCTGTGGGCAAAGGCCTGGCAGGCAGAGATGGGGATCATCTCCTGGGGGCGCCCCAGTTCACCCACCCATGCCTCAGTCTCCCCAGCTGTAAAAGGGGAGGAGCAGGGCACCCTCCGGGCCTGCAGTGAGGCTCTGGAGACGTGGCACGATGCCTGACCCACAAGCTGCACCCGCGTAATGTGGCTCCAACCACAGGCGGGGACCCCACACAGGGACCACGCCCACGTGCGTGGCAGTGGATCAACGAACACAAAGACACACGCATGTAAAGAGGCTGGGTCTCCACCCTGCCTCTTCCTCGAGCCCCCCAGGAGCTCTGGGTTGGCTTGGAGGCCAGGAGGTGGCACAGGTGGCCCCTCATTTCCCTAGAATGCATGCCCGGCTGGCAGCCCGCAGGGACGGCGATGGCAGGGACATCCGGCCTCAGTCAAATGGTTCACGCTCCGAGCCCGGCCCCGTGGCCGGGCCCCCGACCACAGCAGGGAAATGAAGAGGCTCCCTGGGCCACCGCGGACACGGGCACTTACTGCGGTGGCCATGCAAAGAGGGCAGGCACCGGGCCCTCAGGAGCCCCCAGTCCCAAGCCTGGGGCATGAGAGCAGAGGAACAGAGGGGCAACGGCTGTGAGCCCCCCACCCCCCCAACCACCCGAGTTAAATGCAGGCAAAGGTGCCAGGTTGGGGTGGGGGGGGCAGGCAGTGGAAGAGGAACAGCAGGAAATCGGGGACCCGATGAAGCAGGTGGCAGGGAGCATGGGCTGTGGGCACCCACTGCAGGTTCAAACCCCGGCCCTCCTCCCAACCAGCCGCGTGACCTCTACGAGTCCTTCCATAGAAAGCGGCTAACAGCCAATAAGGTCAACGCCAGGCTCGACGAGACCACGTAGACCAAGCCAACTCTGCGACTGTCAGTGTGACCTTGAGCAGATGGCCCCATTTGCTCAGAAACACTTGAGGGGCCCTATACATCCTCTATAAACACAGCCGCCACCTTTCCCACCTGTGAGCTCCAGCCTGGGCCCTCTGGGGGCTGCCCCCTGCCGCTGAGGGTAGCCCCCCTCTTGCACCCATCACTAGCGGCCCCTGGATCAGCCAGGTGGGGGCACTGCAATGGTGGAGTCTCCATCCCCTCCCCACAGCTCTGAGATCCTGCGCGCCAATCGCCCGGATCAACGGGATCTGGGACAAGGAGGTGTCACGCGGCAGGAGCAGCTGATGGTGACAGGCCAGGACAGATTCCCCTCCAAGGCAGCCGGCCCACTGGACTTGGAGCCACAGGTTCTGGCCTCAAGCGGACTAGCCGTGGTTGCTCTCCTCGTCACCTGGCCAGCTGAGGGTCTTTCCAAGGCAGGTCGGGGCCATGTGTGGACATCTCAGGGGAGGACAGACACTTGGCTTTACGTCCCAGGGATAGGCCTTACCCTTGGCAAGTCCCCTCACCCCCCGCACTGGTTTCCTCTTCTGCAAAATGGGAGCACGGCAGCATGTACTCCACCGGGCTGCTGGGAGCGAGAAAAAGTTCTCCAGAGACACAGAACCAACAGAGTACACACAGATTTATCACAAGGGAACTGCTCGCACGATCGCCAAGGCTTGGTGAAGGCCAAATCTGCAGAGTAGGTCAGAGGCCTGAAGACCCCAAGAAGAGACGCCGCTGAGCCCAAAGGCTGTCCATTGGCAGAATGTCTTCTCGCTTGACAGGGACGTCAGTCTTTGCCCTGTTAAGGCCTTCGACTGATTGGATGAGGCCCACCCACAGTATGGAGGACAACCGGCTTTACGCGGGAGTCCGCAGATTGAAATGTCAATCTCATCCAAAAACCACTTTCATAGAAACATCCAGAATAACTCAGATTATTTTAGTTAATATTTAATGATTTAATTAGTTTAACTAAATACCTGGGCACCGCAGCCCAGCTAAGTTTTCACACAAACTTAGCCATCACAGCACAGTGACGGTCGCTGTTACGACAATGTATGTGCATAGGTGACCCGGCTGAATCATCAATTCTGCATCTGGCATTGTTCTAAACAATTACATGAATCAGCTCAGTCAATGTCACAACGATCTGTGCGCGTGGACGGGTGCATTACTACCCCCACCTTACAGATAAAGAAGGTCAGAGAGGTTGCACAACTCTTGGAAGGCGGAGAGCTGGGATTCGAATCCAGATCTGAACCCACCTGACTCTGGAGTTCCCAGACCTCCAGCACGTGTTCCCAAACCCTGGTGCGCATCCTTCCTTCCATCACAACGAGGGCCATGGCCAACATACCAGCCCTTGTTTGGAAAAGCTGGCCAGCCCCGGCCACCCCCACCAGAAAGACGGCCAGTGTGATTCAGTAACAAGCGTTTATTAGGTGGCATCAGAGTGAATCCGACTGCCACCTCCAGTGTAGGATCAGTAGAGCCAGGACACCCGCAGCATCTCTCGCCGGCTGACAGCCCTGGCCTCTCCGGGGAGCAGTGAGGAATTTGGAGGAGGGCAGGCCCTATGCCCTGCCCGGGCAGCATTACCACCTGACCACGGGCCACAGTGCACAGCCGGGGTGCCCGGGGGCCAGTCCATGGGGGAGCTCCCTGAGGAAGGGCCAGTACTCTTAGGACCCATTAAAAACTGTCCTCCAAAGTCACCCCTTATGGATCCCCAGCCACCTGCCATCCAATTAGTAGGCTGATGTGAGTATCTGCCAACTGGCTGCATCAATGGGCCACCGAGGGGCCAGTCCACACAGAGCCACCTCTGTGCAAGGAGGGACAGTTCTACGGGCAATCCTTGGCCCAGGCCCGATGGGAACCCAAGGCTAGGTCTCGGGGCCGGGAGGAGCTGGGAGCAGTCTCCCTGGGCCAGTTCCAACAGTGAGTGGGGACTGAGCTCCCGCAGGAAACCCCAGGCCAAGGCGGGCTGGGAGTGCGGCCTCTGCAGAGGTAGAGCCTCGAGCTGATGGAAAGCCGAGATCGCACAGAGGCCCACCCAAGATCTTCCAAAACCACCACCCAAACAGGAGGGACCACCAAGTCCTGCGCTCGGTGAGAAGCCCCTGTCAGCCCCCCAACCCCACCACAGGGCAACTGCCGGGAATCACAGGGGCCTCAGCAGAGCACAGACAGCAGGCGAAAGGCACACAGGTTCTAAGGCATATGGTCAGGCACGGGTACCCCTGGCCCAGGCGGGCGTGGGCCCACAGGCAGTGAGGAAGGTGGGCAGCCGCCCCCCACCAGAGGCCCAGGCCCACTGGAGCCCCCACCCCTGGGCCCTGCAGGCCACCCTGGGTCACATCTCATCCTGGAGCCCCGGGGGAGCCAAGGCCAAGAGTCTCTGCAGATGCTCAGGCTCACCGTGGGGGCCCAGAGCTGCTTCCTTAGCCCCAGAGGATCCTGGGAGGCACTCTACTGCCGTTCCCCAGGTCCCCAAGCTGCCGGGCCCAGTGTAGAGGAAAGAAGACAGGTGGGGAAGAGGCAGGGCGCCAGGTCACACCTAGCAGATCTCTAGGACAGCCGGGAGACGAGGGGTGGCAGCCGTGCTCCTGCCCAGCATGGTCTCAAACCGGAGCCCGCACCTGCCCCCGAGGGGTGGGACAGGCCAGGATACAGCCCAGTGTGGGTAAGGGGGCGGGTCTCAGCCCCGGAGGGGGGGTCGTCCCCCGGGGAGCAAGCTGCAGGGGCTGGGGTGGGGCCAGTGCACAAAGGTCGGCCGTCCGGACAGACAGGGGGACGGACAGCAGAGACGCCCAGCGGGGCTCACTGCATGTAGGAGTAGCGCCAATCGCCCAGAGGCTCGTGGGTCTCCTTGATGACCTGGGGCGACGTCCACCGCAGGATGTAGTGGGGCCCGCCCGGCTTGTCATTGGTTCCTGTGGAAAAGACAGCTCCGTTTTTCCCCTGACAAGGTAACAGCAGCTCCGGGCAGGAGGGGCAGCAGGTGGGAAAAGGAGACAGGACCACCAGCACGCGCAGGAAGCGGCTCAACGGGAACTAAACCTGTTCAGGAGCCCAGGGTTTCCGGGGCGCTGGTGTGCGGCACTCAGCTGGAGGTTGGGGGGCAGGAAGCGGGGAGCCCCGGATGCCTCGCTCCCCGGGTCCGTTGCCCGGCCCGTGAGCACTGTGGGGAGAGCACTGCACGGGGAGCCAGGAGCCCGGGTTTCTAGGACCTCAGCTGAGTCACCGCCCTGCCCCAAGCCTCAGTTTCCCCATTTGTAAACAGGAGGAGTTGCACGGAAGTGACCCGGAGCATGGTGGTAAAGCGCGTGGTGCCAAAACCAAAACGCCCCACCACTTCCCAGCCATGTGCCCCTGAGTCACTCCACCGCCCCGTGCCTCAGTTTACCCCTCTGTAAAATGGGAAGCAGCACCGTACCTTCCTCAGCTCAGGAGGTTGTTGAAAGGGGTCGGAGCTAGCCCAGTGCTCCCAGTGTTCCTATTACTCTGAACACCCCGGACATGAGGGGTCGAGAGTCTCCTGCCAGGGACCCGCCTCCCCTCCAGAAAGGGGGACCCACTCACCAGAGGCTCGGGCCCCCCCAAAGGGCTGCTGGCCCACCACGGAGCCGGTGGACTTGTCGTTGATGTAGAAGTTGCCGGCCGTGTTCCTCAGCATCGTGGTGGCCTCCCGGACGACGTCCCTACACGGCAGGGCAGCGTCACGAGGGCAGCCCAGCCCACCCCGGCAGCCCAGCGGCCGGGGCCCACCCAGAGGCTCTAGGCCCCCCGGGAGCTCCTAGGGCCTCAGCGCCCCCTCCTCCTCCGGAAAGTGGTTACTTAGCACGCCCCCTCGCAGGGCGGCTGCAGGAGCTCAAGGGCAGGATGGGGGTCACGCTGCACACACTCAGCAGTGGCCTGTCCTCGTCCAGTTTCCCAGCCCCTCCCCGGGGACCCAGGGAACCCCCAGACCCCCACCCTGCCCCCGAGTTCCAATCCCAGCTCCACCCTCTTAGATGTGGCAGGAGCTAGTGCTGCGGAGGAAGGAAAAGCCACGTCTCGGGTTTAGCCTCCTGGCACCCGGGCTCAAATCCGGCCTCTGCAGGACGGGCGCCGTGCCCTGGCCCCGGAGCCCAAGGCTTCTGCTCTGCAGCACGAGGCAGTGACCTTGCTGCAGCACGAGGCAGTGACCTTGTTGAGCCCAAGGCTTCTGCTCTGCAGCACAAGGCAGTGACCCATCGGACCCGGGGGAGCTGGTCAAAAGTGGGGATCCTGCAGCCCTGCCCCTAGAGACCTAGTTTCCCCAGAATCCGGATTTCAATAAAGAGCCCGGCGGCCTCTGCGGCCCGGTGCCTGGGCTGCCTGCCTGCCAGTCAGGGCAGGTGAGGGCAGGGGCGGCCTGAGTACTGGGATCCCCGTCCAGAGGGCGGCGCGGGGCCAGGTGCCACAGGACAGCAGGACGGAGCGGAAGGGCGCGGCGCTCACTTATCCTGGGCGAACACTGCCCCCGTGAGGCCGTAGCTGGTGGTGCTGTCGACCAGCCGCAGCGTCTCCTTGTACTTGTCGTCGGGGTAGACGTACACGGTCAGCACGGGCCCGAAGATCTCCTGAGACAGGAGCCCCAGGGTCAGGCCGCGGCCGGACCAGAGCCCCAAGGCCCCCAGATCCCCTGCTCTGGCCTCCGCCCCTCCCCCGTCCCCAGCTCTGCACCTGCCAGAAGGGCCAGGCACCTCCCACTGGGCTTCCCAACCTGGCGAAGACCCAAGGAAACTCCTGCCCCCACCCCACACACACACACACACACACACACACACACACACACACACACACACACACACACCGTGCAAGCCAAACCCACGCCCAGAGCAAGACTTCCGGCAGCAGCTGGCAGGGAATGGCCCAGCAGTATCACTGTCCCCAGCCTGGGCAGGTGCTTTGACCCCCTTGGAGCCTCAGTTTCTCATCTGTATAATGGGAGGGATGACACCCTCTCTTCCCAGTCAAGTGACCAGCTGTGGCCAGCCCAGAGCTAAGATGGGGACAGTGGCCCTGGTGGCCACGGACAGTGGAAGTGCTAGGACACCACCAGGGTCAGCAGTGTCAAGGACAGAGCACTGGGTTTGGGGTCAGGAGGCTGACCTCAAGGCCTGGCTCCGCTCTCACTGGGAGCGAGACACTCCCGTCTATGAAATGGGATACCACCACCAGAAGGAAGCCACGTGCAAGGGTCCCGCGTGCCCCACGCTCCAGTCCAGTGAGGGACTCCTCCAGGCCCCAGGCTGCCCGCCCCTGTCACCTCCTTCATGATGGACTCCTGAGGGTCCTTGCTCTCGACGATGCAGGGCTCCACGAAGTAGCCCACAGAGTCGTCACACTTGCCCCCGGCCAGGATGGTGAGGCTGGGTGAGGAGCGGGCGTGCTCCAGCCACTTCTTGATGCGGCCGAAGGACTGGGATGGGTGTGAGAAGGAGTGTCACAGACCGGCTGGGAGGCCACTCCCAGCAGCAGCGCCCCCAACACACTTGTCCCCTCAAGGGCAGACACTCTGGAATCGGGGGGTGGGGGGGCAAAGCCAGGGCCTGGCTAAGGCACAGCAGACGCAAGGGCAGGCGTGCATGCACACTCGTGTGAGACTGTGTTGTCTGCGGCAGAACCACAAATACACTTACAGAAACACAGCACACACATGAACGCACACGTACACGCATGCATGGTCACAAGTACGTGTCTGTACGCACACCTGTGCTACCTACGTGTGCACGTATGAAGGTGGTGAACACATGCCTATACACTATGAACAGACACATGGACACGTGTGTGCACACACGAGGTGCATCCGTTTACTCTGTTTATGAGAGTGACCCACACGCACGCCTACACACCAATATCAGTGTGTTCGTGGGCATGCACGCACACGTGCACGCATGTCTGGGCTCACGCTGCAGCCATGCAGGCCTATCTGTGTGT
This sequence comes from Nyctereutes procyonoides, assembly GCF_905146905.1. NCBI lineage: Eukaryota > Metazoa > Chordata > Mammalia > Carnivora > Canidae > Nyctereutes > Nyctereutes procyonoides. The sequence goes on from NW_026575052.1 coordinate 5,856,730, forward strand.
GCATATGAACGTGCACGCCCGGGGGCTCGTCCAGCCTGGGTGGAGGATGTGTGGGAAGCGAGTCCTCTGCTCAAGGAGGTGTCTGCCTTTTTCCGGGCGTGGGCTGGGGGCGTCTGGGCGGCCATCGGACCTTCTTGCCTGAAGCAGCGGGGCTGAGCCCCCCAGTCAAGGCCCCCGGGGCCTCCCCCCTCCCACCCAGGGCAGGGCTCGGCCCCAGAGGGCCTGCGTCTTGGCATCCCGTACCTTGGCATCAATCACGGCGGAGAAGAAGGTCCCGAAATCCTCTGTTGGCTGAAGGCAAGGGAGGCAGCAGAGAGCTGGAGTGGCTCTAGGCCCGAGACAAAGGGAGCCCCTCCCCGCACCCCCTGCCGCCCGCCCCGCCCCGCCCAGGAGCCTCCAATCCCATCAGCCCCCCGCTGGGCCGCGGCGGGGAGGAAGAGGCACTCACGTCGCCCACTTTGATCCTGCCGTGCTCCTCCAGCAGCCGCCCTTTGATCTGCGGCCACAGCGACTGCGGCACGTAGAGGCGGGAGCACGCTGAGCACTTCTGGCCTCCATACTCGAAGGCCGAGCGCAGGGTCCCGCTCACCACGCTGCCCACGTCGGCCGAGCGGTGCACAAAGTGGAAGTTCTTGCCCCCGCACTCTGCAGGGGGAGGGGCGTGAGGAAGCCGGCTTGGGGGGGCTGCACCTGTGCGCAGGTGTGTGCAGCCCCAACCCCGGGTCACAGGGGGCACCGGCGGGCCAGACCCATCCCCACCCTATGGCTGGGGAAACGGAGGCTGGGGCAGGGGTGCTCCCACCACAGAGGCAGAAGGACCAGGATCCGAGGCTCCCAGGAGCCAACCCGGGCCTGGAGGCGGGCGCAGCTTCCTCGGTGCCTTCCTGACCCCTAATCCGGGAGAGGACAGGGAGGGGTCCACTCCTCGGGCGCCTCTTCCACACCCAAGGCCGCAAACGCCACCTCCCTGTTTGCTCAGCCCCCGGGGCCCTGGTCTCCTCCCTCCGTGACACATTAGGAGCCGGTCACAAAGCACTAACCACCTGCCAGGCTCTGCTCAAAAGCACTTTCTGCGGGCAGCTCAGCGGTTTAGCGCCGCCTTCAGCCCCAGGCCTGATCCTGGAGACCCGGGATCGAGTCCCGCGTCAGGCTCCCTGCATGGAGCCTGCTTCTCCCTCTGCCTGAGTCTCTGTCTCTCTCTGTCTCTCATGATTAAATAAAATCCTTAAAAAAAAAAAAAAAAAGCACTTTCTGCTTTGTCTCACTAAAGCCCCCCAGCAACCCCATTATCATTCCCATTTTAAAGACAAGAAAACTAAGCGCCTCTCTGGCTGTCAGAAGAACGTGTGACTCTTCATCGCTGGGTCATGAGTTCGGGCCCCATGTTGGGTGTAGAAATTACTTAAATAAATAGAAAATTAAAACGAAAACTGAGACACTAGAGAGTGGGTCTGAGGCTGGGACGTGTGGGACAGCAAGTGGGGGTCTCCCTCCCTCAGGGCATAGCTCCCCGCTCCCCACTTCGTCAAGGGCAGACTGGGCTGGAGACGCCACAGCCGGCTGAGGGTGCACCTTCCCTGACCCCCCATCAGAGCGCCCACCGGCTCAGAAGGGGGTCCAGTCTCCCCCATGCACCCCACATCACCCCCAGGAGCACGAGCACTGAACCACCAGCCCCAGCTCTGCTGCTGCTGGGCTGCGTGACCCTGGACGCCCCCCCACCTCCGCCCATGGGTCCAGCTCTTTCCCCAAACAATGGGGTTCTGTGAGCCCAAGAGTTTGGGAAACACGTATCAGACCCTCCCCTGAAGGCACAGGATGCCCCTGAGAGCATCAGAGGCTCTGAACCCCCGCAGACAAGGAATCTGTCTTGCGCCAACGCAGCAACCTCCTGGACTACGCAAGCGGTGTTTGTGGGATGGAGCCTCGCGGAGCTCTCGGGCCCCTCGGCCCTCGCCTCCCTGCGCCACCTGCACTGGCCCCGTGTCTTCCAACACAAGCTCATCCCCGCCTCGGCCCCCACCTGGGCTGTGCACGTGTCATGCAGCCGCCGCCAGACCCACGTGGCTATTTACATTCACGTTAATTTAAATTAAGCAAAGCAAACCACTCTCTTCCTCAATCACACCAGCCGCCTTTCAAGCGCCGACGGACACATGTGGCTACCGGCCACCGGCCCAGCCAGCACGGACACGAAACATCTGCTTCACCCCGGGAAGCTCCACTGGACAGGGCCGGCGCCTACGACAGTTTGCCCCCCAGATCTTGGCGAGGCTGGCCTCCCCCCTGTGTTCAGGTCTCAGCTCAGAGGCTCCCTCCTTGAAGGGGCCACCCGACGGCCCCCTGGGGCCTCTGCACACCTGTTCCCTCCTTGAATTCTCCGCAGCCCCCTCGTCACTGCCCGGTGGCATCATCTCTGTGTCCACCATCTGCCTCCTGCTACTGAACACAAGCGCCTGAGGGCTGGGTCTGCACCTCTCGCCATCACGGCAACCCTGGGGTCCAGAAAGTGCCTACGGAGATGCTTCGTATTTTATTTGAATGAATGAAACATTGCACATTCCGGGGCACCAGCGCCTAACACAAGCCCCCGGATCCAGTGCAGCTGCGGCTCTGCTCCTGGGGCCCCGCACTGCTCGGCTCCTGCAAGGCCCACCCCACCACAGGGAGGGCGCGGCAGAGGGACCCTTACCTCCGGCCAGGCGTGGGAAGGTGCGGAACCGGTCTAGGTTCTGGGCCACCTGCTTCCACAGGTGTTTGAAGGTGCTGCAAGCAGAGGACAGGATGAGGGTTAGGAAGTGAGGCTCAGGTCCCTGAGACAGTGAGGGTCCTTGGGGGCTGGAGAGCAGGCCCTACCGGAGGAACGGGCCCCAAAGCCCAGCAGGTGGGATCTGGGGGTCACAGCAAGGGTCGGGGCTGGAGGGGAGCTGAGCAGGGTGGGGCAGCAGCAGACAGGCTATATTCGGGGCCCGTGGGGTAGGAGCAAGGCCAGGCTTGGTGGCAAGACGCGCAGACAAGGCCAGGGGTCCCGACTCAGACACTCACGGCCATGGACCTGTGCTCATGACTCAACCTCAAACCGTGCACCTCATCTGGGAACCAGACAGAACCTTCCCCCCACCCCCCGCCCCAGCAGAGCTGGTGTGTGATGGCTCTAATGCGAGTCAGGGTGCTTAGGTCAGTGCCAGACACACGGCAGGCACCTGGCAGGGGACAGACGCCGCCATGGCTGGGAGGGACGCCCCCAGCCCAGCGCCCAGCTCCGGAAGCCAAACCGAGGAGGGTCCTGGGAGAGGGAGCTCAGGCCCCTGCCTCCTCCCGGGCTCCGAGTGTGACCAACCTCAGTGCCAAAAAACAATAAAAATGCTAATCACCAGGGATCCCGCGACACAGTAGCTAATACTAATTTATGACTTTCCTACCTTTAAGCCCGCTGCTCGTCAGAGCATGGCAAATGGGGCCAGGCCCGCTCCGCCCGCTAATAGGCAGGGACCCGTGGGGCCTGCGCTGGTGGAGTGGGTCTTTTTGGAAAACGGTCCTCCTCAGCAATTCTTTTTTTTTAATTTATGATAGTCACAGAGAGAGAGAGAGAGAGAGAGAGAGAGGCAGAGACACAGGCAGAGGGAGAAGCAGGCTCCATGCACCGGGAGCCCGACGTGGGATTCGATCCCGGGTCTCCAGGATCGCGCCCTGGGCCAAAGGCAGGCGCCAAACCACTGCGCCACCCAGGGATCCCCTCCTCAGCAATTCTAATGCTGCCATCACCCCCAGCAAACCCTGGCGGGAAGGGGGGCAGGAGAGCCCGAGGCCGGGCAAGGAGGACTGGAAGCCACCGCAGGTGTCCCCAGGGGACACCCGCAAGGACCCCCTAGTACAGACCCCGACACCACCATCCTGACGACCCTCGAGAACCTCCAACTCCAAGTGACCAACATGTGATTTGTCACTTTCACCCACGCCTTCCCGGGTGTCTACCCTCTTGCCCTCTGGGCCCCCTCCTGCCCAGAGCCTGGACTTCCCCCCCGACGCCCCACCCACCCAGCCACTGATCCAACCCCGCGGCCCGGTGATCGCGTCTCCCTGCCACTTGGCTCACTCGAATCCATTCCCACCGTCTCTACCCCGGTTCAGGCCTCTGCTGGCCCGTCCCGGATGTGGACAGCCTCCCCACGGGTCTCCTGCCTCTGGCCCCCGTGACTTGTGCACACAGCAGTCAGAGCGATCACCTGGGACAGAAGCCTCGAGCGCAGGGGCTCAGGGGGGCCAGGCCAGGCAAGTGACCAGGTATGCAGAGGCCCAGGGCCAGGTGAGGGTGGGCCAGGACCGGAGCGCACTGCCCCCCCACCCCCCAGCCAGTGGTGCCATGTGGACATGCAGGCCCAGAGTGGGGCAGGTTCTCAAAAACAGCCTGAAATCTCAAAAAGATTGCACAAATCTCAAAATCTTTGCACAAAACTGTCCCCAACTATACAAGGTTGGTTCATCTCAATTGGGAGTCAGAAGACAGAGCCTCCCCACACACACACACCCCCCGCCAGGTCCAACTAGAGAGCCCCCGTCTGCAATCTCTGCTTGAAACAAAACCGCTTCATCCATACCCTGCTCCCGACCCCTTGGGGATAAGGCCCAGACACCCCCGTGGCCTCATAGGGCCTTACAGTCACGGGACTAAACCCCTCCAAGGGGCAAGACTTGTCCACATGCTCACGGGACATACACCTGCTCATTACTGAATGGGGGGTCACGATGGAACCACCTCCTGCCCACACTCCAGCCACACGGAACCACCACCAGCTCCCCGAGCACAGGAGCTTCAGCCTTGGGGTCCTGTGTGTCCGGTTCCCTCCCCTGCAGCACCTTCCCCACCGCCTCCCTGCCTGGCTAGCTCCTCTGCCTAGATACCACCTCCTCCAAGAAGCCTTCCCGACTCTCCTCCTCGATTCCTTCCAAGCTCCTTCGTGCCCTTCCCAGAAGTGGCATCAAAATCAGTATCACCAAATGTCTAGGCTGCTTCCAGCCCGGGAAGGTCCTCCCCTGTGAACTCACCGGACCCTCACAATTGCTCTGGGAAGCAGGGACCATCATTGCTGTTGAACGGGTCAAGAAACGGAGGCCCAGAGAGGAGGCGTGGGCCACCCGTGGCCACGCAGCGAGTGGGGGGGTACGGCCAGCGCCCGACCTCCAGCTCCTGCACCGAGGTCACGAGGTGGGTACCTGGCGAACGTCCCCGCGCCCCGCCCACACCCACCCCAGGGACTTACGGCACGCTGCCTGTGAAGTTGATGCCGCAGAGGTGCTCGGAGCTGGTGACGGTGTCGCCAAACGTGGGCCCGTCAGCTGGCACAAACTGGATGATATTGGGGGCAGGCCAGCCTCCCGGAAGACGCGGTAGACGGCATAGCTGGCCAGCATGGCCGTGTCGCTGGGCTTCCACAGGACCACGTTGCCCTGTCCGGGAGGCATGGTGATGACTCACAAGGCCCGGGGCCGCTGGCTCCCCCGACTGCCACCCCCTCCTGAGGCACAGCCATCTCTCACGTGGAACCCCCAGGCCCCTCGAGGCTGGAACGTCCCCTCCTGCTCCAGGCGCCAGGCACTGCGCTCTGAAAACCCTAGCCAGTGAGACCGCACCCTGCCCCCCTGCTCCTACACCCCACCCTGGCCAGGCCCTTCTGGAAGCCTGTACCAACTGGCGGGGCCAGCACCCCTCGGGCAGGTCCGTTCTGCATGTTTCCGTGTTGACGGGCGCTCGCTGGGCAAGGCCAGGCAAGTGCTTGCAGAGCTCTCTCTGCACGTGTCCTGGGTGAGGACACGTGGGCACCTGGGCGTGGGCACGGCTGTCGCACAGACGTGCAAGGACAGCCCTGGGCAGGAGCACCCTCGGGAGCAGCCAGCGGCCCCATGTGGGGCTCAGGGCCCTGCCACCCTCCCCCTCCCCCTGCTGCCCCTCCAAGGGCAAGGCTAAGCCGCATGACCCCCCACTGGGCGGGAGCTCAGGAGGGCAGCGGAGCCGGGGACCTGGAAGCTGGGCCTGGATCTTTGCTGCGTGGTCACTTCCTATTCCTACATCTGGGAGATCACTCGGGGCACAAGGGGGGCGCTGGAAAGTGAGCACCATCGCGCCCAACGTTCTCCCACTACGAAGCCTGCACCAGCCAGACGCGCCCCCCACGCGTGTCCCCCACGAGGCTGCCCTCGCTGCTCACAGCCCCCTACTGGGAGCTTCGCTAGATCTCTGCTTGGAGGAGGATGAAACCCCCTCAGAGGAGTTTGGGGGCTCATCTGGGGGTCCCCCAGTGCAGCACAAAGCTGGGACCAAACCAGTCTCAGGCCCCAAAGCCTTTCCATGGGCCGCACTGCCTCTGCCTTCTGGGCGGCGCCCCACAGCCAGGCCCCCGTCATCGGCCGAGGCAGGAGCGAGGGCTGCACGTCCCCCACCCCTGCCCACCCCCTGCCCACCCCCTGCCCCGATCTCACCATCAAGGCCATCCTCTTACCATCAGGGCCGGGGCCCCCGCCAGGTTGCCGCCGATCGCAGTGAAGTTAAAGGGGGAGATAGCCGCCACGAAGCCCTGGGGGCGGGGGGGCGGTGAGGCCAAGCTCAAGGCTCCCGCAGGCCCCTGCCCACCCCGCCGCCGCCCCTGTGGGTACCTCCAGCCCCCGGTACACGACGCTGTTGGTGCTGGGCGGCACGCTGAGCGGCTGCTGCCCCTCTAGCTCCACGGCAAACTTGGCGTTGAACCGGAGGAAGTCGATGAGCTCCGCCGCCGCGTCAATCTCCGCTTGGATCACCGTCTTACCCTGCGCACAGGACAGCCCGGGGGTCAGCGCGGAGACGGGCCTCCCGTTGGCCCTGGTCCAACACCGACCGTGCGCCCACAGGGATGAGAGGGAACAGGGTGGGGGTCGGGGGGGCTCTGGGCCGCGGGAACCCCCAGATCAGGGCAGCCCCTCCTTGGCCCACAGGTCACTGGCAGCGGTCACCCTGCCTGGGACCTGGAGCGCCAGCAGCTACGATACCCTGGCCACGCTTCCTACGAGCTCCTGAGTCTTTAGTTAACCGTGGAGAGTGTGTGTGTGGCTCCCCGGGGACACTGGGGCACACAACCACCCTGGGGGCTGCTGAGAATCACGAGGCTCTCAGCCGGTAAGGAGCTGTGGCACCACCTCCGGGGGCACAGGGGGCCCTCAGCACAGGAGGGGGAGCTGGCCCCTGCCGGGCAAGCCCCCTCCTCTCTCGGCTGCCTTCCCCCCTTTGAGCTGCTGCTGTCACCCCCCGACTCAACATGCGTTCAGCTGAAAAGGTAAACCATGTATCAGGGGCACAGGGCTCCGGGGAGACGTGCTGCAAGGCCCCGAAGATGGAGAACAGCTAAGATAGGATCAGTTTCTCCAAAAAGCTGGTAAAGAGGTGACACACACACACCACACACCACACACACAGGACCTCATCACACCCAACAGGATGTGAGCCGTAACTGACAAGCAAACAGCAGGCTGCAGGAGCACAGGGGCCGCGCGAATCCTTTTGGACAGAGAAGATTCTGGAAGCCTCACAGAGGAGGTGATATCTGGGCTGGAGCTTGAAGCGTTCAAACCCGCCGCAGCCCACTGGAGGTGTGAGAAAGCCCACAGCCTGGAGCTGGAGGACAGCACGGGGCCCCGAGGACATCTCTTGGTCTCCGGCACGCAGGGCACGTCCTGGCACCAGAAGCAGCCCAGCTGATGTCTGCTCAATGGGGGGTTGTGACGGCCTCCCCTGCACCCCCGACTGTGCCCTCGGGTACCTCACCTGTCCCACCATGGTCTTGGCTAGGACCTCCGCCCTGCGAGGCCCACTCAGCATGTCGGCCGCCTTCAGGAAGATCTGGGCCCGGTCTGCAACGGGCTTCAGGTCCCACTCTTTCCTGGCGGCCAAAGAGGCCTCGATGGCTCTGTTGAGTAGGGCCTAACGAGGAGGGAAAGGCGCAGGGCTGTCTCCCACGGCACAAAGGGGCCCAGAGGAGTGCTCGAGGGAGCCTGGAGGCCACTCTCCCTGTGGGCTCCCTGTGGCCCCAGTGCTGCCCACACAGAGTTGCAAACACAGCACCCCATCACCTGCTGGTCCACCCCAGGCCCTGAGCCCCCTGCTGCCGTCTGGAGGTCTGAGGGACCTGCCACGTGGGTCAGCATGCCAGGGACTTGGCACCGACTCCCTCAGCCGTTAGACCAGCTCTGCTTGCTCGTGTGGTCTCAGCAGGGCCTCACCTTATTCCTGGGGCTCCCGACCCACCGGCTAGAGCCTCCAGCCCTCCAGGTCAGGTGCCCAGCCTTGGCCCTGCCAGGCCAGAACCGCAGCCTGAGACATCCATCTGCCGCCAGCACCCCTGGTGCCAACGGCCCTCGTTGCCACAGGAGGCTAGCTTCCAGACCCCCTGCCACAGGGCACCCCACCCCTCTCGCTGGCTCTCCATGATGCCGATTCTCCGTCTGGCTTTGCATCCATGGTGTTTCCAACGTCCCTGACTCAGCCTTGCAGAATCGACTCCCCTTGGATACCGGGCTGCCTCGCGGCCATAGGCATGTCAGGGGATGTCAGCCCTGGCCCACGCAGCTCTCATCCGGCTCGAATTAACCCCGGCGGTCCTGGCCTTGTGACAGACTCCACCCCCACGCCATGGCCAGAGAGAGAAGCAGCATCTGGCATCCACCTCCATGTCAGCAGCCAGCAGGGCAAGAGGGGCAGCGCCCCAACCCAAAGTCACCGGGGACTTACCTTGTCCGCATAGCAGAACTTGGCCACCTTGTGTCCATGGTTGAAGGGCTGCAAGGCGAGAGAAGAGTGAGGTCATTGCCCAGGAGGGAGGGGCCAGGGCAGGTAGGGAGGTGGCCGGGCTCAGAGCTCGCGTTCCAGGTAAGAGTCCTCCGCACACCCGCCCTCTCTCCTCCAGGCCCCACACCGACCTCTCTGACTGAAGGGTTACAGAACACCTGCTGCTCGGTGAATAAGACAGTTCCTGCTCTGGAAGGTTCACGGTCCCAGAGAAAGGCACGCACCGCACAGTTTTTCAGAGAAACTGTGCACTTTATGGTCACACAGACACGCGTTCCCGGCCCAGCTCTGCCGCCTACTAGCTGGGGGCCATATGTAAAGTGAGCTCCCCTTTCCAAGCCTCCTCCTGTGGGAAATGGGGACCCCCGGCGTCCACATGGGGAGAGGGGCCGGATGAGCTCACAGGTGAAAATGCTGCTGGAGCGGGCGTGGCGCGTGGCTGCGGCTCTGGAGTGGGCGCTGTCACCGCGGGAGGCCCCCAGTCGGTGTGCTGGAGCTGACCCTGGCTCAGGACGTCTACTGCACCCCCCCCCAGGGCCCCGGGAACAGAGCAACCGCTTCTCCAGCCCCTGGCATGGGACCCAGGTAGGCTCGCCTAAGAGGAAAGACCCTCCACAAACATTTGCAAACAGAATCCGGCAGTGCCGGGTGCTAGCGTGAGCCATAAAGCAGGGAAAAATTCTTCTTTTCACCAGTTTTCAATATTTTTGCCACCCAGGAGTCTGCCAATGGGCTGTCTAGGGGCTTTTCACTAGCCACAGGTGCTTGCTGACATTTCAGCTCAGGTCCTCGGCTGCACCTGCCACATTCCGTGTGCTGGACGACCACGCGTGGCCCGTGGCCGCCGTAGTGGGACAGCGCCGAGACTGATCGTCATAACTCCAGAAAGTTCTACTGGGCAGTGCCGGTCTAGGGCTAAGGAGAAAGTGGCCCTTTCCCCTTCATTTCAAGCCCTAGCGGAGTCAGCTGTATCCTGTCCACCCCTGAGACTGGGCTGTGATGCTCGGGGGCTGAGGAGGCAGCGAGGAGCCAGGCTCTCCGACTGAGGGCTCCCCAGTGGGCTGCAGCTCCCCCACGCCAACAGCATGTGCTGGCGACAGAGCTCCCGCCTCCCATGCCTGCGCTCCCCCGTTTACCACGTGGCCAGGTCCCTGAGGCAACACAGGCCATGAAAATGGGAGGCCCCCCATGATTTATCAACATCCTAGCTGCCTGGAGAAACAGCTGGCACGGGGATCCCTGGGTGGCGCAGCTGTTTGGCGCCTGCCTTTGGCCCAGGGCGCGATCCTGGAGGCCCGGGATCGAATCCCACATCGGGCTCCCGGTGCATGGAGCCTGCTTCTTCCTCTGCCTATGTCTTTGCCTCTCTCTCTTTCTCTCTCTGTGACTATCATAAATAAAAAAAAAAAAAAAAAAAAAAAAGAAACAGCTGGCACAGCCCCGAGGAGCCAAGTGAACTGAGTTGACCCCAGGTTGTGCCCCCAGGACTCCAGGCGTCGGGCCCTCTGGTCGCTGATCCAGTAGCGGGGGCTCCAGGAGGCCTCCTGTGGGCGACTCCTGCCCCGGGCCATCCTCGGAACCCTCAGCTGGGGACCCGGGATCCTTACCCTTACCCAGCCCGCACCTCCTCCGGGTTCCACCGGGACAGAGCCAGAATGTGCCACTCCCATCTGCAAAAGGGCCACCCCTTTTACTCTCCCCCAAATTACAGATCTAGGAGTTTCCTGGTCCGTCCAAAGTACAGGCCAGTCCCTGGCTCGATAAACCCAGAGCAGGTGGGTTCTCAGGCTAATGTCATCACGGGGCTTAGCCCACCGTGAGCCCCTAAGCCCCCTTCTGGGGAAAACCCTCAAGAATCCCAGAAGATGCTGTGTGGACTCCTCCGGACGTTCCTCACCTGTGGGCAGGACTCACCTAGGGGCTGGGCGCAGCATAGCCATCAGGCTAGTGAGTGACACCACACAAAACCCACGGTGCGCCTGCAGGAGAAGCAGGGCTGGGCAGGAGAGAGCCTCCCGACACCACGGTCACCGACTCCCGGAGGTTCAAAACAGACAGGTCTGGGCCGCGTGCTTTTTTGGATGAAAAACCAGCTGCAGGCTCTGAGCTGGGAGACGTGGGAGGGCTGGGGCCACGGCAACATCTGTTCACTGCGCGCCCACAAGCCCCAGGTACGTGCAGGGGTCTGTCCGTCCACCCCCGACAACAACCCCCCGCGGCACGACTGCTCCCCCAACTCACACCCGAGAGCTGAGGCGCAGGGAGGTCAGGCGGCCCAAGGCGGCATCCCCGGCCAGCGGGCAGGAAGGGAAACTGGGTACAGGGGCCTCCTTGGGGCAAGTCGGGCGGCCTCCAGCGGGGCCTCAGGAGGACTCAGGAGCCCGGCCTGAAAACTCAGACTTCTCCCTCCTGCCTCTCTGCCCCCCGGAGCTCCCAGCCCCCCAAAGCCAGGTGCCCGCCGCCAGTTCGCAGGTCCAGGGCCGTGAACCCGAGCGGCCCAGCTGGGGCGGGGTCCCCACGCCTGGGCCAGGCAGCCTCAAGGAGTAGAGCCACACGCTTTCACAGGTGGCCACCTGCCACCACGGTGGGGGCAGACGCTCCACGGGCGAGCGCCAGGCTTGTCCACGGGGCCCGGCACCCCTGGGCCTTCGTCCCCGGCTCTTTCTGGGCTTCCTGCATCCTGGCTCCCGCCGGGCTCTCTCGTCACCTTCCCACCCCTAACTGCCCAGCCGCCCCTAGGCCCCGGACACCCGCGGGTCCAAGTCTGGACTCCCAAGTTCCGCTGCGCCCTCGCCTTTTCACTCTGCTGTCCTGAAAGCAGGACACATTCTCTTGTGACGAGCAGCTTCTCTTTTTTCCACAGCGGGGGTGGGTGTTTTGGTTTAAGCCTTTCCGGGCTAGAACCGTCATGGCCACACAAGAGATAAAAAGGGATGGGGTGGCTCTCCTGCCTGGGGTTGGAGCACGGCCGCAAACTTCCATTCAGCCACGAATCCTGGTCACGATCCCCAACTCTTCGAAGAGCAGGTCCCTCCTGTCCTGGAACTGACGGAGGGGCGAGGCACTGGAGCAGGTGCCACCCCTTCACCGTCACCGTGGACCACAGGCCCCTGGCACCTGCTGTCCCGAGTCTTGCAAAAGCCCTGCCCAGGGAAGCCCTTAGGCAGGGGGCCTGAGGGACGCACAGGCAGGCTGTTCTCCAGCTGGGCCCAGGGGGGCAAGGGGGGCAAGGGCGGCGAGTGGAGACAGCCGACACCGTACGCCAGGGTGGCAGGGAACGGGGACCCCAGAGGGCAGCCCGCAGACGTGCTCAGGCACACGGAGCCTTGCAGGAACGTCCGCCTTGTGCGGCCACACCTCCCCACCACCCAGAGGAGCCGGACATTTGAATCCGTATGTGAAAGCTCCCGTCGTTAGGTTTGGGAGGGAAGCTGCGGGTGTCCAGCTGGAACCCCGAACTCCGGACGGAAGAGCTGCCCCGGGAGCAGACCCGCAGGGCAGGCGCTGGCATCCCCAGGCGCTGGGCTCTGAGGACGTCCTTGGCCTGCTCGCTGCGGCCCCGTGAAACCCCTGTGCGCGAGACTGAGACTCCTGTGGGGACCCCGCTGGTCACTCGTGCGCGTCCTTCCCACACCCTCGGGAGGAATTTCTCCCCGGGCCCCACGTGGCTTATCCTCCCGCTGGAGCAGCAGTTGCAGGGCTCTGCGACTGGCCTCTCTGGGGAAGGAGCGCCCTGGATTCTGATATTCTGTCCTTTCTCCCCAGGCTCTAGGTGGCCAGTGGTTCCCACTCTCCTAACGAGATGCCGAAGCAGGTGCAGTCATTGTCTTAACCCCCTCCGGGCAGGCGTGACGTGGGATCTTTCAGGACAACACCCCCAAGACGACTGCTTTGGGAGGTTTTGTATCGGCGCACAGAATTCAAAATCTGGGAACGGACCACGATCCTCGCCTGGGAGGCAGAGACCCCCCCGTGTGTTGCAAGCTTATCTGTTGCCTGAGAGAAGGACCCTGGATTCGGGGAGAAGCGAGCCCTGCCCGCCGCCCGCCCACCCGCCTGCCTGCCGGACTCACCGACACCTGGTACTGCACGTCCAAGGTCCACACCTCCTCATCCCCCACCACACAGGGGATGGCTTCCGTCCGGCCCTTGAGGTCCTTCAAAGCCTACAGAGGGGACAACGGGGCAGATGGGCACCTCCTCCCCTTCTCTGGCCCACCTGAAACCCCGGTGCAGAGCCTGCAAATGCAGATGGCCAGGAAGGGGCCCTGAGGTCAGAGGGCATCTGCTCCGCTCAGGGGACAGCAGGCTTCAGCCCCCACCCGCTGTCACCGTCCTGTCCTGCGGGCAGGCGAGGCCAGCATTGCCAGGTCTTCCCGTCATAAGCAGAACAGAAAACCGTATGTGAAAGGTATGTGACATCACATGATTCTTACAATACTGGCAATTAATGGGACAACGTTCTTCAGCATAAAACGTCTGTGGGCTGACAAGCCCTGACCTGGCCCGAGCCCCCCAGGGGCCTGGCTTGCACCCCCACTGCCTCCAGCCTCTCCTATCCTCTGTGGACACACGGCTGGCTGTCCCAGAGCCGTGTTCCTTCCAAGGCTGGGGGCGGGCAGGGGGGGCAGGTGCCTTGGGGGTGGTGGCTGGAGGCCCAGAGAGGGGTCCTGGGGGCTGCTCAAGGCTGTCCTCCCTCCCTCCACGCCCTCCCCCCACTGGGTGCCCCCAACGCCCCGTTACCTTCTGGAGCGCATCTCGCTCGGGGCTGCCCTGCGTGAATGGCAAGACTGGCTCGTTGGCCACCTTCAGGGAAGAGGTGTGCTTCCACCACAGCCTGGGGTACAAGGGCGGGAACAGAGGCCCACAGGTCAGCAGTGGCCGCCGCCAGACCGAGGGCCTCCACCTCCAACAGTGGGGGCGGGGAGGGGGGGTTGATGGTTCTGGGTTGGCCTAGAATCCTGCAATTGGAGCAAGAACAGAACTGGCCCTGAGATCCAAAACCCAAGTTCAGCAGCCCAGGGGGCTCAGCGGTTTAGGGCCACCTTCAGTCCCGGGCGAGATCCTGGAGACCCGGGATTGTGTCCCATGTCAGGCTCCCTGCATGGAGCCTGCTTCTCCCTCTGTCTCTGCCTCTGCCTCTCTCTCTCTCTCAATCTCTGTGTCTCTCATGAATAAATAAATAGGGACGCCTGGGGGCTCAGTGGTTAAGCATCTGCCTTCCCAGCCCAGGGCGTGATCCCAGGGTCCCAGGATCGAGTCCCACATCAGGCTCCTGCAGGGAGCCTGCTTCTCCCTCTGCCTGTGTCTCTGCCTCTCCCTCTGTCTCTCATGAATAAATAAATAAAATTTAAAATAAATAAATAAATAAAATCTTAAAAAATAAATAAATAAACAAAACCCAGGTTCCAGTCCCAGGCCTGCCACTGTGCATCCTTGGACCCATGATCTGCCTCCCCTGGGCCCGTTTCTACATCTCTAAGCGAGAACCACCACACGAACCCACATGGCTGTTTGATATTTAAATTCAATCAGTGCAAAACCACTTCTGTACGTTCTGTACGTGGAGGGGATGGACTCTCCCTTCACTTCCCCACGATGCAGCCCTTCTCCCACCCGGCCCCAAGTTACTGCTGCCTCTGGGCTGAAAGGGCAGCTTCCAGAGCTCGGCCCCCGGCTGGGATTCCCTTGGTAACCAGAGCTGAGCTCCGGGGAGGCAAGAACATCCAAGATGTGTGGGCAGTGACCTTGGAGAAGTGCCCCCCTCAGCTCGCAGCCACAGCAGGGGCTGGCTTAGGGGCTCAGGGCCTGACTCCAGGCTCCTCCAGAACTCCTCGTCCTGGAAGCCCTGTTCGGTCTTGAACCTTATGACCTCACTGGCTGGTGACACACTGGTGACCACCGCCCCTCACGTCTGCGGACAGCAAGGCAGTTGGGGGCGGGGGGGGGCAGCCGGGTAAGAGCCAGGACATGAAGCCATTCATTCCAGAGCTGGAGCCCCAGCTCGGGGAGTCCTCCAGGCACCAGTGTCACTTGGGCTGTGAGTGCTGGGGGCATTTTTTATCCTTCCTCCCTGGGAAGGGGTCTGGAGACCTACGGACCCAGCCTGGAAGGCCTGGAGGAAGGACACAAAACCAGGAGCCGTGAGGCCTGGTCCTTCATTCTACAAGGCTCTTGGGCACCTGCAAAGTCTCTGGCGCTGCTCTAAACACTGGAGACCAAGACAGCAAGGCCTCGGGCCGCATATGGGGCAGGATTTCTTTTCTTCAGTGTCCCGAGCTTCTCACGTACAACTTGGAGGAGTAAAGAGGTAGGCAGGACAGAGTGGTGGGCAGCAAAACAAGGTTTATTGAGCAATAGTAAAGCAAAGTTCACTGAACTATACAAAGCTCCAGAAGAGGGAGGGGACCTGACAGGGTTGCCACCAGTTTCTAAATCCGGGGGTTTTATGGGCTGGTTGGTCGCCTGTTTTAATCTGATCGACCCTCCCTGAGCCTGCCATCCAATCAGGTTTTTGGCATCTATCAATCACGGTGGGAAAGGGTAGAGGGCTCCCTCCAGAGTGGCATAAAGTCCTTCCGAGGGTGGTTTCCTCTTAGGGCAAGGGCTTTGCCCCACCTGCCTTTCTTCCAATCATCCATCACAAGCAGCTAACCTCCAGTGGGGGCCACGGGCAAGAAAAAACACAGTTAGGACAGAGGGCTTGTGACAATGAGTCAGGGCAAGGGCAGGGCTGTTCTAGCCAGGGTGATCAGGGCAGGCCTCTCGGGGGAGGTGTCGTCTGAGGGTGACCTGGGATCTGAGAAGGGCAAGGAAGAGCATTCCAGGCCCAGAGGAGCGCAAGGATAAAGGCCCAGAGCAGGAAGCTTGACAGGAAGCGCTGAGAGGGGCCTGGGCGGTCCAGGAGGGGGGAAGGCAGGGCCTGGTTGCCCAAGATCTTGTCTAACGAACGGCAGAGTGAGCTGGGCCTTACCACCCCCCCACCTCCCAACGCACCTCCCAGGCAGCACCCAGCACACCCGAGGAGGCCAGCCCCATTCCTCAGGCCTCACCCTTCCCCTAACCAAGGGCAGAAACGTGGGGCTAGGCCAGCCCCCCACCAGGCCTTTCGCTGGAGAGCTGAGGAGATGGTAACACAGAGCTGTAGGTACGCCCCATAAATTAAAGTCCACACCGACCCCCTCCAGACGGTGTGGGGAAGAACAGAGAGGCTGCCAAGGTCTAGGCCACAAGCCTCAACCCCAGCCCAGAAAGCGGGGGTGGTGTGTGTGCCCCCAGGGCCCTCTGGAAGGTTCCAGCAGCACACCACCCCCAATCAGTAAATCAGATACCACCATCTCCTCTGGCAGCCAGGAGGGTGTCGCAGAGAGGGGGTGTGGGCTAGGAGCCTGGAGGTGCGCGCCCCAACCCCAGCCCGGACCCCAGCTCCCAGGACATGCAGAAAGCACACCTCCTCCGAGACCTCAGCCCGTTGCTATAAAATCGGCGGGCCTCGGAGTGCCCACTTGAAGAATGCGGGTGGTACGGTGTGCCCTGCAGGGGCATGGTGGGGTTCGAGGTGCTTGTCTTTCCTCACCCCTCCTGCTCTGTATTTCTAAGAAAACTGTCTTCTAGAACGTTACTGCACCAGGAGCGCCTGACTCAGCGCCTGGCTCAGAGGGTAGAGCATGCAACTCTCGATCTCAGGGTCGTGAGTTCACCCACCACATTGGACATAGAGCTTACTTTAAAAAAAAAAAAAAGGCAAATTGGTTCTCAGACACCCTCAGGTCACAACGATCAGGGGCTAGACCGGGTGCTCAACAACTAGCGCTGGAATCAGCTTAGCACCACATTCCACCCAGCTTAAAATATAACAGCTACGAGCCCTCCTGAACCTGCTGCCTCCCAGGCAGAAACAGAAACCCTGCAGGCCTCTCCACCTCCCCCAGGGCAGAGGTCCACCGGGACCACAGGCTCACATCCCCCATTGGCTCCCTCTACGCCTGGAAAGTCTCCAAGCCCCGGCCTGGCTGCCCAACAGTCCGAATGTAGGGAACAGAATTCAAAGATCATCCTGAGTCAGAGCAGCCAAAAATGATCCAAGGACGCCTGACAAAAGCAATCACCCCCCCGCTTTTATTTTGGCTCATGGGCCATGTGGGGTGAACATGAACACCTTTCCCTCGGCTCCGGGGGAAGGCAGAGAAGAGTCCCTCGCAGAACCTGGAGCCTCTGGGAGGATCTTCGAGGCCCGGGGAGGCAGGACTGCATGCCTCAGTCGTCAGCATACGTTTATTCCACGTCTCAAGGACACAGAGACTACTCAGATAAGGACAATGAAATCTGCCTACTTGGCGGCTTCTCATTTCTTCCACAACAAAAAATCAGAATCCTTACTGAGGGCTCCAGGCCCATTTCCCATCACCCCAGCCCCAGCCCGCCCACTCGGTCTGCTGCAATCCGGCCACCTGGGTCTTTTCGGAGTCAACTCTGCTTGGGATGCTACCCTCCAGCGCCTGGACGGCGGGGTGGGGGGCATCAAGTCATCTCAGAGCCCCATGATCTCCTCACTGACGCTGCTCATCACGGAGCTGTGCCTGTCTGTGCTCCCAACAGGCCATCAGCGACCCCCTACGGCCTGCAAACATTCTGCTCACTACCAGACACACCATCTGGTGCACCCGAGCATGTGAGAAATGCCTTTTTTTTTTTTTTAAGATTTATCTATTTATTCATGACAGGCAGAGACACAGGCAGAGGAGAAGCAGGCTCCCCGCAGGAGCCCAATGCAGGACTCGATCCCAGATCCCAGGACCACGACCCGAGCCAAAGGCAGCCACCCAACTGCTGAGCCACCCAGGCGTCCCGAGAAATGCCTTTTAAAACAAAGAACATGGGACACCTGGGTGGCTCAGTTGGTTGCCTTCAGCTCAGGTCATAACCCCAGAGTCCCAGGATCATGTTCTAAGTCTGGCTCCCTGCTTGGTTGGGAGTCTGCTTTGCCCTCTACCCCTCCCCCCTCATCCTCGTACACCTTCTCTCTAGTAAAATTCTAAAAAACAAAACAAAGAACACACTGATACACCTTTCATGAGACTCATCAAGAAAAAAGTGGGGGTAGGGGAGATAATGAACACCCAAGTGTTGTCAGCACCACCAGGCTCCCAGGACTGGACTCCCAAGCCAGTGCCCTCTGCTCACACCTGGGGCTGGCTACAGGTCCCTAGTGGCCGAGGTTAGCGGTGAGTGGTGACTGAGGCCAAGGAGAGGAGGAGAAAGGAAACAGCCTTGCTTCATTCAGCTTCCAGATTTTCCTAGCTGTTATATGGGACCTGATAAGGCCAATCCTCCTTATCTCCGAGATAAGGGGCAGTGAGCCGAGAGAAAGTGCTGGGCCCTGGGCAGGTCCAGAAGGGAGCCGCATCAGGCCCAGGCCGAGCTGTTTCCACTTTATTGCCCCGGAAACATCAAGGAGTATTTATTAAGCACTTACGACACACCTGGCACTACGCTAAGTGATTATCTCCTGAATCCAGCTATGAATGCATGAGGAAGGTGCCAGGATTATTATTAGTAGTATTACATATGAGAAGATGGACTTCTGAGATTTCTGTGCTCACGCATGGCTCCGGGGCACAGCCCCACAGAGCAGGACCTGAACCCAGGTCTTCCTATGGCAGAAGCACCTGCAGGCACTCAGAGACCCCTGAGCAGCAGGGCTGTGGTGACAGGTTGGTCCTCCCTCAGGCTCAACATTTCCCAGCTCACCAAAGAGGTGGGTGGTGGCTTGCTGTCCACGGGCACTGAGGGCTCAGCCTAGGGCTGGCCGCTCCATGAGGTCCCTGCCAGGAAAGGAAAGATCTAGAGTGGGTAAGAAACCCCCAGGATGGGCAGGTGTCTGCGCCCTCCTCTGCGGCGAGCGAGGTCAACCCCAACAGAAAGGGGTTTGCATCCGGGTAATTAATGAGGATGAAGGGAAAGCACCGGGGGCATCTGAGTTCCACACCTGCCTCTACCCTGTGCTCCTGGGACCTGGATATTCCTGATCCAGGGCAATCACCCAGGACATGGACAGCCCATGGGTGGGGAAGGGGATCAAAATAATACATAAAGCAACACCGTCTAGGTGCTGAAACTCTTCAAAGTGGTTTCTGAGTGTGAATTCATTTCCTCGCCAGGACAGTCCCCCGGGGTGGCTGCCACTGTCTTTATCCACCACACGGGAACATGAGGCAGCACACAGAGGTTGCATAGCCCGCCCAGGGCCACAGGGCTGCTAAGAGGTGGAGCCAGAACCCAGCCCGTGCTGTCCTCTGGGCCATTCCAACAGCCAGTGGTCAGCACCTACTATGCGCCGGGCCAGGGGCTGGGGACCAGCAGCAGGTGCTTGAGGTATGCTAGTGACAACTGCAGTCCAAGTAGGGGCTCTAATAGCCTCTGAAGCCAGGACTAGGGTCACTTTAGAGTCTAGTTGTTCCTTCACTCAGTTAGTCACATCATCTCTAATCCTCTGGTACCGAGTAGGGTCTGGTATAAAAACTAGTAATAGAGAACAATTGACTTCCAGTATAAGCCTACTATGTGCCAGGGCTAGTTCTTCTGCTTATTAAATCTATACATAAATACAAACATGGATCTGGGCTCTTTCCAAGAATTTGCAGAGACATAACCGAGGACACCCCTGATAAAGTCAATGAAGTAGAGAAAAAAGCAGGAGATCAGGGCCAAAGACAGGAGGCAGTCAACTGCGGGCCTGATGTTTACTAGCTTAAGGCCTCAGACAAGTCTTCCTCGATTTCCAAGGGTCTCCATCGTTTAATCCCTGAAATGGGAACAGTGACGCCTACATCATAGGTTGCTGAGGAGCTCAGTAAAATAATGCACATAAAAGGTATGAGGCTGTGGGGGCAGTAAGATAGACAAGTATATGGAATAAAAAAGTAAATGACAAAAAAAGCATTTGCACGTGAGCCCACCATTATACACTGTTGGTTGTTTTTTTTTTTTTAAGCATGTGTATCCGTGCATCCTAAATATTTGTTGAATAAATGAAAAAGTAGCCAAACATCAAACCTGCTTTTCTGGAGCAGTGGCTCTCAACTAGGAGCAATTTGGCCCAGGAGACTTTCCGCAGTGTCTGGCATTTTTATATTGTCACAAACTGTGGGGTGCTAATGGAGTCTAGCGAGGAGAGGCCAGAAAAGCTGCTAAACATTCTACAATGCCCGGGACGGCCCCCACAACACAGGATTAGCCAGGCTCAGAATGTTAATAGTGCCAAGGTTGAGAAACTCTGTCTAGGGCATCGGGCCAGCTGCTCTATCGAAAGAGGTAACCTGAGCCTTCAGATCTGGTTGCAAAAAAACCCTTTGGCTCCGCTCCGGAGGCTCCGTAATTAAGAGCACGAAGCTGGAGTCTGACTGTGATTCTAGCTCTCCATTTGCCTTCACTGGCAGATAAGTCTCCCATCTGCAAAAATGGGGATAATATAGTGCTTGTCAGCACAGGGCCAGGTCTGTGGTTCTTGATTGCTTGATAAATATTATTGCTATCACAAGCTTTTTTTTTTTTTTTAGAATATAGATTGCTTTCTAGCAGATATTGGAGGTTTTTATGGCTAAGTACCCACCGTCTGCCCTTAAATTGAAAACTCTCTGAAGGCCCTATCCACCTGTAAGTCCCCCAGGTACCCCTCTCTTCCAGTATCCCACATGGTAGGTACTCAGTCAACACATGAATCTACGGGGCTTCCTCCCCCATGGGGGGTGGGGGGGGAGTATCAGTGCAGGGAGAAGCTGGCAAAAGGGACCACGCTGGAGGGGTGGCAAGTCTGGCCCCCAACCTTGGCTTGGGAGAGGAGTCTTCCCCCGCTGTGCTCCTCCTGTGCCCTTACCTATCAAGCCCCCACTCACAAAGGACACTGACCCATGCCCAGGGCACCGGCCCCTCCCCCGTACCATCCCTTGGGAAACTGATTAACTCAGGGCAGGGCTCAGCAGTGGAGACCTAGCTGGTCTGGTCACAAGTCCCAGGGGTCAGGCAAACAAAACTCAAACTGGGAGCGGGGGCTGCCCAGCCCTGAAAGGGAGGCCCACCTCCAACATCCAGTCCGCCAGACCTAAGCGTCTCTGGGATGGGGTCTGTGCCCTGCCCACCTCCATCACCCAGTCCGCCAGGCCGAGCCTCTCTGGGACAGGGTCTGTGCCCTGCCCACCTCCATCACCCAGTCCGCCCGGGAAGGGGTCTATGCCCTGCCCACTTCCATCACCTAGTCTGCCAAGCAGAGCCTCTCTGGGATGGGGTCTGTGCCCTGCCCACCTCCATCACCCAGTCCACCAGGCCGAGCCTCTCCGGGCGGGGTCTGTACCCTGCACACCTCCCCGCACCTAGCCCAGAAGAGCTCCAAGAACATGCACCACTGAGCGGGGGAGGGTCCGGGAACCCAGCTCCACAGCACGGGCGTTTGCAGGGCAGGTGCACCCTGGAGCTACACCCTGGCTTCTTCACCTCTGAGTTGCACCATCCACCGCAGTTTGAACGAGCGGGGTAAAGCCCGGGGGCTGCGCGTGAGCCGCTGTGCAAGGCCCTGCGCGCGCGCAGGGTCTCCCTCGGTCACCGCGGGGGGCGGGACCCAGTGCCCGAGCCCGGGGTCTGGCACGGTAGAAGCACCCCGCCGGCCCGAAGGCAGGGTCCCTCTTCTGCCCCGTACTTATCTCGGAAAGGGGGGAGGCGGTCGGAGAGGAAAGAGGGAGGTGGAAGTCCCTGCAGAAAGGAGAGAGGAGCCCCGGGGAGCCCCGCGTCGGGTCCTGAATGTGAGCCCGGGGTTGGGGAGCCCGGCACGGGGCGGGGGGGCTCAGCGGGGCACTTTCCGAGCGTGGGAGCCGGGAGGAAGGAAGGAAAAGAGGAAGGAGATGGAGGAGGGGGCTCCGCGGGGAGGAGGGCCTGGATGAGCGGCAGGGGGTAGGGGAAGCGGCCCCCGCGGGGGAGCCCTCGGGATCGCGGCGGGGGACCGGCAGGGGCGCCCCCTCCACCTGCCGCAGGCCCAGGGCGCACTCACCCGGGGTCCCTCCAGGGCCGCGCCAGCAGCGCACGGCGGAGCGCGGGCGGCAGCGGCAGCAGCATCTCGAGCGCTGCACGGGGCCGAGCACCGACCCTGCGACCCCCCGGCGGTTCGCGCACCCGGAGCCCCGGGCGCGGCCAGGAGGCGGAGCCCCGCCCGGAGCGCACCACCTGGCGGCCGGGGGGGCGGGTCACGCGGCCGTCCTCCGAGTCGGGATCCCCCGAAGCGCCTCCGTGCCTGCCCTCTGTTCGTACGATAGCTCCAGGGTGAGGGCACCGGAGAGGCCAGCAGGCGACACGGAACAAGGCGGCTTTAAAGGGCGGCAATGACAGTTACACGCTTCCCCCCCCCGTCTTTTATGGTATGGCCCCGCCTGCCTCAAAGGGGGCGTGAGCCTCGTCGGCCAATCAGAGAGACGCCTCGGACACTGCGGACCAATCGGATGGGCGGCCTGTGGCGGAGAGAGCCAATGAGAGAGCCGGCAGGGGACACGTGGGAGGAGCCGCGGGAGGACGGAGGGTCGGCGCGTCAGGTGCTCTGAGCATCCGCCCGCCCCAGCTGCCCTCGGCCAGGTGCGCGCCGCACTCCACCCGGGGCTGCAGCCCGGTGCCTCGGAGCCCGCAGGCCCTGCCTCTAGCCTCCCGCCGGTGGGCACCCAGCCTGCCCCCACCTGCAGGCCTGGCGCTTGGATCAATCGGCCTCCGTCCCGATTACCATCAGTGAGCGATGAAACCCAGCCGGTCCATGCTTACCTTCCGCAAAGCTAGGGGACCTGGTGATGGAGGATGCTTGGAAGAAAGGCAGGCAGGGAAAAAGTAAATTAATTAATAAAAAATAAAATGAAATAAAATAATAGAATAATTAAATTAAATTAATAAAATATAAAATAAAATAAATAAAATAAAATAAAAAATAAAATATAAAAAATAAATAAATAAAATAAATAAAATAAAATAAATAATAAAATAAAATAAATAATAAAATAAAATAAATAATAAAATAAAA
The DNA here is from genome assembly GCF_905146905.1 of Nyctereutes procyonoides. Taxonomy (NCBI): domain Eukaryota; kingdom Metazoa; phylum Chordata; class Mammalia; order Carnivora; family Canidae; genus Nyctereutes; species Nyctereutes procyonoides. The sequence goes on from NW_026575052.1 coordinate 5,879,589, forward strand.
TAAATAAAATAAAATATAAAAAATAAATAAATAAAATAAAATAAAATAAATAAAATAAAATAAAATAAATAATAAAATAAAATAAAATAAAAAAGAAAGGCAGGCAGGGGCAAGCCCTCCCCCCTCCCCCAAGAGGAAACCACCCTTGAAAGGATGGAACACCCACCCTGGAAAGAGCCTTCCACCCTTTCCCATGTGATGCATCGATGACAAAACACTGATTAGATAGATGACAGGCTCAGCGAGGGTTGATTAGATTAAAGCAGCCGGCCAATAAACCCATAAAACCTCCAGATCTAAATTCCAAATCTGCAACCGTCTCAGGGCCCCTCCCTCTTTGGGAGCTTTGTGCGCCATCATTCAATCAACTTGACTGTTGCTCAGGTTAGCCTTGCTTTGCTGCCCACCACTCTGTCCGGCCTATCTCTTCATTCTGACCAAGAACCGGGGGGCACCGGAGGAAAAGAAATCCTGCGACACTGGAACCGGTTGTTCCTGCGCCCCATTCCACCGCCATCCCTCCCCACCCCGGCCAACCCCCGAGTGAGAATTTTGGTTTTCTTTTGGAAAAGTTGTTTCCATGAAAGGTTTATTTAAAATTCGGATTCTGGGGGCGCCCAGGTGGCTCAGTTGGTTAAGCGACCAACTCTTAGTTTCAGCTCAGGTCCTGACCTCAGGGTGGTGAGATGGAGCCTCACATCAGGCTCCCCACTCAGCACAGAGTCTGCTTGAGACTCTGTCCCTCTGGGCCCTCGCCCACCCATGGTGTTCACTCTCTGTCAAATAAATAAATCTTAAAAAAAAAAAAAATCAGGGCAGCCCAGGTGGCTCAGTGGTTTAGCGCCGCCTTCAGCCCAGGGTGTGATCTTGGAGTCCCGGGATCGAGTCCCGTGTCAGGCTTCCTGCATGGAGCCTGTTTCTCCCTCTGCCTCTCTCTCTCTCTCTGTCTCTCATGAATAAATAAAATCTTTTTAAAAAAAAAAAAAAAAAAAAGATGAAGTTCCTTTTAAAAAAAATCAGATTCTGAAGTCTTCCTGATGGCAGGCTCCTCTGGATTCATTCCATTTAAATTGCTGCTGAAGAGTTTCAAACACTCTTCCGGAAAAAAAAATAAATGTTTCTATTTCCTCTAATGCTAAAGGAGAACCTGGTGGGGAGTCAGAGTGCTGATGCTGATTGTGGTTCCTCCCTAGGACATTGGTAAAATAGCTCCCTTCCCTGGGTCTCAGTTTATCCATGTCTACAGAAGAGGGGTAACGCTCCCATTATTTCATGCTACTCCTCTTTCTCCAGGTCACACCCTTTAAAGACACTTCGGGAAATCTAAAGAGTGGGGAGAAAAGGAAGTTCCGTTAACCACAAGTCTTAAAGATGGTGAAGACAGACTAGAATTGGTGCCTGTCTCTCTGAATCCTTCAAACCACCCTAGTGGGGAGGGGAGGGCAGCTCACAGGAAGCAGTGTCTCCCCGAGTTTGGCCATTAACAAGAAGAAAACAAGAACAGTCAAATCCAGAGTCCCCGAGGCAGCCCCTCCTGGGCACTGAGAAAGGAAGTTAAACAAACTGGGGGTGGGGGGTGGGGGGGGGGGAGGGCCTTTATGATCAGCAGACCTCAACTGCAAACCAGGCGATGCCGGTTCCTCGGCCTGGGATCTCCGGCCCACTCTTCCCCTCCTGTAAAGCGTGTATAATAATAAATCCTGCTTTATGGACTTCCGAAGATTTCGTTGTGAGGGGCCAATATAACAGGGGTTGTGAAATGTCCCTATTTTCTTTAAAGAGTTTATTTATTTATTCGATCCCCGGTCTCCAAGATCACACCCTGGGCTGAAGGCGGCGCTAAACCACTGAGCCACCCGGGCTGCCCTGAAATGTCCCTATTGTATCACAAACTGGCTGAATATTTTGTTTCCGTGTCTATGCCTCAGTCCCCTTGCCCCTCCCCCTGCCCCCTCACTATTTTATCAATTAAAAAAAAAAAAAAGAAAAGAAAAAGAAGAAAGCACCACCAATTCTAAGACATTTCACTTTATTTAAAAGAAGCCAATATACAGGATATAAAGGGCATGATATTTACAACAGTACAGTAAACAGGTTGGTTTCCGGTAGGATCAGTAGTCTTTCAATGAGTATAAACCCTCCCCCTTTCCCCTTGACACTAGACCCAATGGGCAGACAAACAGCAACAGTGGGGTGGGATGGGACTGCGGGATACAAAGTCTCCCTGGATGGGGCTAAAAATCAGGTAGATGCTAAAATGTCCACGAAGGGGTCTTGCTGGGGGTGGGGATGGTGCCTGGCCTCGTTTCTTTGAGGGCCGGGCAGCGGGAATGGTGGGGGATTCGCCCAAGACTAACACACAGGCCACCCCGAACCTGGAAATCCTCCACCCAAAGGGAAGCTCCCTTTCAGAGAGAATTTGCCTTGACCCATACCCACCCAGCTGCCCCCAGACTCCCCCGTGCCAGGAGGATGCCCTTCTAGAACCAGAGCTCGGTGTGCTGAGATGGTGAACCCGGGTCTGAGGAAGCCCCAGGCGCCCAGTCCCTGCCCCAGGCCCTGGAGGAGCACACCAAGGGCTGCAGCCCGGACCCCGGCCTGGAGCAAGCACAGCTGGGGCTGGGTGGTGGGCGTCTCCTGGAGCACTCCCATACCTGCTCCGGCTGCCTGACAGCCTGGGACCCTGCAGCCTGGGACCCTGTAGGGCCCAGGCCCCAAGGGAGCCGCATGCTCCCAGAACCAACAGTCTCATGGACACCCACGGTCTGCTGCTTCTCAGCTTCCCCCAGACACAGCCAACTCGGAAATGGATCTTGGCAGACCAGAGCCCACCCTCTGAAGCAGAGCTCATCCCCCACCCGGTGCCCCATCTCCCATCCTCCCCCCACCCCAGACCTCGATTCTGAATCCCTCACCACCCACCCACTCCCCGGAGTTACCCCCCCCCCCATCAAAGACTTTCAAGGACCAAGGAGCTGGGGGGGGGGAGGTGGAGAAACAAGGAAGTGGGGTGAGGTGGGACCTAGGCTCTGCTGAAGCCGCTCATGGGTGCAGGTGACCTGGCAGTGAGGCCAGGGGGACGGGAGGGGCACTGGTTATATTCAGTCCAGCAGCAACATGCATCTTGTTCACAGGAGAATGCGGGGCTACCATAACTGCCTACCCTAGATTTAAAAACCCTTTCCTTTCACAAAAATAGATGAGAATCTCTTGCTTTATAAATAGATTACATTTAGCTTAAGTTACACCATAGAGTACCTGCCACCCCACACCCTCTCCCCCATTCCAAGCCAAAGTGGTTTGCTTCTCCGTAGGTCGGAGCTCAGTCCGCGATGGACTGGCCCTTCGGAGACCTCAAGGTATATTGCTACAAGAAAACAAGAGGTGTTCACTTGCCAATGATTTTTTTCCCCCGTTTGGAGTCTCAGAGGTGCGTGCGCGCGTGCGTGCGTGCGCGTGTGTGTGATCCACAACCAGGGAGGTGAAAGGAAGCTACTTCTCCCTGCCTCTCCCCAATCCTCTCTTTTTATAAAACCCCCCCCCCAAAATAGGAGAGTGAGAGAGGGCAGCGCTGGAGAGCCCATCTGAGAACGACCTTAAAATACCAATGTCAATATGACACTGGGCTTAGAAATAGAAATTTGAGTATTTACAGCTTTACAAAGGACGGACCAGTTCTTCCCAACTGGACCTGGTGCTGCCCCAGCGAGCGTTGGGGGCTTTCTTGGCAAGCTGTGGGCTCATGGCGAGGGCACAAGCAGGGCCCACTGGCAACAAACTCAAAAAAAGAACTTGGTGGGGAGAAAGGCAGCCAGGCCCAGACCCGGGCTCCCCGCCTCCCGCCACTCGCCCCTGCCCAGGAGGCAGGTCTGCCGCACGCCCATCCACCTGCCCCAAATCCTTGCTCCCCAGGGGAGCACAGCTATAGAAAAGCAGCAGGAAGGGGCTGCATGGCCAGCGTCCATCTCTGGCTCCTGTCACTTCCAGACTCCCTGGACAAACTAGAGCACCCTAGTCCCCGAGACAAACATCCTATGTACACGAGGGGGGAAGCATAAATAATACCACCGGACACCGACTGCCACGGTCACCTGGATTATTCCCCCCCAACCCCAATACTTACACTGTCGCCTTATGTCTTAACACTAAAGATGGGTCTGTCACCCTCCCCACCACCTTGAGAACCACCCCGGGGCCGGCCTCTGCTCTGCCTCCCACACCACACCTTCAATCACACACACACACACCCCCCCCAGCCCTGGACAGAGGAGGCCCGAGGGGGTCCTCCCAGAAACGGAAAATCTTTCCAGCAGCTGAGGTCCAAGCCCGACTGGCTCTGATCACCTTTGGTTAAAATGAAACTAAAACGAAAACAACAATAACGCTAATGACAAGAATAGTCAGCTACGTTTGAACCCTGTAACCTTTAGAAGAAGGGTCAGTGAGGAGGAGGGGAAGGGGCTGGCTCTCCTCTGAAGCCACCGTCCCTCCACGTACCTGCCCTGGGACTGTTTGGCTGCCAGACTGCCACAGGGAACCAGCAGGTTCCCTCAACAACACCACCAGAAATAAAAAAGGAAACAAACTCACAATAAAGGCCACCAAGTGCTGATAAATAAAAATCACATACAGTCACTAACGCACGCACGCTCTCTCTCCATACATATATGGATGGATATTATATATATATAATATACACATCGTATTATATATATATATAATATGAATATTATGTACAATGGTCTTAAGACTGCAAAACAGGTGGGGAAATGGAAGAGAGAGAAGGCCCTTACAGGTCGCTGGTACCCTGAGGAAGAGAGACAGGGGGCTGCAATCTGATCTAAAGCCAGAGCCCCCCATCCTCTGCCTTCCGCAGGAGAGCAGGAGGTGGGAAGTTCTGGTCCTCGGGCACGTGTCGCTCCTTTGACCTCCAGGGGGCGCTCCTGGGCCAGTCAAGAAAGAAAAATGGGCAATCCCACCCACAGGAGTGGGTACAGAAAAAAATCATTAAAAAAAAAAAAAAAAAGCAAAACCCGCTCGGCTAGCTCCAAGCTGAGCTTTGGCAGGTGGCCTCAACCCAGTGCCTCGTGACACAGGCCCACCTAAGTCTTGGGGAGATACTGGCTCAGATGAACCCCCCACTGGTCGGTCAATCAAGTGAAGTAATGGAAACAGGCTTGCGTGTGTCCATGAGCAGAACAAAGGATGGCTCTCACTCCAGCTCGGCTCCTGCCACACCTCTGATCCGCCAGCGGCCCTCGCTGCCCCCCACGGCTCCCCTTCCCTCTCCAGGGCCTGCCAGTGGCCCAGTGGTGGGCGACCCCACGAAGACGGCGGCAGGCAGTGGGAACCCAGCTCCGCTGTGGAGGGGGTGGACGCCAGGCCTAGCCCCCTTCAGACTTTCTCACAGAGAAATTACAGATCTCTAGCCCCTTACACTGGCTGGGAAGGGAGAGAAAAAAACATCAAGTCATCAGGGCACTAAAAGACCCCTCCCACCGCACAGAGGTCCCCAGAAAGCAAGCAGTCGGGTGAGCCATGGCCTTGCAGGCTACCCCCACCCCCAGCCTCACCATCGACCTTGACAAAAGGCCCCCTCCCAGCGGGTGCTCACCCTCGGGGGCTGCCTCGGCCTCCCTCCCAGCTCCAGGGCAACACCAGGAGTCTGGGCGAGGGCCGACCTTACACAATGATATAAGGCAAGCTGCTTTTTTTGTTTGTTTGTTTTGTGGGTTGTTTTTTTTGTTTTTTTTGTGGGTTTTTTTGTTTTTTTTTTTTTTTGCATAGTAGTTTAAACACAGTGAGATTCCACTTTCCCCCATGGTGCCTTGTCCCTCCGCTTTGCCACTCGATCCAAAAAAGAAAATAAAATTTTGTCTGCCCTCCCTCCTTCCATCTTTTCTCTCGGTCGGTAAGTAAAAAAAACACTTGGGGTGGGGGGTGGGGGTCGGGGTAACCCCCCACACACACCGCCCAGGCCTGGAAAGGTTGCACAGGCAAACAGCTCCTTCCTGGGGTGCGGGTGGTGGGGGGTAGGTGGACCACCCCAAGGTCAGCACTGGCCAGGCAGAGGCGGGGAGGGCAGAGGTCATGGCCAATCAGAGGAGCAGGTGGGAGGGTAGACATCCACATGATCCCACGCCAGGGGCCCCGCCCTCACCTTAGAGTTTTGTATAAAAACACCTGCTAGGAAGAATTCTTTGGAGCTCAAAGTGGCTCAGCTTAAGGGAAAAGGCACAGTTAACACTGCATCGTCCGGACAGAAGTCTACATTTGTAATGTGGAGAACGATAGAAATTGACAGCACCATTCCTTGGGTGGGTGGTGGGTGGGTGGGTGGGTGGATGGAGAAGGGGCACTGGTTGGTGGTGGGGTGGAAGGGAGGAAGCAGCGGTCCCCTGGGGCCTCCAGCCAAGGGAGGGCAGAGGGAGTCTGTGTGGTGAGGACCGGACCCCCACTCCGAGGAGCCTTCCTGGCCCCGCGGGGAGAGGAAGCAGAGGCCCCATCACCGAGACCAGCCCGCACGGGGGGCCTCCATCATCAGCTGACCATGGGCTCCACGTCCGCCTCCCGCTCAAACTCGTCCTGGATCTCGTCTGTACTTCCTGAGTCACTGCTGGCCACGGAGCTGGGGGACGGTGAGTTCCTGGAAGGCACCGGAAAACGGGGGTCATTGGGAGGGCAGCCCGGGGACTCCTGACGGGATCCAAGGGGCGGGAAAGACGGAGCCGCCACTTGTTTGAAATCTAACCCCAGAGCGGTATCCTGGGCCCGGAGACCCTGTCCTCGCTCTGCTTTCCCTGGAATCGGCTAGGCTGGCGAGTTGAATGCGGCCCTCGAGACCTCTTGGGGATCCCCTGTGCTGCTTCTCATTGCTCCAGGTGCTGAGAGCTCCCTGGGAGCAGGACCCACAGATCCAGCTGGGTTCTTACTCTCTTAGCCACCTAACACAGGTCTGGGCACATAGTAGGTGCTCAGCAAACCCCAATGAACTCAGAGCTCAAAGGGAGGCCACACGGGACAATGGCTAACAGTACTGGGTTGGGATTCTGGCCCCATCACTGAAGAGCCGGGGGGGCCACGGGCAAACTGTTTAACCTGCTCCTCCGTCTGAACACAGAGGGGATGACAGTAGGTTCTGTGGAAACAGTTGAGTTTAAGGTACGACAGAGCTAAGCCCTCCCCCTCACCCCCACAGCTTCCACTGAGCTGCGTCTCCCTCTTCTATAGCCTGAACCACAGTCACGATAAAAGGATTACAATGAACATATTTGTGCTTTGTGCCCAGCTTCCTACGTGTATCTTCTCATTTTATTGTTGGCATATCTGTCTCTCCCAGAAAGGCTGTGTGTCCCTTGAAGGCAGGGGGGCTCTGTCTCTGTTTTGGCGTTTTCTGGCAAATACGAGGGGCCTGATGCATGTCAGTCTCCGGGAGACAGACACCCTGGTGGGAAGACAGGAAAGGAAGGAAACTGCTTCCCGTGGACACCTCTGAGCCCCATCAGCAGTGGTGGAGACGAGTGCCCCACGCCCCTCCTCCACCCGGCAATTCGGCAGAAAGTGGGGCATGAGCCCGAGAGGGCTGTGGCGGTTCCGTTCATCACTGTCCCCACGGCCTGGCACAGAGCAGGCCTTCGACATGACAAGTAGCTGTTGAATCAGTGGGGGCAGGGCCGCTGGGGGAGTCACGTGAAATCAGACACGTCGGTGATCCAGCACACAGTGGGTGGCTGATACTCACTGGGTGCATGGATGGGTGCATGGCGGACGGATGGACGGATGGGCAGGTGAAATGGGCCAGGCTGCAGGTTGCAGCCCCACAAACTCCCCCCAGGGACACAACGACTGAATGCCCCGTGAGGACGGGGGTGGGTACCTGTCTGCAGAGCCTTTGATGAGCCGACGGCAGGTCTCCATCTGCACATCCAGGCCACGTTTCATGCTGCACATCTCCATGTACTCATGCAAGTGTCGGTTCATGTCGCTCTTGGCTGTGGCCAGCTCCAGCTGAAAGGACCCAATGCGGGATAAAGGTGAGGCCAAGTCACCGTCACGTGGGAACCCTCGGCCACTTCCTCCGCGCATCCTCCATGGTGACAGCGCCAAAGCCACCCAGGGACACCACACCCTCTGCCCTCCTCCACATGCTGACCCCCTGGCCTGCAGAACTGCTTCCAGTGAAAGGGGGATGGTTGCTGAGCCTCCAAAGGGGCAGCTTCCACTCGGCCTGCCAATTCTGCCCCACCTGGCATTCCCACGCCACTGTCTAGGCCTTGCTTAGGAAAGTTATCAGGTCTCCGTCATCTTTCTGCCTCTTCTCCTCTACCAATGCCACATCCCCCAGGGAAGGAGCTGGCCAGCTCCTTCTGCAGCATTCACTCTCAGTGAAGGACGGGGGCAAGCGCACAGGCTCTAGAGCACGAGCCAGCAGGCTTGAAGGCCGCTCCCCAACTGGAGGCCCCTGGGCAAGCCACTTGGGTCTCCTTCAATCTCATCTCTTCCTCTGCCTAACGGGGCGCACGGTGTCCACTGTGTGGGCTGGAGGCACCTAGCTACCTTTAGGCACGTACAGCGGGCATGTGGGTACCAGGGAGGCTTGCTCAGTGCCTAGCATCACTCCATGTCACTCACACATCTTCTCTCATTATTTGGGATCACCGTCTCCACTGAATAACTTAGAAGGAAAAAAAAAAAAACCCTCTCTGGGACAGACAGGGATCACTACCCCCATGATATGTATTTTTAACCTGAGAAAATCAAGGCTGTAGGAGGGGTACAACCCACCCAACGCCAGCCAGTGAACCGCAAGCCTCCAACTCATGACCTTGTGGATGCCCCCCTCCCCCTGCCAGCCCCCGGCCCCCTCAACTGCCATCGAGACCCCACTTCACGGGAGCCTGCGCCCTCACCTCGATCTGGCCAATGGTTTCCTGGTACTCCTTGTCCCTCGTCTTGAAGAAGGATTCTGTTTCATGGATCAAGTTGCCCAAATTTTCCTCTTGCTGGGGACACAGAGCAAAGGGGACGAATGAGCCGGGTGGTGCGGGCTGCCGGGAGTGAGCGGGGACAGGGGAGAGCTGGCTGGCCTCTGGGCAGCCAGGTGGGGAGCTCACCTCGCCCTGCAGGTCGATGGTTGGGTTGCAGTTGGTGAAGTCCTCCCAGAGCAGCAGTGTGTCTTCATTCTCTTCCCACGTCAGGCTGTCACAGTCGTCGTCAAAATCAAAGGTCTCCCGCCTGTGGGATGACAGCGGAGGGCAGGGCTGACTGGGAGCCGGGCTCCAGAGGCCAGGATCAGGGAAAGAAAGGGGCACCACCCCGACGGGCACGCTCCTGCAAGGCGGCCAGCCCCAAAGTCCTGCTGGCCACAGGGGACACGCACCTTCTCCGGGGGTGTTCGACTCTTTTAAAATGCAGAAAGTAGTGACCTATTCCTTGTACCATTTAAAATATATATTTGTAAAGACACCAGGCTTTCATCAGTGGAGACTAACGATATTCTCATGTCCAACCTTTTTCTTTTTCTTTTTTTAAAGATTTTACTTATTTATTCATGAGAGACAGAGAGAGAGAAGCAGAGACACAGGCAGAGGGAGAAGCAGGCTCCATGCAGGGAGCCCGATGCGGGACTGGGTCCCAGGACCCCGGGATCACACCCTGATCCGAGGGCAGTTGCTCATCCACTGAGCCACCCAGGTGTCCCTCAAGTCCAACCTTGTAGCTGTCTGCTTTCACGTGACAGCTCATTTCTGGAGCTCCTACTTTGCAAGAGGCGATTTATATAATCTCCACAAACGCGGAAAGGTTGATATCATTCCCATTTTACAGGGGAGGAAGCTGCAGCTCAGAAAGAATGACCCACTTGTCCAAAGTCACACTGCTAGCCGGTAACAGAACCTGGGGCAGAAAACCAGGTGTCTCCTGCAGCACTCTCCTCCCCAGTAAAACACACCAAACACCCATTATGTGCTGGGCATGTGGCACTGGCTGCTAAGCATATACTAAACTGCATTTCATTCCCTCCTCCCAACGTCCCTATGAGATGAGGGTATTGATTATTCCCATTTTACAGGCAAGGAACTGAAGGTCGAAGGGATTAGGGGGACTTCTAGACCAATACGTGCTGGAAATCGGGCTTGAATTCAAAGCCTGAGTGATGTCAGGGCTTCCCTGGTCTCTGAAACTATATAAACAAAACAGGCCCTATACGGCCTGCCTGGGACTGAGGGGTTTCTGGGGCTGCCCTGGTTCCCCCAGCTGAAGGGGAACTCGATGAGATGGGAAGGCTGACATCTGAGGGGTTAAATCATTTGATCTATTGAATCAGCCACAGAGGAGAATGTGGGTCCCAGGGCTCTCCGTCAACTCCCCCCTGGTCATCCAGGGCAGTGCTCCTGACCTTCCCACGATGGGTCAGGCTGGGGGCCACGGGTCAGGGCCCAAGAAGAAATTCTGGTTAAAAGCTTCCTGGAGCTGACCTGGAGCCAGGTCCCCCACTGAAAGCGGCTTCCTGGCACAGCCTCTGGGCGGCTCCGTGAGCCCTGGGGCCAGCACGGGACCAGCGCTGCAGAGCAAAGCGCTGCTGGCCCAGCCTGGCTCCAGATTAGCCCCTGGGGTCCACCGTCGCTGCAAGACATACCCAACAGCTGACTTCACTTCCTTTCTAGCGTCTGGGATCTGAAGGAAAACCCCAGCTGCGGAACAGGGAGCCAGAAAGGACAGGGAGATGGGCAAGAGGAAGGGGTCGGAAGATCGGGAGGGCGGGCTCAGGAGCTGGCCTGCGCGCAGGCAGAGTAGCAAATTCCTCCCCTTCTCCTTGGTCTGAAGCCCAAGCAACAGATTTTGATCACAACAAAACAGCCCTGACACGGGGCACATGATTCAAAGACTTCAATGGAACTCCCCGGGGACAGCCTCTGGCTTGGGTCTCGGCCGGTGCAGAGCCAGCGGAGAGGACGGTGGGAGGGGGCCAGGGCCCTGCCCAGGGGGGTCAGCATGGCCTTGGCTGGAGCTGCAAGGGTGGAGGAGCAATCAGAGGAGATATTATATATATTTTAAACCAAGGTAACTTTAAAATCTGATGGATCTGATTGGATACTGAACCTAGTTCAAACCGGTCAACACCAGGCACCCGTTTTTGTATTGGGCCCCACAATACAACAGTAGTGCTGCAGGTGGCGTCCCCAGACCTGGCTCTTGGGACTGTTCCTTTCAGCTCGCCCCATTCCCAGGCAGCCTAACTAGCCCTTGGTGACTCTCTAAAAACGGGACAATTTCTTCAGAGAAGCCCTTTAATTCGCCCAAATAAGCCCAGCCTGGGTCTGTGGGGTGGACAACCCCGCCTTGGGCTCAGGCATGCCCAGCACCACATTCAGAAACTCTGGATCCAGCCAAGGGCTCTCTTCCAAAGCCCCTCTCATCGCCCAAAGAGGAGAGTACGACTTTTACAGGGGATATCAAAAGATGGAATCAGGAGTCTCTTTGTCACGCTCCAACAGCAAGCCCCCAAAACACAGGGCCACCTCAGTTCTGTTTCCAGGGAACGACAAGCACAAGGAAGAGTCACGCAAACCCATCCCTGTCCGGGTCTGACTCCTATGGCCCTAAGAGTCTCCCGGCTCAGCAGCAAAGGGACCAGGGCAGGGATGGTTTGCAGAGAGAGCAGAGGGGGACTGTCTTCTGAGCACAAAGACAGCTAGTGGGGGACAAAGCACTCAGCCGCGAGTCAGGGGCTCTGCTCCAACTCCAAGCACATCCCTCTTAATCTCAGTTTCCCCATCTGAATGTGAAGGGGCTGGGCCGAGTGGTCTTTGGTCTCTGTAATGCTAAGCCAGCCTCAGAGCTCTGCAGGAAGCATCAGGGGAGACCTGTGTCCTGTACTAAACCCAGTACGATGTCAGAGGCACCTGCTGAAAGGCGAGCCCCCGATCCCCACCCTGGTGGGGTTCTGTGGGGCTTTGTGATGGCTCCTTAGAGCCAACCAAGAGCTCAATCATAGCCCTGTTGTCAGAAACTCAGAGTCTCGGGGAAAGCTGAGTTCTCAGGGCTCAGGTGCCCCAACTGCAAGGGGCCCCGGCAAGAGAACAGGCAAGAACAAGCCAGAGGGGCAGGAGGAAACAAATATGGGTCCCAGAGACCCTGTCCCAGCCCAACTCTTTGTCTCCAGGCCCTCAGCTCCACCCTCCTGTCCCCTCCCCTACCCACCTTTAGGGCACTAGGTGGATTAGAGTCAAAGATGGATCCACGTTGAGATTATGGCACCAGAGAGGCCAAGGCTACAGGGCCTCCCTGCCCCGGGCGACTACCTCCAGTGAGGTTGTAATAAACCGGCTCTTGGCAAGGGAAGGGCAGGGAGGGGAGCCCTAGGGGCACGTACTTGCCCACTTCCCACTATGGCAAATTTTAAGCTACTTCTGTGCCATCACTGAACCTGGAGTGGGTGGACATGCATGAGCTGGTACGGGGCGGCTCCAGCCCCCCACTGACCACAGCCAGCCCCCCCTCTCTGCCACTAGCCCACAGCATCTCAGTGACAGGACACAGGTGACACACAGGCCTGGCTCTGAACCTCAGTTCTGCTTGTATCAGGGGAGCCATCCTGGCCAAGTGGCTTCCCTTCCGGGAGTCTCAGAATCCTCACATACAAAAGGAGTGTGAAATGAATAAATAAATAAAATCTTTAAAAAAAAAAAAGGGGGGGGGTGTGAGGCTCCAACGTCCTCAGTTGACCATCACATCTGTAAAGCACCCTGCAGACAGAGGGTGCTCAGTGGATGTCGGGGGCCCTCCCCCGGCCAGCTTGGTGGGCCCTGGTGTGTGGACCAGATCAGCGATCCCACCCCAAGGACAACTGGGGGGAGTGTAAGGCTCGATCCCACAGGACCACCACTACCCTTTAGCCTCTTCTGAAAATGTAAAACTCCCCAAATTATAAACATTGAGAATAAACGCACATTCTTTCAGAACACCACGCTGGCCAGAGAAAGCACATGTGCAGGCGACTTTCAGCTCAGGCCACCGGTTTGCCACCCGAGCCCCAGCAATCTGGGGAAAAGAAGTGGAGCCGCGGGAAGCGGGGGGGGGGGGGGGGGGGCAGGGCAGCAGAGATACTCACAGCTGGTTAAACATGCGCTTCATCTCGTCTGTGATGTTCATGGAGCCGACCTCGTCGTCCGAGAACCGGTTCACTTCCCCGTCCTGCTCGGAGATGTCATCGTCCGAAGCCACCTTACGCTCTTTCTTTTTGGGGACCACCTGACCCGGAAAGGAAGAGATGGAGGTGAGTGAGTGGGAGGCCCTGCTGGGAGGGAGGGTGGGCTGGGAAGGGAGACGGCATCCCACGGGATGGATGGAGTGTGGCTGGGGCAGCCACTGCCGGGAAAGATGCAGAGCTCCTCTAAGAAGCAGGCGGCGTTAGCAGGAAGCGTGAGGCGGGACACATGCAGGACAGAGGATAGACAGCCTGGACCCTTCCCTCCCCCGGTGGTTGGGCCGGCTCAGCTCGGCCCTTCACCAGAGCAGCAGCCCCATGATCTGGGGAGAGGAGTGGGCCAGACCGGGGCACAGAGTCGCCTGGGATGTCTTAGAGCCAGCCAGAGATGGAGAAGCCCTCACCGAGGCCCAGAGGGCTCCATGCTTCAGAGCCCTCTCGCTCACATGCAAAGGCGATGGGCAGGCAGCCCGAGGTTCACCAAGCTTCCTCCACTCCAAGCAGACAAGATGCGAGCAAACCAAACAAGGCCTGGAATGGTTGACCCTGCTTCCCAGCAGAGGGGCAGCAAGACCGCACAGAGGTGGAGAGCCCGTGATCTCTCCCGCCACGCCCAAGGTCACACAAAGCGACAACACACTAGACTGCCCTGGGCTCAAGCAAAAGCCAAACCACGACCCGATATTCCAGAAGCAGCCTTTAGAGAATGACACGGGCCCTTCGGGCCGCTGGACTAGCCCCCAGCCCTCCCTGGAGGACGACCCACCGGTGCCAACTGCCCCATGGCCTTCTCCCGGGACACACACTTGCTCACTGAGAGCCGGGGGTGGGTACTGGGACACTCTTCAGTGGGAAGGAAAAACAGAGGCCAACAGCTCCTCTGAGGAATTCCGGGGCTCCCACTGCCGGGCCACGGCTCCCAACCTTGGCGATGGCACCCGGCGGGGCCTGTGGATCGGCCCCTGAGGGTCAGGACACCTGAGTTCCAGTCCCAGCTCTGTCTGCCCCCCTCCAGCCCATCATGTCACCCCCCCACCCCCAGGCGGGTGTCCTCCTCGGCCACAGGATGAAGCACTCAGCCTGGATGACGCAGCCTGACGAGCCTATGAGTCGGCGAGTCCCTGATTCTGGGTTGTCCTGGGGAAGCCGGAGTTGGGGCGAAGGCTAGCTCTGGGGGAAGGGGAGTGGGCGGGACGTGAGGGGAAGAGCGCCTGGCCATGCAGGGGGAGGCCGGGCACTCTGGGAGGGGGCGGTGGCAGGGGGGAGTGGCGGCTGGTGAGCAGGGTGACCCTATTCACCTGGAAGATCTTGGACACGTCTTCCGAGTTCCGTTGCTGTGCGACATCGCACAGCTTGGCCGTGATATCGATCCGGCGACAGATGTCCATGTCCACCTTCATGGCCTTTTCTTGGATCTTTGTGTCCAGGTCTGTCATGGGCTGCAGGGAGGACAGCAGGGGGGTTACGTGAGCGAGGGCGGGAGCCAGCCTGGGGGGCGGGGCGGGGAGTCGCTCCGAGGCTCCTGCTGGGCAGCGGGGTGCACAGCCCGGAGTCCGAGGGGGGCCTGGAGCTTCTGGGGGGCGGGGCGGGCAGGGCCAGCGCTGCTCAGGTTGGGGGGGTGGAGAGGTGGTGGGAGCTACAGGCCTTGGCGCTGAGTGGACCATGTGAGACCCTGTTTGCCAGCCTCCCTAAGGGCTGGAAGGCATCCTCACGACAGACACAGTGCGGTGTTCATTTTGTCAGAGCAAAGGAAGAAGAAAGAACTCCCACTGTTGAAAGACTTCCTTCCCTTCTCTCCCACCCCACGTGCCCCACGTGTCCCCCACACAGAGGGCCTGCCACGGGGGTGCCCTCACCCCAGGATTCCACCCGTGGCTGACAACAGGGGCATCACCGAAGATGAGGGGGGTCCCCGAGGACCCCAATGAGGGCAAGTCAGGTGGAACTCCACCTGGGGCCCCCGGAGGCTTCCAGCCACACCCGGCTCCTCGGCCCTCAGGACCAGAAGCCACACCAAGCCGAGTCACCCGCCAGTGGGCTCCTTCTCCTTTCTGGCGGCCCCCCCTACATGCTGCCTGCTGCTCGAAGGTGGCAGGAAATGCGGGTCCCCAGCAGGAAGGAGGCTCCGGTGGCCGACAGCTCCCTGTACCCAGTCACTCAGAGAGAGGGGTTCCAGTCTTCGAAAGGATGCAATACATGGGCCGTCCCCAACTTTACAAAGCAACCCCGCTGCAGGCCGCTGGCCTGGGGAGCCTCTCGGGCGGACACAGCCCAGACCTAGGGGCCTCCTTCCACCTGCCGCCGGGCCCTCCAGCGCCCCCAGACAGCGAGCCCCACGGCCAGCACCCGCCCTCGAGAGTGGCGAGCTGGGGAGTCGGAGCGAACACAAACAGACCGTCGGGAGCCCCGGGGAGGGCGGGATGGTTAAGCAGCAGATTAATGCAGCTCTACTCAGACCAAGGGAAGCGGAAGGGGGTGGGGGGTGGGGGCTGGTCTCCGATGCATCCGTCATCCTTACGGGCAAACGCAGCCAGCCAGGACTCTAACTAGAAGCCGAGCTCTGGAGCCTCGGAGTGAAAGAAGCATTTTGCATGATGGGTGTGAAGGGTGTCATGACGCCTGGGGCGGCGGCCGGTGGCACTTACATCACTCATGAGCCCCTTAAACACCACCAGCTCGGCCTTGAGCCGTTCGATCTTCTCGTTCATCTCCTCCTGGATGGCTTCAGCCTCCTGCGCCGCCTGGGGAGGACAGAGATGGGGGAGGGCTTAGGGGACCAGGCTCCCTGAGGGGGAGGAGGGGCTGGACACCTGATGTCCAACCAGGCCAGACCCCTGCGTGCCGGGGAACGGGTGCCGGGGACCTCACCCCGGCCGAGCTTCCCGCTGAGCCCAGTACGCTGCAGGGCACCACTCAGCTTAAAACGCTGCTCAAAGGAATATTTATTCTATGGAAAAATGCCCAGCAGATGTGAAGAAACAAAGAGCAGGTTAATAGAACAAGTGATTCCAGCAGGTTAAAATATGAGGTTGGTCCATGTGAAAAAAATCGCCAATAGATGACCATCTCCCATCTCAAAAATGGCAACGCTACGTGTGTCAACCCAACCAGACACACTCATGTACAGTAGGTGTCTTTGCACAGAAAAGACCAATAGGTTACCCGGCAATTTGTCGACTATGCAGGGGTAGATGGAAGTGAGAGTTTTAGTTTCTTCTCTGTACTTTTCTGAATTTTCCAAATATTTGACCGTGAACGTGTCATGTTTGTAAATTTAAAACTTCTGTTATAAAACAAAGAGGGGGGACAGACATTCATCCTTTTCCTTCTACATATTGATATTATTTTATTCTATCTCTTAGAAGATCAGTGCCTTAAATATTGCAAAGCAATTTTTTTAAATGTTTGGAAGAACTTTCCTTTGCCTTCTCGTGGGGTCGCTATTCAGAGGCCGAGAAGGTAAAGCTTGCTGCCCAGGGTACCCGGTGCGTGGGAAGCGGAGCCCAGACACAGAGCTCCTGAGCCAGGACCCCAAGAGGATGTTCTCACCCACCCAGGTGAGAGGCCCCCCCACCCTCTCCAAGGTGTTCCACCCCAAGTCGGGTCCTGCAAGCTGGGGGTAGGGCAGCTCAGAGACCATCCAGTCCTGAACTTGGTGGGGAATAATAGAGGGTGGGAAAGAGTCAGGGGACCATCACCCAGCACGCAGGGGTCAGCACTGGAACTCGGACCCAGGCTTCCCAACTCCCGTCCCTGAGCATTTTTGCAACGCTGTGCCAGCCCCTTCCTAGGTCCGAAGCAGGGGACAAGGAAGAGGCCTCGTGGCTCCATGGAGGAGGGACTGAAGCAGCAGGAGGCTGCACAGTGCAGAGGCTGACCTGGGAGTGGCCTCTGACTTTGCCCTGTGGAGACTGTGCCCCTTACCCATGTGGTTCCCACAAGCCCCTCTTGGTCGGGACCTCTGAGGTGCTCACCTCCTGCAGCGTGTCCACCATGGTCTGCAGGTTCATGCGCTTGGCAAGCTCCTCCTCCCACCTGCAAGAACCAAGAAGGACAGGTGGTGAGAGGGTGGCCTCCCCGTACCCCTCAGACACAATGCCAGCGCCCACCCTGGGCCTGTCCCCAGGCTAGGCAAGCCAGGTGCAGCAGTGAATCGATCCCTGCCTGCCCTGCAGGAGCTCCCGGTTTAGGGGAGGGGGACAGCCAGGACAGCCAGGCTGACACATAACCATATAATCAGGTGGTAGAGCCAAGTGCCGGATTCCAGGCATGAGCACTGCACCACGGGGAGATGAAGGCAGCAGGGGGGACCGCCACTGCCCCTTCACACCAACTGTAAAGTGCCGTGCAAATGCGGCTCTTGCAGCATCCCACGGTACGGAGCCTGGCACTCAGAGGCCAGGCCATAGCTGGCACCGCGCTCGGGCTCTTTGCACCACACGGAAGAAACTTTTATTGTGCTGATCATCGTGATCGCTGGAGCCTTTTTGTCCTACAGCAACCCTCATCAGCGAAGAAATCTCCCACACAGCTATTATCCCTGTCTCACAGATAAGCAAACTGAGGCTGAGAGAGGTTAAATGTCTTACCCAGAGTCACACAGCTAGCTTAGTGGGTGGGGCTGGAATCCAAACCCCGGTCTGTTTTATTACTTTAAAACAAAAACAATAAATATAGCTCTCACTTAGTCAGCGCTTATTATGTGCCAGGCCCTGTTCCAGGGCTTTCTGTGTATTGTCTTCATTGGAGCACACATTGGTTAAAGCTGGACAGGAAAGGATGAAGGGCAGGAGGCACACAGCAGCTCACGGTGTACCCCAGTGTTAACTGGAGGTAGAATGGGATGTTAATAATCACAATCACCAGGGCTGTCTGGGTGGCTCAGGCAGTGAAGCGTCCGACTCTTGATTTTGGCTCAGGTCATAATCTTGGGGTCGTGAGATCGAGCCCCACGTAGAGCTCCACACTCAGCAGGGAGCTTGCTTGAGATTCTCTCTCTCCCTCTGCCCCTTCCCTCCATCCCCACCTCCCTCTCTCTCTCTCTCTTTCATTTTTTTTTTAAGATTTTATTTATTTATTTGAGAGAGAGAGTGTGTGCCCAAGCAGAGGTGGAGTGGAGAGAGAAGCAGGCCCCCGACTGAGTAGAGAGCCTGATGCAGAGCTTGATCCCAGGACCCCGGGAGATGACCTGAGCTGAAGGCAGACGCTTAACACTTAACTGACTGAACCACCTGGGTGCCCTTCTCTCTCTCTCTCTCTTTCAAATAAATGTCTTTAAAAAAAAAATAATCATAATCACCGTAACAATACCAGGCACCGTTTTGCTTGACTTAATTCAATCCTCCTAACCCTCCAGCACAGCTATGCTGTTAGCCCATGTCACAGATGCAGAAAGCAAGGCATGAAGTCAGGGGCCCAAGGTCAGGGTGGGGACAGGTGGAGCCAGGACTCAAACCCAGGCTGGAGGCTCCAGACTGAGCACTTGCAACCCTGCCAGGCTCCCCGCAGACCCAGGATCCATCAGAGCCCTCCCTGGGCTCCCCACCCAGCTCCCCTCCCTCCCCAGAGGAAGCCTGGGGCAGGTTCGTTCCCTCCCTGCATCCTGAGACAGAGAGATGAGCTTCTCTCTCTCCTCACCCTAGGGCCGCCTCCCTACATGGCCTCAGAGCAGGCAAGTCTGGAAGCCTTTTAGGATGCTGTCGGGGCCAGCTAAAAATAGGCCAGAAGGGAGGAATGGGTGAAGGGTGCGTTACGTCACTGGCTTTTGGAAACAAGAGAAAACCGATACTGTTTGCACACACAGAGGAAAAATCCTCCTCTGCCCCACACACCCCCCTACTGCCTCGTTTCCTCTGGTCTATACCAGCTCCCCTGGCTTTGGCAGCCAGGCCTAGATCTGCCGTGGGCTCCAGGGTCTGGTAGCAGGCAGGCAGGGGGTTGGGGCTCCTGCCAGGAACGAAGGACACAGAGGAAGCTAAGGACGGTCAGTGAGAGGACCCAAGGGTCGAACCCCGACCCGATCATCTCACTGAGCACCCCCACTCTACAGATAAGGAAACTGAGATCCAGAGCATACAGGGAATTTACCTGAGGTCACCTGGGATGTCAGGGGCAAGGCCAGGAGTCCAGCCCCAGGCCTGCCCTGGGAAGTAGGACTCCAGGTGGGGAGAAGCTCCCAGGCTGCCCGAAACCTGCCCAGCAGCATGGGGCTTGGAGGGGGGGTTCCCTCAAGGGAGGCCAGGGCCCAGAACCCAGGTCTGCCCTGAATCGTCTCTCCTGGCCCTGCTGCTCTGAGCGGGGCAGGGGACTCCATTCCAGGCCGCCGAGCAGAGCAGGTGCAGGAAAGGGCTGTAGGATGCCTTCTGCAGCAGCAGCAGGAGCACCAGAGAAGGGAGCGGCGAGGGGCGAAGGTGTGGGCACCCAGGGGCCCCGCACCCACATGCACCCACATCCCAGATGGGCTCCTGGAGATGAGCCCTGGCCCCTCTCACTTTCCTTGCGAGCAACCTTTTGATGTGGGGTCAGCAGACCCGTTGTACAGAAGGGGAAACCGAGGCCCAGAGAAGGAAAGAGACATGCCCCGAGTGAACCCTGAGCATGAACACGAGCCACGCCTTTGGGTCTCCAGACCACAGCAGGAGCCACAACCACTGACGGGCCAGCACGGTCTGTGTCCCACACCCCGAGCTCAGCACCTCGCACACAGCTCACGGGCTTTCATGTGAATTATCCTTAACCTCCTTGGGGAGAGGATTTTTCCCTAAATCCATCCTGTGGATGCAGGAGCTGGAATTCAGAGAGGTGAGGTAATGTGTCTAAGGTCACACAGCTAGTGGGCAGGGACAGGACTCAAGCGCCACCGCCACCCCTGCTCTAAAGCAGCAAGTCTCCAGCTGTGTTTTGCAAGGCAATGCCTTGGGGGTCTTGCCTGGACTCAGGCAGGTCTGGGTGGGGCGAGGACAGCTGCATTCCTAATGAGCTTCACACACACACACACACACACACACACACACACACACACACACATACACACCCTGGACAGCACTTTGAGCTGCCCTGAGTCTCACTGGTGTTTCTAAGCTGCGTCCCGACAGATGAGCATTGCAGCAATGATTTCACGGGCCTTTTCATTTCCAAAGCCGGGCCGGGTAGGCAGGCGGCAGGCCTGCTCCCAGAAGACCTAGGACAGACCCCCGCGTGTCCACGGCAGCTGGCCTGCCAGACCAAATCCGCTGCCCACACCGCCGCACCTCCCAGCCGAGGTGGGAAAAGCTGGCTCTGCCGGTGCCAGCGTTGACGGTGCAAAAAAGCTTTGCCCTTCAGCTGCTCTGCTGCCTGGGGTTTCGGAAGGACACCAGTGATGTGCTGCTTAAGGGGCCCCGGACGCCCCGCATTCGCTGCAGTGCTGCCCAGGAGGAAGCTCGCAGCCAACCCGAGATGTGGTCGCTTACATTTCCACACCCGTGTCCCGGGCACAGTCCCCTCCCCTGCCCTAGATCTGCCCACAGGAATAAGGTTTCAGTAAGGATGGGTGTTTGGGGCAGAGGCACCTGCATAAGCAAAGGCAGGCAGCCGGGAGGCCACTGGCCCTGAGAAGGGAACAGGCCTCCTCGGGGCTCCTAGGGGCCAGGGACTGGTCCCCACTGTGTCCTGTGAGCCTTTACCGGCTCTCACACCGGGCCCGCCACTGAGCAGAGGCGCTCACGCTGCAGCCTGTGATGCAAACTCACGCCCCATTTTACAGGCGAGGAAATGAAGGCCCAGAGCACAGAGAGAAATGAAGGCGGCCTGAATCACCCTGGCCACCCCTGTCCACCCTGACGTGAAACTTCCAGCTTTTCATCCTTAAGATGCTGGAGAAGAGAAGGGAGAGGAGGCATGATTATTGGTCACTTTCTAGGTGCTGCTCACCGTGTTAGGCCTTCGCATACAGGTAAGAGAGAAAGTACCACTTAGCCTTCCCCTGAAGATTGTCCCCACTGTGCAGATGAGGACACAGAGGCTCAGACGTCACCCAATCCCCCTCCCCCGCTCCTCCTAAAACCCTAGTCATTCTCTCCACTGTCTCCAAGGCCATCTCTTCCCCAGGCCTCATGGCCACTTCAGTTCTATTCCCTCCTTGAGCTCTGGTTCCAGGGAGCCGGGCCTCGGGGTCCCCGCCTCCCAGGCTGCTTGCTCTCACACATGGCTCTCACCCAAAGAGCCAGCCGCCACGTGGAGGATACGGATGGACTGCTCCAGCTTCTCCACCTCCAGAAAGAGCTTGGGGCCCAGCCCAAGCGCCAGCTGTATCCCAACCACACGGGGCGGGGGGGGGGGGGGGGGGACCTGCTCTCGCCCCCTGCAGCCTCTCCCTCCCCACCCTGCAGACACCCTGGGGACAGCAGTCTCAGAGAGCCAGCTCCTCTGAGGGCTGTCTGTCCACAGCAGCCTCTGCAGCAGGCCCCGCAGACGATGACAGAGGAGGAGGGTAGTAACCCCACGGAGCAGCTAGCATGGACCGAGCACGCACACGTGCCGGGCACCCTTTCTAGGAGCTTCCCATGCACAACTCAAACAACCTCACGGTCCCCTCTAGGTACGTGATTATCTGAAGACCAGGACCATTACCCAAGATCCCGCAGCTAGGAAGGTGGGGTGGTGTCTATTTCACACCTTTACTCGGAGAATCTCGCCGGAGTGAAGGCTGAAAGGGGCCAGAGTTCACCCAGTCCCCACCGCTGAGGGCGCAGATAGGGAAACTGAGGACCGGGGTCACACAGGAATGGACTCTCCAAGCACCTGTCTCCATCTCTCAGAGCCTGGGTCTCCCCGCCTACACAGGAGACAGAGTGTGGCCCCAACACCCTCCAGGGACACTCAAGAACACATCCTGCTTCTGTACTCTCTGAAGGTCATGTGAGCAGCCCTCAGCTCTGATGGGGCTGGACCTCAGACCGCATCCTCAGCCCCAGCCCAGCCTCCTGCGCCTGCAACTCATCACCCCAATTCCTCCAGTGGCCTGTGCTCAAACCCTCCCACCGCCTGGAGCCTGGAACTGAACAGGAAATCAAGATCCCGAAGAGGAAGGGACTGACGCGGGGCAGCCCGGAGACCCCCGGGGTGCAGCCCAGCATGACCCACAGCACAGCGGCTGGATGGCGTACGGGCAAGGGCAGTCCTGGAGGGCCTCCGCGCCAACGCAAGGGATGGGCCGAGGCTCAGACTTGGGAGTCCACAAATCGGGAACTTGGATGTGTGTGCGGGCAGCGTGGAGAGCCCTCCAGCACCCATCTCAGAGGTCTCAGGCACCCCGTGCCCTGGCCTGACGGGGCATGAAGGACACATGGGTGACGTGCCTGTTCTCGGTGGGACAAGAGGCTCAGAGGAGGGGCACCATCATACAAGTCAGCAGGGAGAACTGGTTACGATTACCCTTACTACGCTCACTGCCCTACTCCTGCACCTAGAACCCACCCACACTTGGCAAGGAGCCAAAGAGCCACATGGATTTGTTGAATGAATGAGTGAGTGAGTGAGTGAGTGAGTGAGTGAGTGAATCCGAGCTGCAAGCACTCCTCAGCCCTCCTGCTCACCCCTTCTGCCTGGAACATTCTCCGCCCACACCACCCCGGTCCAGGGGCTCCCAGGAGCCGAGTTCCCAGCACTGGCCTTCCGCTCAGCTCTCCCACTCCAAGGAGAGGAAGGCCAGGGGGAGGGACCACCGGAGCAGGAAGGGGGGCAGGGAGAAGGAGAAAGCTTCCCCCTCCCACTTGCCACTGTCCTCGGGCTAGTGAGGGGAGGCAAGGATGCGAGGACAAAGAGGGCAAGGGCGAGGAGAGGAAATGACCCTACCTAATGACTCTGCAGCGGAGCCTCAGCCACCACCTTAGCAGAAGGAGAACACGTGTGAGGCCAGGGGCTAGGAAGGGGGGTGACAGCACCCGCCCCAGCCAGATGTGGCCTCCCCGCATTCCAGAGGAGCCACAACCACAGGATGGACGGAGGAGAAGTCTGGCAGGCCCCTGGGGGAGGGGGTGGGCAGCTTCCCGGCCAGCCTCCCCCACCCCCACCCCCCAGCCCCCAGCCAGTGTCTCCCCGCCCCCATCAGCTCCCGATGACACACAGAACCTCAGGAAAGGGGCCCACAAAGACAGCCTGCTGGGGGGCGGAAAGTCAGGCTGAAGTCACTAGCAGAGGGACTGACTCACAGATTTTTCACTTCCTGTGTCGTCAGAGAAAGAGGTCTGGGGCTCCAGCTCCAGAGGAAAGTGGGTACAGCCCCAGAAAAACAATTAAGGCTTCAGGGATGGCCCATGGGGCTGCTGGGGAGAAAGTCCTGGGGGCGCCTAGGCGGCAAAAGACTAGGTTTGCATCCTGCCTCGGCCACTTTCCAGCTGGGTGACCTTGGGCAACACAATCACCCTCTCCGGCCTCAGTTTCCTTATCTCTGCAATGGGAAGCTCTCCACCCCTTTGGAGGGTGGCTGTGAGCACTACATAAGGTGGGTGGTATGTATGGGTGAAAACATCCCATCCCATCCCGCCCCCCCCCCCCCCGCACGCACGGAGCAGACAATAAATGTGCAGCAGGTCAACGTGAGCGGTGGAATGCCTCGGCTGGCCCCGGCGCCCAGACCTCTGAGCTGGGAGGACGCCACAGGAATGGTCCACACCTTTCCAGGGAAGGTAGGCAGCTGACACACCCTGGCTGACTCACTCAGGTGATGGGAAGCAGGCTCAGGTGAGGCTAGGCTGGAGCTGGCAGTGCAAAACTGCATTCTGGGCCAAGCCTGGGCCTGGTCTCCGGTGGAGGGCAGGTGACAGAGAACAGTTCCCACCCGAAAGGACAGGGAGCTCACCCCATTGCAGCGCAGCTGAGTGCAGGCTGCTGAGAAGGCCAGGGGCATGCAGGGCCACCCTGCCCACCCGTCTCCCCCAGTTCCTCCAGCTTCTGTGTAAGCCCCACTCGCAGATGCACAAGGCACTGCTCACCCTCCCACACGGACGGGGGGGTGGGGAACAGTGTCCTGCCCTGGCCCCACTGCAGAGCAGGGGGCCCAGACTAACATCCGAGCTGGGGAACGAGGTGGCCTGGCCCATGCACAGACCCAGGGAGACCTTTTGGCCAAAGGCAGTCTCCCCGGAGCCCACGGGCAGATCAGAGTGGCCTCTTCGAGGGAGCCCACCTTACAGATGGAGACCCAGAGCCCGTCACCCTCTTAGCTTCCGCTGAGCCCCTTGAGAGCTCCAATGTCACAACAGGTCAACGTCCCAGGCCCCAGCACCCCCTTGTCCCCTATCACAAGCAATTACCACTTGCGGCAGAAAAGAACCACCGATGAGCGGGAAAGGCAGTGGGAGCCAGCGGGGCCGGGGAGACAGGACCCGGACCCAGTCCTCTGAGGGGGGCCCTCCTCCATCCTGCCTTGCTCCTCTCCCGTGGTTTACCGTGAGCACCTCCTCCCTCCAGCAGAAGCAAGGCCGGTGCCCCCGCCTGCCAGCTGAGAGGCCCCCCACGCTCCCGAGTCCCGAGTCCCCGCTGTCGCAGGTGCCTCCTGGCACTGCCGCCGGGCTGCTCACTGTGCTCCTCCCCGAGGCACTCCAGTGCTCCCGCCTGCACCCCGCCCCTGACCCCAGGGAAGGGACCCCGTACAGCCGTGCCCATCAGCCGCCCGGCTGCCCAGCTGCACTCCGCTCTCCGAAGGAAACACAAATTAAATGCCAACTGATTGTTTCCATGGAGGAGGTATTAATTTAATGTGTACACTTAACCGGGGCAGCCGATCCCATTAGGGGCGGGCAGTAATGGCCCGGGAAGGCGCAGCACAGGCCCACAGCTGGGGTGGGCCGCGGTCGGGCAGCCCCACACCAGGTGCGTACCCCTCCCCCGCATGCCGCGGCCCCACGCACGCACCCACGCACGCACCCACGGGCCTGCTTGCACCCTGAAAGGGCGGCCCCGTTCAGGCAGCCCAGCGGGCAGGGCTTGCCTCGAGCGGCCCGGGCCTCACGCATCAGAGATGCGGGGAGTCTCGACCGTCCCCACCAAGAAGGGCAGGCAACTGCCTGAGCCACCTGCTACTCTGGGATTCCTGGGAGCCCGCTCCCCGCTACCTAGGCGTCTCAGTGTCCCCCGCCGTGACGTGGGAGTGGCAGTCCCACCTTGTGGGTACACGGTCGGACGGATGCAGTGAGCTCAAGTGAAGGGACACAGGCAGCCCTGTAACTGGTGTCGCCCTGCCTGCGTTCACCCGGCGGGAAAGGGGAGGGAGACACAGGGCGGTAGGGCCCCGGCCACCGAAGCAGGGGCACTTCTGCATCCTGCCCCGACCCCGGGGATCTGGAAGCAACCGCGAGAGCTACGACTGCCATTCAGCTGCCCGTGGCTTTCCCAGCGCGGAGGTGAGCTGCGTGGCACTGTCCACATTCTCCCTCCCTGTTTCTCGGTGGCCACGGGCAGCTGGCTGGCCTCTGGGGCTCTCCATGGGAGCCACCAGGCCTTGAGAGAGGTGGCAGGGACAGGCTGGCGAGCCCTCAGCTGCATCCCCTTCCCCAGGCCCACACTTCCTCAGGCAACATAGCAGCAGCCCTGCAGCGGGTCTTGTCTCTGTCCTTAACTTGCTGTGTGACTTTGGGCAAGTCCCTTCCCTCCTCCAGCATCACTGTCCCATTCTTAGTGCAATGGTGTCCCCCTAGATAAATTCTAAGAGCCCAACCAGCCAGGGCAGAAAAGAATTTCTATGGTCCCGGGGCAAAAGCCTGACACTGACCACAAAGCAATCTGATAAACCACGAGGTCTCAAGGCAGCTTGGATGTCAGTCTTGGAGCTCAAACCTGTGTGTGCAGCAGGGAGAAGGGCAGGGGCTCTGGAGGGTCCTAGGATCAAACCCCGGCTATCCATCCTGGAGCAAGCTACCGACCTTCTCTGAGCCTCGGTAAGACCACCCACCTCATAGGGTTTTGTGCGACCATTCAACGGACTCATGTATGACAGGTGCCTAGAAAAGGGCCACCACTCAAGTGTCACCATCCTCATCCTTATCACCTCCCAATGACAGATGATCAGAGAGGTCCAGAGACTGAGAGAGTGGTCCTGGACCACACTGCAGGTGCCAGACTTGAACCGAGGACTACCTGACTCCAGAACCACTATGCTGCCACAATAATCACGTTGATGATGATGATGATGAGCTCAATGCCACCATCACCTGGCTGGGTGACCGGGACACACAGGGGTGGGGGGTGGCAGAGGGAAAGAAGCTGGATGCTGGCACTGCCAATTCCACTGCCCACAAGACCCAGTCAATTCTCTGCTTCTGCCCTCCATGCCCCCAGATATGGAGGAATGGGCATGGGCTCAGCCCTTTGTCTGACCTGACAACGGCCCCCTGACAGCAGGAGAAACCGAGGCAGGAGAGGTCCTGGCAGCCAGAGCCCAACTAGTCTCAAGACACCACCCAGCAGGCACAAGGCATTCTCATGGCTCAGAGAAGCCCCTGGTCACCTGCCCCCGTGCCGATCTGAGGTTTCGGCTGTTTCTATGAGTCACCTGCTCCGGTTACCCAGTGTCCACATTCACCCAGATTCCAGCGCCACTCCCGCTTTGGCGCCACATATTGAAACACCTACAGAGAGAGACCTGGCGGCTCTGCATGCCTGTAATCCAGAGCTGCATGCTGGGCAGCAGCCTGTGCCCTGCTGGAAGCCACACCTGAGTGGGCCCTACCCCCCAACAAACCAGACCACGTCCAAGACGGAAAGTCACTCAAAGGGCATCTCATGGCAAGGAGGAACAGGAGGAACCTGCATCCCAAATCGTAGGCCACAATGAGGCTTCAGGGGCACCATCTCCAACCTCTTCCAAGCTTCCTGCACCTTCATCCTCTCCTCCAGGGAGCCCTTCCTGACATCCCCAGGGTGAGTCACTACTCACCCATCAGGGGTTTCCTGTCCTGGCACATGCCTGCCTTCCTCATGGCATCCAGGGAGCCATAACTGTCACTTCTGTGCCTCTCCCATCACACCTGCTCTCTTAGGAGAAGGGAATGTTAAGTGCATTGACTGGAAAATGCATAATATGTGCTGGTTTAGTCACTGTTCTCCCACCTTAGCTCTGTGAGCCAGGAGTTCTCATGCCCACTTCACCGAGGAACAAAGAGAGGTCCAGGTGCAATGCCTGGCTCCAGGTCCAGCCCAGGCCATGTGACCTTCCCGGCTGAGCAGCCTCTCAGGGGCAAATGTGTCTTACCAGCTCCATAAATCCCACTCTCCACCACGCCCTCCAACACGCCCGGATTCCCATCCCGGAGTCAGATGCACAGATGTGGACTCATGGGGGTCTCGGTCATTGATTTGGAAAAGAGCTGCTCAGCCAGGGTATTTATTTTGCCCGCTCTATTCACTACTGAGACCCTGGAACCCAGGTGGAGAAAGGCCTTAGCATTCCACCTCCATCAGACACGTCCAATCCGCGGGCGGCCCCACCATCCACCCACCCCGACGACTAGCGCACGACCAGCAAAAGAGGCACTGGCTTTGGAGTCAGACCGATAATGGGTTCAAATCCCAACATGACCGGCCAGAGGCTTCTGGGCAAATGATTTCCTGCCTCTGAGCCTCCCTCTTTGGACAGCGTGACACGGGGACCATGAAGGACCCACCTCGGGGCTCTCTAGTCCGTGAAGGAGGGGATATATGCAAGCTCTGGATAAATGGAGACTCTGCTTCCCTGCCCTGTCCTGCTGCTATGAACTAGCTCTGAGCTCTCCCTGGGTCTCAGTCTCTTCATCTGTGGTCTGCAGCGCTATGGAAACCATGGCCAGGGGAAGGCTGTAGTGTCATCAGGCCCCCAGGCACTTTCCTTCACCAGACTGGGATGCTAGGAAGGGCAGATGTGTGCCTCTGGGCAAAGCTCCAGGTTCCCCAGCTCTAAGGTGGGTGCAAATGGAAGCCCCTACTTTGTGGGGCTGGCGTATGGAGTCTGGATGCGATAAGTACTTGGTAGAGCCCAGGTCCTAGTAAACGCTCAACTGATGGAAGCTATGATGAGCCATGGGATGTGGTCTTCCCGCCATGGAGAATGGGTGGTTCGGCTTGGGGTGGCAGTTCGCTAAGTGAACTGGCCAGGGCCCTGGGGCGCCAGACAGGATACCCGGATGCCAAACCGAACCCTCGCTATCAATGCCTGGTAACACACAGAGCCATCAAACGAAGACACAGGAGGACTGTTTCATCTGTCTGGTGTCCAATCCAGCGGCGCATCCCGGCACTGACGTAAAGACCCGGCCCAAGGACGCCCCAGGGTCACAGAGCCCAACAGCCCCACAGCATCCACTGCAGCCCAGCTCCGTCTATCTGTGGGCTTGGATACCACCTCCTTCCCCCCCACGACAGTTTCAGCAAACACTTCCCAGGTGCCCACTCTGGGAGCCAAAGGCTAGGGGGGCGAGGGGGTGGAATGAGAGTATCTTCCCCTCCCCCGAGAGAGGGGCTCTCCAGCAGCATCTCTGGCTCCCTCACCCTCAGGTTCTCAATCCCTCGACCCACAGGGCAGGAAGGTCTGGGCTGCCTCGTGCCCTGGAAGCGGGGATGGAAGAGGCCGCTCCTCCTGGGCCAGCAGAGCCAGGAGGCATCTCTGCACTGTCCACGGAGGGAGGGGACCCAGGGACAGGAGGGAGGAAACCAGGAAGCACCAACCACCTGGAAAACAGAGGGAACCACGTGGCGGTGGGGGGAACAGGAGTGGGAGGGAGGCTGGTCACTCTGCCCCTTGCTGTGTCTTTAAGTCACGATACAATACAAAGGTTACCACCATCACCGTTTTTAAGTGTCCCGTGCAGTGGCATTAAGTGCGCACATGCTGTTGTGCGATCATCACCACCATCCACCTCTGGAACCCTTCACCTTGCCCAACAAGCTCTGAGCCCGTTGAACACGAGCTCCCCGTGCCCCCCCCCCTGGGCCCTGGCACCCACCTTTCTACTTTGTCGCTAGGCAGGGGACTACCCTAGGGTCCTCACGGAAGGGGAACCGCACGTATTTGTCCGCTTGTGACTCGCATATTGCACTTAGTGCAATGGCCTCGAGGCTCATCCGTGTCTTAGCCTGTGCGGGAACTTCCTCTCCTGTATCTTTTAGATTGTGAATGATGTTGTGTGCCCGGCAGTCAAAAAATCAAAATCGTTTAAGCTTTAAAAAGACAAAAATGCCTGCTGCCTCTCCCTTTGCGGTAGGCTGCACGCGCACTTCACGAGGATCACACAAGGAACAGAAAGACATCGGGTAAGTGAGACAAAACAAAGCCCCACCCAGTCCCCCCTCCCCGAGAGAACCCTCTTCACCCTTAGCTGCACATCCTTGCCAGGGCTTTCTTATGAAAGCCTAGCTTTTCAAAGTGAAAATGGGATCCGATCGTACGCGGCGCTCAAGCACGCTTTTTCCACTTAATGGACAGCAGGCATCCTTCTGGGCGGGTCACGCGGCAGGTGGCTGTGGCCCCACTGATCGACCGGGTCCTGCACTGTCATTCCCAAGTCCCAGCAGTCTGGGACACAGACACAACGCTGCGGACATCAACCTGGCACACACCTGTCTGTGCATCTTGCCCAGTTATCTCGGTGGAGTGAGCCCTGGGGCCAAGGGGGCAGACTGAGAAACGGCTTGTGGGCCCCTCTAGGGTGCTGTGTGTGCTCAGCTGCTGCTGGAGCCGGGACAGGTGCTCAGGGAGCCGAGGAAGAGCAGGGCCCCTGGGTTCCCTGCCCCAGTTCCTGCAGCGACACGGCTTGGGGCCTCAGTTTCCCTAGTAATCAAAAGGCTGGTGGGAGAAGACCCCGCCATAAATACGGCCCTTCCTCACCCTCATTAGGGTGGCACTCTGCCCTCCCCAGGGAGCAAAGTGTGGGGAGCTCAGGTTCATCGGAGAAATGGGCCCGATTCCTCTCTTCCGAAAGGGTGGAGGTTTTCCACCCAGTGTGTGATGAGCCTCGTGCTAGCTTGGGGCAAGATAAAACAGCGTCCCCCGTGGCACCCTCCGCCCCAGGTGTGCCAAGCCGCCTCACACCTCCGATGCCTGTGCACGTGCTGTACACCCTGCCTGGAAGGCTCTGTTCTAGCTGCCGCCTTTGTCACCTCTCTCTCCCTCTCCTCCTCATCTTATACCAACCTCAGGACCGAGCTTATATGCTCCCTCCTCCAGGAAGACTTTGCTGACTCCTTGGTCAAGGTCAAGTGCCCTACTTCTGTGCTCCAAAAGCCCCAGCCACTTGCTACTCAGGTTATCCGTTCACTTTTGGGTCTCCCTCTCCTTAACTCTCAAAAGATCAGGCCCATCTCTTGCTCCCAACCCCAACTCCGGAGCCCAGCACAGAGCCTGGGACACAGTAGGCACCAAAACGTTTCCTGGATAAAGGGTATAGTGACTGCGTCACCTCCAGGGCCTTTCTTGGGACACCCCATCTGGAGTCAGTACAGCACTGACTCACTGTGTGGCCTCAGGCGTGACCTCCCGCCTGCCTCTCCCCATCAGCCTCAGTTCCCCCAACCTGCCAGCTCTGCTACTATCCTCTTCTTTCACCTGGTCACCTGAGCCTACCCCCTGCGGGACAGATGACAGGAAGGTGAGCTCACAGCTCTCTACCCACAAGACTTTGCCCTCCTGCTCAGGCCGGGCCAAGCCCCCAGAGATGCTGCTCCACCCCGCCACCCTCCCCAGCATCGGGCACCCTTAGCAGCTCTCAGGCACTGGAGCCCCTGCTGAAGCTCGAGTCCAGAAGACAGCGGGGGTTCTGGGCACCCAGGCCGAAAAGCAGGAGGCTCGAGAGGGTCTGTGCCCAGGAGGCCGGGGAGGCCCCACCCAGAGCTATGTTTACAGCTTTGAGGAAAAACAGCAACTCCCCAGGCTATTTTGGAAATCTAATGTGCACTTTGGGTCTCCCGTTGTTTATTCCGAGCAACTGTGCCCCCCCGCAGGTAAGCGCAAGGCACTGTGGGTCTGCAGCTCCGTGTAATCTCCCCATGGAAGCCACATCACTCCCTGGGAGCACTTGTGCACCTCAGCAGCCCTGGGCATGCAGCCTCCGAGTCCAGGTTACCCTTAACATCTGCAGCCTGCACAAAGGGGAGGAAGCCAAGGAGAGCCCGCCGGACAGGAGTTGGCACACACCCCACCCTGGATTTAAACCAAGGCTCTGGGGACACCTGGGTGGCTCAGTGGTTGAGCGTCTGCCTTCAGCTCAGGTCATAATCCCAGAGTCCTGGAATCGAGTCCTGCAGCAGTTTCCCTGCAGGGAACCTGCTTTTCCCTCTGCCTCTCATGAATAAATGAGCAAATCTTTTAAAAAATAAAATAAAAATAAAGTAAAATAATAAAATGAAATAAAATAAAATAATACAATACAATACATATACAATAAAATAAAATAAAAACCAAGGCTTTGCAGCCTTGAGCAAGTGCTCTCCCCAAGCTTTGGTCACCTGATCCATGAAATGGGGGAGAATGACCCCCACCTGGGTTATACAAAGATAGGCAAGCACAGTAGATTCCATGTGTGGAAAACAAAAATCTCAGAATGTGGGATCCCAAGATATCAGAAGGGGATGCTCTGAAGCATTTGTCAATGGGAAGTCTAAAGCTCAGAGCGATGAAATGCCATGCCCAAGGTCACACACAGCCACGCTGCAGCAGAGCAGGGACTGGAACCCAGAGCCTGGATGCTTCCTGCCACGCCACAGTAAGGGGAGGAACACATGGAACAATTGCCAGGGAGGAAGGAGGGAAGAATGACATGACCCCAGGAAGCCTGTTACATGTGGGGCTTGTGCAACTGAGGATGGCTTGTGGCAGACACTGCCCGTGCGTACAGCATCCTAATTGTCACAACTGGCCGGGGCGGCTCCAAGCCTGGCTGGACAGGTGATTAGTGTGCCATCGTCTGCGCCAAGAAAGGGATTAGTGACTAAACACAGCTCAAGGGGACAGACTCATTGCTTAATACCAGCCTCCCATCATCATGAGGGCCCAGCCAGTGAGGAGGGCACTGGGACACCCCCACATACACACGCACACAGTGTCCCTCTCACCCATCCTGGGGCTGGGGCATCCTTCCCACGGACAGAGTGGATTGAAATGGACCCGACACCCAGAGGACCTGCTATGACAGGAGAGCCTCTGGCAGAGACCTTACTGGAGCCTCTCATTTCTGCTGATGGGGAAACTGAGCCTCACAGAGAGGTGACTTGTCCAAGGTCACATAATTAAAACAGCTCACATCATAAAGTGGTAGCTTGCGATGGGCACTGTTAACTCATTCAGGCCTCCCAACACGCTTAGGAGGTGGGTGCTTATTATTCTGCCCATTTTACAGATGAGGAAACTGAGGCCCAGGGAGGGGAAGTGACTTGTGCAAGGTCACAGAGTTCAAAAGTGGTAGAGCCAGGACACGAACACAGGGGGTCTACTCCGGTGCCCAAGCTCACACTCACCTGCCCCTGCTGTCCTGATGGCATGGCAGATACTGGATTAGAACACAGTCTCTCCCATCCCACAGCCTGGGCTCCCTTCTCCGTGCCAGCTGGCCTCAGAATAGGAGGGAGGAGGTCAGCAAGTACGTACCGCAGTCTCCCAGGGGTCAGAATGGACCCTGATCTGCATCACCCCCAAGCCCCAAGGGCAAAGTGTTGGGGCTCCCATGCTGACCTGCCAGGCTGGGCCCAGCTTGGCCCTGACTGTGCAGCCCCTGAAGTGAGGTTCCCACAGGCCTGGCTCAGCCTCCAGAGCCCTCCAGTGGGCAGGGAGCCCTTCAGAGACCAGCGACCCCCCAAAGGGGGTCCCCCAAGCATTGCACAAATGCTGCCGGGTGCCCAGCCAAGGAGGAGGCAAAGGGTCACCCCCCCCCCCAGCCCTGCCAAGGAACCGGCACGGCTTCTCTTCTCAGCTCAGACCCAATGAGGGCCTCTCTTCTCCCTGAGATTTGCTCCCCACCCTCAACCCAGCCACACAACCCCAGGCCCAGGCTGAGCAAGAAGCTGGAACGGAGACAGCCCAAGACGGAGGGACAAGAAGGAGCAGCGTGGGGGAAGGGGTGAGGCCCTTCACACAGCTCCCCTGCTGCCCCTTATCTCAAAACACTTCGACATCAGACAGAGAGACTCAGCCACTTCCAAGCTGGTGACCTAGTAGAAGTGTCTTCACCTCTGAGTCTTGGTTTCCTCATCCCTGAAGTGGGAGGTAGCAGCAGTTCCCACCTCCCAGGTTGTGGGAATCATACAAGATCGGGAACACCAAGCAGCATCTTAGTGAGTGGGCCCCACTTCCAGCTGCTGCGGGTGGCTCCAGGTCCAGGGTCCGAGGCTCGGCTGAGACATCCCATTCTTCCCTGCAGACGGTTCATCCTCTGGGCTCCCTCCCCCATCCCAGGATGGGGGTGCTGTCTGGGATCCAGACTCTCTAAGTACCCGGGCAGATAGTAGGCCCTCAACTGGTACTTACTGGGTGAATCAGCTCAGGAGCTGAGACCATGGGGTAGAGCAGCGAGGGGGCCTGGGTGCAAGTCCTGCCGCTCACCCGCACTAACTCACTGTGTGACCCCGGGCCCATCCCAGCACCTCTCTGGACCCGTCTGTACAAGGCAGCTCTGACCATCCCCGGCTCTCCCTCCTCGTGCCTCTGGGAAACCCGTAGGCCAGCCACCCCCAGGGCAGCCTGCCGGGAGTGGGCCCTTTCCTAGGGGACAGACAGCCGAGTCCACGCCCATCCGTGCAAGCCCACAAAGGCAGCAGGCGGGCCTCCTCCTGGTGACTTTGCCTTGGGACAGATGGAACACGGTGTGGCGTCTGTCAAGCCAGATGGCCTGGTCGGCCTGAGGGGCCAGGACACCAGCTGGGTGTCCAGCCCCAGCAGGCAGACTGCTTAACCCCTTCTTGTCCTGGCCACAGGCGTCCGAGTCCCCTCGGCAACTCAGTCACCGGCAACTCAGTCACCGTTGTGCACTCAGGCTCCCTGCCCTTCACCCTGGGAGGTGAGCGGCCTCCCTGAGGCCAAAAGGGAGTCAGGGAGGCAGTGGGGTGAGAGGGAGCCCTGGGACAGGTGGGAGTGGAGGAGGTGCCGCCACCAGGCCCTGAGGGCAGTCCCGGACCGCCAGGAATGTGCCGATCCAAAGGGCAAGCAGGGGAGGGCACTGATTCCTGGCCGGGGAGCCCTGTGGAGCTGCGTGGAAACAGCTGCCTGGCTCCCAGGACACATGTGGGGCAGGGACTGCCAGGCTAGAAGGCCACCAGCCACCTTTATCAGGCTGGAAAACCCACTGCCTGGCCTAAACTCCACAATCAGCACTGCCCTGTGAAAGAGGAGACCCCACCCCACCAGGCTGGCTGAATGGCCTTAGACATGTTGCTCAACCTCTCTGGGCCTCAGTTTCCACATGAGGAAAGGTGGGGCCAGGGTGATCCCTTCCAGCTCCGAGAGTTCCATGACTCCGGGAGGGGGCATGTGCCACCCTCCTAGGAACTGGTGGGATCCCAAAGGGACCAGCCAGATCCTTCCTACACAAACAGCATGCCCTAACAAGGGTGCATGAGTCAAGAGGGACCTTAGGAGGGAAGAGGGTAAACGTATAGCCCCGGGGAGGCAGGGGGGGGCAGGGCGTGGTGCCCTCTTCTCCAGGTGGTTGATGCTCACCCATCCCCCTACCCCATGGAATGCAGCATATGGGATTATGGCCAGAGACCAGGAAAGAGCTACGAGGCACTTAGACCAGGAAAGAGCTATGAGGCACTTCCAGGGGAAGGTTCTGGGATGCCCTCCCTAGGCAGTAAGATCTCTAAGTAGGATCTGCAAAGGTTCCAAACCTCAAGGCAAGGGGGGAATGGGTGACCTCTGGAGACCCCTGGGGGTAGCAAGCTGGTGTCCACAAGAAGAAGGAAAGCAGGGCCTCAGAATCTCTGTACTCGGGTGCCCTGCCAACCTGGTGTTCCAGACGAGGTGTCCTCACTGGGCAAAGCACAGCCAAGCTCAGCTCCAGCCCAGGACCTACCTACACAGGGATCCAGCAGGCGTCTTCGGGTGTCTTTCAGGACAGAGGCTGCAGGGACTCCAGAAAAGCCCAAGAACACATCAAAACAGGCGAGGAGACAGGGCTGGGCGAGAGGGCTGCCCACCCAGGAGTGGGGGCCTCAGCAGGGAAGAGAGGGGCCGGGGGTTGGGGGGGGGGCACAGATCTGGCTGTGAGACTTAGCTCAGCCACCAAGCTGCTGTGCAACCTTGGGCAAGTCCCTGCCCCTCTCTCAAGTGTGCGTCAGGGGAGAAACTAAACATCTGCCAGGCCTCTTGCAGCTCTGATTTACCACTAGTCATTCGGCAAGCTGGCTAGGAACAAGAGCCTGCCTTTCTGGTGCATGCAGCATCACCGCCGGGGCCCAAGCACGAGGCCTGAGTCCAGGGGCCCTGCAAATGGATGGATGGATGGATGGATGGATGGATGGATGGATGGATGGATGGGGAGATGGCTGCATAATTAAGTGGGGTAATTCCTAAAAAGGAAGAGCAGAAGGTCCTAGGCATCCCCCAGGATGATGCCTTACACTTGCCCACAGGACCTCCTCGGCTCGCTTTCCCACAACCACAGAGCCTCCAGCATCCAGTCCCCTTCTCTATTTTCTACATACATGTGCACACACCTGCCCGTGCCTACTTGAACATGCAACACATGCTCCAGGCACGGTGGCATGAATCAGGGTGGCTCAGCCCTGAATCCTGAGGACAGGAGCTCTGGACCCCCAAAGCCATAAGACTCATCTGCTCCAGCCATCCTCCAGGGCACCTTGGCTTTCTGAAGTGCACTTCCAAAGCTGGGTTTGAAACGAGGCCCAACAGCAGCGGAACCTGGCTGTGATCTTTTATTTATTTATTTTTATATTTTATTTATTTATTCATGAGACACAGAGAAAGAGAGAGAGAGAGAGAGAGAGGCAGAGACACAGGCAGGGGGAGAAGCAGGC
Source organism: Nyctereutes procyonoides (assembly GCF_905146905.1). Lineage (NCBI taxonomy): Eukaryota > Metazoa > Chordata > Mammalia > Carnivora > Canidae > Nyctereutes > Nyctereutes procyonoides. The sequence continues at coordinate 5,915,770 of NW_026575052.1, forward strand.
TCCCCGTGAGGACCCCGAGTCAAGACTCCATCCCAGGACCCCGGGACCATGACCCGAGCCAAAGGCGGAGACACTCAACTGCCAAATCACCCAGGCATCTCCCGACAGTGATCCTTAAAGCCAGAGAGACCCGAGTTCCCGTACCAGCTCTGCCACTTTCTAGCTATTACAAGCAGCAAGTCACTCCCCACGCCGAGACTCCGTGTCCTCATCTGTACAACGGGCATGACCACAGTCCACCTCCCAGAGCGCTGGGATTTCAAGAGGACACGTCCATGAAGTTGCGAACCTCACTGGGCACAAGAGATGCTCTAGGGAAACTGTGCAATGAGCACTCTGGGATCATGGGATCCTGGCTTCCTTCTTGGAGGAGCCGAGGCTGGGCCGCGCCTGCCAGGGCTTCTCTGCCCGGGCCCGGCAATCCCCTCCGTCTCCTTTCCCACCTTGGGGGGTGATGTGCCTGGGCTCACACAGGCAGAAGCTACAAAGCACCCTTTGTCCAAGAGACGAAACTCTAAACCAGCTGCCCTGACGTCAACCCTGGAAAAACAATGCTAACACGGCCTTCGACGTCACCTCGCTGCCAAGGTCTGGGAGCACGCACTTTACCCACAAGGCCTCACAGAGGCAATCTGTGGGCTGGACCAGAACCCAGAAGCCATCCTCCCGTGACACATCTATCTGCCCCCCACCCCGGCTGCCGAGAGGCCAAGGGGGATTTAAATCTCTATCTTCTAGCTCCTCCATCTCACCCCAGGGGCCAGGGCTAGGAACGTGCAGCCCATTGCCCAGACTGGAAGACTGAGCCTGTGAGTGTGGCGGGAAACAGTCCAGAAGAATCTGCCGGACTCAGGTTCAAATCCCAGCTCTGCCCTTGCCTCGTGGTGAGACCTCAGGCCAGGGATGTGACCTCCTGAGGCTGGAGGTCACATACAAGAAGTCTGGGACCTAGAGCCCCCCCCCCCGCCCCCCCACCCAGTCTGGGCGACAGAAACTGAGACACTCTCCCCTATCCGACAAGGCCACTGGAAGCCGCAGGCTCCAGGCAACACATTGTGCAGGACAGCCTTGGACGGCTAGGTCCTGCCCCACCAGTGACCCTGCGCTGACAATCTGCTGGGGAGGAGAGGGGATGTGACCTCCTCCTTGCTGGTCAGGCGGGCGGCTTTGCTGGGGAGAGGAAGTGCCCTGAACACAAAAGGCTGGTCTGTAGCCAGAAGGGGAGGCAGGAAGTAGGCAGTTCTTACTTATGGGGTCTGGGGCCTGGGAAGACCGGGCCTGAAGGGACAGAGCAGTATCAGCTGGGGGTCAGCGCATCACTCTGCACCCGGCAGGCACTATTTCACTGAAGCTCCATTACAACCTCGTGAGCTCAGGATGTCACCCCCACTCCACAGATGAGAGACCTGCGGCTCAGGACGGTCTCAAGTCAGACTCAAAGCCCCCACCTGAGCGGAAGCCTGTGGATCTATCATGCCGCAAGGCACAGAAAGAAACAGCCTACAAGTCGGGGGCGGGGGGATCCCCTGAACTTGCCATCAAGTGAATCCCGGCTCTGCCTGTAGCCTGCTGAGCTAGGGCCTCAGTTTCCCCAGCTTGGATAAGTCTGGCCGTTTGAACAGTGTTTTCTCTGAAGACAAATAGAAAACCAATTGCAACAGGATATTAAGGGTCTCCATATAAAACTGTACGCACGCAAAAGAACTATTTGTCCGCCACATCCCCGGGCCGCAGATCTCCGTGGGGTTGGGGGACCCGGCTTTCCGGTTCACACAACCCCAGGGCTTAAGGCAAAGTTCTCCAACCTCCCCTCTCCAGGGCCCAGCCCAGAGAAAAGAGGATGGGAAGAGCCCTTCTTGGGCGAGGCTTATCGACAGCGCTGGGGGTCTCATCATCCCATCTACACAAGATGGGTAGTCGGTCACTGAATGGCCCAAGACCGCCGGGCTGAGGCCAGGGCAGTGCCTTGTGTTCTAAGGAGACAAGCCAAGGTGCCCTCCTTTTGTTCTAAGGAGATAAGCCCACTGCGTCCTCCGATGTCAATGTCCCTTCCTAGGCTGACAGAGGCTCAGCGGCAGCACCAGGACCCAGATGCTGGCTCAGGGGTGGGCTTGGTCTCTGGCTCTGAGACTTCTTCACCCCAAGAGCCCCAGCCTCCAGGAATTTTTCAAAACCCCCTTCTTAAATGACTTCCAGGGTTTCAAACCCAACTCTGCTGTGTGACCTCAAAGGAGCAGCTCTCCTTCTCTGAGCCTCAGGGTTCTCATCTGAACATGGTCATGGGGATGTGAGTGGGGGTGGAGAGAAAACTTTATAAAACACTGAAGGATGAGCGCTCAGAAGGTGCTTTTTCAAAAGACAAAGGCACGTCTACTCATGTGCAGTGATGGGGGCAGGAGGCTGCCTGGAAGCAGGCGGATGGACTGATGGACCTGAGAGGCCTCACACTGTCTGGGCCCACCGGGGGGTGAGATGGAGTCACAGGTGTGAGGGAGCAGAGGGATGGGCAGGGCAGCAGGCCTGGGAGGTAAGGGGAGCAGCTGAGCCTCCCGGCCCCCATGCTCCTACCCGTGTCTGATCCCAGGCTCCTCTTTGATGGGCACCGGGAGTGGGGGGCTGAGGTCTCCTGCCACAACACTGACCTGCAAGACCCAACAGCCATCGCTCGCTGAAGGGAGCCTCTCCTGCCCCCCTCTGTGATATACGAGGGGTAGTACAAAGGGCCTGGGGTGGCCAAAGGCAGGGTCCTGACCCCAAGGCTCCGAGTCCACAGGGTGTAGACCGAGGCTCCGAGACACACGTGTGTGCACACACAGGCTCACAAAGCCCTGGCAGCAGACAAAGAGCCCCCCGCAGAGGCCTGGCATCGCGTGGGCAGAGGCACGGGAACAGGACCCACCTCACACGGAGGATGGGGAGGTAAGAACCAGCCACAGCAAGTGAAGAGCAAAACAAGAGAGAAGGGGAAGAGGGAGATGAGCGGGGATGAGAGGCAGCAAAGCAGAACAAAGAGAGCCAAGAAGGCAGGAGAGAGGGAGGGCGAGAAGGGGAAGAGTAATGAGCAGGCAGGCGAGGTCCTGCCCAAGCAGCGGGCTCTGGACTGCTCGCTGGCACGGCAACCTCGCCTCCAGGCCTTTGCACAAGCTGCTCTCTCTACCTGGAGCACCCTTCCCTTCTCTTGCACTCTTACTAGATCTCCCGAACACAACCCAGGTGACATCTCCTCCAGGAAGCCTTCCTTGACTGGCCCCAAGCTGGCTCAAGCACCTTTCGGAACCCTTGGGTTGTGAGCACTGCAGGGTCCCACCCAGAGCTCCAAGGCCCTCTGGTCCTGCAGTCTGACTTTGCAACAAGCTTTCCCCAAAGCTATTCGGGTCAGTGCCTCCCCGCCCCCCATCCCCCATCCCCCGCCCCCAGCATGGCCTTCTGCCCATGACCACAGCAGGCCGGGCGCAGAAAGGAGGCACGGACAGGCCCTGGGAAGATGCACCGACGCTGCCCTGAGAGGAGCCTGTCTGCCGGGGAATTTCACAAGGTCCACTTAGACCAGCAGCTCTTCCCCTCCCCCAAGACGGCGAACGGGCGGCAGCGAGCCAAGTAGCGTCTTAAATAACCCAAGTAATAAAAATGGCCAGTTAAGAGGGCGGAAGGCAGTGTCTCCACTGCGGGGGCGTCTCCCCCTCGAGCAGCAGATGAGCGGGGGGCTGTGTGAACCGGCACATCCCGAAGTCAGAGCACGCAGGCCGGAGCGCACTGAGCCCCGAGGCAGCCCCCAGCCAGCGCAGCCTGGGGGGGGGGGTCCTGCCCAAGCGGGGACCCTCGGCCCTGCTCTTCTCCCCAGAACCCCCAGCCTCACTTAGTAACATGATGGCAGCTGCCAGTGTCTGAGCACCGCTGCCCCATGCACTCTCCCTGCCCCCACGCAGAGGACTGTCCCCATGTCGCAGAGCCGCAAAAGACGCTCTCAAGTTCACGCAGCTGAGAAGCAGCAGAAACCCTCTTCAGCCTCTTCCTTTCCCAGCTTCCAGCTTGCACACGAACGCTCTGCTGCAAGCCGTCCGGTTCTGCGGGGTTCTGTCCAACATCCCATCACGGCTTGTCCCGGGATCCAGGGGCGGCTAGGACGCAAAGGCAAGGCGACGACGGGACACCTCCCGGGGCTTTGAGGAACCTCACCAGGCTGCCAGGGAAGCTGGGGAGGAAACGGCAGTGTGCGTAGGCAGGACCCAGGCTTCTTCATCATTCTGACCCCAAGGGCAAAACACTCGATAGTTTATAAAGTGCTTCCACAGACATCGCGGCATTTAATCTTGCAAACAGCTCGCTGAGGTCAGAGGAACTCTGGCCATTTCACAGAAGTGAAAACTGAGGCTCAGGGACGCCTGGGTGGCTCAGCGGTTGAGTGTCTGCTGGGTGCCACATCGGGCTCCCTGCAAGGAGTCTGCTCCTCCCTCTGCCTGTGTCTCTGCCTCTCTCTGTGTCTCATGAATAAGTAAATAAAATCTTTTTTTAAAAAAAAAGGAAAGAAAGAAAACTGAGGCTCAGAGCATGGAAGCTCCTTGCAGTGGGCATGTCCCTTCCCGGGTACAGCATAAAAGGCTGAATCCGGAGCCTGACTTCCTGGTTAAAATCTTCACTTCCCACCTGCTAGCCGTGTCCGGGCTGAGTTCTGTCAAAGCCTCTGTGGCTCAGTTTCATTCTCTAAAACGGGCTAATGACAGTACCTAACACAGGGTTACTAGGAGGTTACATGAATCAAACGTCCCTAAGAGGCTTTAAATGCAGCTTGACAAAGAGTAAATGCTACATAAATAGCTGTTTAATTAATTAATTAGTATTTGTTGTGCCCTTATGGTGCACAGGTACTATGTGAGCAGGTACTTGTCACATGGCACGGTCACAGTTGCCTGTGTCCCCAGGCTCTGAGCTACTGAGGGTGGGGGGGGCTTTGTGTGCTCCACCCCCAGTGCCCAGGACGGGACCTGGCACACGGAGCGTGCTCAGCCACTGTCAGAACAGAACCTCAGCTCCTCAGACATCCACACCCAGCAGGCTCATCTTCCCCGACAGGAGGCACAGAATGACTGTAACAGGTTCCCTGTACCCGGGCAAGGTTCACAGAACCAACCAAAAGCACAAGCTCGGAAGACCCAATTCCAAGGCCAAGGCCAGTTTCCCTCGGGTCACCAGAATGCCCTTTGCTCTTTCCTGCTTGTTATAAGCTCAAGAGAACCCCTGGCTGCTGCCCTGCGAGTGCCGGGGGTGCCGCGCACAATCAAAGGAGCATTAACTTAGAATCTGAGACGCGCGTGCCGCCCCGGCTTGGCTGTGTGACTTGGAGCAAGTTACCTCTCTGCGCTGAGCCTGGGTTTCCATCTGCAGAGCTGGCACAGGGCTGCATGCGATCAGATCATGTGCAAAGTGCCAGACAGGTGATCATCCGTGCTCGCTGTCCCCCTCCGTCCCTCCCCCCTGCCAGGCCCACCAGGCTCCGTGTGCCAACCTCTGTGGCTGGCCAGGAACTCTCTGCTACCTCGAGTCCGGTCCCCCACCACGGTCACCTCCAAAGAGCAGGGGGGCTGAACCGCCCTCTGTAGTGGCCCGGGAGGCTCATTTGCCTGCCACTGCCAGTGACTCACTGGTTTCTCAAGAAATAATTACTGTCAAGCGACAGCAGGAAGTCTTCCCAGTGTGGCAGCCGCCTCCTGTTCTACACCCGTCGTGGCAATATTGTGACAGGCGCTGGGGGGACCCCATGCCTCAGCCTGCATCCTCACCCCAGACCAGCCATCAGCAGCCCTCAGGTGGCGTGAGGCCTGGCCAGCTTGTCCCCTCCTAGGAAGAACACTGAGCTCAGGGTCTAGAGACCCAGACTGGACTTGCTGCAAGATCTGGGGCAGACTTCTTCCACCCCTCAGAACCTCTCACCTTGGGGGCGCCTGGGTGGCTCGGTTAGTTAAGCATCCAACTCTTGGATTCAGCACAGGTTATAATCTCAGCATCCTGAGACCGAGCCCCGTGTCGAGCTCTGCACTGAGCATGGAGTGTGCTTGTCCTGCTTTTTCTCAAATAAATAAATAATCTTAAAAAAAAAAAAAAAGAACCTCTCACCTGTAAAATGGCCATAATTAATTCCCACCTCTTGGGGATACCTGATAATTAAATCTCACTTACTTAAAGAAGTCCATCACAGAGCCCAGCACATAGTAGTTGCTCAGTCGATGGTGGCCACGAAGTCATTTATTGTTAAGCCTTTTTCAAAATGCTTTCACATTCCATTACTCAAATGATTTTTATAGCAACCCTGGGAAGCAGAACTCACAAGAAAATTTATCCCCATTTTAGAGAGTGACAAACAGAGGTACGCAAGACTAAATGGTGTCCTGATTCCAGACCACTCCGATGAAGTTACAGGGTGAACAGGATTCACAGGGCACTGGGCAGGCCCATCTTCCCACCACCCCCATTTCCAGGTGGGCAAGCAGAAGCTCAGATCACACCACAGGCACGCTGGGACTCCACAGGGCTCGAGCTGCCCCGTGTCACCGGCCAGGGGCTCAGCCCGGCCACAGCCCCTCAGGTGAACCAGAGGCATTCGCCAGATTTACTGTTGGGTGACAACTACCCTCTCTTGTACCAGGAACTAGGGCAAGTAACCACATCCTGCCCAGGAAGCCGAACGCCCCGTGCCCACTGGAGGTGGGAGGACACTGCTCTGGCAGGCGGGGAGCAGCCTCAGAAAACCTCCCCAGCTCCGCATCTGGCCCAGAATCCTCTAAGCACCACACAACCAGCAATGCCCAGAGGCTACGTGACACCCAGACGCTGCTGGCAAAGGCAGGGACCACCCTCCCTCCAGCTTCCAGCCTGGTTCTTGATTTCTGCCCATTTCCCAAAGCCCGTACCACTCACCCGTTAGGGAACCTGCGCTTCTGCCCTGTGAAATCTTGCCATGGAACTCTTTTAGAACTTCCCCGTTTATAAAGCGCCGTGGCTGCCCAGGCCCATCTACCCTGCCCACAATTTTGGGACACAGATGAGGAAACTGAGACCCAGAGAGACAAAGTGAGTAACCCAATCTCAGGTTTTAACTCCTGCTCCAGGAGCCCAGCATCTGACACCAAGTGATGGGTGTTATTCAAGTTTTTCAGAACTGCTATGTGGGGCCTGGAGGGTGGGTCTCAGGCCTCCAAACCCACACCCTTCCCTGCACGAGATGTGAGGGCCTAGATGTGCAGCCTGTGTCGGCCATCTGTGTCGTCTGTGCCTTACATCCCCCAGCCGCGCCGGGGGCCTACCAGCACCAGCAGCCAGGCACAGCGCCCTCCCTCCCTGCAAAACGCTTGCTCAGCATGGACTCTGGCCAGGCTCAGGCTGGGCTCTGCAGACCGAGAGCCGGCCCCTACAGGCTTACAGTCGCTGGAGGGGCGCAGACACCCCAGACAACTGAGATTCACGGTGCAGGCTGCCGTGACCCGAGAGGTAGCTATGGCTCCGGCACACCTGGTGGACGAAGTCCTGATCCCGAGCAGAGGGGACAACAGCACCTCCACCCTGTCCCAGGCCGTCAGCCACCCACGACCAAGGAAACCAACACAACACCAGCCCAGCTTGGCCTCCCCGATGTGATCAAAAGCCAGGACTCCCGACGCAAAGTCCACAGCCTGCGGTATCCCTGATGCACGGCACAGTTTCGATCGATCCCCCTAGAAGTCAACGCATCTCCTTGCGGCAAAGAGCATGTTCAGATCCTCGGTCTACCCTTCTGTGTCCTTCAAACACCGACACGTGCGGGGGGGGGGGGGGAGGAGCGGGCCACGGGCCTGGAGAGGCTGAGAGCGTGGGAGCCCGGGGGGGGGGGGGGATGCGTGTGCACGTGTGTGTGTGTGTGCGCGCGCGTGCGTGCGTGTGCAAGGGGGGGGCAGGGGCTTTGCATCCGGTGGCCAAGGCGAAAGCCCCGCCTCACATTCCGCAGGGAAGGAATCTTCAGCGTCAGCTGTCTCCCGGCTTCCTGCTTCCCTTTCTTTTCTGGGACCTCGTTCCCAGCCTCTGGCTTGAGGCTCTGAAAAATCCCTCCCAAATATGTCCCCAAAGAGAATGCCAGCCCCGCCGAGGAGCCGCCGGAGGGGGCTTGTGTGTTTCTTTCAACGGAGGCTGGAAGAAAGGGGCGGGCGGTGGTCAGAGATTTCCGGAGGCACAAATCAACCGCTAAAAGTAGGAAGAACACCCTCCTTAGATGCTGGACAAAGAAGTCGCCCTTTTTCCCTCCGCCCCCGGCACCACCGCTGGCGCCTTCCACGGGACACACAGAGCCGCGATGTGTCCCGAAATGGATGTGCTGGGCGGCCCAGCGCCGTGCCAGGAAAGCTCTATGAAATGGAGGGAACAGACACTGGGGGGCTGGGGGAGCCAGAGAGGGGACCCCACCCGGATCCTGATCCCAGGAGCTCATTCGGCCCTCCCCGATTGCTAGGGGAGCCACGTTATCCCCCCTCTTTTACAGAAAGCCGTGGCTCTGGCAGCTCCGAGGGGTTAGGCAGTTGCCCGCAGTCTCCCCGAGAGAGCGGCAGAGCCGGGATTTGAACCCTTTCCCCAGCATCCCAGGCCGACTCCCAGGGAAACGAGAAATGAAGAATCCGTGCCGGTGACCGCTTCAGAAATAACACAAGTGGCAGGGAACGAAAAGCCTTGCGGCCGGCTTTCCGGAGCAGTTCTTCCAGCCTTGGGGCACTCGGGGGCCAGCACACACCTGCTCAGGGGCCTCCCAGGGTGTGATGGGGAAAGGCAGGGGACACTCCAGCTGGCTCACCCACCAGCCCTTTCTGGAGCCCTTCATTCAGGCCGCCAGCCCAGCCCCTTCCGGCTCATGCTCAGAAATAGCAGTGACAAAAGTCCCTCCCATCCCTGAAAGTAGCTTTTTAAAAAATGCTTCAAGGCAGACACACGGAAAGGAGGCGCAAACTCTCCCAAACCCCAGCCGAGGGCAGAGGATGTGGGCATCACCTCAGAGTGGTGGGGAAAGGTTTCGACGGCAGGCAAGGTCTTGGCAACTCAGCTTTGTGGGTCAGTCGGCTCCCTCTGGGCCTCAGTTTCCCCACCTCAAAAATGAAAGTAACTCAGCTTAATCACCGACTTCTCTCTCTCTCCCTCTCTCTCTCTGTTTTCTAAACTGTAGCACCCTGTTTTCCAACTGAACCTTCCTCAGAAGACCAATCTGACAGTCATGGAAATAGAGTTGCTGTGGTTGATGGGGGCCAGATCCTAGGGGCTCGGCAACCCCGTGCCCTGTCCCCGGAATTGCCCCAAGGCACGCAGCTCTGGATCCCAAGGCTCCAAAAGGCCCCTGTGGGAACCATCAGGCTAAATGATCACTATGTTCCCTCCTGGCTCTCAAGCAAAGCTCTGATCACCCAACCACCAGGGAAAAACAAACCAAGCCCTTCATGCCAACTCAAGTCAGGGGCACAGCACTTGGCAACCTGCAGGGGGAGGGAGGGAAACCCAGACAGACGGTTCCAAACCACACTGGGCCTGGGGCAGGAGAGGGGGAGGGCTGCCAGTCCGCGAGGCAGGATGAACAGCCTCGACCTGGACCCCCTTGAGTCACAGAACAAAGTATAGGGCAAGTCGGGAGGGCTCACCAAAAGGAATCCCCTCCCGCAACGGTGGAGGACCTAAGGCTCAGAGAGGGCAGCAACCGGCCTGAGGTCACACACCACCTAGTAGCAGAGCCAGACCAGGAGTCTTGAGTGTCTCGGATGCGATGCAGAGAAATCCCCACTTGTTTCAAGCTCAGATAGACTCAGCGGGTATCTCCAGCGAAAAGCCCCCAGCTTGCAAACTCAGAATAGGACGTTTTGGTGGTGCTGGATGGTGACAGGGCAGAGATGTTTGTTTTGGTTTCCAGATCAACGCTTGACAACCTTGTCGACGGTACAGTTTGGGTAACCACATTTCCCTCACAGGCGAGAGCTCAGAGCTGGTTGGACCAAGGGGAAACCAAAGCCCTCGCGAACAGAGCCAGGGTCCAGGCGCCCCAGGCCAGGGGCTCTGCCTTGGGTTGGTGTTTCCAAGGCATGGTTGGCACTTGAGAGGACCAATGGTTGGCACCATTGATGGCACTTGAGAGGATGTGAGGGGGGACACGAGTGACTCTTCACATTTAAATTCCACTGACAAGGGATCCCTGGGTGGCGCAGCGGTTTGGCGCCTGCCTTTGGCCCAGGGCGCGATCCTGGAGACCCGGGATCGAATCCCACATCGGGCTCCCGGTGCATGGAGCCTGCTTCTCCCTCTGCCTGTGTCTCTGCCTCTCTCTCTTTCTCTCTCTGTGACTATCATAAATAAATAAAAATTAAAAAAAAAACTAAAAAAAAATTAATTCCACTGACAATAAATTAATTAATTAATTAATTAATTCTACTGACTACATAGGTGAACCGGTAAACAAAATGTGGTCTGTCCACACAGTGGAATAGTCACCAATCTAAAGGAATGTAGGCAATCTAGAGGAAACAGGCTACAGCATGGGTGAAGCCCCAAAATATTATCTAAGTGAAAGAAGGCAGACACAAAAGACTACATACGCTACAGCTGCATTTATATGAAGTGTCCAGAAAACACAAATCTATAGAAACCCAAAGCACATCAGGGTTGCCTGGGCCGGGGTGGGAATCGGGATTAACTGCAAACCGGCATGAAGGCTCTTTTGGGGGGTGATGCAATTTTTCTAAAACTGGATTGTGGTGATGGTTGCACAACTCTGTGGATTTACTTTAAAAAAAAAAATCACTGAATTGTGCGCTTAAAATAAGAGAACTTGATGATATGCAAATTACACCTCAATAACGCTGCTGAAGAATAGTTTTACATAAGTAGTAATACAGACGATGGTAGGTACGTGGATAAGGCCACAAATCCCAGAGGTAGAACCGAAATGCCTCCAGCTTGGAGAACACAGAGCTACGCGCACCAGGTTGCATTCTGGGGAAGCAAGTGGAGGTGTCCAAGGCTGTGAGTTCCTCCAGGTAAACCGGAGGAAACCCTCGAAGCTCTCCTTCCCTGGCACAGACCCCTTCCACTGGTCACTGCTTGGGGCTCTGTGCTAGACAGCCGGAAAGGATCTAAAGCCTTCAGTGGCCAACAGCCCGAGCAAACACCGTGGTCCCATCCCTCCAGACGCTGACATCTCTTATGGACAGGAGGCCAAAAGTGGGCTTGGGAGCTCAAACTCAAGATTGTATTTTTTCAAGGCTGGGAAGACCTTTTGAGATCATCTAGCCCAGTGGTTTTTTAATTTTTTTCCCTTAAATTGTTGAGATGCCTGCTTTCCTCCCAAAGGAAATTCTCATGAGAAACCCAAATACAGAAACAAGTAAAAACATAATGTCACTGGTATACATTTATACTGTAAATTCGCATAATACAACAGTTACTTATTCTGAATTCTATCAGTAAAGTTGATGAGGCTATTTTTGATTCATTAACATTTAGAACAGGGACCATGGATGACAGTACCACATTCCGTTTAATTCTATCTCCAGTTTTGGCTGCAGAGTTTCAGGAAAATCCTGACTCACACAGATAAGTAGCTACAAATGGGAAGGGTTTTTAGCGGTTTGCTCTGCAATCTCAGAGTACTCTTCAGACAAATAGTGAAGACAGGAGGGTGGCTTTAACTTGAGGCCAACTACTAACAAGTGAACAATTAACAATGAGTTGACATTAAGAACTTAAAAAAGTGAGCACATTTTTATAACCGCATTAACACTGTAATATAATTTAAAATATTAAGTGTTATGTAATATTCAAGGAACTCCAAGACCCTCTCCAAGGAAGCCTGGGGCTTCAAAGAGCACAGTGCTAGCCCACTCACCCCTCACTTTACAGATAGGTTAACTGAGTCCCAAAGAAGGGAGTCACTTGCTTTGGAAAAATCCAACTTGAGCCCGGAATCACCTTCAGAAAAGATGCACCTCCCCAGTTCACCAAAATATGGAGGAAGGGAAGGTGCTTCATGCAGCCCCGCGGGCGGGAGGAGAGGCACCCACACTCCACCTGCCCCAGCAGTGCCCGTCTCATTCCAGGCCAGCGCCAGAAGCTGACATCACACCCCACGCCCTGCGTGCAACTTGAACAGAGCATTGCTCAACGTCAACCTATCTCCCTCTGAGATTGGGCACAGTTTTTCCATCTCCTTAGTAGCCAGGTCCAAAAAGCACACACAATAAAACAAACACAGCACAAGCCTGAGGCATGACGACACGATCAACACTGGGAGACAGAAGGGCCCATCCCTCTGTGTTTCACCATCGAGAGCAAGTGCCTGTTCCCCTACCCCACCCCAGAGAAGCTGCCCACAGAGACAGAGGTAGCCTCCCCACCGCCAAGGCAGGGAACCAGGCCATTCTCAAGTCCTCAAGAGAAGATGGGCCCAAGAGAGTGGCTGGTCCCCAGCGGGGTGTAAGACCTCCCCCCAGAGAGCCAGGCCCACCCTGCATGAGACAGACTCTCGTCTCATCTCGGCCTCTGCTCCACGCTGGCCTGCCAATGCCTATCACCTTTAATCAGCTGATTACTCTATACCTTCCCAAAAGCATCACCAACCCACTCTCCCCTTCTGCAGCTAGGGGGGTAGATGTTCTTATTCCTATCTCTCCAATGAGCTTCCAAACGGTTCGACCATCTCCCCGGCAGGTGATGAAGGAGATACATGCCTCACGTTCCCTGACCGGACTTCTTTGCTCCTGTGAGCACCAAGACTCAAGGAGTGGAAAGAAGGAGGCTTCTCACAACACCCTCCAAGCCCTAGAGTCGGAAGCCGCGGAGGCTCCCAATGCAGAGTCGCCCATGCCTGGGACAGCAGAGGGCCCTGCCCCCACCAGGGCCTGAGAGACTACAGACAGACCCCTCTCCTCTTCTTGGAAAGCTGAGCCATCAGTCCCGTCAGCCAGGCTGCAGGCAGGAAGCAAAGTCGGTTTCCCGGCTGGGGAATCTGGGGGGTCGGGACTAGGCAGGAATGCGCAGGCCGGTCCTGCAGGCAGTCAGCCTCGCACACCAGCCAGAGATGGTGGTCTGGGTCCAATCAACATCCAGTGTCCAGACCAACGTTCTCACCTCCTGTGAGCCTCTAGGGCTGTGGCTGTTGGTGCTCATGACAGTAGGGGGTGGGGAGAAGAGGGGTGAAGAGAGGCGCTTTTAAAAGCTTGCGGCCAGTCTGGTGGAGGTCTGGTTATCCAACCCCGCCAACTGGACCTTGCAGAGCTGGAGCAAGATGGTAGACTCCGGCCCTAGCTGGTAGGCACAGAGCTACCTATTTTCAAACACATGATCTCATTTAATTCAAGGGACCAAAATATATATATATATATATATATATATATTTTTTTTTTTTTTTAAAGACTGGGGGGTTGGTTTGGTTAAGTTTTTTTTTTTTTTTTTCTTTTCACCCATGGAGGGAGGGGAGCCTGCCTCCTACATCCTTGGGAAAATACCTCGAGAGGAAGATGAACTAGCCAAAAGTGGTCCAGTTCACTAGCTCAAATCCCGGTTTTGCCACTATGGGCCAAGCCCCCTTTGGGCAAGGCCGGCGGCATCGCCCGTGCCTCAGTCTCCTCATCTACAAAATGGGGATAAGAAGGCCTTACACGCTGCGTTGGCGTGAGGGCTAAATGAGATCACAGAAAACACCAGCGCTCGCTTATTATGTCCCCCAGAAAGCAACCGGCCCGGACCAATGACAGCGCCGAAGTGTCCCCTACGGTAGTCGGCACCCAGCCCCATTCTTGGAGCTAGTGAGTGAGTTTTCCAAGCGTGTGCAGGGCGCGCTGCAACCGCAGCTTCCAGCCCACCTGCTAGGACCAGCTGGCCGGCCCCGGCCCCTCCCGACGCACGCACTCGGTCGGCGGCCTCGGTGGACCCGGACGCCCCCTCCCCGGGAGCTGCAGGGGGGAGGGGCAGGGGGGGAGGGGGAGGGGCGGGTCCCCACTCACCTCCGCTTGTACTCGTCGCGCTCGCGCTTCACCTTGGCCAGCACGTTGTAGAGCGCGCGTATCTCGGGCGTGATGGTGTCGATCTGCACGCCCACGCCGTCGGGGTGCACCCACGACACGCCGGGGCCCTGCACGGTCTCCACGCCGCCGCCGCCCGTGCGCCGCACCTGCGTGTAGCTCCAGATGGTCCCGGGCAGGCGGCCGTAGTGCTGCGGGTGCGAGCCGCCGCCGGGGGGCAGGCCGCCCAGGGCCACGGCGTTGGCGTTGGCGTTGGCGTTGGCGCCCGCCGCCGCTCCGCCGCCGCCGCCGCCGCCGCCGCTGCCGAGCCCCGCGCCGGGCGCCGGCGGCCGCAGCAGCTCGGGCCCGGTCTGCACGGCCTGCTCGCGGGAGAAGGTCTTGTAGCGCAGCCGCCGCTCGCGCTCGCTCTGCTGCTGCTCCAGCTGCTTCTCCAGCAGCCGGTTGCGCCGCTCCAGCTCGTGCACCTTGGCCAGGAAGCAGCGGAAGCGCACGTTGAGCCCCTTGAGGAGGTGGATGTTGGAGCCCAGGTCGTCCCGCAGCGCCGCCGTCACCGGGGACGGCCCCGGCCCGGCCCCGCCGCCGCCGCCGCCGCCGCCGCCGCCGCCGCCGCCGCCGCCGCCGCCGGGGCAGCCCCCGCCGCCGCCGCCCGGCGGGCAGCCGAAGGCCAAGGCCATCTCCCCGAACAGCAGCGAGTTGACCATGCGCCGGCTGCGCGGCTCAGGGCCCCGGGCCCGCGGCTCCAGGTGCGGCTCCAGCTCGGGGCAGGGCTCCCGGCGCGGCCGGGCCAGGGCGGGCGCGGGCTCCAGGGCGGCCGGCCGGGCGGTTCCAGATGCGCGCCAGACGCGGCCCCCGCGGCGACAGCGGGCCGGGCCGCCCCCGGGTGTGGGCGCCGAGGCGAGGGACGGGAGTCGGGCCGCGCGGGAGGCCGGAAGGCGGCGCGGGGCGGCGCGGGCGCGGGCGCGGGCGCGGGGCGCGGGGCGCGGGTCCCGGCGCCGGGGCTGTCAGGGGCGCTGTGGATGCGCCGCGGCAGCCGCGCGCGGAGGACTCCCGGCCGGCTCTGCCCCTGCGGCGGGCCCCGCCCACTGCAGACCCCGGCCCCGCCCCCGCCCTCGCCCCGCCCATCCCGCCTCCCTCTGCGGCGCTCCGCGAGCCCGAGGCCCCGCCCCCGCGGCCCGCAGCGCCGGGCCCCGCCCCCGCGCCCGTGGCTCCGCCCCCCGCGCTCCCCGGGCGGCGTGGACGGGCTGCCTGCAGCGCTGGCTCCGCCCAGCTCCCGGCTGGACCACGCCCCCCTGCCGCGCCGGGCCCCGCCCCCGAGCCCTGACTCCGCCCCCCGCGCTACCCGGGCGGCGTGGACGGGCTGCCTGCAGCGCTGGCTCCGCCCAGCTCCCGGCTGGACCACGCCCCCTCCCGCGCCGGGCCCCGCCCCCCCGCCTGGCTCCGAGGCTCTGCCTGGGGACCCGGACCGCAGAGCTGCGCCAGCCCCGCGGTGAGCCGGCTCCGCCGCAGAGCCAGCCCGGCCCCTTAAAGGGACCGGCAGCCCGAGCCGCGCACGTTTCCCCGCTAGGGCGCCCCTTCCCCCACGCCCTCTACGCGGGAGGCTCCGCTTCCCTCCCTTCCCCATCGCGACACCCTCGGCCCCAAAGTCCCACGGCGTGTCCTGGAAGGGCTGGGGGGCCCGAGCGCCCGAGGGTGCGTCCGCCCCCCACCCCCACCCCAGCCTGGGGCGGCCCAGATCGACCTTCCCAGGATAGGGCAGCGCTTCCGCCCGCACGTCCCCCACGTGGTGGACCCGGGCGGGCCCGTGCACCGCTCGCCCCCGCCTAGGGGTCCCGAGGCCGGCGGGTCCCCGGGCCCACCGAGGTGCCGCGCCGGGGAGGGCTGAGCGGAGACCGTCCCGGAATGTGACACCCTAAATCTCAGCCCGGCTACAGCCGCTCCCGGCCCAGAGTGACCCCGCCCCCGCCGCCGCACACTCACACGCCCATCGCTGGGGACCCCACAGCTGGGGTGCATTCCCTCCAACCGCTTAGGGGGCCGCGTGGGGGAAGGAACCAGCCTGGAGGGCGGAGCCAACCCGAGAATTCAATCCTTCATTCGTTCGTTCATTCCGTCCTTTCACATCCACCACACTAAAGACCCAGGTTCTCTAGCCTCCTGGAGTCCCTTGAACCAAATTGCAAATATCCATCATTCTTCTCTTATTGATAATAATAATAGCTCCCGTTACTGAGCGCTTCCTCTGTGTCAGGTGCCATACTTATCATCCCCATTTTACAGAGAAGGTCACTGAGACCAGAGGAGCGACAAGCAATCCCATCCCAAAGCGCATTCTCTAACCTGCAATCCCACACCTCCGGCCTCTTGCGCATTTTCCCATTTGATCCTTCCTGGAGACCTTCTGAGGGCAGATGACCCACACCTTGACGCCTGTGGCTTGCACTGTGTACACCTAATCAGACACGTGGCGTGTTCCACATTCTTCCAGCTGCATTTTTTGAATTGCAATTTAATTTTGTCTTATTGACTTTTGTGTTTGGTCTCCCATGTAAGCTCGAGGGCAGGTACCCTGTCTTATAGGGACAATGGTTTGGTGTTCTCGGAGACAAAAGAGACACAAAGGAGACTTGGGCTTGCTCTGGGAGGAGGTCGTGCCTGTTGTGTTAATCTGCTGCTTTTGATTTGGTCACAAGAGCAAACCCTCCCCGTGTTTCCTTCCCTCTACCACAGCTCCTTGCTCCCTGCCAAAATGGGCTCACCTTTACAACACTCGCCACCGAAACTCACCTGTCTCAAAACCTTTCTCTGCTTTGCCCAACCCGGTGTGGTCACTGTTCTTTGCTCTTTGTTCTCTCAGCTCCTGGTGATTTTGTTTATTTAACCTAAAGGATCAGAACCCCTTTGCCTTAAAGCTGGAGGTCCTGACCACCCCCTCCCTCACCACCAAGAAATTCCAGGATAGAATTTATGACACTGGGATGGACAAAAGTCCTATCTTTATTGTCACTAATCTCTAATTTTTTTTTTTTATGATAGTCACAGAGAGAGAGAGAGAGAGAGAGAGGCAGAGACACAGGCAGAGGGAGAAGCAGGCTCCATGCACCGGGAGCCCGACATGGGATTCAATCCCGGGTCTCCAGGATCGTGCCCTGGGCCAAAGGCAGGCGCCAAACCGCTGCGCAGACCCAGGGATCCCTTGTCACTAATCTCTAAATGGTACTTAGCATCTCCTTTGATCACGAGTACAGGCAGGCAGTAGAAGTTCCTGTGATTCTGTCCTAATAGAAATCAAAGATATTTTTATATCAATACTACAGTTGTTGTGAATATCTCAAAATACCATTTAAGCTACCACAACTCTGAAATTAAGATCCTATTACACTCACTACTAAATTTTATTATTTACTATTATTTAGTAAAGAAGTAAGTATGTTACTACATCACATTTTTTAAATATATTGATAACTGTATTTTAGTAAAAATTGTTTTCATTGTAATCCTAATGCTATTTTTAAAAATTATTCTGAAAAGAGGTCCAAAGGCTTCACCAGATGCTCAAGGAGCCTGGGGGACAACAAGGGTTAAGAAGCCACATTTTGGAAGTGGGTCTCTGCAGCCTGTTCCAGGAAGGATAAGTCCCACCCAGCAGCATTGCCCTGGAGTTGGGGTATCAGGGGGCACCCAGCCCTGTCCTGGGCATTGGAAAGATTCAGACATTCCATGATCATTCACTGAGCATTTCCTTCAGCACAGACCTGGTGCTAACAGAAGGCAAGAGTTTAAGGAGTCCCGGTAGAGCTAATGAACACACAACCGAAAAGACCTTCTGGAGCCAAGGTGGCAGGGGGAGGTGGTGGGGCAAGAACAGATACCTGGCCTGGAGGAGGTAGCTGAGCAGACCAGAAGATCTAAAGGAAATGGGGGAAGTAGTACCCAGGTTAAAAGGAATTTCCAACTGAGTTGTAGAAATATGACATGTACAAAAAAAAAATGGCTAGAAAATAGTGCTGTGGCCACATGGGAGCAAAAGTGAGTCGCCATGTATCTTGCTCTTTGTGGGTAAGATGAGAGGGAAGGCTAACCTTATGTCCTTCTAATGGGGTGACCAACTACCTTCCTTTGCCCAGGACCAAGAGTTCTTCTTGATGCAGGGCTCTCGACACTAAAACCAGAAAGTCCCAGGTGAACCAAGACAAGTTCACGTAGCTCTGGAGGTTTCTGAGGCCGGAAGTCCTGCTCATCGTCAATGTCAGCCAGGTGGAGCTCAGAGAGCACCAAGCCCAGTACTCTCACTTTACAGACAAGAGAATCGAGGTCCAGAGAGGGGGGATTAACCCAGATCACCCAGTAAATTGGTGGCAAAGCCTGGTCTAGAATTTTGGCCCCACCCCCTGGCTAATGTTCAATCCTGCCCCAAGCTGCTCAGTGAGGTCAGTGTTTCCATCGCCTCAGCCCTGGACACCCTCACCTCCCTCCACCCTCCCTGCCCCCGCCCATCCATCATCCAAAGGGAGCACAGGTGAGTCCTCACTGGGTGAGGGATTCACTGGCATAGACAAAGGCATATCCCCAAGAGGGATGCCAGCCTCCATCTGCCAAACAAGGATGGGTTCTCTCATCAGTGGAAAGGGCAGGGCTTCACCCATGAGTCCACCCTGCCTCCTGTCATGGCCATCCTGCCTGGTCTGTCAAAGAGTTGGGGGCACATGGTAGGTTCTCGATAAACGGTAGCTGAATGAATGAATAAAAGCATTAATAACGAATGGACAAATAACTTCATTCTCCCCACCCCATTCCCCTGCGATTTTACCCAGTAACTACCCCTCTGCCTGCAGGTTTCAAACTCATGCATAAAACCTCTGCCCACCCCCAGAACCCTCCAAATCTGAGGGTGGAGCGCTTCCTTTAGGCCACATGAGCATGACCACTACCCCATGACAGCCCCAGGTACACTCTCTTGCCATTGCTGGCTTTTTCATCCTCATCTCTCACCCCATCCCCACCCCAACCTTCCAACTCTTGCTAGACCGTGATCTCCATCAGGAAAGCGACCTTGAGCCAGAACCAGGCCTAGTTCACTATAAACCCCATATCCAGGCGTGGTGCCTGGCACCTGGTGCCCCACGAAGTTGAGTTCAGGTAAACAAAACGAGCTGTTAGTGCTAGAGAAGACTCCTGTCAAGTGCAGAAGAGGTGCTCAGTAAATGTTAGATTTTTCTCACCTTAACAACATGACTTTGGTTTACAACTATGTTGAGGCATATTTTGTTGATCGTATGATTCACTCATTCCAGTGGATTTCAGTACATTTACGAAGCTGTGCAACCATCACTATAAATCCGTTTCAGAATATTTCATCTCTCCCAGTAACATCCCTCGTGCCCACCTACTCTTATTCCGTTTCCTTCCCTTGCCCCAGGCGACGCCTAATCTTTCTATCTCTATGGATTGGCCTTTTCTGGTCAGTTCATATAAATGGAGTCATACAATCCGTGGTCTTTGTGTCTCACTCCTTCCACTGAGCATGATGTTTTTGTCATGTTGTAGCCTTCGTGAATCATTCCTTTGCTCCTGACAACTTCTTTTTAAATTTTGGTTGTTCGGATTCTTCATTATTACCTTATTTTCTTTTCTGCACTTCAGTTCCTCACCTGAAAATAGGACCTTGCAGGGTGGTTGTCAGGGTTCGATGAGTTAATACATGTCAAATGGGCATGTAGTAAATGCTCAATAAAGATTAGCTATTAGCACCATTGATTGTTTTCCATTCTTTTACATACGCACCTATAGAAAGCCCACAGATGTGTAAAGAGGCGGGGGAAAAAGCATCTCCCACAATCCCACACCCAGGGACCCTCTCTGGCATCTCCGCAGTGCTGCTGCCAGAGAAAATAAACTGCTCCCTCTCGCCCGCATCCCCACCCACCACCCACCCCCACCCCAGGCTGTAGCTTCTAGAACATTCCTATCAGGTTTCTTCCTGGTAAAATGAAAGGCAGGGCAGTAAAACATGACGGCACAGAAGACAGGGAGTGGCTTCAAGCCCTGTATAATGCTACAGGTGAAAATTAATTCTAGCAGCACAGGCAAATTCTTGAGATGTCCCGTCTCTCCTCCTGGAAAACAATGACAACAACAACAGCACCCCCCCCCAAAAAAAAAGCTTGGTAGAAGGGCGACTGTGGCTGTGCCCGCAGCAGCAGCAGCAGCAACAGCAATAGCAGCACGTTGCCAGGCCTCATCCCTCCTGGGCACCTCTGGGCTTATACGCGGCTTAAGCTGCATGTTGTGTCAACAATTATTCTGGGTGGGTTTGCCTTCCTCGGAAAGGGCGTGGGTTTCACCACTGCCAGGCGCCAGAGTGTCCCACTGGCTTCCCGGACAGCACCTGATCTTGGTCAGCAGCCCTGGGGGGAGCCCTGGTTGCTTCCAGCACCTTCTCCAGGCCTGTCTCACAAAGGCCAGCCTGGGCGGCACTGTGTCATCTCACGGTATGGCAGTGTGGTAATGAGGAGGGGATCCAGAGCCAGGCTCCATCAACTTTGCCTGTGAGCCAGTCACTCAGCTGCTCTGTGCCTCAACTTCCCTTGCTGTAAAATGGGAGGTAATCGTTGGTGAGGTTATTATGGGGATTAAGCACATCCACATGTGTGAAGAGCTTAAAGCAGTGCCGGGCACATACAAGCGCTGGCCATCATGAGCCAACATTCCTTGAAGCCCTGCCAGGCGCCATTCTAGGTGGTGATCTGAGCTCCTTATGGCAAGGAATCAAGGGCAGGGTGGGGGGCCAGTTTGCAGAGGCCTAACCGGCGCCAAGCTAGATCACCCTAAGGGGAGCCATGACTTGAGTGGCGCTCGATTCCAGGCTTTATTGACTGACTCCCATATGGCGGACATCTGTTGAGCATCTCCTGTATCCTATTACCAAAACTCCATGTGTTAAAGACCCTTCTCACAGATGGAGAAGCTGAGGCTTGGGGGGATGGTGAAGAGGCCCATCCAAGAACACACAATTCATGGCACCGTTGTGCTTTGAACCCAGCTTTGAAATCCAAGTCCTGCCCATGCAGCTCTGGCTATAGCTCCCTCCTCAACAACTCGAAGATGGAACATGCTGACATAGATCAGAATCATGAGCTGTTGAAGGGATTTCTGCCAACCTATTCCACAGTGGAGACCTTCAAATGAGTGGAAAGAGGCACAGAGAATGGAGGTGCAAGGCGTTATTAAATGAGCCCAGAGCCAAGTTGAGAAGCAACACCATGGACTCCTGCCTCGGGGCCTTTGCATATGCCAGCTGCTCTTCCAGGAACACTGTTCCCCTTTCCTCCTGGCCAGTTCTTACTTATCCTTCAGATCTTAGTTTGGTAGCACTTCTCCTCCGTTTGCTGTCTTGTTCTGACTTTGTATTGAGGTATATCTTATGTGCAATAATGTGCATAAATGTTCCACATCCAGCCCAACGCATTTCTTCACGTGCACACCCCTGTGGACTCGCCACCCAGACCATTCCCCACACACCCGAAGGCTCCCAGAGGTAAATCAGATTCTCACTTTTCTCTCCATGGACCCCTGCCGGCCTCGTGTAAATGGAAGCATGTAGCACTTTTGGGGCTTCTTTTGCTCAGGGTTGTCTGTTTGAGATCCATCCAGAGTTCTGTATGTTGTTTTTCCCCTTTGCTGGGTAGTTAATCTGGGATAGGAGCCCATCACTATACTCTTTTTACTGCGGATGGACATGATTCGCTGTTGGGGGTCTTTCAGGGTAAAGCTGCATGAACACTCTCATATGTGTCTTTTGGGGAATGTGAGCACTTGCTCCTCTTGGGGATAAAGCAGGGGGTGGGATTGCTGTGCCGTGGGGCGTACGCGTGTTTAGAATTAGTACCACTGCCAAACAGCCTTCCAAGCTGGCTACGCAACTGACACCCCCATCGGCAGCACATGAGAGTTCTGATTGCTCCATATCCTGGTTAATATTTACTATAATCGGTCCTTTTCATTTTTAAACTTTCTGAGGAATGTGAAAGGTAGCACGGCCCCTGGAAGCCACTCTGCACCCCCCAAACCAAATTCGGGGCCTCTTGTTCTTCCCCAGTGTGGGTTCATTTGTCTGTGGTGTGGCATTGCCACCAGTTCACTGTCACCCTCATCTCATGGAGGGAGGGCTCCTTAAGGGAGAGGAGGACACCATCTGCCTGACCCATTGCTCCCTTGGGAAGGAGAATCCAGACCCCGTCACCCCAGTCCCAGGCCACTCACTATCCTCCAGGGCAGCCAGAAGCCCAGGCCCAAGGACGCAGGGACCCTCTCTCTCAGGGACCCTGATTAATTCCGAGTCCAATGCTCCATGAGACGGCTCCTTAATGGGTGCATGAGACCAGACCTTTCTGAGCCTCAGTTTCTCCACCTATAAATGGGAAGAGTACCTCTGCCCCCTAGAGCTGTGGCAAGAGGGACTTGAAATGCCACCTATTGAGTCCTAGGAAGGGTCCCCAGAGGGGGTGACCTCTCCGAGGTCACTCTAAAGCCTGCAGCCTCTCAGAGGAGACACCTCTCCTGGATCTTTCCTCTCATCATCTGAAAGCTCCATTAAGTGCCCAAGGGCACAGAGGGATGCATCCATCTCTGTGCAAAGAGATGGGTCCCTGATCTCAAGGACCAAGAGCTACTGAGAGCCTTTTCCCCACTCTCCATGCGGCCTTGTCTTCTTCTATCCCCGCCTCATCTATTTAGGGGAAGGACTGCCATTCCCCTTTTACAGATGGGGAACCGAGACTTGGAGTGGAGAAGCTAGATTCATTCCCCCTTTCCGAGCCCCAGAGATTGTTGGTCTGAAACCTTGGGCAGGGTCCTGCGTGGATACGGTATTGCCCACACCCACGTCAGGGAGCGGGGCCGTGCAGCCACGTGGGGGAACAGGATGTGTGGATTGTTGCAGGGAGGCCCTGGCAGGTCCAGAAAACACAAGGCAGGGCAGGGGAGTCCCCACCCACCCCGGGGTCCCTCCTGTGTTCGCCTCCACCAGCTGCTTTGCCCTCATTAGCAGGCGAGCTAAGTAAACCTGCAATCGGCTGCCTCACGTGGCTGAGAAAGCCGTCAGTGTCAGGCAGGGCAGGTCCTCGGTGGCCTCGTGGACTCATGTCCGCTGAAACACATGTCCCAGCAACAGGGACAATTCCTCAGACGTAACTGCAAAAATAGGCTGAGTCAAAGGCCTCTTCCCGGAGGACTGCCCCTTCCAGTGCCACAAAAGAAGGAATGTGTCTGAGCTCATCCCAAGCCCTGATGACAGGATCAGCTCCCTAATTGTCCTAAGCGCGCAACTTCGAAATGACTCTCTGCAAAAGTCACTGTGTCAGCCTTGGTGACTTCCCGGATGGCTATTTCGTAACTGTAGGGCCTCAGCCAGCCGGAGGCCTCCTTGGTCTGCACCTGCCCTGCACCTTCCAGCCCAACTCAAGGACAACAGAGGACTAAGTAATTCATGGTGCATCCCTAAGAACTATGCAAACAATCCAGAGGACAATACACAGTGACGTGTATCGGCACGGTAAGGGGTCCACCATTTAGCACTGAAGCGAAGAGGCACATGGTATATAAACCCATTTTAAAAGAATTCATCTTCTGTCTGTGGGGCTGCCTCTGTGTATACACAGAGAAAAAGCCTGTAAGGACATCCCAAAGGTCAGCTGATGGTTCTTACTTCTTAAAAAAATACCATTGTGTGTTTTCTGAATAATATAACAGTTGTCACCGAGCTCTGCACCAGGGACTGTGTTAAGCACTTCACCAGCATTCTCTCCTTTGATCCTCACATCAAGACGACAAGGTCGGTAAAATACTTTCCCCATTTTGCAATGAGCACATATTACTCATAAGGAGAAAAATGGAAAACCTATTTTCACTTTGCAATAGGAATTGATTGCATACAGCAACATAAAAGGCACCGGGCCGGGATGCCTGGTGGCTCAGGGGTTGAGTGGCTGCCTTTGGCTCTGGTCATGATCCCAGGGCCCTGGGATCAAGTCCCACATCGGGCTCCCTGCAGGGAGCCTGCTTCTCCCTCTCCCTCTGTCTCTCTCTCTCTCTGTCTCTCATGAATAAATAAATAAAATCTTTAAAAAATAACAAAAAATAAAAATAAATAAAAGACACCGGGCCAAGTGAGAAATCTAATGTTGCGTGGGTCGGTCCTTGACTTTGATAAAGTTCCAGCCTCTGGTACCTAAATAACTAGAATCCTAGTTCGCATCTGGTAAGTGGGACAGGAGACCCACAGGGCAAAGTGTTAAGAGAATATGGAACAAAAGACATAGCTTTGGGGAAAACGGTATGATTTATTGAGCACCTGCTATGTGCCTTCTGCTCTGAGCCTCTTATCTCATTTCAGGCTCCCAGTAACCCTGGAGATGAGCATAACTCCCTTCATTGCCCTCACAGGAAATCCAGGCTCAATGAGGCTCCAGAATCTTCCCAGAGCCATGCAGCTGGCAGCAGTGGAAACCAGATCTGGACCCCTGTCCCCAAAGCCTGCGCCTTCTCAGCCACTCCTACACCCCCACCAGCCAGCCCCCGGGGCGTGTTCAGGACAAAGCAGCTTCTAAGTCCAGACTGGCTTCCTAAGCAATATCTCCACAGCAGCAGAGGCAACAGAAGGCAGTTCTCTCCGCAGGCCTTTGTTTTCTCACCTTTAAATCAAGGTGATAATACCCACTTCGCAGGGTTGGCGCGAGGAAAGGGAAACCCAGTGTATTACGAGGCAGAGGCGGTTGAGACAATTATGTGTGTAAAGCGTCTTGAAAATACGTCTGGTGTCGGGGGCTCTAGGCTCAAGTTGCCTGGGCTTTGTCCCTTCTCTGCCACTTGCTGTGCCAGATGGGACGAGTTACTCAACCCTTCTGTGCCTGACTTCCTTCATCTATAAAGCGTGGGCGATGATAAAAGTCCCAACCTCGTGCTTGCGTTGGGATAATTAAATAAGAAGTATATGTAAGGGGTCCCAAGCAATGCCTGGCACATGGTAGGCACTTTAAATAAATAGCCGTTATTATTATTGTTGCTGTTTGGTACTCCGAAGACTTCTGAAGTCATCAGACTCCGATCCTTGCTGTTGGGCTTTTAAAGGACTCGTTTAAATGAAAGCACGCCTGGGAAGGTTAGCAGCCACCACTTTCCATCCCGACCTCTTGGAGACGATGAGAGATGGAGGCTGGGGGGCCAGCGGGCCCTTGGAGGGCAGGGGAAGAACCTCTCTGAGGAGAGCATCACTGGGGAGGAAAGACCACCATGTAGCACCTCAGCCAGCCCAATCCCAGCAGCTTGACCTCGGGCAGAAAACAGTAACGACCTTGCCTCGCAGCTGTTAGGGGCCCGGCACATTGCTCTGCTTTTCTCCTGCAGGAAACCTTTTAATCCTCATACTGATGCCATGAGCATGTGCTCGCCTCCCCATTTTACAGACGGGGACACTGAGGCCCAGGAAGCCCAAGCAACTTGTAAACGTGACACAGCTAATTTGTGGTCTGGCCAGGACAGCACTTTGAGCTCTGCAAAGTCCATATTCTCTCTCAAACCCCACACTCTTTCCCTTTGACTTTTCGCCCCGATGCAGTGGGTGGACACACACCTCCCTTTAGCCTCTGGCTCCTGAAAGTCAGACAGGTCCCCATCTCCCCTGCAGCTGAGACAAACCTGTGCCGGTGGGCTAGAATCCACCCACGGGACCTTCTGGCCTCCTTCAGGGACAACCACTGGGGTTGTCTGGGGCAAAGAGTTAGTCTGGGCAGCTATCAAGAGCCCCTGGATCGTGACCCTCCTCTGGGGGTCCCATTCAAGGTTGGCCACCATCCCTACATGTCAGAGGAGATTGAAACCACCAACCCTCAGGCAGGATGGAGACATCTGTTTCGGAGGAGCCGTTGGGGAAGTACAGCTCATCCCCTGTGCCCTGGACACAGCTCTGCGGACCTGGAATCCGGCCCTGCCTCCCGGTGCCCATCCATGCTGGGGGTCAGATAAGAGGGTGGCGAGTAGCTGGGGCGGCGCTCAGGAGTCGGGAAGCAGGACACCTCTGGGAGAGCTGGGGACCCAGCGATGAGGCCTGGGGCTCATGACACCTGCTTCTGCCCTGCTGCTCACCCGGGTGTGCAATTCCACCCCTAGGAATACACCCAAGAATCAAGAGCAGGGATTAAATGCCTGTTAGCACACCCATGTTCACGGCAGCATTGTTCACGTCGGCCAAGAGGCGGGAGCAACCCGAGGATCCATCAACAGAGGAACAGATAAACAATGTGGAGTACATGTGCAATGGGGTATCAGTCAGCTTCCAACGGGAAGAAGGTTCTGACCCATGCTATACCATAGAAGGACACGCTAGGGAAATAAGAAGAGACCATCAAAAGGGTTGCAAAAAGGTAAACATTGTATGAATCCACTTATGTGAGGGGCCTAAAAGAGGCAAATTCATGGAGACAGGACTGGAGCCAAGGTTACGGGGGGCCTGGGGCGTGGGGACAGGGAAGTGGGGACGTACTGTCTAATGCGTCCAGGGTTTCGGTTTGGGGCAATGAAAAAGTTCTGGAAACGGATAGTGGCATCATTGTTCCATACTGGGAATGTACTTAAATACCACTAAGTTGTACACTTAAAAATGTTAACAACGATAAATTTTATGTTAGGCATATTTTTCCACGATTAAAAAAAAAATGTCTGTAGTACCATAGGCAAAAAACTCACAGGAAGGTTACATGAGACAAGGTGTGTACCTGCTTGCCCCAGTTCATTGTCTGGCAAAAGAGATGTTCCTGCACAACTCGTTGCCAAAAAAGGACAAGAGATGCGCTGAAGTCCACCAACAACAGGCGTGCGCTCTGCTGAGCTCCGTGCCAGGCTCGGGTGGGGGTCTGCAAGGCTTTACTGTCCACACTCCACTGGACCCCTGCCCTCAAGGAGGCTCTGCTGCCCCGTGCGGGGGACCCAGCAGTCCCACCAGTGCCACCCACCGCAGATCAAAAGTGATGAGTGACAAGGTCCAGGGAGTTCTGGAAAGTCAAAGGTGTTCAGAGTTAGGAGTGAGTACACCGGGCTAGGAGGGGCAGCAGGTGCACGATGGGATGCTGTTCTGTAAACCAAAGTCCCCGGGGATTTAAAAGTAAGGACAAGAACTGTGGGGGCTGCAGGGAATCTTGGGGAGGCCTGCTGGAGGAGATGGCCTTGAACTGGGGGTTCATCCCCATGCTTCATGGGGATCCCGGCTTTCTAGCAATCCCTCTGCTGAGGTCAGATGCAGAGGAGAATTATTTATGGAACATTTACCCAATACCTAGCTTGCTCATTCCTAAAAGTGACCCTGCTATCATTGTGCCCCTGCTATATAGACAGATAGGGAGGTTGAGTCTCAAAAGACTGAGCCACCTGTCCGGGGTGGGGGGGTGCAGTGTGAAGGTTGAAGCCCAGGCCTATCTGACCCCCTTACCTGTGCCACTCCCCAGTATGAAACTGCTCCTGAAGGGTTAGAGCAGGTCCCACTCCTCATCCCACCTCAAGGTCTGGGCTCCTCCATCAGCTTTCTGCCTCACTTGCTACGTCACCTTGGGAAATGTACTCAAATTCTCTTATCAGGGCCCCTGGGGGCTCAGCAGTGGAGCGTCTGCCTTTGGCTCAGGGCGTGATCCTGGGGTCCCGGGATCGAGTCCTGCATTGGGCTCCCAGCAGGAAGCCTGCTTCTCCCTCTGCCTGTGTCTCTTCCTCTCTCTGTGTGCCTCTCATGAATAAATAAATAAAATCTTTAAAAATTTTTTCTGATCCTTTCTTTCCTTATCTGAAAATACCAAGCATAAGAGTCCTTACTTGGAAGGGTTTCTGTGAAGATTAAATGGGATACTGTATCTTATATGCTCAAAATAGTCCATGGCATGTTGT
Organism: Nyctereutes procyonoides; assembly: GCF_905146905.1. NCBI lineage: Eukaryota > Metazoa > Chordata > Mammalia > Carnivora > Canidae > Nyctereutes > Nyctereutes procyonoides. The sequence goes on from NW_026575052.1 coordinate 5,943,702, forward strand.
AAATACCCAACAGTTGATGGTTACTTTTATTATTATTATTATTATTGTTATTAATTACTATTATTATTATTATTATTTATGATGATGACAACTGTTTCTATTAAGAGAAAAAGCATCTCTAAAGCAGGGTGATCCCTTCAATGCCTGCCGAGGCTGAGCAGGTAACTCGAATCCATGAACTGGGCTGTACAGATCAACAGGGGGTGGGGGGAACTGCGGCAAAGTGGAGCGTGCGGGCCCCTGCTTAAAGGTGGTCTGTGGTCTAATACAAAAGACACAGTTGGTCTTTGTCCCTGGTTCCTGTTTCCCAGTACAGGGCTCCTACAACCCTTGGAACTTAACTGTCCCTTGTACACGAGTGAGTCATGGGACGGAGGCATGGGGGGCAAGGTAACTTCACGACAGGGCGGGGTGCTGGTGGCCAGAAGGCCCCAGGCATGAGGTACTGGGAGGTACTGGGAGGGTGGTGCCCCTGACAGGTCCCCCAGGCACCTCTTCCATTTGGCTGTTCCTACGTTACATCTTTTACAACAACCCAGGACACCAAGGAAAGTGTCTTCCTAGTTCTATGAGTCGTTCTGGTGACGTATCACACCTAAAGAAGGGGTCCTGGGAACCCTCGATTTAGAGCCAGTTGGTCAGAAGCACCGGTGGCCCCCAGGACTCACGACCGATGTCTGAAGTTGGGGGCAGTCCTGGGGACTCAGCCCTGAACTCCAAACACATAGCGTCAGAACTGAACTGAATTGTTGGGTGCTTAGCTGGTGTCAGAGAATTGCAGAACCTGTGCCGGAAAAACCCCACACCCCCTGGTGTCGGAAGAAAGATACCACATCATGAAAAGTTTTTTAAAAATAATTAAAAAAAAAATAGAGTGTCAAGTGACGGGAAGAGGCACAAGGGGCTTCTGGGGGGCCCTCCATGCCGTGCGATCCCTCTTGGCCCAGTTGGTGGTTACCCAGCTGCTCGCCATGTGACAGATCTCTGAGCCAGTGGATTGATGACATGTTGTGCATGCAAAACACAGCCAAGGGCCAGATCCAGGCTCCAGGTAGCAAGTGGGCAGCCCCGGGGTTCGGGATGTTCTCCCAGAGGGAAAGCGCCCGGCTGTAGAGATGACAGGGTACAGCAGGGAAGAGCTGGCAACACTGGGATGGGATCTCGAGGGCTGGTCTGGTCCAACCCCTTTCTCTTGCCCATATAGCATTATTATCTCCATTTTTCAGAGGAGGCCACGGAGGCCCAGAACCCTCCAACAGGCCACACGTCAGAAGCCACTGTCTTACCTGGGGTCTTAAAATTCCCGACAACCTGACTGCTGTCTCAGCTCGGTGAACCTCCTGAAGCCCTACGTAGCCTCTGCCTGGAAGGGACCACAGGCATCCGCCGCTGGCCCAGCTGGGTTTTTCACCGGGCCTAAGCTGCTTTTCTGAACATGACTTACTCTTGCTGTAACTTTAATTATTATTTTGGAGATGCTTTTTTTTAAAAAAAGATTTTATTTATTTATTCATGAGAGACACAGAGAGAGAGAGAGAGGCAGAGAGACACAGGCAGAGGGAGAAGCAGGCTCCACGCAGGGAGCCCGACGTGGGACTCGATCCTGGGACCCCAGGATCACACCCTGAGCCGAAGGCAGATGCTCAACCACTGAGCCACCCAGGCGTCCCTTTAGAGATGCTTTTAAAAGATGCTCTGAGGCCTTCCGGCACTAACATCTCAGCAACAGAATTCACCCACCAATACCGTGATTCATATTTTATTAATAATAGTCATCCCCTGCTCTGGACATCATCATCTTGTCTTCAGATGATTCAAAACAGTTCGCAGGGGTTGACTCGTGCCTGATGGGCTGGTCAGGGGCAGTATTTTTCTCCCCCAAAAGTCGAAGAACTTGATAAGCACTCAGGACCATGCTGCCCAGCACTGCACCGGGCACAGCACTAGACACACCAGCGCTGGGCCATATGAGACACAGTGATAACACTGGCTTCCACCATGAAGTACCCTCCCATTCACCCCTTTTCCACTTTGGTCCTGAATTTGCCCCAGAGAAAGTCTCAGTGTTGTCCTCATTTGTCCTCGACACCTGTCTCTAGCTCTAACAAAGAGAGAACAAGGCCCCAGGCTCGGACCCTTGTGCTGGACCCAGTGAGAATTTGCTTAATGATGCCAGTTCGCTCTTTTGGGGACTATGTTTATGCTCACCTCCTTTTTTTTTTAAAGATTTTATTTATTTAGGGATCTCTGGGTGGCTCAGCGGTTTAGCACCTGCCTTCAGCCCAGGGTGTGATCCTGGAGACCTGGGATCAAGTCCCACATCAGCCTCCCTGCATGGAGGCTGCTTCTCCCTCTGCCTGTGTCTCTGCCTCTCATTCTCTCTCTGTGTGTCTCTCATGAATACATTAAAAAAAAAAAGATTTTATTTATTCATGAGAGACACACAGAGAGAGGCAGCCCACTGCCTGTTTTTGTGCAGATCACAAAGCAAGAGTGACTTTTACATTTTTAAGTGGCTGGGGGTAAAAATCAAAAGAATACACGGTGACTACTTGGGCTTCAAATCTCATTGTCTACACACACAGTTTCGTTGGCACACGCCGATGCCCATTCACTCATGTTTCGTCTGGCTGCTTTCATGCTACGATGGCAGAGCTGAGTAGTTAGAACAGGGACTGAAGAGCTTACAATAGCCCAAAACGTTTGTTACGAGACCCTTTATAGAAAGACCTTGCCAGCCCCTGGTGGAGGTGATTGGCCGACTCGCCAAAGATCCTCGTGATGGTACCAGGCTGAGAGAACCCCTCACCTGAACTCTGGGAGGTTACGGTCATCTGTTTCCACCCATTTTACAGAAGAGAAGGAAACAGGCTCCGAGAGGTTTGGTGGCTTGCCCGAGGTCTCCCAGCTGAGCAGCAGCGAGACGGGATTTGAACCCAGGTGAGACTGCAAAGGGCTTTAGGTAGGCAGGCCCGAGCATAACATATATTTGGCTGATCTTTCTTCCCATACCACCTACCCCGTCATTCTTTCTGCATCCCCAGGACACACCTGGTCCTTTGGTACCTCGGCACCTTTGTCCATATGCCTCTTCTTCCCATTTATTAACCCCCAGCAAGATGGCACCTCCTCTAGGAAGTCCTCCCTATGGCCCATCCCTCTCAGACCCAGCACAGGCTCCTTCCTCTGCCCTCCCCACACTTGCCCCTGCAAGGCCATGGATTATTCATCATTTCCCGATGATATGGCTCAGCTAAGGCCCCTGGAGGCTGAGGACTGTGACTTCTACAAAAAGCAAACAACTACGCAGGACAGGGCAGGCCCTCCGTGCCTAGGGCCTGGTCTAGAGCCTCACCTCACCTCTCCCCTGCTTATGCTTTATGCTCCAGCCATATGGACCCACTTGTAACACTCCAAACCCATCATGCTAGCTCAGGCCTATCTACCTGTGCACAGGCTGTTCCTTCTGACAACTCCCTACCCATTCTGCATCCAACTCCTATTCATCCTTCAAAGCCCCAATCTGGCATCAGTACGGAAACCGCTGTGTCTCCCACTCCTACCCCCAGCAGGACAGGCTCCCCTAGGTTGCTTCCGTGCCCCCGCTTCTGGTGAGGTGATATAGAGGGGGATGCAGGGATGCATAGGCTACAGGCTCTGGAGCCAGCCCACCGGGGTTCAAATCTGGCTCTTCTCAGTTCTAGCTCTACTGTTGGACAGATAACTGAGGCTTGCTGTGCCTCAGCTGCTTTGCCTGTAAAATGGGGGCAGCAACAACAGGTTGTGGGTCAGTGTAAGGCCTGGATGACAAAATGTGGGTGAAGCCCCTACATCCAGTCAGTGCTCAATAAACGCTCGCTGCTATGACTGCATCATCATTGTAATTGGCAGTTTCTCGGTTCCCCGGCCTCCAAGTGTCGGGGTTCTGTGGGAGTGGGAACTGGCTCGCGGTGCCTGATGCAGCAGCAGGTCTGGGCTATGTACGCAGTAAAAGTGGGCTCCCCTGCACCTGTCCTCCTCTCCTCCCCCACAACCCCTGCTCAGCTGGACACAGTGCGCTGACCTGGCTGTGGGGCTGGAGAGGGGTTGGGACAGCTCTGCTTTCTCACGGAAGTCCCTGACCCGAAACCCAGGGCCTCAGGCTCCAGAGCCACGCCAAAGGCCGTCCTCACAGCGGCCCTTCCAAATCCAAGGATGGTGCCCTGTAAACACGGTTTATGGGTCGGGACACAGATTTAGAGGCTTGTCCTGTTCATGAGTCAGTGGGACCTCAAAGGAGGCCACCCTAGCACCCTTGTTCCTCATCCACTCCCCAGGTTCTCTCCCGAGAATGGGTTCCCCAGAACTATAGATCTGTGGAAAAACAACCCAACCAAAGACACACCTGGATGGTGTCCTTACTGGCGGGCTCAGGGCCGATGCAAGAGCGTGCGGGACAGAGTGAAACCTCCCCAGTAAAACCAGACTCCTTATAAGTCTAAACAGAAAAAAAGGTGGGTCACTGCTTACCAGGGCTCCGTGAAAGGCCGAGTAGTGCGATGACAAAGAAGTCAGGCCCTGGTTTCAAGTCCAGACATCACAGCTCAATAGCTAAGTGACCTCGGGCAAGTCACTTGACCTCTCTGACCATCAGTGGAGTGAGGCACAGAGCCGCTGTGAGGACACCACCTGGGAGGGACCGTGCATACAGTGCCAGGCACCCATAAACCTTCAATTCATCCAGTCTGTCAGCATCTGGGAATCCTTGGGTCCTTCCCTTCCCCTCCCTGGGCCTCAGCTCCTTCCAGAACAAGGTGGAACAGAGCACCGCAGAGCAGAGTAGGACAGGGCAACGGACAGTGCCCTGGGAGCAGGAAAGAGATGGGCCAGCTGGGGTCACGAAAGTCAGGGCCACGAGGACCATGGTCACAGCCAGGGCTTGGGAGTGCTGCCGTAGACCCGATATATATAGATTCACTACCTGAACCCGGAGTATATTGGAAAGGCGACCCCCAAGAAATACTGGGAGGGGAGTGGGGAAGGCAGCCAGCTAAGCTCTGGGCAGCTGGAGCTCAGCACCAACGGGGCAATCCTGGGAGCCAGCGAAGAACCAGGTGAGCAAGGCAGGGTCTTCATACACCAACACCCCGCCGTCATTAAGTGTGTTGGGAAAGGGGGTTAATTCCCCAGCACCTCATGGCTGTTCTGGATCCGGCATGAGAAAGCCCCAGGCAAACCACCCAAGGGGCCGGCAACTGGCAGTGGGGCCAGTGTGCTCTGGGGCGGTGAGAGCCACGGCCTGTGGGGCAGCCACTGCCCAGGCCGCGAGCACCTACTCCCTTCCAAGCACTCGCTTCCCTACACTCAACTGCTCACTCAGTCCTCCTCCCCCCAGCCTTGCAAGGTGGACGTCATTATCTCCCTCCCCTTCTCTCTCTCTCTCTCTCTTTTTAAATTTTTTCGGAGTTTCCATAGATCACAGCAAGGGTCCCTCCCCATTTAAATAGCCTTATCGAGGTATCATTTACACACCACCAAATTCTCCCATTGTAAGCGTACGACTCCATGTATTTTATTGTATTTACAGAGTGGGACACTGTCACCACAACCTAATGTTCGAGCCCACTTACAGTCGCTCCCCAGCGCCCCCGGCCAGCACCCCCCACCAGCCCTAGGCAGTCGCAAATCCATGTTCTGTCTCCATAGAGTCTTCTCTCTGGACATTTCATATAAATGGAACCATATACTGTGCGATCATTTGAGTCTGGTTTCTTTGACCTCGCATGATGTTCTTAAGGGGATCACACCCTGAGCCAAAGGCAGACGCTCAACCACTGAGCCACCCAGGCGTCCCTCATCTATACCTCAATTAAAATGAAAGGACAAATGATTTGAATACATATACATCCAATACTTTGGATTTTCAATACTTCTCTTTTTTATTGCCACATAGCATTTTGCTGAATGGATAGGCCACATTTTGCTTCTCCATTCACCAGCTGACAGGCATTTGCATCAGTCGCATTTTTTGGCTATTATGGACAACGTTGCTATGAACATTCAGGTACAAGTTTTTGGTAGATACATGCTTTCATTTTTCTTGAGTAGATACCTAGGAGCAGGATCACTGGGGCCTCTGTTAACTTCATGCTTAGCATTTTGAGAAAATGTTTTTCCAAAGAGACTGTACCACGTTGGCCATCCTCACCAGCAATGCATGAAGGTTTCAATCCTGGTCTCTCGTCCAGGGGATGCGAAGTGGTATCCCATTGTCGGTTGGATTTGCATTTCCTTCATGACTAAGGATTGGCTGAGCAGCTTTCCTGTGCTTGTTGGCCATGTCTATGATCTTCTTTGGATGTATATATATTCAAATCATTTGTCCTTTCATATTAATTGAGGTGTAGGTGAGGGACGCCTGGGTGGCTCAGTGGTTGAGCGTCTGCCTTTGGCTCAGGGCTTGATCCCAGAGTCCTGGGATCAAGTCCCACATCGAGCCCCCTGCAGGGAGCCTGCTTCTCCCTCTGCCTATGTGTCTGCCTCTCTCTGTGTGTCTCTCATGAATAAATGAATAAAATCTTTTTTAAAAAACTATAGGAGACATACAAAATGATATTAGTTTCAGATGTACAACACACTGATTCAACATTTTTATATGTTACCAAATGCTCCCCACGATAAGTGCAGCTACCATCTGTCACCATGCAAAGTTGCTCCAATATCATTGACTATATTCCCTATGCTGTACTTTTCGTCCCTGTGATTTATTTACTTTATACCTGGAAGTTTGTACCTCTTAGTCTCCTTCGCCCATTTCACCCATTGCCCCATGCTTACCCCTCCGGCAATCACCAGTCTGTTGTCTGTATTTATGAGACCGTTTCTAGGTTTTTCTGTTTGTCCATTTGTTCTTTTAGATTCCACATATAAGTGAAATCATAAGGTATTTGTCTGTGTCCGACTTCTCTCACTCAGCATAATGCCCTCTAGCTCCATCCATGCCATTGCAAATTCCTTTGCCCGTTTTTAACTAGGTGTTGTGTCTCCTTCATCATCCCCCTTTCACAGATGAGAACTGTGGCGCAGAGAAGCAGAGCTGTCACCCACAGTGCCACAGCTTGTGGGTGACAGGCAGCTAGGCCTCTAAGCTCTGCCCCTGGCACTGCTCCAGGCTGTGTCCAGACACCCATTTGACCTCATTCCCCAAAGGCATGTTTGGAGCTGTTGGGAGTTGAACATTTGGTTCTTTGGAAATGAGGGGCTGGGGGTCCCCCCACATCTTTTCTACCTTTAGAGAGCTAAGATTCCCAGAGAGAAAGGTGCTTGGCTGCAGCCCATGCCCCTCCCTGGCACAAGGACCAGGTGACAGCACAGAGTCACCTCGCCAGTTGCTCAGAGTTGGCAAATGTGTGTCATGGACATGAGGCTCCACCCCGCCCACTCCCCACTCGCTCCCTCTCGGCCCTACTCTTGGGAGCGTGGCCTGCTTTCTCCTGACCTCCGGCCTTGGCTCTGCTTCCTGGTTAATGTTCTTGTCTCTTCCCTGCAGTCCAGTGATCCCACTAATGGCCCTCTGGGTAACACCCCTGCTGGCTGACCCAGCTCTCCTCTAGAAGTTCTCAGTCAGTCCTCTCCGTAGACACTTTCTTAGCACCTGCTCCATGCAGGATGCCAGGGACACAGAAAGGACAAGAGGCGCTCTGTGCCCTCGATGAGGTGGACAAGACAGAACCATAAACAGTGACTGATAGCCACTGAAGTTTTGTGGGAGCTTTATCAGATGAGAAAATTCTGTCCAGGGAACCGTGGGGTGAGGGACGGGAGGCGGAAGTAAAGCAGAGACGCCTGGGTGGCTCAGCAGTTGAGCATCTGCCATTGGCTTGGCATGATCCTGGAGTCCAGGGATTGAGTCCCACATCGGGCTCCCCACACAGAGCCTGCTTCCCTCTCTGCCTGTGTCTCTGCCTCTCTGTGTGTGTGTCTTTCATGAATAAATAAATAAAATCTTAAAGAAAAAAAAAGGAAGTGAAGCAGACTCCTTAGGCAGACTCATCGTTGAAGGGGAGCTCAGGGGTGGTGGGTGAGGCAGGGAAGGGTGTTCCAGGCAGTGGGAGCAGCAAGAGCCATGGCAGAGAAGTGTGGAGTCTGTCTGGCGAATTTCAGGTAGCTCCGAGTTGCTGGGGCGTAAAGGGCAGGACTGGGATGGAGTGGAGCTGAGGTCATGGATAACCTCGAATGCCACACAAAGGGGTGTGATGCAGGCAAGTGAATGAGGGTTTAAGCAAGGGAGGGACATGGTCAAATCTGTGCTTTAGAAAAAATACAACCATGCTGAGCAGTCTCTCATTAAATTCAGCCCGCCAACATCCAGTGTGTTTTGTGCTGCTGGACAATCCACTCCATGCGAATTCCTACTCTCGCAGATGGCCATGTGACACCTCCTCTCTCTCATAGCTTGGACACCTCCTCCCCATCCTCCTTCTCAGCTGATAGCCTTCCTTCCTATTTACTGAGGAATCAAAGTAACCGGAAGAGATGGTCCACACCTATCCATCACCTCATTCCTACCTACCTGACTCTATGCCCTGTCATTCCCTGGTTGCTACAAGTGAACTCTCCAGCTATACCTGAGCCCCATGCCTCCCCTCAAGCAATGGACTCCTTCTGCTCTCCCCCACACAAGGACATAGCCCCATGAACTGACCCTTGCCTGCTAGGTCATTCTCATCACCATATAAATTTCCATCTCCCCTCAACACCATCATCGCCATCATCATTATCATTACTATGATTATCTTGACCCTATGCTCCTCTCCAGCTACTGGCCCATTTCTCTGATCATTTCCATAGGAAAAAATTCATAAAAGAGTGGTGAATTTTTCTCCAGCCACATTGAATGTAAAGAATTGAATCAATTAAAAGGAGAATCAAACTGGGGTGCCTGGGTGGCTCAGGCAGTTGAATGTCTGGCTCTTGGTTTTGGTTCAGGTCATGATCTCATGGGTTATGGGATCAAGCCCCATGTCAGGTTCCACACTTAGCAAGGAGTCTGCTTGAAGATTCTCTCCCTCTGTCCCTCCCCCAACTCCCACAAGCATGTTCTCTCCCTCCCCCCCTCTTTCTCTCTCTCAAATAAATAAATCTTTTAAAATTTTTTAAAAAGAGAATCAAATTGAGCAAGGATCATAAGATTATGAAAGTTACCATGAAGATTTGAAAAAGAACCAAAAAGAACTTCTAGGAAAGAAAAATATATTAAGTGAAATTGTAAGCATCAATGTCCGGCTTAAATAGTGGATTACACAGGGCTGAAAAGATCATCCAGGGAAATGGAAGGTATATCTGGGGAAACTACCTAGAACCTAGCTCAGAGGGACAATGTGATAAACTATGAAATAAAGACTAAATACATGGGGGCCAGGAGGAGGGTGTAACACACATGTCATTGGTAGGCTAAAAATGCCCCCCCTCAAAGATTTCCATGTCCTAATGTCTGAAACCTATGAATGCTACCATATATGGCAAAAAAAAAGGGGGGTCTTTGCAGATATAATTAAGTTAAAGGTCCTAGGATGGGGAGTTAGCCTGAATTACCCAGGGTCCCTAAATGCAATAACATTTGTCCTTCTAAAAGAGAGGCAGGGGAGATTTGACAACACACAGAAGAGAAGACAATATGAAAACAAAATAAAGAGAGGTTTGAAGATGCTTCTGTTGAAGTCTGGAGTACAACTGTTATGATCCCAAGGGCACTGGCAGCCACCAGGAGCTGGAAGGAACAAGGAGTGGATTCCCTCTCTCAAGCCTCCAGAGGAAGCATGGCCTTGTTAATACCTTGATTTCAGCCTAAACATACTGATTAAAGGATTTTGGCCCCTAGAACTGTGAAGGAATGAATTTTTGTTGTTTTGGGCCAAGTTTGTGGCTGCAGGAAATGAATGCAATAGAGAAAAGCAATAATCAAGAAGATAATGGCTAAGATTTTTTTCAAAATTAATGAAAGCTGTGAATTGTCACCAATTCAAAAGCAAGTTAAAAGTTCAAATCCATCCATATAGAACATAATGAACCTACAGGAGAGCATAGTCAAAGAGAAAATACAATCAGAGATAAAGAGATTTACCAACAAAAAACAAAAACAAGACTTTGTGGACAGCTGACTTTTCACCTGTAACAACTGAAGTGAGAGACCAAGGGAAAATAATTATCAACTAGAATTGTATACCCAGCAAAACTGTCTTTCAAGAACAAGGATAAAATTTTCAAACAAGCCAGTATTGGGTGTGCTGACCACCAATAAAGCTTTGGCAAAGACACTTTTATTTTTTACTTTTTAAAATTAATTTATTTTTTTAGAGGGCAAACAAAGCATGAGGGGTGGGCAGAGGGACAGGGAGAAAGAGAATCCCAAGCAGGCTCCACACCCAGCATGGAGCCTGATGTAGAGCTCAATCCCATGACCCTGAGATAATGACCTGAGCAGAAATCAAGAGTGAGATGCTTATCCAACTGAGCCAACGAGGTGCCCCACAAAGATACTTTTAAAGAATATATCTTAAGGGACGCCTGAGTGTCTCAGCAATTGAGCATCTGCCTTTGGCTCAGGGCATGATCCTGGAGTTCTTGGATTGAGTCCCACATCAGGTTCCCTGCAGGGAGCCTGCTCCTCTCTCTGCCTATGTCTCTGCCTCTCTCTCTCTCTCTCTCTCTCTCTCTCTCCCCCATGGATAAATAAATAAAATCTTAAAAAAAAAAAGAATGTATCTTAGGAAGAAGGAAAATTATCCCAGATGAAAGGTCCAAATGTAAGACAGAACAATGAGAAGAAAAGAGACAACCATGCAGGTAAATATGAATAAATATTAACTCTATAAAATATAGTTTTTGCATAAATCCATTTTCACTCAGTACAGTTCCAAATGAAATCCCAAAAAGGTGCTCATGGCATGTGACAGTCTCTTTCTATACTTTATAAGGAAGACAAAAAGGCCAAAAAGAGCTAAGACATTCCTGAAGAATTACAAGGAGTAGAGTTTAGCTTATCAGGTATCAATATACACAATACAAAGTAATCATTAAAACTTATTTTCAAGCATTAGTAATTGGAGTTGTGTGGGACCAGTGGATCCAACTAGAGAGTCTACAAGCAGAATCAAGCATAAGTAGAAATGTGATCTAGAGAAGAGCTGGTTCTGCAAAATAAGGCAGACAAGAAAGTATTCAATAAATAAAGGGTTGCTTATCCACACGGAAAAAAACTGAATTGGATCCTTATTTTTACATAATCAATTTTGGGTGGACAAAAAGACCTAAATGTGCAAGGCAAACTTTTGAAAGAGAATATAGGAGATGATCTCTAGGACCCCAGGGGAGGGGGAAGTTTCTTTAAAAAGACATAAAAAGCACACATGATAAGGAAAAACCTTAATACAGTCTCCTATGTTACGAATAAGAACTCCTGTTCACAAAAAGTCATCACTTAGAAAGGGAAAAGACAAGCCACCAATTGGGAAATGACACTTGGAATGCATATAATTTACAAAAGATTGGGATCCTGATATATAAAGAGGTACTAAAGAATCAATAAGAAAAAACAGCATGCTAGAGAAAGGACTAAAGACCATAACCAAGCATTGCACAGGCAAGGAAGCAATATTGCCAATAAGCATGAAAAGATGCCCAACCTCATCAGGAATGAGAGAAATGCAAGCCTAAAACCTCCATAATATGCCAACTTACACCCACCAGATTGGCAGCAATGGGAAAGTCTGACAACACTAAGTGTTGTCAGGGCTGTGGAACAATGCAGGCTCTTATACACTGCTGGTGGGAGCATAGATTCATACAACGATTCTGGAAAGCAACTTGGCATCGTCAACTCAAGTTCAGATGCACACACCTCACTACCCAGCATTTCTCTTCCCATGTGCTTCATCTGGACACTCTTCCACGTGTGTATGAGAAGTGATCAATGTGGACAGCAGCAACCCTGTGTCCATAAAGAGGAACACGAATTGATGATTTGTGGTTTATTCACACAACACAGTGCATTACAGCAGCAAAAAAAATGAGCGCATTACGGCTGCACTCAATGGCATGGGTGAATGTCATAAACAAAACGTGCAACAAACACACATACCATAGGAAAATGCCATCCGAGGTGATTTCTCTAAATTTCAAAGGCATGAGAAGCTAGACAATATATTGTTCAAGACTGCATCCAACTGTGAGAAAACTATAAAGAAAAAAGGTAAAGGAATAATTAAAACAAAATCCAGGGTAGTTATTGCCTCCAGATGGGAGGGAGAGGAAGAGGTGGGGACACACACACCGGAATTTGTAACCTCAGCTCTCCCAAGATGGATGTGGGTATGTGAATTTATTAATATTATCATCATCATTATTACTAACATCTTACATACAAGGTAGGTTCTATGTGGATGAAATGTGAATTTCTTTTTTTATTTTTAAGATTTTATTTTATTATTTTTTAAATATTTTATTTACTTATTCATGAGAGACACACAGAGAGAGAGAGAGAGAGGCAGAGACACAGGCAGAGGGAAAGAGCACGATGTGGGACTCGATCCCGGTTCTCCAGGTTCACGCCCTGAGCCAAAGACAGACGCTTAACCGCTGAGCCAACCCAGGTGTCCCTTTAAGATTTTATTTTTAAGCAAACTCTACACACAATGTGGGGCTCAAACCCACAACCCTGAGATCAAGTGTCACATGCTTCACCAACTGAGCCAGCCAGGTACCCCTGAAATGTTCTTAATTTCAAAAAGGAAATGCAATGGGGCGCCTGGATGGCTCAGCAGTTGAGCATATGCCTTCGGCTCAAGTCCCAACCCCGGGGTCCTGGGATTGAGTCCCGTATCCGGCTCCCCGCAGGGAGCCTGCTTCTCCCTCTACCTGTGACTCTGCCTCTCTCTGTGTGTGTCTCTCATGAATAAATAGATAAAATCTTGGAAAATAAAAAAAAAAAAAGGAAATGCAACTACCACACCCAGGCACCCATCCTCGGGCACACGTGAGGACTCAAAAGGACAGTGGAGATCTGCCGTGAGCCTGTTACCTCTCTTGGGTCTTCTGAGTATTAAGTGAAAACACAAATGCTACAGTGCTTAAAACGATGCCTCGCCCATGATAAGCTCTATGTGAGTCTTTGTCCTTACGGTGATGGTGAGGGCATGGCAGGGGTGATGTAGCGGGTACAGAGGGAAAGGGGATGTATTTGAGAGATCTCTGTAGCTCAGGGTGATTGCAAAGTGATACTGTGACTTCAAGGCATTTAGGAATACTCTCCGCATTTGCAGAAAACCAAGCAGGGACCAGCAGAGGAAAAGCAGTTGGGGGCTGCAGGGGTGATGGCTGTTCTGGATGCATCGCTGAATCATGTGGGGATGGTTTGGGTTTTTTGTTTTTTGCTTTTTAGAGAGAGAGAAAATGTGAGCAGGAGAAGGGCAGAGGGAGAGAGAGAATCTCATGCAGGCTCCACGCCCAGCATGGAGCCCAACGCCGGGCTGGATCTCACAACCTGAGATCATGACCTGAGCTGAAATCAAGAGTTGGATGTTCAACTGATTGAACCACCCAGGCACCCCTCAGGTTGGTTACTATTATTATTATTATTATTATTATTATTACTATTATTGAGGTAATTGAAATGATAATTGATATATATCATTATATCAAGTTTCGGGTGTACAACATAATGATTTGAATCTGTATACACTGCAAAACGATCATGTGAATGGTTACTTTTATCAATACGTTCAGTGCACTGGACTGGAGATGGATAGATGGGGAGCTTGTACTAAGGATGGACAGTCGAGGATTTGCTGGAAAAGCTGCCCCCAAGCCAGTCCTGGCTTCCAAGTGCAGACCCCACAGCTCTCCAGCCTCAAGCAAACCCCGGGGGGGGGGGGTGCTACTGGTCACCTCTTGGACCCAGCAGAGCCCTTCTATCACATGACTCCGTCCTTACCTCTTAACAACACCCAGCACCCTGTTTGGGAAGGCGTACACACTTTGTATGGTGGCTACACCTGGAGAGACTCTGCCTTTGTGGACCCAGAGGGAATTTGACTTCTGACCTGGGCCCTCCGAGGGCAGAGTCTTCGGAGATCCACCCAGCGGCCTTGGCACTCCCAGCCAGGTGCCGAAGTTAACCTTGACACAGTTTCCATGGTATTCTTCTTGTCAATGGAACCTCAAATCAACTCTGGGAGGGACTTCAGGGGTCACCTGGGCAGCTCTGCCTCTGAGGACCAACCTGGACAGGCTTCCATGTCTTCCCTCTCTGAAGGTTTCCCATGAGGAAGACACCCCTGATTCTCCTGGGAGCTATTTCTCCCTTTGGACAAGAAGCTCCTCTTGAAAAATCTTGAGGCAAAGGGGACTGTCAGGTACATACTGTCCTGTTTGACCTGCAACGGCTTCCCCTTCGTGGAAGGCAACTGGGCACTGCACACCAAGAGCTTCCAGGGGCACCTGGCTGGTCCAGCCGGTAGAGCATGTGACTCTGGATCTCAGGGTTGTGAGTTTGAGCCCCATGTTGGGCAGAAAACTTACTTAAAAAAAAAAAAAAAAAAGCTTCCAAATCACCTTAACCCATATAGTTTCCTAACAAAATTCTCCTAAATAAACAACTGGACAACTGTATAAAGAGGGATTTAAGATTTTGTATATAATAAAGAAAAATTAGAAATGTGCTATGTGTCAACCATAGAGGATTTAATATGAAATGGTAAAACCCAGCAGCAAAAAAATAACGCATTAAAAAAAAAAACTTGGCTTGAGAGAATATTTAATGACATGGAAAGACATGAAGTGTGAAAAAAAAAAACACAGGTCATAAAATAGTGTGTTTAATAATAGAGTCGTAGTTTTAAAGCATGGGAAAGTACAGGAAAGATTTGGAAGCAAAGACCTTAATAATGGTTACCTTCGGGATGTAAGATTATGGGTAGTTTTCCCTCCTTCATTTCACATAGCTGCATTTCAGAGGGTTTGCCATGAATATGCGTTTTAGTTTGAGCTTTTTAATTACACCAGTAATGCCTGAAAATAGACTCCTGTGAAGTAGTGAACCAAAACGCTGAAGGCGAGCGTCATCTTTAACTCCCACCCCAGGGCCCATCCCCTCCCAGCGGTGACCTCTGTGAGCGGGTTAATGTCACTCCTCTGAGTCCTTTGTGCATTTTGCATGGACACGTATGCACATTTAGAAATAAGCAACATTCTTTAGATTTTTTTTTCCTTTTTTCTCATCATTGGTCTCCTAACGTGTGTACCGTACTGATATGTAACTTGTTCTTTCACTTACCCGGTGGCCTGGGAGAGCTTTTCGGTAAGATAGCTACCTCGACCATTGTAACAGCCACATGGTGTCTACAGTATGGATGGACCACAGTTTGCCCATCTACCCACAGCTGGTGACTATCTGGGGTGTTGGTTTACAGTTTCTGACTAATGCGAACCACGGTGCGGTGAAGATCCCAGTCCACGCTTGCACGCATGCAGGTACATACTCATTCCTTAGGGGGGGGATCCTAAGAAGCCGAGTCTATGGTTATGCATAGTTTAAATGTAAATACATAACCCCAAAGTATTCTCCAAAAATAAGACTTGCCTGGCGTGGTTTTCCCACTCTTCAAGATATCTCTTTCTCCAAGTCCTTGCCAACAGCACGTGACATCATCAATCTTTTTACTTTTTTGTGTGTGCTACTTCAATGATAAGGAAGAAAATAGGGTTCTCACAGGTCACCCCACTTAACCCTTCCACATGGTGCTTGACTGCATCTATAACACCATCCAAGGGGTCCACCAGCCTTTCTTGTCCACCTCAAACCCTCAGGAACACAGTTTTGTACCGAGTGCCCTGGGTGGCTGCTGTCACACATCATTGCTACGTCTGAAGGCGAAGTGAGGAGGGTCCGTGAGGCTGTGGACAGAGGGAGATATTCCAGAAATGTGGGAACCATCTTCCATCACCAAACATGATTCCAGCACGATCCAGTTCTCCCACTGAAAGAAATGTCAAATCTGCCCGCCTCTTCCACCCCCATCATCAGCGTTCCACACCCGGCCATTCTCATCCAGCATGCGAACCCCAAAGTTGTTGGCCATTGTCCCCCACTTCCACTCGCTCTTTTGAGCCTCTAGTCTGTTCTCCACCCAACGGCTAGACAAATCTTTCTTGAATCACAGCCCAGCCCCTTCCCTGGCCGCAGAGCCCTACATCATCTGACCCCACCTGCTCCCTGACTTCATCTCCTCTGCTGTCCCCCTTGCTGCCTGCAGCCCAGGCACCTGGATCCCTTCTACCCTGCACATACCCCCCCAGTTGTGCCCCGTGTTCAGGACCCACTCCCATCTCTTCCTTCCCATGCTGGCCCCCGCTTCTCTTTCAGGTCTTGGCCTGAACGTCACACAATCTAAGACGACTCTTCCCCCATCTGGTTCTACTTTTCCATCCCTTGTCTTCATAGCTTCTGTCACAATCGAAACTCAGAAGCCAATGTGTGCATCTCACACATTTCGGGTCCATCTTCCCACCGGCCTGGGAGCCCATCAAGGCAGAGGCTTCTTCCCTCTATCTCCAGCACCAAACACGGTACCTGATGCATACTTGATGCTCTGTGAGGAATGAATGAATGAATGAATGAATGAGACATGGGCCACCTGGGTGGCTCATTGGTTGAGCGTCTGCCTTCAGCTCGGGTCGTGATCCTGGAGTCCTGGGATTGAGTCCCACATTGGACTCCCGCAGGGAGCATGCTTCTCCCTCTGCCTATGTGGGATCTGCCTCTCCCTCTCTCATGTCTCATGAATAAATAAATAAATATTTAAAAATAAATTAATTAATTTTAAAAATTTTTTAAAAAAAGAAAGAATGGGACATCCTTAGAAAGATGGAGGAGAGATGGCCTGCGTAGCAGGGAGGAACAGGAAAGAAGCAAGGAGGGACTTACCATGGAAGGAGGCTCCAGCAAAGCCTTGATCAAGAAGGAGCCCCGGGAGGCAGGGGGGCCCGGAGATGATGAAGGGGAGAAGCATCTAGTGTCACTTTCCCATTGTTTGCTGTTCTGTGATGCAATCCTCCCCAGGAGCCCAGATCCCAGTAAAAGCCTGTGCCTCTCAGGTGAGCGACACCTTGAGAAGCAGTTACAGGAAAATAGGCAGCTCTTGAGTCCACGTGGGGGCGGAGAAAAGGAAACAAGCACAGGAAGCGACTCAGATCCGCCCCCCACCCCAGAGAATCCTTGGTGATTTGGGCCAGGTGGGGACCCCACAGGTCGTCAGGGTGAGGACTCACTGACAGGAACAGTGACCAACCCCACATGGCTCCAGGAATCTGGTGATTCCACTTCTCTATCAGGTTCACCATCTAAAACTTCAGAAGAAAAGAACATTAGAAAAAAATCAGAAAGGACCCAAAGATAGGAGGCTTACTCCTCTGGGCAGGAGAGGTAGGCAGGCAGAGGAACAAGTCCCAGCTTCCGACTCAGCCAAGTTTGGGGTGCAGGTGCCAGGTCATCCTGGGCACCTCCAGGTCCCGATATGTAAAGTGGGCCTAATAGTCGTCGCTTACATCCGGACATGGGCAGGTCGCACGAGATAACGAATCTCTAAAGCACTTGGCACTAGTTGCTGGGCTCCCCTGAGGGAAGGCACAAGTCCAGCACCCCGCGGAGACCTCGTGTGTGTTGCACGTGTGGAGGGTTGGCTTCCCACACTCGGGACTTGGGACCCAGGACCTGGGCAGTCATACAGGGCCACGTGCTGGGTCAACACCCTGCTTTCATGCCCCCATCTTGAAATTCCTAATTTTGGAACAAGGGACCTTGAGTTTTTGTAGTGCCCTGGGCTCCCTAAGTTAAATTATGTAGCAATCGTGTATGTGTGCATGTGTGTGTGTGTGTGAGAGAGAGAGAGAGAGAGAGCCCGCACACAATGGTGAGTGGAGAGGAGGACGCTGTGGGTGCCCAGTGAAGAGATGTTCTCATCAACAAAGTGATGTTAGCTGATGGCAGACACCCCAGCCAGGACCCACCCCATGGTCCCAGGCCAACCCCACACACCAACGAGCTGAGACTTCACCTAACAATAGCCCCTCTCTGTTCCAAACATCAACAACCAAAACAACCCCTCCTAGCCTTTGGGCTGTCACCCAAACACCCCCACGCCCACAGGCCAAGGCCCAACACCCAGCAGTGCCAGGTGTGGGCTCCCCGTGGATTTTCCCAAGGACTCAACCAGCCCCAGAGGCTGTTTGCTGGTGGTTCCCATCCACGAGGCCTGCTATCTGCTCATTCCCAGAAGCGCTTGTCCCACACCATCCTGTGTGCACCCTAAATGGTGCATTTACCAGCCTGTCCCCCTTCGGCCAGGTGGTGAGCCCCTCAAGTGCAGGGGCTGGGCCAGCCTCATCTCCATGTCCCAGGGCTGGGTGCAGTGCTTAGAACACGGAGGTGTTCCATTTTGCTGATGTGTTTATGCACTCATTCCAAACACATTTATCATCCAGGGGCAGGGATGGTTACAGACAAGATTAGCATAAAATAAAGGAGCACTTCTTACAGTCTGAGCAAGAATTGGAGCCTCAGCAAAAGTTGGACTCCCACTGCCTTCATGCTGCTTCCCTGGTCCGTGCTCACTGACCTGCGCAGAACAGGGCAGGTGTGGGGTGGAGTGGAAAGCCCCTGACAGGATCAGAAGACCTAGGGTCTGCTCCTGCTCGGTTCAGGACCCTTGCAGGGCCACTCCCCTCCCCTGGACGTCACTTCCACCTCCACCTGCCAAACACATTGGACCATTCAACATGGTCACCACTTGCTTGAAATGTGGCTGGTGGGACTTAGGGAACTGTATTTGAAATTGTATTTACTAATTTTAATTAATCTGAATTTTAATTTTTTAATATTTTATTTATTTATTCATGAGAGACACACAGAGAGAGAGAGAGGCAGAGACACAGGGAGAGGGAGAGGCAAGCTCCATGCAGGGAGCCCGATGTAGGACTCGATCCTGGGACTCCAGGATCACACCCTGGGCTGAAGGCAGGCGCTAAACCATTGAGCCACCCAGGGATTCCCCCCTAATCTGAATTTTAAAATGAACATACAAGTCCTAAGTCATTGGAGAATTCTCAAATACATTTGGAACAACGTGGGTATGGGAACCTAGTTCCTTCCATTGTAAATTTGATAAAATCTAAACACAGATCAAGTATTTCTGGGGAAAATTTAGATTTTGGACTAAGATGTTCTGTAAGCATAAAATACAGACTTTGAAGACTTAATATGAAAAAGGGATGTAGGGATGTCTGGGTGGCTCAGTGGTTGAGCGTCTGCCTTTGGCTCAGGTCGTGATCCCAGACTTCCCGGGATCGAGTCCTGCATCAGGCTCCCTGCATGGAGCCTGCTTCTCCCTCTGCCTGTGTCTCTGCCTCTCTCTGTGTGTCTCTCATGAATAAATAAATAAAATCTTTAAAAAATAAAATAAAATGCATTATCAAAATTAATTTCACCTGTTTCTCTCTCTCTCTCTCTCTCTCTCTCTCTCTCTTTTTTTTTTTTGTCTTTTTGTTTTTAATGTAGGTACTACAAGATTTAAAGTTACATTTGTGGCTCATGTTCTACTTGTACTAGGGAATCTCTGTAGGAATTCCCGAAAGAATCACACACACACACACACACACACACCACACACACACACACTCCCTGCTTTGTTTTTTTTTTTAATATTCTGATATTCTACAAATCTATGCCCTTCCAGGGCTTGGTAATCATTAAATTCTATGAGTTGGCTTGTCTGGCATTCCCACCGCCCCCCCCAACACACACACACACACACACACACACACACACACCCTGGTCCGGTGTGGGCGCTTTGACTTTCCAGTGGGAGATTACGTCTGGTAGATCCATCCTCCCACCGGCTCCAGGGATGGGTCTATGACCCAGGCCTGGCCAATCAGAGAAGAGCACCGGATGGACAGACACCCAGATCTTGTGCCTCTGAGACAATGGCCTGCCTGACAAGGAGGGCAACACAGACAGAAGGAGAATTAAGAGTGAAGACAGCCCAAGTCTTGGACCTAAAGCCACGATCCATCCCTGGACTTTTCAGTTACAAGAGGAAAAAGGTCAACTAGAATTGGAATTCTCCCTTGAATCTTGAATAACACATGGACACTTACCCCCTTAACCAGCTAGCCATGTTCAACACCCCTGGGCTGCCTGCAGCCTCTCAGCCTGTCTTCTCAGCGGCCCCAGCCGCATCTCTCTGGCCACTCTCTCCCCCTCCCCGCAGCTGGACCAACCTGCAGTGTTGTCACATGCCATTCCCACTGCCTAGAGCATCCTTTCCCTCCCCACTCCCAACCCTGCCCCCTACCTCACATAACCTGACAAACTCCGCCCCTTTCAAGCCTTGACTACTCTTGTCAAGGTCACCAGTGACTTCTGTGTCACCAAATCCAATGGTCCGTTCTCTGACCAGCTTTCTTGCGACTTCTGGACAACACTTAACACAACTAACCGTTCTTGTCTTCTTGAAATCTTTCTCTTTCTCTTGGCTTCCACGGCTGCTTGTTCTCCTTATCTCATTGGCCACTCCTTCTCAATCTCTTCATTCATGCATTCATTTATTCTGTTACATGTTCCTTCCACAAATATTTACTAGAAGCCTGCTACTTGCTAAGTCCTGGGCTAGACACTAGCCAGTCAACGGAACAAAGCTCTACTCTGTGGAGTTTACATTCTAGGGCGTTCTTTATGGATTCTCCACCTCTACTCAACTTCTAAATGTTGTCAGGTGCTGAGGCTCACCTGGGAGCCTCTTGTCTTTTCCATCTTATCCAGTCTCTGTGGCTTTAAATTCCATTCATGTGCTGATGACTCCCAAAGGTCTATCCCGAGCCCTGGCTGTTTTCCCTGAACTCAGACTCACGGATCCAACTGCCTATTTGATTTAACCTCTTGGATGTCCACAGGCTGTCTCAAGCTTCACATGTTGAAAACAGAAATGAACCAAAAGAAAAAAAGAAAGAAAGAAAGAAAACAGAAATGTTTATTCCCCATCTCTCAGCCTAAACCTGTTTCTCCATCTCAGTCAATGGCACCACCATCCACCTAGTTGCTCAGGCCAAAAACCTAAGAGTCATCCTGATTCCTATCTTTTCTTCTTGCCCCACATCAAATCTATCAGCAGTTTCTGTGAGCTCTACCTCCAAAATGTACTCTGGGACTGTCCATCTTTCTCTATTTCCCCTCCTACCACTTTAGTCTAGGCCACCATCATTCGTCCTTGGACCACTGTAATGACCTTCTAACCGGTTTACCCACTTTCACTCATGCCCACCATCCCCATCTGTTCTTCACACAGCAGCTAGGGTGATCTTTAAAAATGTAAATCAGAACATGTCACTCCTCTCCTTAAAAAACCCTTCCATAAACAGCGTGGGAGAAGAGCTTTGCAACATCTGTAAGAGACAATGGATTAGTAACTTGAATATACAAACATCTTCCATCAATCAATTAGAAAGAGACATCCTTGTGGGAAAATGACAAGGGATGTGAACAGACAATTCACAAGAGACGAAACTCCCAAGAGCCAATAAATACAAAATTACACGTTTCACTCGCTAGTAATCATGGAAATGCAAATTAAAGCGAGTTACCATTTTACACCCAAAACATTATCAAAACCTTAAAAGTTGCCCCTATCAACTACTGGCAAGGATATAAAGAAATGGGAACTTCCGGATGCTGCTAGTGGGAATATAAATTATTACACGAACTTTAGGGAGCCATCTGGCAACTTCCTATAAGGGTGCAAAGGTGCGCACCCTTCAACCCACTGATCTTCCATTTCGGATTCAGTTGTAATCCTAAAACGAGATATAGCCTAGATGCCCAACACTGTGAGAATGGGTAAGTATGTACACCATATAACCCTACATAGCAGTTGAAGGTAAATTAATTTAACAGCTAGCAAACATCGTGGGATGAGAAAAAGGCAGCTGTGAAAAGAAATGTGCGCACTGCTTTCATTCATACAAATTTAAGATGCTGAACTTAAGGAGAAACAGGGTTTCCCATTACCCTGACAGCAAAATCCTACTCCCTGCCCTGGACTGCAAGGCCTGTATGATGGGTGAGCAACCTCACCCATCTCCCACCACTCTCTAAGCTCCAGCCACACTAGCTTTCTTTTACACAGTCTTCCCGCCCTATAGTTTCATGGTCACCTCAGGACCTTTCTATTAACTGTTCTCTCTGCCTGGCACTGCCCCTAACGTGGGCTCCTTGTCACCCCCAGACATCTCTGTGTTCCTCAATTTGTTTGTTTGTTTATCTATTTTTTTTTTTAATCTCTCTCCACTAGACCATAAGTTCCAGGACGGAAAGGACCTTGCCTTTTCCTTTGGTGGCGCATCACAAGTGGATGGCATTTCACTCATGGAGGCGCTCAGGAAGTGCTTGTTGAATGAGTAGTAAGTAGGACTTCCTCCCGGGAGTCTTTCCCCAATTCCTAGACCAAGGAGCATTCCTTAACTCTGCACCTCTCCGGCCTCCCAGCGTGGCTCTCAGCAATTTTCCCATGATTGAGGAACTCTTGATCGGAGGTTCTCGAATAGATGTCTGGGGAATCCATAAACATCCTAAAATCATAGGGAAAATTTCATGTGCATGTGTGTATTACATTTCCTGAGAAGTTTCTTTATTTTTGTCATGTTCTTAAAGGAGTTATGCCACAAACACACAAAAGGGTTGTCGTGGGGCACCTGGCAGGCTCAGTCGGAAGAGCATGGACTCTTCATCACGGGGTCGTAGGTTCAAGCCCTATACTGGGTGTAGAGATTACTTAAAATAAATACAATTTTTTTTAAGTTGTCGTAACACTGTTGTTTCAGTTGGGTTATAATTTGGCCAGGTCCTCCCAACCGTGGGATGCGTGAGGGCAAGCCCACCACTGTTTCCCCAAATGTCAGTACAGGAATCTCAGTGAGATCTGGAATGAATAAGCGAATGAACGCATGCCTTTGGAGCAGGGGTACCAGGCTCATATTCACTCTTGAACCACTCAGCAGCTCAAGACATAGGGAACTGGAACAGACTGGAAGAGAATGCTGGTGTCAGAGCCAGGAAGGCTAAGCACCCAGATGGGCAGGCTCCTGGATGGGGCTGTCCCCTTGCTCATGTGAAGCCCAGCAGCACTGATCCGTTACAAGTTTTTGATCGAGGCCCAGCACTGGCTGCGCCCTCATCCTCCTCCCTCCCAAACCGGAAGGTGAGCCGGCTTTGGTACCAGGGGTGTTGCAGCCGAGATCAATTCAATCTTCAAGCTCAGTTTCCCCATGGAAACCCCACAACACGGCACCAAAACAGAGACCAAACCCTTCCTGGAAACTCAAGGGGCAAGGAGGGGTGCCTCCTTCACCGGTAACTTAGGAATCTAGAAATTCCAGTGGGGCCAACTGGGAGACAGGTGTGGGACACTCGTTCCATATAAAGAAATCCCAAGCTCCAAGACAAATCCCTGTTTGCCATGTGGCCAGAGTCTTTCTCCAAGGCCACCCAGGGGCACATGCTTCCCTGAGAAGTTCCTGAATGAAGTCCTCAGGTATCCTGAGGAATATTTAATAATACTACTGGCTGCAATCGATCGAGGCCTTCCACATGCCAGGCCTTATGCTACGTGATCTTCCTTTTAGGAAATTCAAGCCTCATAATATCCTTATGAGTCCCATTTGACAGAAGAGACAGAGAAAACTGAGGTGGGAAAGCCAAGTGGCTTGCCGAAGGGCCCTTGGCCCACAAGTGGCAGAGCTGAAATTCAAGCTGGTCACCTGATTCCTGTGACCTTAACCTCCACCCCGTTTATGGAGCCCATCCTTGGCCACTCAGGACTACACCTGATTACATTCAGGCCTCACAGCAATCCTGGCAGGGGGATCGCCATTACCTTCTGCCATTTTACAGCTGAGCTGCCGGAGACCCTGAGAGGCTAAGTAGGGCGCCCAAGGCCACTGGGCAGAGACCCATAGGTGTCTGACTCCAACATGCGCAAGTGCTGCCTGGAACAGTTTCCCCGGGGAGGGCTGGGCTGCTGTGACCACTCCCACCTCCCCACCCCTCACCACTTCAAGTCTGGAGTGTAACGAAATCATTCTCGAGGTCAAATTGCCAAGACAAAAACCAGTGGCAAACACAGTGACTGGCAATGTATGAATGAATGAACAAATGAACTAATGAATGTTGAGTGAATGAATGAATGAATGAGTGAATGAATGGATTTCTCTTGACTACATCCTCCCCTGTCAGAAGGAGAGTCTCCAATTCCTGCCAGGTGAGGCAGACCCAGGTGCGCACCAGACATTGTCCCTGGGGGCAGGGGACCCCCTCTGTGGTGTGGTATAGGAGATGGACTCACATGTGTTCCTGGAGAACCAACCCTATTGTTCGCACAGGAATTCCCAAGTTGCACCCAGGTTCTCATGGATTTCTCCCCACAGCCCCAGGGAGGGAAGTCCCTCACTTCTATTTTATAAGTTGCTGAGCCCACAGCTCAGAGAGGGGATGTGAGTTGTCACAGAGGAACAGGTGACAGAGTGGGGGTCCCTTTTCCTCTGGCCTGTCCTGATGGATCAGGATCTGACCATAGGCAGTCACAGGCCAGGGACAGGATTATGGGATTGCCAGAGGTTTGTCTCAGGTCCACAGGCCAACAGGTCAGGGAGAAGCACCTGGGTCCTCATTTATGGGAGATGAAATAGAAACAAGCCATTCCAGGAGACATGCCCAGAGGCCCCAGCCAGACAGCACAACCAGGCCGGGAGGACCTCAGAGAGCTGCACGGTGGACTCTCAGGTAGGGTCAGGCCAGAAACCAGGCAAACCAAGGCCACCACACAGGGTTGGCAAAACAGACACAAGCCCAGCTGGTGGTGGCCCCAGGACCTGGGGCAGAATCAGCAATGGGCCCCTGTCTGTCCTTGGCTCATCCCTCCGGATAGTGCACATTCTCATCCTCGATAACGGGCGGGGAGGGCAAAACACCCCTCCAGCATGGGCCCAATGCAGTGTTGCCCAGCACCCTCGAGCCAACCCAGCTGAACTTGGCCCAGCCAGGCCCTCACCAGACAGCTGAGCACAACGGCTCTCTCAGGCAGGCAAACAATTAAGCCCTTTCAGGCTGAGGGCGACCAGACTGGCATTCGCTGTACCTCTGTTTCTCACTGGCTCCCGCAAGTGAATCACTCGGATTAATGACCCTGGGAGCAATGAAGGAGGAGCAGGTCTGAGTCCTTGAGCAGATAGAAAGCTGGGTCCCAGGCACACCAGCATCACTGCTGATGGAGCTCAATGAGGTGAATGCTTCAGGGTCACAGAGCCACACAACAGTGTCCCAGAATTGTCACTGACTGTGGCCGTCAGAACTATAGAAGGTTAGTGGATCATTCAAGAGCTATGGATTGTTCTAATCACAGAGCCACAAAAAGCCAACGTCCCAATGCCATCAATTATAAACCTAGACTCACCAGCTAAGGCAATCACAGACTTCCAGGACAATCAAGCCATCCGTTGCCAGAACTAGCTCTTTAGAGCAGGAAAAGGCCTGAGAGACCAACTTGTCTGAGGCTTCATTTGCAGGTGGGGAAATTGAGTCAGCTGATTAAGGTCATATAGCTAGGGCAAGGACTCGAACCTTGTCACTCCCCATCTTTGCTCTATTTCCAGGGAAAGTGGGCAAGAGCAGCAACAGAGTTCCTGGACACTCTAGGACTTGCCCCTTGGGGAATGGTCTGGCCTCACTCTGGGGGATCATGTGACACTGTCAGGACACCTCTGGTCAAACCCTTCCATTATGCCAAGATCTGAGGCTTTGTGAGCTCTAATGTCAGGATGATGTATTTGACAAGTCTGTACAGGCTCAGATTCTTTTAACCAATCGCTTGGTCTCCTGCCTAATAAGGGAGAATTGTGCACCCTCGTGATTCTACCTGGGAGTCTGCCTACTGCTGATCACACAAGGGAGAGAGCCGGTCCTCCTGGGTTTCAGCTTGGGATACCCATTACTTCATCGGGGTCACTTCAGTTCACTGCCACATGAGGAAACTTGGCCTCACTTCCCAAGGGCCTATCATGTACTAGACTCAGAGAAGCCACTAAGAAAGACTCTGTGCTCACCTTCAAGGCCCCTATAGTCCACTGAGTCACATATGTATGTGATTACAAATCAAGGCAGAGTGTGATGGCATAAAACACAGAAGTTAAGAACTTCATGAGAGAGAGGTAGCATTTAAAGAGCCATTAGTAGGAAATATCAGAAAGGGAGACAGAACATAAAGACTCCTAACTCTGGGAAACGAACTAGGGGTGGTGGAAGGGAAGGAGGGCGGAGGGTGGGGGTGAATGGGTGACGGGCACTGAGGGGGGCACTTGATGGGATGAGCACTGGGTGTTATTCTGTATGTTGGCAAATTGAACACCAATAAAAAATAAATTTATTATTAAAAAATAATAAATAATAAAAAATAATAAATAAATTTAAAAAAATAAAGAGCCATTAGAGGGGGCACCTGGGTGGCTCGGTGGTTGAGCATATGCCTTTGGCTCAGGTCGTGATCCTGGGGTCCTGGGATTGAGTCCTGCATCAGGCTCCATGCAGGGAGCCTGCTTCTCCCTCTATGTCTCTGACTCTCTCTGTGTGTCTCTCATGAATAAATAAATAAAATTTTTATTTTAAAAAAGCCGTTAGAGAGCTTTTCTTTATATTAATTCCTGACTTCTGCTTCTGGCTGTGATAGACCAACAAGGATTAAAGTTACCTATCCACCCCAAACAGCTAGAAAGCTGATCAAGATATAGGAAACAACTGTTTTCCAACAATTAAAAATAGGTATGGAAGGATGTGATCCCTAAGAGAAGAGAAAAAATGAGGGAATCCCTTGATTGTCCTGGTTTTCTGCATGAAGTCATAATCCAGACCAAGGTTCTGGGAGAGGGCTCCAAAGCAGATTATAGTAATATTGTTGATTTGAGGATTTGGAGACTGAGGTTCAGGCACCCAGCTAGAAGCTGTGTGGAGAAGTTCTAGAAAGGAGGAAGCTGTGCCCAAAAAAGAGCTCCAGAAATCTGTGTCTGGCCTTCTGGAGTTGTTGCTGAGTACCAGGGTAAAGCTCCATGATCCTGGGCAAAGAGAAACTAGAAAGTTGCAAGATGAACAATCTGCAGAGCTCACACAGGACAGGAGGCATTTGTGTTGTGACCAACCAGAGTGGTAAGAAGTCACTGAAAACCTAGAACATTCAGTAAAGACTGTAGATGTCATGCCTTAGCTGTAAGCTGAGCTAACCCTAGAGCGAGGGCTAGTCCAGACCGGTTACAGCAAAGCTTAAAAACAGTCTCCAAAGAGAGCCAACTGATTTGTAAGTAACCCTGTTGATTGTTACAACAAACCCCAGCACTTTTTAAAAGAAGACAAAGAAATTAAAATCTTCAACATAACTATATACCTCTCATAATGTCCAGCATCCAGTCAGAAATTACTAGATAGTCTAAGAAGCAGGAAAATGTGACCAGAAGAAAAATCAGTCAATAGAAATGGACCCAGAAGTGACAGCAATGAGCAAATTAGCATACAAAGATGTTAAAATAGTTATTATAACTCATTGAAATATTTAAAGAAAAATATAATAAGGAGAGACATGGAAGACATAAAAAAGAATCAAATGGAACTTCTGAAGATGAAAAATGGAGTATCTAAAATTTTTTTAAAAATCATTAAAGTTAAGAGCAGATTAGGCACTGCAGAAGAAAAGATCATTGACCCTGAAGACATAGCAATATTATCTATGTAAACTAAGGCACAGTGGGAAAAAAGATTGGGAAAAATGAACAGAGCTTAGTGGTCTGTGATATGACATCCAGTAGTCTAACGTGTACTTGAAGAGAGAGAAGAGAGAGAAAGAGGGGGTTGCAGAGAAACAGAAAATGCGTTGGGAGAAATGATACCTGAACATTTTCTAAATTTGCTAAAAACTCTAAACCCACAGATCCAAGAACTTCAATAAATCTCAAATAGAACAAACATAAAAGCCCTACACCAAGATACATCATAATCAAATCCTGAAAAACCAATAATAACAAGAAAATCTTAAAAGCAAAGAGAGAAAACAACCATGTTACTTACAGAGGAACAATAGTAAGAATTAAGAAGGCTTCTGGGGCACCTGCGTGGCTTAGTGAGTTAAGTGTCTGATTCTTGATTTTTGCTTCTGGTCATGATCTCAGGGTCATGAGATCATGCCCCACGTTGGGTTCCATGCTGAGCACAAAGTCTGCTTGAGATTCTCCCTCTCCCTCTCCACACTTGTGCTCCAGATAGATGATAAATAGGTAGAGGAGAGAGAGAGAGAGAATCTTTAAAACAAAGACTTCTCGTCAGAAACTATGCAAGCCAAGAGACAATGGAACCTCTCTAACGCACCGACAGAAAAAGCTCTCAATCTAAAATTCTAGGTTTTCAGCAACAATATCTTTTAAACAATGAAGGAGAAATAAAACCTTTTTCAGAAAAACAAAACCTGAGAGAATTTGTTACCAGAAGATCTTCACTATAAGAAACAGTAATGGAAATTCTTCAGGTGAAAGGAACATTATACTGGATGGAAACTTGAATCTATGCTATGTAATAAGCACATAAATAAATATGAAGGTTGGGATGCCTGGGTGGCTCAGTAGTTGAGTGTCTGCCTTCGGCTCAGGCCGTGATCCTGGGGTCCCCAGACCAAGACCCACATTGGGCTCCCATGCAGGGAGCCTGCTTCTCCCTCTACCTATATCTCTGCCTCTCTCTGTCTCTTTTTAATAAATAAATAGAAATCTTTAAAAAAATAAATAAATATGAAGGTCTTTTCCCCCACCTCATTTGTCAATTTCTTTAAAAGATAAAAAATATATATATTAACAGTGTATGTTGGGGTTTACAATGTATGAAAAAGCACAATGTATGACAACAATAGCATTAAAAGGACAGAATGGGGAATGGAAATGAACTGGCATTACAGGTTTCTTACCTGATCTACTATAGTGGATTTGTATGGGGTCAACTCAGCTAAGCTCTTCTGGGAACCTCGCTTCCCAGAAGTCCTCTTCCTGTATAGTTCCAAGTTAGCATGGGTCACAGAAGACATTTTGTGCAACATCTGGAAGGTGGAATAAAGAAGTTGTCCCTTGTTTTTGTTTTTTTTTTTTCCACTCAGAAAGTTGGTACAAGAATACCAGGTGCAATTCACACACAGTATCCCTTAACTGCTGGGTCACCTTGTCATCATGAGGTAGCAGTTGGGCTTACAGCTTCTCTACTTCTTGCTGGATTGTCCTTCAAGTTCTCTGATCTCTAGACTAGTTGTGTTTAGCTAAATGATAAAAAGCTCCAGTTTCTCCTATAAGTCATTCACAGCATTGATGTTGGCATCATGAGATGACAGGTAGGTGCTGGTTTGTTCCTGCTCTCACCCACTCTTTCCCACATTAAATCCATCTCCCCTTCCCAACTTCCTTCCTTTCACTATCATAGTGTACCAACACCAGACATGGCCTTTTATAGATTGTTTAGCCAGCTCCATATAATTATATAAGTTCAAATTCCTATAATAAATCCCTTATCCTATATCATTCCCAGCAGCTTTTTCTGATCAGATTCTAATAAATACAGGAAGTGCCATAATATTATGCAAATATGATAAGATAAGGGAAGGTGCATTCAGTGAACCCTAAGCATCCACTAAGAGACAGAGCATCTGGGTGGCTCAGTCGGTTAAGCATCTGCCTTCAGCTTAGGTCATGATCTTGGCGTCCTGGGACTGAGCCCCACATCAGGCTCCCTGCTCAGTGGGGAATCTTTTTTCTCCCTCCCCCCTTCCCCTTCCCCTCCATTCATGCTCACTCTCTCTCTCTCTCAAATAAATAAAAATCTTTAAAAAAAATAGAACAAAGAGTGAAAACAAAATGAAATAATAAAAAAATAATTAATCCAAAAGAAGCCAAGCAAAGGAAAATTAAGGAACAAAGAATAGGTGGGACAAACAGGGAGCAAGTAGCAAGACAGTAGTTTTTTTGTTTTGTTTTGTTTTTACAATCTGTTTACTTTTATTTAGATAAGCATCCTTTCCATCATAATTTTTTATTAAATTTTCTATTTTCATTCCTGTATAGTTAATATATAGGTTATATTAGTTTCAGGTGTACAATATAGTGATTCAACAATTCTGTACATTACTCAGTCCTCAGCAGAACAAGTGCACTCCTTAATCCCTATTGCTCCCAACCCCCCCCCCCCCACACACACACACATCTCTCCTCTGGCAATCAACACTTTATTATTCTTTATAGTTAAGAATCTGTTTCTTAGTTTACTTCTTTCTTTTTTTTTTTTTTTTTGCTTATTTGTTTATTTCTTAAATTCCTCGTATGTGTGAAATCATTTGGTATTCCTTTCTCTGACTGAATTATTTTGCTTAGCATAAGAAAGTAGACTTAGGAGCACCTGGGTGGCTCAGTCAGTCAAGCATCTGCCTTTGGCTCGGGTCATGATCCCAGAGTCCTAGGATTGAGCCCCAGAACAGACTCTGCTCAGTAGGGAGTCTGCTTCTTCCTCTGCCTTCTGCCCCTCCCTCTCTCTCTCCCTCTCTCTCTCTTCACTATTTCTCTCAAATATATAAATAAAATCTATTTTTTAAAAAAAGAAAGTAGATTTAAACCCCACCTTATTGATAATTATATTAAATATAAACTACCTAAACTTTCCAATTTAAAGACAGAGATGGTCAATCTGGATTTTAAAAGCAAGCTTCAAGTACATGCTGCCTATGAAAACCCCAGTTTTAATAGAAAGATAAGTTAAAAGTAAAAAGATGAGAAAACATATAATCAGGAAACACTAATCATAAAGAAACTAACTCTATTAATATGAGACAAAGTAGACTTCAGAACAAGGGATATGACCCGAGATTAAGAAGGATGTGTATTAATGAGAAATGGATTAACTAGTCCGGAGGATATAACTCCCAGATAGATATGTCCCTAGTAACACGTCTTCAAAATACATGAGGCAAAACTTGGCACCCCTGAAAGGAAACAAACCCGCAACTAGAGTTGGAAATTTTAACACTCCCATAATTGAGAGAACACGTAGACATAAAGTCAGCTAGGATAAAGAAAACTTGAACAACCCTGTCGACTGACTTACCTAATTGACATTTAGAGACCACGCCACCCAACCACGGAGTAGCCATTATAAAAGACACACACCAAGATACATCAGACACTGGCCCATAAAACAAGTTTCAATACATCTCAAAGGGTTGAAATCCCCACACTGATTCTGGAGGGAGAAAAAATGATAAGGGCGTGCCCAAGTTTTTTGTTTTTTTTTTTTTTCCAGCTAAAAGGTAGAGAAAAGAAAACTTTCTATATAATGCAAATGAGTCATCTGGGGCTGCTTACAAGAGATAACAGTGGATTACTGCCGTGTGTCTTTAAACTTAACTCTTTTCAAACTAGGCCATGAGTCAGAAGGGACGCCCAGGCCAGTAGAGCATGTTGTTGGGTGTCTGGACAATTTTTCAAAGGGAGAGTGCTGGTCACGGTGGCTTGAGCAGAGAAACAGGCCTGTAGATAGCCAGTTGCCTAAGTTCCAGTGATCAATTCATCTCCTCCATTTCCTCCAGCATGTCCCACAGGCACGTCCGTGTGTCCCACACCAAGCCATGTGTCCCGAAGTAAGCCAACACCAGATCCCCAACCCCCTGCTCAAAACTGAATTCCTCCTCTCCCGAACTACCCATCTTAGTTAACAGCATCACGGGGGGAAACTTGTGGCTACAGCGGGAGGTCCCTCTTTACCCTGGTTTTGCCTTCTGAAGCTTCAGTTATCCACG
The DNA here is from genome assembly GCF_905146905.1 of Nyctereutes procyonoides. Lineage (NCBI taxonomy): Eukaryota > Metazoa > Chordata > Mammalia > Carnivora > Canidae > Nyctereutes > Nyctereutes procyonoides. The sequence continues at coordinate 5,975,642 of NW_026575052.1, forward strand.
GTCAGTTGTGGTCCAGAAACAGGTGATCCTCCCTCTGATGTTTTATCAGGTCAGTAGTCGCCTAAAGCTATGTCACATGCCTACGGCTTCATCTCATCACACAGGCATTTTATCATCTCGCATCATCCGAGAAGGGTGAGTACAGCACGATCAGATATTTTCCAGGACAGAGACCACATTCCCACCACTTTCATTACAGTATCTTGTTATAATTGTTCTATTTTATCATTGGTATTGCTGATCACTTATGCTGCCTAACTTATAGACTAAACTTTATCACATGTATGTATGTCTAGGACTAAACAGCAGGGACAGGGTTCGGTTCTGTCCCTGGGTTTGAGCATCCACTAGAGGTCTCAGAACAAATCCCTTATGGATGAGGGGGGATTCCCACCTCTTCTTCAGTTCTCATGGTCTAATTGGTCACTGACTCTGCCACTGAGTCCCGCAGAGTCTTTCTCTTGCATTGATCTCAATCATGTCATCTCTCCTCCCTCCCCCCACCATTGCCAAATCCAAGGTCCCTTCTCACCCCTCACCTTGTTCTCCGACACCCTCTAACTCATCCCAGGACTCCTGCCTTATTCAGCCTCCCCTGCACACAAACGGAGTCTCAACTTTCTTGTTTTCTATGTTTTAAAAATCATACAATACTACATAATTTCTCATGAGAAGATATTTAACACAGGCCAGCAAAACCAGAATTAATCCTTTAATAAACAGGAGTAAAATACCATCACCCAGTGATAACCACTGTCAATATTGTGGATGAACCACCTTCCGATGCTTTTCTAAACATTCATTTATATTCTTTACAAAATAGGATTGTTCTAGACTACTAGGGTGACCCAGTGCACCTAGAACAATGCCGGGTTTAGCACCAAAGGTCCTGCATCACAGGAAAGCACTCAGTCCTGGCAAAGTGACATAGTTGTCACCCTGCAGTGTTTTTGCTTCCAGTGTTAATAATAGACAATTAGTCTTCATTTCAATGACTGCATGTATATCAGCATGTATAAGTGTCATGAAGACTTTTATTTTTTTTATTTTTTTTAAAATTTTTATTTATTTATGATAGTCACACAGGGAGAGAGAGAGAGAGGCAGAGACATAGGCAGAGGGAGAAGCAGGCTCCATGCACCGGGAGCCTGACGTGGGATTCAATCCCGGGTCTCCAGGATCGCGCCCTGGGCCAAAGGCAGGCGCCAAACCGCTGCGCCACCCAGGGATCCCTCATGAAGACTTTTAAAGACAAGACTCCACTCTCTTCCACTGACCCTCCTTTGATGCACCCCAATATGCCAAGAGGGGGAAGGATGCATTCCAGGAAATGCACAAAAAGAGCCATTGGTTCAAAGGAGAAAAGGTACCAGAATTTCGACTTATATGCATTCTTTATGTCATACTTTAGATTTTCCTGTTGGGAAAATTGAGCAGCCACCTGCAGAAAAATGAAGCCAGGTCCGCTATATCTTACACAATACACAAAAATGAACCCAAAGTGGATCAAAGACTTGAACATCAGACCTGAAACCATGAAACTCCTAGAAGAAAAAACAGGCAGAGTGAGCTCCTTCCCGTGGGTCTGGGTGACGATTTTTCTTTCTTTTTTTTTTTTTTTTTTTGGATTTGACACCAAAAGCAAAGGCAACAAAAGCAAAAATAAACACGTGGGACTGCTTGTTTATCAAACCAAAAAACTTTGGCACAGCAAAGGAAACCAACAAAACGAAAAGGCAGTCTACTGAACGGAAGAAAATATTTGCAAACCGTACGTCTGAGGAGGGATTAATATCCAAACAGTCACACAATTCAAGAGGAAAAAAGAAAGCAAAACAATGCAGTTAAATGTTCCTCTTTGCGTCTTATGATGTACACGGTGTATGTGCATGGTGGTACGTGTATATTATTTATTTATAGATACGTGTCCGTTTGATGGAGATTTCTTTGCTTTACGTCAAGCATGATCCTAAAAGTTGGGGACACTGGCCTCACTGATAATGTACTAGCTCTTCAGTAGTCCCGGAATACTCAGCAGAGTGAAGGCCCTGCTTCCCCCTCCAGCTCCATCTGCCACCTACCTGTCCCCCCACAACGAGCCAACCAAACCCCGTGTGCTCCCCGGACATCCCCGTTCTCCCCTCCAAGCGGATCCACAAGCCGTTCCCTCTGCCACAGTTTCTAGGCACCCTGCCCCCTCCACCTCCTGGCAGACACGGAGGTACCTGTGCCTCTACACCCAGATCAAGTGACATCGCGGCCAGGAATCCTTCCCGGACACACCCCCCACCCAGCCGCGGTGCCCCTCCTCTCTGTTCCCATGGCACCCTGAGCTTACCTGCACAACACTGACCACATGACTGCAATTGCCTGTTTATGCATTTGTGACCTCCTCGAGGTTGGGGATCGCCCTTCAGATCCGAATGCCTGGTGGCTGCCTGGCCCAGCACCTGCTACATCACCGTCTCTTAGTAAACGATGCCAGGGGAAAAAAAAAAAAAAAAAAAAGACCGACGGTAGCAAACATGAATGTTGCAGCTCGCAACTGCCAGGCATCGTTTTGAGCGCTTTACACACGGGAACGTGTGTAACACAAAACCCACCCCCAAGGCAGGTGTGTGGCCTCCACTCCACGATGAAGAAAGAGAGACGCGGAGAAGTCAGATAATTTGCTGCGGACACATAACTAGTAACTGGCGGAGCCAGGGTTTGAACCCGAGCGAATCAGCTTCGCCAGCAAGCGCTGGGTGAACAGAGGACAGAGGGAAGAAGGAAGGAACGAAGGAATGAACAGGTCAGGAGACCGTGCCCGGCCTGCTTTGCAAGACATCCAGCAGCCGCTGTGTCCGCAAGACGTTGTGCGATTTCCCAGACGTTACTTGGTGCTTAAGAAGGTTCGCGATGCTGGGCTCCTTTCCCCAGGGTCCCTGGCACCATCGATCTTTCCCGTCCTCAGTATTTCCTCCAACAGCGTCAGCCCAGGGGGGACGAGCATCTGAACCGTGGGATCACCGAGAGTCAGAGCTAGAAGGTGAACTTCGAGACCATGAGGCCCAACTCTCCACTCTGTAGATGGAAACACTGAGACCCAGGAGGCGAAGCGACCGTCACGAGGTCACACAGCAAGCTAGTGGCGGAGTGGAGAGTGGGCCCAGCCTCCTGGTGTCCACCCCGGGGCTCTTGACTAACCCGACCCCCTTCACTGCTACAAATTTGTCCGTTAAAAGGCAGGGGCAGCTGCGAAGTCAGGTCGGCCGGGGGTCCCGGGCAGCCAAGCCTCCTGGTGTCATGCCTGGGGAGACAAACAGGCTGTTCTAGTCCTTTCTTCATCCCAGGAGGAGTCTGTTTACGGTGATAACAGCCCTCTTATCTCAGCCAGGTCTCTGGTTTCTTGTCAGACAGGGCAGGGGGTTAAGATCTGAGACTGACAAAATCAGTCTCCCTGGGACCCTGGCCTGCTTCCTGTCCTCGCCCTGAAGCCTGGCTGGGGGAGGGGGGCCGAGGCTCCCCTCGGAGCTCAGGACCCCTGGGCCTTCCGTGCCACCGGGGGAGGGACTACACGGTGGTCGGCCAGCGGCTGGAAGCCAGACCCCCCCCCCCCGTGCCTTCCCGCCGCCCAGAGCACCCCAGACAGGCCGCGTCGCCTCCACTTAACAGAAGAGGAAGCTGAGGCCCAGAGAGGGACGTCCCTCGCTGAGGTCACACAGCATGTTGAGGGCAGAGCTGTGACTTCAGCCCTCCCGGCCTCCCAAGCCTGGGTGCTTTCCTCGTGGGAGGCTGTAAAACGATGACAGCAAAGACAGACTCCGTCTTCAGGTGCGTGTCTGCGTGACTCTCGTCTCCCACAGCACACCTGCCTGGACGCTTCCCTCGGCCCCCTCCACCCGGCTGATCCCTCCTCATCCCGGCCACCAGCTCGAGGGCCGTCACCTGCAGTCAGCCTGCCCGTCCCCTAGGCTGGGCCAGGGCCCTGACCCCTGTGCTCCCAGGGGACAGGAGCTCATCCCCCAACCCCTGCGCACCGACACGTCTCTCGATGGAACACATGTTAAGTAGATTAATGAATTGCCAGGTGGTCTTTAGCTCTGTCTCCGTCAGGTGGCATCCTGAAGGCAGCACCCGCTTTTTAGCAGGTGCACCTGTTCCACCCACTGCCCCCGGGCGACCCCACTGACCTTCACCCATCACCTCACTTCTCGCAGGGTACGGAGGTCCCTGGACCCGCAGCATCAGCATCAAATCACCAAGAGCTTGTTAAGAATGCAGACTCCTGGCACCCAGCCAGGAGCCTGACAAACATCAGGTCTCATGAACTCGGTCATATTTGAACCTTCTTTACACAAACCCTACTCAGGGGCTGTGTCATCATCCCTGTTACGACAGACGAAGCCGGGGTTCTGGGAGGAGGCGGGGGTGACGTTCTCCAGGTTGAACAGCCAGGAAATGAGACGGGTGGGCTTCCGACCTAGGGTCTGTCTCTCTCCGGAGCTGATTGATGCTGACGACTCCATGCAGCAGGAGGAGGCGGAGAGCCTACATTTGTGGAGCATCCACGACCTGCAAAACCCTTTACCTGGTCCATCTCAGGTTGCCTTCCTGACGCCCTCATAGAGTAGGGCATCTTACATTCTCATTTTATTTTATTTTTTTTAAGATTTTATTTATTTATTCATGAGAGACGGAGACAGAGAGGCAGAGACACAGGCAGAGGGAGAAGCAGGCTCCATGTGGGGAGCCCTACATGGGACCCGATCCAGGGAATCCAGCATCAGGTCCTGGGACAAAGGCAGACGCTCAACCGCTGACACCCAGGGGTCCCCATGTTCTCATTTTACAGGCGGGAATACAAGGCTCAGGGTGAGGACGGGACTCTTCCAAGGTCCGCAGCTAGGAAACAGCAGAAATAGGATGGGACTGTGCTCTGTTTGCCTGAAATCAAAGCCACGGTCTGTTTCCAGCCCAGAGGAAAGAAGGCAGGGGACACTGCCGGCCAGGGGTTTGCTGAGTCACTGCTGGGCTCCTGCCGTCCAATCTCCCACCCGACAGTCTGCAGCCAGGGTCATAATCCACACTTCCTTCCGCTTCCTGACCCTCAGCCTTCGGCTTAATCATTATCCAACTCTGACCGAGCAGAACAAGCAGAAACACATGCCGATCAAGGGGTCACCAATGTGTGACATCACCCCTCCCCAATGATTTTTATCAGTTGGCAGGTGCCAGGAATTCCTGAGATCACCTTCGTGCATTCCTAATTTTCCTGCTGCAAGTTCTGCTCCAGCTGGTCCCAGATGTGAACCCCTGCGGCAGGCTGGGGTCAGGGGAGACGCCTCACGCCCCACTGACGGACACAGGACAGTGGGACCATTACCGCCCCAGCTCCGTCCCACCGGCTGGGAGATCTCGGTGGATTTCTCCTTCTCTGAGCCTCAGCTTCTCCATCTCTGAAATGGGTGGGTGATAAGCCAACCTCCCGGGCTATGAGGAGTATGACGGGTGCATGGAAGTGGCTGGGGGTCCCCCCAGTTCTCTCTGCCTGGGTGAAAACACAGCGGGGGACCGTCTGATAGGTTGGCCAGCAAGAGTGGGCGGTGCACAGGCCTGGATCTGCTCCAGCGGCTCTCAGGGGGCAAAGGTCACTTGAAAGAAGAGGCGGGAAGATGCGGTCGGGCCGTAGCACAGGTGTGTGTGTGCCCCGGGGAGCAGGTGCCCGGGCAGGGGGCCGGCACTGCTGTTCGCAGGGACCCAGGCATGACTAGAGCAGTAAGAGCAGCCCTTCCCCTCCTCCTGCCACTGACACAGCTCCGTGGGCCCAGGGAAGGGGAGCTTTGGGAAACAGCTCTTGGCATGAATTTCCACATTCCTGCAGATAGCACTGGCCAGGCCCCTCAAGTGACTTCAAGGACAAAAGGCACAAAGGGGAGGGGAGTGGCCAAAGGCAAGGACGGATGGACAGGCCAGTGGTGAATGGAGCAGGGGCTGAGTGCTCAGGCCTCCCAGGCCCCTGGGGCAGGGTTGGGCAGGGGCTGGACATCCCGAGGCACCGCTGGCAGCCAGACCCACTGAGATCCGAGTGGGTGCTGCTAACGCGAGCCGGTTTGTGCACAAGGCAGGAGAGACGGGTTCCAGGCGGCGGAGGGAGGGGCAGGCCCCGGACACACAGCTGGCCGAGCCGGGCCTGCAACCTGCGCTCACCCCACCTAGCCTGTCCCAGGCCCGGACGCGGGGCACCAGGCACGCCCAGGGGACCCCAAGAAAGTCCTTATAAAGTGAAAACTTCTCATGAGTCAGCCAGAGCCCAGCAGTCCAGCTCATTCACTGCAAAGGTATTTTCTTTCCGGTTCTACTCTGCAAAGTCTCTCACTGCCCTGAGGTGACATCATCGCTGGTAAACACGCTGCCTTCCGGTAAATTCCCTCTGAACTCCTTTGTTTCTGTTAAACACTCCAGACCTCGAGGGAAGCCGGCAGCCTACAAGTGCAAAGGGCACCAGACTGAGTCAGAGGCCTGGGTTCAAACCCCAGCTCAGCTCCCTCCCAGCCGCAGGACGATGGCCCAGGCGAGTCACATCTCTGGGCCTCAGTTTCTCCGTTTGTAAAACGAAGTCAGCCCTACCAGGATCCTAAAGAAACATGCAGCACTACGCAGTCATTCAAGCAGCAGGTATTTATCGGGTGCTTACTACGCGTCAAGCACCGGGCACAATGGAGATTATGGTGGTAGGAAGTGCACAGACACGCACACACGCGCGCGCACACACGCGCACACAATCAAATGAGTCCATAAATGAATATTAAAATGCAGCCGAGAGGGGCACCTGGAGGGCTCAGTGGTTGAGCATCTGCCTTTGGCTCAGGTCATGATCCCGGGGTCCTGGGATCGAGTCCTGCATCGCGCTCCCGCAGGGAGCCTGCTTCTCCCTCTGCCTGTGTCTCTGCCTCTCCCTCTATGTCTCGCATGAGTAAATAAATAAAATCATTAAAAAATAATAATAATATAAATAAATGCAGCCATGATTAGCGCTGAGCTCTATGGTGCTATAAGAGCCCGTGATGGGGGTCAACCCGGGAGGTTGGACCCAGCCTGGGGTGGGCAGGAGTGGGACGGGAAAGACCTCCCAAAGGAGCAACAACTGAGTAGGAGAGGAGACCTCCCAAAGGAGCAACAACTGAGTAGGAGAAGGGAGAGAGGCCAGGCAGAGAGAAGCTGTGAGCGAGACCCCTGCGCAGAAGCAGAAGCACGGCTTGTCCCACGCGAGAAGGGCAGCCTGCCTTGAGCACAGGGGTGAGGGGTGAGGGGAGCACGGAATCAGGGGGCTGCAGGCGCAGGAAGGTGGGAACCCCACAGTCCCTGAGGGCAGCATCCAGCTCGGGTATTCCAGGCCAGCAGCTCCCCAGTGTCTTCAAGTGACTTTGCAGAGAACAGTATGAAATATCAACGAATCAAACCGAATCTGGGGCTAAGTCGGATGCCCTGTGTATACTCGATTATGCTGCGGGCGAGAGGCAGGAGGTAGGAAAAAACCTTATCACTGAGAATATTCTCTCCCTTTAATTTTTCCGTGATTTGAAAGCACAGCATCATGATTTGATTTGGTGATAGGAATCCCCAGCCCCACGTAGAGAACAGTGGTTTTCCAGGGGAGTCCAGTAGGAGCCCAGCTAAACTCAGCAGCTGCCTTGCCCAGGACACAGCCTGCAAGGGGCCACCCGGCGGTGGCTGAGGAGGGGCAGACGGATCCTTGGGTGGCTGCCCCAAATAGACCACACATTGGTGATGGTTGCCCTGATTTCACTTTGGGAGCACAAGAAAATTGATGTCCAGGATCCTGGCGATACTTGTCTTATAAAGAACACGCTGCTTACAAGAACACATAGGGGGTAAGCTCCTTGACATTGGTCTTGGCAATGATTTTTTTTTTTTTTGATTTGACACTAAAAAGCAAAGGCAACAAAAGCAAGAATAAGCAGGTGGGATGACCTCAAACGAAAAGGGAGTTCTGCACAGAGAAGGAAACCATCAGCAAAATGAAAGGCAAACCCATGGGGCAGGAGGAACTCTCTGTAAGTCATACATGTGACAAAGGGTTAATATCTAAAATGTTAACACACAACTGAATAGGGAAACATCTGAATAGTGAAACATCCCCCAAAGAATCCAATTTAAAAATCGGCAGAGAGGGACACCCGGGTGGCTCAGCAGTTGAGTGTCTGCCTTCGGCTCGGGTCGTGATCCCGGGATCGAGTCCCGTGTAGGGCTCCCTGCATGGAGCCTGCTTCTCCCTCTGCTTGTGTCTCTGCCTCTCTCTGTGTGTCTCTCACAGATAAATAAATAAAATATTTTAAAAGTAATTGGCAGAGGAACTGACTTGACATTTTCCCAAAGAAGACATCCAGATGGCCAACAGGTCCGTGAAAAGGTGCTCAGCACCAGTCATCATCAGGGAAATGCAAATCAAAGCTACACTGAGATACCACCTCGCACCTGTCAGAATGGCTACTGTCAAAAAGACAAGAGATTACACGTGGCCAGGATGTGGAGAAGGGGAACCCTTGTGCTGTGTTGGCGGGAATGTGCATTGGTGCGGCCATTATGGAAAACAGATGGAAGGTTTTCAAGACACTAAAAATAGAACTACCCTGCAATGCAACAATCCCACTTCTGGATATTTACCCAAAGGAAACGAAAACAGGATCTCAAAGAGATGCCTGCTCTCCCATGTTCGTTGCAGCCTTATTCACAGGAGCCAAGATGTGGAAACAACCCAAGAGTCCATCAACGGATGAATGGATGAGAAGATATGATGTGTGTAGGTATATACATGAGAAAGGAGAAAAGGGCATTATTCTCTTCTTTTTTTTTAATTTAATTTATTTTTTATTTATTTTATTTATTTTAATTTTTTTATTTTTGTATATTTTTTATTGGAGTTCGATTTGCCAACATATAGTATAACACCCAGGGCTCATCCGGTCAAGTGCCCCCCTCAGTGCCCGTCATCCAGTCACCCCATCCGCCTGCCCACCTCCCCTTCCACTACCCCTTGTTCGATTCCCAGAGTTAGGAGTCTCTCATGTTCTATCATCAGAAAGGGCACTACTCTAAGGGAAATAAGCCAAACGGAGAAAGATGAATACTGCGTGGTATCGCTTATATGTGGAGTCTGAAAAGAAAGTGTCAAGCTCAGAGAAACAGAGAGTAGAAAAGTAGTTGCCAGGTGCTAGGGGGTAAGAGCACTAGAAAGAGGTGGGTTTGATTTAAAAAAAAAAAAAGAGGTGGGTAAAAGGGTACATATTCTGAGCTCTAAGATGAATGAGGTCTGAGAATCCAGTGCAAACACGGTGAATATAGTTGGTAACACTGTACCATATAATTGAGATTTGCTGAGAGTAGAACTTGAAGGTTTTCACTATATATATATGTATAATTTTCACTGTATATATATGTGTGTGTGTGTATATATATACATACACACACTTAGTGATGGATGAGAGGATTAATTAACTGGATTAGAGGAATCCTACATATATCTAATACTCACATTATACACTTTAAACATATTATCGTTTTATTTATTAATAAGGCTGAAAAACAGTCTGCCGAATAGTGACCTCACATTGGGCGGGTTTTGATGCTTTAGTGCCTGTCATCGTGACCCAGGGAGGATCGCCCAGAAAGCCAAGGCCACCTGCTTCCCCCTGGCCTTCGCAGCCTGGTGTTTAGCACAGGGAGACAGGGGCCGAAATTGCCCGAACCACTTCGTGAATATTAAATATTGAACTATCTAGAAGTTTTATTGCTGTCTCTAAGACTGTGGTGGTTTTTAAGGGAAGAGTGATGTAGATAATTCGGGTCTTTCTCTCAAAAGTGCTGAACTACAGGGCTACAGATGAGGACATTTCTCCCCCATTCAGCACAAATGGGATCGTTCAATATCACTCCTTCTAGAGACAGAGAGGTGGAAGAAGGAAGGGAAAGGGAAAGCAAAGCGGATGTCCTCAAGCGTCTCTGCACATCCTTGCTGTGCCCAGCCCCGTGTTTAGCCTGGGTCCCCCAGAGAATAGCAAGTGAGGCATCCGAGGTCTGAGATAATAATAAAATAAGACAGGTGCACGGACGACGGTTGTAAGCATGATATAAGCAATCGGTAGTGGAAGAAGACTCTGGGCAGGGCATAGATGCCACAAATGACCCTCTGGGACTGACGTGGGCCAGCCAGTCTGGTCTGGACACTGGTGACCTGACTTCCAACCTCGGTCTCCTGTTTTGTCATTTGGGCAAGTTCCCACTCTGCTTTGAGCCTCAGTTTTCTTGGCTGTGAAGTGGGCCACCAATAGGCACGAGTATTGAGGGAGATGAGGTATGCAAAGAACACTGCCACCAGTGCAGCCCTCAGGGGTAGAGACAAATGTGGACTGTGGGCATCTGGGGCGGTTTCTCCTGCGGGTTTGGCACAAGTCCTTAGAAGCAAAGGCAGGACTGAACAGGTGGCGCCTAGTGCCCACAGTGGATGCTCTATAAACACAGGTAAGGCTAGTTCAATGGTCCTTGGTGATGGTGGTGGAGGTGGCTACTCCCTTTGAAGAATGATTTATTTTGAATGAGAGCTGATCATAGACTTAGCCACTTCCTGCCTCAGTTTATTCAAACTTCAGCCAAGCCCTGGTTTAAATAAAGGTCACCAGGAAATGATTTCACTCCTATTGGCTTCACGTTTCACTGAAACCCATAAAGCCATTCATGCACCATTAGGGACCGGTAAAAGAAGGTAACTAAAGCCCTGACAGCACTACAAACACTGATCCAAGGCTGCCCCCTAAAGAAGTCACCTGTGGTTTTAATATAATTTAGATACAGAGATCTTGACAGGAGAGTTCTTTACATTAGAAACGACTAGAAGAGATTAAGTGTCCAACAATAGAATGGTTAAATAGAATTCGGCAGAGACGCAGTCTAATGTTTCTGGATCAGAAGGTTTTCTAATCATGAGATGGGGAAAAAGAGTTGGTGGGGGGAAAATATACAAAATTATATATTTATAATATGACTCCAAATCTGTGCTTTCAACACTCGTGCAAGGAGCTTATTTCATTCTGCCCTGTGTTGCCGTTAACTGGTTGTCTATCTGCCCCCACCCCCTCAAATTAAACTCCCAGAGGACCACAAGAGTGGACTTGTCGATGGATTGGAAGAAACGACAGATGGGTGTGTGGATTATTGGAAAATCTGAATGGTTCATTTAAAAATAACAGTTAATAGCTTACATTTATTGCGTACTCACTATATGCCAAATCCCAAACCAAGCTCTTCACACATTTGTCACTTATTCCTTACAACTCTACTACGGGAAGGTGATATGGGTTAGTTATCAGTGTTCCCAGATTGTGATCCCTTGGAATCAACAGCATCAACATCACCTAGGAATTTGCTAGAAAGCCAACCTCGAGGGTTTCCACTCACACCTACTAAAGCAGAAACTCTGGGAGGTGGGGGCCACCAATCTGTGCTCTACCAAGCTCTCTGGGGGATCCAGATGCATGCTCAAGTTTGAGAAGCCCTGGACTAGGGTTGACATGCAGCCCGTGTTCCTCAAGGACAGCCTTGGAGTCAAGGCATAACAATTGCATCCCAGCCCAATCACACTGAGGCCAAAACCCAGCCTTAGTCTGGTAAAGTCAGATTTATCAATCCATTGCTACGGGGAAGAGCACACACTGGAGGAACCAAACAAAAGAAAAAACAGAGGTACTATAGAACTTTGGAGAAGGGTGGAATTTAAACGAAGCAGTGTTTTCACCTCAAAGCAAAGCAGGACCATGTTGAAAGGGATCAAGATCAAGTCTGGGCCATAAGTGGACTCAGAGTCCTGTCTCCTTGGAAACGACAAGGTTGAGACAGCCACAATGTGGTGTGTTCAGAAACCCCTTATCTGGAGCCCTGCGCTTGGGCTGGAAATGGGTCTGTTTTTCTGTGTCAAAGTGACTTAGATATTCAGGGCAAAGGTGGGCCGTTTCACTCTTACCTCCCGTTCTTCCTCCAAACTCCTGCTGATAAAATTTCGAGCAGCAGCACTGTTTCAGGGAGTCTGTGCTCTCAGAAAGCGGTTTCTCAGCGCGTCCCTGAAAGACATGAGTTGTTACGTTATACAGCTGCAGAGGGTCCTGCTGCAAGGGACCACTCTTTCCTGGTTCTTGGCAGCTGGCCTTCTGTGTGTCTGCCTTTCCAGACGGACATATGGCCACAGATCTGTACTTCCTCAGTCCCAGTTCATTTCACTCTCTCAGCCACAAAGTGTTAAATGAATTCACACTCTTAAAGTGCCTGGATAGTGCCTGGCAGATAAGGAACATAAATGATCATTTTATATTACGTAGAATATAAGCTAATAGAAATAAAAGATAGTGTATAAAATATGGCATGCGATCAATATGAATATGAGTTACTTAAAGTAGTCGGGGTTTGGGCTAGATAGAAAAAGGAGAAAGGGTTTTTCCCTTCTCTTCAGGCAAGACTAGGGAACCAGAAAGCATCTCAGGCCTCTGATTGCAAAAAAAATAAGACTAGGGTAAGAAAGACCCTGGGTTCTAGTTCCAGGCATGCCAAGAAGGAGAAGCATTTACTGAATGTTTGTTCTGGGCTGGGTTCAGAGCTGTGCCATTCGCCCTACAAACTGAGTTACCGTGATTTTCCCTGTGAAGGGAGGTTAGGGTAGTTGTGTCAATGCATTTGGCTCATCGGTGGTGGAGCTAGGATTCAAACCCAGCCACAGCTAGGTGTGGGACCATTCATAAATCACTTGCACTGTGGGACCTTTTGGTTTTCCGTTTGTAAAATGGAGGAGATACAGCAAAAAAGCTCCTTCTCATGCCAATATTCTCTCTATAATTAAAACTCAGTGATGACTCCCCACCCCCAGAAAAAGGACATACTTGAATGGATAATGGTACAAGGATAGTCATCATGCATTCTTTATAATATCAACAATGGGAAGTAACCAAAATACTGAACAATAGGTATTGATTAAGTAAATTATAATATATCCACATAGTGGAGTATGGAGTGGAGTGCAACCATTACAAATGAAATCATTGGAATCTATCATGAACATAAAGATTTCATGATATACTGTTCATATATTCATAATATTTGGTGAAAAAAGATAGTTTAAAAGCAATGTATATCATCTACAGATTCAATGGAATCCTTATCAAAATCTCAGTAACATTTTCACAGAAATAGAAAAATCCATCCTACATATTGCATATTTGAAAGTTGCTAAGAGAGTAGATCTTAAAAGTCCTCATCACAGGAAAAAAAATTGTTTAACTATGTATGGTGGCAGATGTTAACTAGACTTACTGTGGTGATCATTTTGCAATATGTACAAATATTGAATCACATCATATGCCTAAAACTAATATAATGTTTTATGTCAATTATACCTCAATTTTTAAAAAAAGAAAAAAAGAATGCCATTTATGCAGAATTTTAAGGACCTAAATAGCTAAACAATCTTGAAAAAAAAGTACAAAGTTGGAAGTCTCACATGTCCTGATTTCAAAACTTACTGCAAGCAATCAAAATAATATGATAATCAAAATAATATAATACTGGTAATAATATGATAATATGGTAATCAAAATAATATGATACTGGCATAAAGACTGACATATAGACCAAGGGAAGAGAAAGGAGAGTCCAGAAATAAACCTACACTTCTATAGTCAAATAATTTTCAACAAAAATGCCAAGACCACTCAATAGGGAAAGTAACCTTTTCAGCAAATGATACTGAGGAAACTGGATATTCACATTCAAAAAATAATAATAAAGTTGAACCCTTACTTAACACCATATACAAAAATTAATTGAAAAATGGATCAAAGACCTAAGTGGAAAAGCCAAAATGATGAGACCTTTAGAAGAAAATATATGGGAAAATCTTTACAGCATTAGATTTGGGAATGATTTATTGGATATGACACCAAAAGTACAAGCAACAAAAGAAAGAATAGATTATTTGCACTTTAGCTAAATTAGAAACTTTGTTCATCAAAAGACACCACTAACAGAATAAAAAGGCAATACATACAATGGAAGAAAATATTTGAAAATCATGTATTTGATAAAGGTTGAATATCCACAATATATAAAGAACTCTCATAACTGCACAGCACAAAAACAAATAATCTGATTTTAAAATAGGCAAAATGAGCAGACATTTCTCCAAAGAAGATATTACAAATGGCTAACAAGCATAAGAAAAAATACTCAATGTCACTAATCATTAGGGAAATGCAATCAAAACCTTATTAGATACCACTGCATACCTATTAGTATTGCTATTTTCAAAAGCCAAAACATAATACGTGTTGGTGAGGATGTGTGAAATCAGAACACTTGTGCATTGCTTCTGCAGCTGCTGTGGAAAATAGTGTGGTGATTCCTTAAAAAATTAAACAAAATCACCCTGTGATCCAGAAATTCTACTTTGGGGTATATACAAAAAAAAAAAAAAAATTGAAAGAGATACCTAGGGATGCCTGGGTGGCTCTGCCTTTGGCTCAGGGCATGATCCTGGGGTCCTGGGATCAAGTCCTGCATCAGGCTCCCCACAGGGAGCCTGCCTCCTGCTCTGCCTATGTCTCTGCCTCCTTCTTTCTCTGTGTCTCTCATGAATAAATAAATAAAAATAAAATCTTAAAAAAAAAAAAAAGAAAGCAATACCTATAGGCCTATGTTCATAGCAGCATTGGTCACAAAAACAAAAAGGTGGAAGTAACCCCAATGAGAAACGACCCAAGATAGATACACAAAATGTGGGATAGACATACAATGGAATAACATTATTCAGACCTAATGTGAAGTTCCATGTGCTACAATATGAATAGAACTCGAGGACATTATGCTAAGTGAAATATGAAAGTCACAAAAGGACAAATAATTGTATAATTCCCCTTACATGAGGTACCTAGAGTAGTCAAATTCATAGAATCAGAAAGTAGAATTGAGGGTTGCCAGAAGCTGGGAGAGATAAAAATGTTGTTTAATGGGTACACAGTTTCAGTGGGGGAAGATGGAAAGTTCTGGAGATGGACAGTGGTGATAGTTGCAACAGCGATGTGAATGTACTTAATGCCACAGAGCTGTATACTTAAGATGGTTAAAATGGTAAACTCATGTGTGATTTTTCTTAATGTTATAGTATTTTTTTTTAAGATTTTATTTATTTATTCATGAGAAACACAGAGAGGAGAGAGAGATGCAGAGACACAGGCAGAGGGAGAAGCAGGCTCCATGCAGGGAACCTGACGTGGGACTGGATCCCGGATCTCCAGGATCACACCCTGGGCTGAAGGCGGCGCTAAACCCCTGAGCCACCAGGGTTGCCCCTCATGTGTGTTTTACATAAAGTATACCTCAAATTATCCCATTTAAAAAATTTTAATGTATATATTTAAATGTATATGAAAGGATATATCTACAATGTTAATTATCTCCTGTTAGTAGATTATCAGTGTTTTGAGATATTATCTTCTTTTCTAAATACTTATGATGAGCTTAGTTTTGTTGTATAATAAAATAAAATCCTGAAAAACTGTAATGAGCAAGATTTCTAGTAATATAACATGAGGCCTTAGTAATTCTCCTCCATGGAAAAACAAGTATAAAACTGAACAAAATTATTTTGCTAACAAAGCACTGGAAATGACCTAAGGCAGGTAACAACTTGACTAGTCTTTACCAGGAAAAATCACTACTGAGGCTAGGAAAAGAGAATTTGTGACCTTTATGCCTGGGGGTGTTTGGGTTTCTCCCAGTACAGGCAGCAACAACCCACATCTTCACTGGCCAAAGGTGTTGGACACGGTTGGAGGGTTGTAGCAGAGAGATTGTGAAAGTGAAAGAGCCAGTTGGTGGCTAATTTCTGTATCAACTTGACTGGGCTAAGGGATGTCCAGATAGCTAGTAAAACATTATTTCTGGGTGTGTCTGCAAGGGTGTTTCCAGAAGGGATTAGCGTTTGAATAGACTGAGTAAAGGAGATTTTGTCCTCACATCATCCAATCCATTAAGGGCCTGAACAGAACAAAAAGGCAGAGGAAGGATGAATTTGCTCTTTTTGCCTGAACTGGGACATCCATCTTCTCTTGCCCTCAGGCAGCAGACTCCTGGTTCTTAAGCCTTTGAACTCAGACCAGAATGTACACCATCAGCCCCAATTCTCAGGCCTTTGGACTTAGATTTATACCATCAGCTCCCCCTGGTTATCAGACCTTCAGGTTTGGACTGAATTGCATCGTTGGCTTTCCTGGTTCTCCAACTTGCAAGTGGCAGACTGTGGGACTTCTCAGCCTCCAAGACTTGTTGAGCCAACCCTCGTAATACATCTTCGCTTATTTATCTGTATCTATATATCTTGTTTTCTTTCTCAGGAGAACCCCGACTAATACACCATAGAAAGGTGAAGATAACAAATTCCTCATACATCTTAGGCTGTATGCTAAGCTAAGCATAAATGTGGAGAGCCTAAAGAACTCAAAGGAAATTGAAAGCCTAGGGACACTTGAACACTTTCTCTTTCTTCTTAGCTTACCTGAAACTAGAACCTTTGAATGAGCTCCTCAAACCACCCAGAGCTCACGTAGCACAGAATTTATTTATTTATTTTTTTAAAGATTTTATTTATTTACTCATGAGAGAGAGGCAGAGACACAGGAGGAGGGAGAAGCAGGCTCCATGCAGGGAGCCTGATGTGGGACTTGATCCCAGGACTCCAGGATCACGCCCTAGGCTGAAGGCAGGCATTAAACCCCTGAGCCACCCAGGGATCCCCCAATAGCACAGAGTTTAAATCCTCATTGGCTTGAGATGGCCTAAGCATAACATTTGCCCAATCGTTGGTTGACCTTGAACTATTCAGACACAGAAGAGACCCCTAGGGAGCCAACTAAAAATAGAAAAAATTTAAAAAATGTATCTTAGCAGAAACATTAGCAGCTTCATACTGTGGGAGAGACAATTTGCAGTTTGAGTCCAGGTAAGGCCTTTGTTTTTGTTTTTAAAGATTTTATTTTTAAGTAATCTCTACACCCAACATTGGGCTCAAACCTGCAATCCTAACATCAAGAGTCACACACTCAAAAAAAAAAAAAAAAAAAAAAAAAAGAGTCACACACTCTATGGACCAAGCCAGCCAGAGTCCAGGTAAGTTAATTGCTTAATGAAAACAAAAAAAGTAACAACTTCAGGAAAGACAAATAATCTAGAGTTGCCACAGTATATTATCTACAGTGTCCAGTTTTCAGCCAAAATTACTATACACACACAAAAAAAATTACTATACACATACAAAAAACAGGTAGGTGTGACCCATATCAGGACCAAAAATAAAACAACAACAACAACAACAAAAATAGCAGTAAATAGAAACTAAGCCCAAAAGTTACCTATAGATGAAAAACTCCAAAAAAGCTATTATAAATATGTTCAAAGAACTAAAAGAATATATTCAAAGAATAAGGGACTATATACTAGAAGGAAGTGAACAAATAGGAACTCTCAACAGAGGAAACAATACTTAAAAATCAAATAGAAATTCTAGAGCTAAAAAGTACAATAACTGAAAAAGAATGTGTGGAGGCCGAGAAAACTAAGGCCATTCCACCTCAAGTTTAGCATTAGCACAAGTACAGCCATCTTAGGCCCCTGTGAATAAGAGCTGAACTTTACAGGAAAAACTGCACAATGTCCTTGACAGGGAATCCCATATCAGAAAGACAACAGAGCTCAGAATGCCCTCAGCAGAGAATCCCATATCAGATCTTAAGAAACTCCCCCACCCTTTCCCCCATATTGGAATGGAAAAAAATTCCTCCACCCCTTCTGAAAATCCCCCAGACGAGCCCATAAAAAACCCAGCTGTAACCCACTTCGGGGTCCAAGCCCCTGCTCTGCTGTGTGGAGTATACTATACTTGGACCCAAGCTCGAGCTTATAAATAAAACCTCGTGTACTTGCATCGGTGTCGGCTCCTTGGTGGTTTCTCAGATTCGCAATCTTGGGCAGAACAAATGTAAATCTACAAGATGGGCTCAAAAGTAGATGTGAGAAAATAGAAGAAAGAAACAATGAACTTGAAGATAAATCAGTAGAAATTCTCCTGACTGAAAACCAGAGACAAAAAGATTAAGAAAAATCAACAGAATCTCAGAAATCTGAAAGATAATATCAAGCATTCCAACTTATGCTTAACTGTAGCCCAAGAAGGAGAGAGAAGAGAGAAGCGAGCCAAGAAATATTTGACATATAATGGCCAAAATCTTCCCAAATTTGGTGAAAAACATCGACCAACAGATCTACAAAACTCAACAACAAAGCTGAACACAAGGGGTCAAGCCTAGATACATCACAGTCAAACTGCTGAAAGACAAAGACAAAATCTTGAAAGCAGCAAGACAAAAATGACACATCACATATAGAGGACTAATAATATGATAAGTAGCTGAAATAGAAATGATGGAGACCAGAAGATGTTGTACTGGCACATTCAAAGTGATGAAAGAAAAACTAAAAAAAAAAAAAAAAAAAAAAAAAAAAAAAAAAACTTGTTGACAAAGAATTCTCTATCTAGTAAGAGTATCCTTCAAAATAAGGATGAAATAAAGACATTTGCAATAAAAAAAAAAACTGAGCAAATGTGTTGCCAGCAGATCTGCATTACAATAAAAAATAAAGGAAAAATGGATTAAAACCTTTCAACAAAAGGGATAAGGGAAATGCCACCTAATCCCGATCCACAGGTTAAAGAGCACTGAAATTGGTGATAATGTGGCATATTTTTCATTTTGCTCTCTTAATTTCATTAAAAGATATATGACTGCTGAAAGAAAGAATTAACACACTGGGTTTATAACAAATATGGGTGTAATATATGACAACAATAACTCAAAGGAAGGTGGGTGCAAACAGGCTAGTGCAGAGTTGGTAGAAGTCGGTTATTATTTACTTGAATTAGATTGCAATGAGGTAAGGATTCATATTGTAGCGCCCACAATAATCACCATAACCCACAAAAATATTGAAGAGAATTAAAATCATACATTAAAGGAATTATTTAACACCAAAGCAGGAAGCTTAGAAGAAAGAGAGAAATAACTAAGAGACAAGTAGAAAACAAACAGCAAAATTGCAGACCAACTCTAACCAGGTCAGTAATACAATAAATATGAATGGGTTAAACCTGCCGGCAAAAGGCAGCGATGCTTTAGACTGAATTAAAAAGCAAGATCCAACTATAAACTGTGCACAAGAAAGTAAAATGATGGGAAAGGGTATCCCATGCAAATGCAAGCATGAGAGGGCTGTACTGACCGTATTAATAACCAACAGAATAGGCTTAAAGATAAGGAGTACAAGATAGGAGATGACAAAGAGACAAGCAAAGATTAATACAATAGAAAACAGGAGAAAATCAATGAAACTAAAAGTTCGTTCGCAGTAAAAATCAATAAAATTGATAAACCTTTAGTTAGGCTGATCAACACAAAAGAGAAAGGAGTCACAAACTACCAATATCAATACTGGCTAATGAAATCAAATTGGTAATTTAAAATCTTCCCTCAAAGGAAAGGGCAGGTTCAGATGACTTCACTGGTGAATCCTATCAAATATTTCAGGAAGAGGGGCACCTGGGTGGCTCAGTGGTTGAGCATCTGCTTTTGGTTCAGGACGTGATCCTGGGGTCCTGGGATCGAGTCCCGCATCTGGCTCCCTGCATGGAGCCTGCTTCTCCCTCTGCCTGTTTCTCTGCCTCTCTCTCTCTCTCCGTGTCTCTCATGAATAAATAAATAAAATCTTTTAAAAAAATAAAAAAAAAAAAAACAAATACCACACCTGACTATTCCAGGTGTGAGTAAGGATGTAAAAAACTAGTACCCTATGCATTGCTGGTGAGAATGCCAAATGGTATAGCTACTTTGAAAAATAGCCTGATGGGTTTCTTTTTTTTATATATATATATACACATATTTTCTTTTTTCTTAAGTTTTATTTATTTAAGTAATCTCTACATCCAGTGTGAGGTTCGAGCTCACAACTCACAACCCCAAGATGAAGAGTTCAAACTCACACACACCCCCAACTTAGCTAGACAGGTGCCCCTTGATGGGT
Source organism: Nyctereutes procyonoides (assembly GCF_905146905.1). Lineage (NCBI taxonomy): Eukaryota > Metazoa > Chordata > Mammalia > Carnivora > Canidae > Nyctereutes > Nyctereutes procyonoides. The sequence goes on from NW_026575052.1 coordinate 5,995,811, forward strand.
TTCTTAAAAAGCACTTTATCTCATGATCTAGTAATTCTAGTCCTAAAATCTACCTTAGCAAACGGAAAACATCTACGTGCACGCAGAGATTTGTATGCCAACGATCACAGCCACATTACTCATAATCCCCCCAAAACTGATCCAGTGCAAATGCCCTTCAACAGGCAAACATTGAACAAAAAGCGATACAGCCTTCTGATCGGAATACTATTCAGCAAAGAAAAGGAACAGCCTACGGATACAAGCTCCAATGTGGAGGAGCCTCCAAAACATTATACTAAGCAAAGAAACTAGGCACCAAAGATCACATACTGACTGATTTCATTTATATAAAATTCTAGGAAAAGCAAATCCACAGTGTCAGGAATTACATCAGCATTTATCAGTATTTGCAGTGTTTATCCACAAAGGGGTACAAGGGAATTTGGGGGTGTTGGAAGCGTGCCAAACCTTGACCACGGATGTGGATACACAGTTGTGTGTATTTAATGACATTCGCTGAACGAGGCGTTTTAAAAAGAGTCAAGTTCATGGAGTATAAAATTATAAAAGCTGTCAAAGAACCTCGGGGACAAGGAGCAGCGCTCTGACCCATACCCACATCTGGCTCCACGTCGTGCACCACACACCGCCAACCTTCTGGGCAGGGTGGCTGGGAAGGTGAGGGCCGTGGAGACGGGGCCCAGGCCAGCGGGCCAGAAAGGCATGTGACCCAGTCACTGCAAAGCAATGCAATGAGGCTTCATGAGCGTCCCCAGTGCTGTGGGCATGCCAGGGAGGGAGCTGTCAACCACTCCCAGGCGGGGACAGGCCTCCTTGGAGCCCAGATGGTGGGGACAGTGGGCACAGTGGGGACAGTGGAGACATAGACCTGTTGGCTGCTCTTCCCAGCACCCGCCAAAGCACCAGAGTGCCATCTTTTCTCTTTTAATTCAAGTGAATTCAAATTAATCTTGCCTGGAGAGTTTCTTCATACCTCTTGGAACGATTAGGGTCTCCCCCAGGGTGTTGCCCCACTGGATTGGGCCTCTGTCTAAACGCTGAGGGTCTCCTTGGTGACATCTCTGGATGCTGATCTGATCCCAGTGGGGTGGGGGCAGGGTAGGTAGCAAGAAGGAGAGTGTTGCGGGTGGAGAGAACCACCTGTCCTAGGGCCCCGCAGTGTGACGAGAGCATAGTTAGCAATGACCTAAAGGAGCCACCAAGCCCGGTGATGCAAACTGCAGTTTCCAAGGGCAGAGCAGAGTCTTGTGAGGTTATTCAGCCCCATTAGCATACCTAATTGTCCCTAAGGGCGTTGCTCTGTCCCCGTTCCTTGGGCAACCCCTTGAGGGCAGAGCTTGTGCTTCACATGGCTTCCTTATTGGTCTGCAAAGGTCGGAAGGAATGTTTATTGCAAGCCTACTGTGTACTTTATGGCCATGATAGCAGGCAGTCCTTATATGGTAGCTTATTTCATTGTCCCTGCTTCAGAATAAGGAAGCTGAGGTCCAAAGAGGTGAAGTGACTTGCCTAAAGTCACACAGAGGCAGAGCTGGGATTCAAACCACAGTCTGGGGACACCTGGATGGCTCAGTGGTGGAGCATCTATCTGCCTTCGGCTCAGGTTGTGATCCCGGAGTCCTGGGATCGAGTCCCACATTGGGCTCCCCGCAGGGAGCCTGCTTCTCCCTCTGCCTGTGTCTCTGCCTCTCTCTGTGTCTCTCATGAATAAATAGATAAAATCTTTAATAACAAACAAAAACCCACGGTCTAAAAAAAAAAAGAAAACCCGCGATCTGCCTTGCCCGAGCCCTAGCACCCCCCTCTAGTCCCGTACCAAGAGCTAAGAGGTGTTCAAAAGTCCTGGTGGTGTCAGGGCATGGCTGGGCCTGGCCTATTCATCAGGCTCATTCCCTGAATCCCAGCACCCAGGAGAGGGGGCAGGAGGCAGGCAGCCTGAGGTCAGAGCCTCCCGGTCCCCGTGGCTCCCTGCCTCAGGTCCCCTGGGTGCTAGGGAAGGCAAGATTATCTCAGGTGTGACTAAGGCTTGAAAGATGTACTGAAAGTAAGATCCAGTGACTAAGAGGAAGGAAGGGGTGTCCTCGGCCTACCCACCCTTGCCCCACTCAGCCATTTCCCGATTCTCTCTACTGGTTTGACTGAGTTGATGGGAGAGAGGGAGGAAAAGAGGGGTGGACCTCCAGGCCCCAGGTGCAGGGAGCTGGCTGGGCAGGAGCAGGACATGGTTGCAACAGCCTCCCTGCCTCCTGCCCTGCCCCGTACCGCCCAGCCCCTTGGGGCTCCCCTTCACCCCAGGACAAAGCCCAGCTCCCCACCCTGACATTTTGCTGCCCGGGTTTCTAGGATCAGTCCCCACGGATCCCCACCTCACAACCTACTTCTCCCCAAAAATGCCTTTCCAAGCCCCATTTCACTTGGTCTTTGGCTGTGCCCGTCCCCCCGTCACCTCAACATCTGCTTCTGTTTTCTTTTTTTTTTTTTAATAAATTTTTTTTTTTTTTTTTATTTATGATAGTCACAGAGAGAGAGAGAGAGAGGCAGAGACACAGGGAGAGGGAGAAGCAGGCTCCATGCACCGGGAGCCCGATGTGGGATTCGATCCCGGGTCTCCAGGATCGCGCCCCGGGCCAAAGGCAGGCGCCAAACCGCTGCGCCACCCAGGGATCCCTGCTTCTGTTTTCCATGTATCAATGTTCGACTCTTAAAATCCTCAAACAAGGGGCCCCTGGCTCAGTGGCTGAGCATCTGCCTTTGGCTCAGGTCGTGATCTTGGGGTCCTGGGATCTAGTCCTGCATCGGGCTCCCTGCATGGAGCCTGCTTCTCCCTCTGCCTGTGTCTCTGCCTCTCTCTGTGTGTCTCTCATGAATAAATAAATAAAATCTTAAAAAAAAAAATCCTCAAACAAGCCCCTGTGGTCACCAGACTGATCTGGGGTGCTCTGGCCAGGACCGCTGGCATCTTCAATCACCTTGCCGAGGGCCTGGCCTGGCTCTTGGGTGACGGTGGTAAACCCCATGCTAAGTCCTCCTTGGAATGCCCTTCACCATCTCAGGCAAAGTCAGTCCTCCCACCCTGTGACCTCTTGCCACGAAGGACCCACAGACGCACCGTGGCGCTTAGGCCAAGGAGTCAGGGTAACTTGTGCCTGGGATGGTCTTCCCATCAGATTGTGAGCCTCCTGCCTTAGAAGGTTCCCAGGATACAGGGATATATTTGGATGTGGATGGGGGTGTGGGGGGGCAAATAAAGGGAGGAAGGGAAAGAGGGAGGGAGGGAGGCACCCAGCACGCTGCCCACACCTTAAGCAAAAAGAAAACCGATTCTGGGTCCCTCTGTTTGCTTAAAGGGGAATTTAACATTTTCACTAAATTTTAAATTAAGGACATTTCAGAAAGGAAACACATGGCTGCGTTTACCATCAGAGCAGTGATATGTGCTTGTGGGTTTGGTTTTTTTTTTTTTTTTCTAGAATGAGAGTTGGCAAATTTCTTCTGTATAAAGGGCCTAAATAATTTAGGTTTGGGGGCTCACATATGTTCCGTCTAATATACTCTTCTGGTTTTTGTTTGTTTTTACAACGCCTTCGGGATGCACAAGCCATTTCTAGCACATGGGCTGTAGGCAAACAGGCCCCAGACTGCATGTGGCCTGCAGGCTGGAGGTTGCCAAACCCCGTCCTGCACAACAGCCCAGTAAGATGCAGGTAAGAAAGGAAAAGGTGCCTGTAAACCTTCATCCAGAAGCAACGGCTCTCTGAGATTTTGGTGTGCTTCACTCTGGACTCGTCCTGGCTGGTCCTATTCTATGTATCTGACAAAGGAGGATGATATTCTCCATACTATTTAATCACTGGATCTTTCTTTTTATTTATTTTTTTAAAAGATGTTATGTATTTATTCATGAGAGACCCACAGAGAGGCAGAGACACAGGCGGAGGGAGAAGCAGGCTCCCTGCGGCAGGACTCGATCCCAGGACCCCAGGATCACGAGCTGAGCCAAAGGCAGATGCTCAACCGCTGAGCCACTCAGGCATCCCTGGATCTTTCCTTTTAACAAAACAACGTGGCCCGGGGTCCACGCTGCTGGATACGGATCTAGGACACCATTCCCACGGCTGTGTGGTCCCGCGTCATCTGCGTCTCACCGGTTCTTTGACATATTTACTGAGGGCACACAAATTACTGCCTCCGAGTCCTCACTCACCTTCTTAAGAGACAGAAAAAGACAAATAGAGGGATGGATCTTGGTGACCCAGGTCCAAGGCTCCCCTCCCACAGCAGACGCGAAGAAGCGCTTCTGGCGGATGGTTTTATCACACATTTGCTCTCACCTACTTCTTGCCAGCGACGGCTGGGAGTAGCGGGTGGCGCTGACGCACAGAAGCAGCACCGACGGGCACCTGCTTTGATCCCGAGGCCTGGCCCACGAGTGGACGCAGTCGGGACGCCCGTCTCATGGGAGCCGGGTGCAGGTGACACAGCGGCCCTCGGGCACAAAGCAATTCGACGGTCTTTGGAGCCAGACACCTGTCACCCAGCATTTATCCTGCACTGGGGCAGCCGCTATTTAGAAGCTCCTGGAGACGCAAGTCCTCGCTGCCCTGGTGGGTGTTGGGTGCCCTGGCAGACGCGGCCTCCGAGGTCGGGAGACCGGAGCCTTCCATGTGTCTAAGGTACCGGGTAGCAGGAGGCGAGCCACGGGGGACAGGGGGCTGTGCTCGTGACAACCATACACAGTCACCTGTCACCACCGTAGCCTGGCTTCGGGGCCCCGCCTTCCTGTCTCCCATTGCCTTCAAGCCTCGGGGATCAGCCCACTTTGCAGGTGAGGGACCTTAAAGCACGGAGCAGTCGGGCTACTTGCCCAAGGTCACACAGTCGGGGACTGGGAGAGCCGGGCCCTGAGCCTGTGTCTGGCTCAGAAGCTGGTGCTCTCTCCTGCCGTGTGGGACAGGGAGAGCCACGGGTCGGGGGGTGGGGACTGGAGCCCACCCTCCTCTGAGATGCTTCTCGGCCTCGGTTGGCCTGAAGCCCCATCTATTCTTTTTTTTTTTTTTTAAGATTTTATTTATTTATTAGAGACACAGAGAGGCAGAGACACAGGCAGAGGGAGAAGCAGGCTCCATGCAGGGAGCCTGACGTGGGACTCGATCCCAGGTCTCCAGGATCAGATCCTGGGCCAAAGGCGGTGCCAAACCGCTGAGCCACCCGGGCTGCCCCTGAAGCCCCATCTATTTGAGGGGTGCCTCCCACTCCCCTCCGTCCTCAGGGCGACATAGGGCTGGCATGGTGCCCGAGCCGAGCATGGGGGACATAGTGGACCAGGGGCACGGAGGCCCGAAACAAGGGAAGGACAGCGGCAACTAGGAGAAGCACCTGCTGCTTCCCGGGACCCGGAGCCCTGGGCTCGCCAAGCCCATCTCCTCCTTCTGCCCCCCGTCCCCCCTGATGACCGTGACCGCATCCAGCTGGGCTTCCTGCCACCTGCCCCCATCCTGCCGCCAGCATCACTGCCCTAAAACCTGAATGGGGCCAAGTCTCTCCCGCACCTCGACTCTCTCCTCGGTCCCCGCTGTCCTGGCCTGAGCTCCTGCTGTGACGTGAGCCTTCTTCCTTCCAGAGCTCTATGCTCAGCTCTGCCCAGGCTCTCCCTGAAACCTGCTCGTGCTCCCCTAAACTTGTCTCCAGGCCTTTGTACATGTACAGAGGGACTCTGATGGATGCTGTTCCTCTGGGTAATCCACCCCCTCCCCTTTTCCTGGCAGCTTCTGGAACATCCTTCAAGATTCACATCCAGCATCACCTTCCCTGACCTCCGGGCAGCAGGGTGCTGCCCCCTGAGCACACCCGCACGGCTGAGCGCCAATGGTCTGGTGCCTGGAAATCTCTGTGTGCACATCTCCCCAGGCCCACGGGCCGTCCTCATCTTCACACCCTGGTGCCCACATCGGAGCCCAGCCCAGAGTCAACACTGGGTAAGGACAACTGACCACCTGCCCAGGGTCCCGGCCCACGTGCCCACTGGGGTGGAGCCGGGGTGCCAGTGGGAACTGGGCAGGCCGGGCAAGAAGGCGCTTGTCTGAGCACCAAGCCAAGGGGTGACCTCACTTGCTGACTCGACCTCGCAAACATGAAGGTGGGGGCCGCCCTCCTAGGGAGGGGTGGCGCCTGGGACAGCTTTAACAGGCAAGGTGCATGCTTGGCGGCCAGAAAGCAAGGCGATGAGTCAGGGCAGGGGAGACGCCTTGCCCTAAAAAGGGAACAGCTTCCCTCCGTCAGGTCCATGCCGAGCATATTACACTCATTAAAAGAAAAAGAAAAGAAATAGGAGGGAAAAGGCTCAAACCCCACAGCTGGCGCTTTTCCTCGGAGGTAATTAACGATCACTCGTAAAGAACGGATGACACCATCCCTGGTTGGAGCCCAAAAACAAGAGCCCCAGGTGTGTGCCAGGTGGAGGGCCCTGAACCCAGCCCAGGCCTGCCGTGCCAAGGACACCACCCCGCCCTCCGGACTCATCCCTCACCCCCCGTCCGTCATTCCCCAAACATCTGCCCCCTCCCAGCCCCCCGGGCGGGCTTTGTGAGGCCTCTGTACCTCCGAGGCAGATGGTGGCTTTCCTACCAGCGCACCTGAAAATGGGGTTCAAACGGCTCCCCCGTCCTGTGCCCCTGCAGTGTCCCCGGCTCTGCTGGCTGTCTCGGGAACAGCAGAACCGCCAGGCGGGCCCTGGTGACCTGATTATGCAGGTGGAGAAACAGAAACCGGGGGACGGGGGGCGGAGGAGGGGGCTCAAGGTTAGTCCCTGGTCAGCGGCAGCGCAGGGGACAAAGGTCCTGTCTTTCCGCCGGACAGCACGGGCCCCACGGCATCATCCTTTTGGAAGAAGGGACAGCGTTGATTGCCCTTCCCAGGCAAGGGCTATTCCGAGAGCCCCTACAGGACCCGCAGCGAGGACACAGATGCAGTGGGTGCCCGCAGCAGAAGAGCGGCCAGCCACCGGGTGACGCGGGTGATGACACAGCCGCAGGATCCCCAACGAAGCCAGGCTGGGAACTCTGGCCCTCTAGAGGCTCTCCGGCCACCACATCCTGGGAGCCAGCCTGCCTCCTTGGGAGGCCCCCAGGGGGACAGGAAATCCCTGCAGGGCAGCTTCACCTGCCCCTGGAGGGAGCCGGGCACAGACAAGGGTCTCTTAACATCCGCCAGCTGAACTGGCCCAAAGGGAGGCTTTGGGGGGGACCCGGGTTATGGGTTGAACTGTGTCCCCCAAAAAGATATGTTGAAGTCCTAACGCCCCGTATGTTAGAATACGACCTTCTCTGGAAATAGGGTCTTTATGGAGGTAATCGAGTAAAATCGGGTCCTTAGGATGGGCCAACCCAACACGACCCATGGCCTCCTACGGAGGAACTCTGGGGAGAGGCAGCCACGCTCAAGGGAAGATGCGGCCTCGGGGAGGGAGCAGATGGCCGTGTCAGGCAGAGGACTGGGAGGAAGCTTCCACAGGCCAAGGACGCAAAGGCCATGGCCCGCACCCAGCCACTGAGAGCCCTGGGGCCGATCGTCCCCCCAGGGCCCAGAAGCAGCCCGCCCTGCCACCCCTTCTGGCCCCCAGGACTGTGAGTCCTGCATTCCAGGCCTCCTGGTCACGGGCAGGACCCTGCACAGGCCCTGTGCCCAGTAGGGCCCCTGCTTGGTAGAGGGTTCAAGGCCCCCCACCCTAAATTCTTAGTAACTTCTGAACAAAGGGCTCACATTTTCATTTTGCACCAGGGGCCACTGATTATGAAGCTGGTCATGTTTTCAGGTGTCCCTGGCAGGACTTCACCTGGCACAGAGACCCCCCCCACCCCCTACAGTCAGGGCCCAGCCTGGCACTGGGCTGTGGATGCGATGGGACACCCCCCGCCAGCCCTCCGTGCCAGACACGGTGGGGGGGGGCCTGGGGCAGGGGCCTCCGAACCCCTCGCTTCCCCAGGACCTCCTGAGGGTGAGATATCCCCATCTGGCCCTTAAATCAGGACCCCTGGCTTCTCTTGCCAATTCGTGCCAGTGGTGAGCCAAAGCAAGGCAAACCTTAGATTTTGCCAAGCAGGTGGTCACTGGGAGCCAAGACCTGGCCACACGCCGCGGCCCCCTCCCCACAGCACTGTGACCTCTTTCTGCTCTGGCTACCCCGGTCGGGTCGGCCCGCTGGCCTTTCTGGATCCCTCCCCGGAGTTCGAGTTCGGCCTCCTGGGAGCCTGCCCTAGGGGTGCCTCACCGCCCCCCTGCCGTGGAGGTGGATCCACCCCCCTGACCCATCGCCCTGGGGATGCCCTGGGCAGGGAGGAGGGGATCCAGCAGGGAAGTGGGGGCTGCTTTCTCTGGGATGCCTGGGTTCCCCCCCACCCAAGCCGTATCACAGATAATCGCGTTAACTCCCTGCAACAAAGCTGGGAAGAGATGGACAGATAAACTGAAGCCAGGATAATTGAGGCTCCCAGATAATCCCCGGAGCCGACTTTAGCTCTGAATTTCACCGCAGGGCAGCCTCCCACCGAGGGGCTGGCGAGACTTTCCCCTTCTCACCTTGCCCCCACCTGGGGATGACCTTGAACAGTGGTTCTGGGAGCAGGTGAGGGGCGTGCTGGGGGGCGGAGGGGAGAGAGTGACCCCGCGGGTGCTGGCTGCAGAGTCGCCCAGACTGTCTTTCCCGACTCCTCCTCCGGGCTGCCCGCCCTGATTCTGCCATCGCCCACCCCACCCTGCCTCCTCCCGAGCCCCACTCCCTCACTGAACACGGTTCACCTGGATTATTCATTGACCCGTCTTTCTTCCTGACCAGGTGATGCCTCCTTTCAAGCCCGAGTCTTGTGGATTTAAGGTTTGGCCTCCGTGCTTCATGTGAGACCTGATGGGGGGGTGGGGGGTGAACACTGAAGCCTCCTGGGGGGCAACAGTCTCCTGGGGGGGGGTAGGAGAGGAAACTGGACAAGCGGTGAGGAAGGCCCAACAGGAGAGCGCGGCCAGACCCCGAATACAAGGCTGAGTAAAGGAACGAATGGATCAACGAGGCAGAGAAAGATCGCGGGGCCCAGGAAGGCAGGAGCCCAGAGTTCACAGGGTGGCAGGCTCCGCGGCAGGTGGCCTGGGCCTCCCCCATCCCCCAGGACCTGGGTGCACTGACGTACCCCCCCCACCCCCCCTGCCGTCCACCCCGAGAGCAGCGGTCAGATAGTGACACGTATTGAGTAACCCCTGTGGCTCTTTCGGGCCCCTTCCTGGCCCGGACCCTGTGTCAGCGACAGGACAAGGTCCCCCCGCCGCCGCCACCACCGCTGGAACAGCTCAGGCCAACCAGGGCAGCCGTGAGCAGCTGGCGGGCAGTGCCTGGAGAACATTCCAGTGAATCCCAAGACGTCAAAGTACGCCCAAGGGGACAGGCAGTGCTGCGGAGGGGGCAACAGCCAGGGTGGGCCTTGCACAGGAATCGGAAATCATGCAGGTCGTCGCAGCCGTGCTTGGGAATTCTGGAAACTGCAGCGAAGGGATTGTGTATCCCCTCCTCCCACCAAGACACCTGCTGCTTGGGTGCATCTCCTTCCAGCTCTTCGTCCGCGCTGTTTTCTGCACCAGAGCGCAGAGGCAAGGGACCCCCCACAAACCACGGAGGAGGACGCTGTCCCCCCGCCCCAGCCCCCCTCGTTGGGTCCCACAGGCTCACTCTGAGAGGTGCTCAGGGTCCTGCTTGCAGAGCTGTGATCCTTCCCTCCCTGGGCCCCAGGGCTCCGCCTAGCCTCGGGGCATGTTTTTACGCGGCCACGGAACAGTCTGCACCTGCACCGGTGTACACAGTCCTCTCGGGGAACTCAGGGACTCCGAGGACAGAAGCGGGAGGGTTTCTAGGCTGTCCGGGGCAAATAAGCAGGGAGCGCTGCCTCTCTGGGGGGCTGCCTGCAACCCCGCACCTCCCCATTCATTCATTCATTCATTCATTCACTAAGTTGGCCCATCAGTGAGTCAAAAGCAAACCTGGGGATCCCGAGAAAGCAGAGTCCCGACCCATCAGGAGCTCCTGTCCGAGGGAGGAGGCAACCAACCAGAGAGACCATTACACCCGGGCACACTGAAGGCACCGCGGAGCTGCCCCCCGTGGCCAGGAGTTTCCCGGAAACAGGGACTCTGCCTCTGTCCCCTGCCCAGGCACCAGTGGGTGGGCACGCAGGTGGGCATCAGCTCAAGGACTCCCTACGTGTACTCAGTCACTGGGGCTCTCCCATCTGCCCAAGGATACCGGGGAGGGGAATTCTACAGAAAATTCTCCAAGGGTGGAAGGACGGTCTGGTCGAGCTAGTTCCCTGGCAGCTGGGACCCCATCTCCCCCACTAGACCCTTCACTTCATGAGGGTGGTGGACAGGAAAGCACTGGATGGGGACGCCTGGGTGCCTTCAGCCCAGGGCGTGATCCTGGGGCCCCAGGATCGAGTCCCACATCGGGCTCCTTTCAAGGAACCTGCTTCTCCCTCTGCCTGTGTCTCTGGCTCTCTCTCTGTGTCTCTCATGAATAAATAAATAATATCTTGAAAGAAAAGGAAAGGAAGGAAGGAAGGAAGGAAGGAAGGAAGGAAGGAAGAAGGAAGAAGAAAGAAAGAAAGAAAAAGAAAGAAAGAAAGAAAGAAAGAAAGAAAGAAACCACTGGATGAAGCTGGCAGCCTCCTGACGGCGAGGGCTGTGCTTCCCCCATCAGACCGGGAACCCCTGAGTCAGGGGCTCGGCCTCTCCCATAAAACAGGAGATTCCTGCTTTACTTGAGCGGCCCCAGAAGGTTCGGCATCCAGGCTTCGTGGACCCCCTTGAACCGCTTACGTGGCTGCCAAAGGGCCACTCACCTTCAGCATCAAGGCTTAGCTGACTCATCTGAACACTTTCTGCTTCTTAGAAAGAAAATCCAGCTGTACCCTGGCATCCGAGATCATTTCTTTTTTCTTTTTTTTTTTTTTAAGATTTTATTTATTCATTCATGAGAGAGAGAGAGAGAGGCAGAGACACAGGCAGAGGGAGAAGCAGGCTCCATGCACCGGGAGCCCGACGTGGGACTCGATCCGGGGTCTCCAGGATCTCGCCCTGGGCCAAGGCAGGTGCTCAACAGCGGAGCCACCTGGGCTGCCCGGAGATCATTTCTTAAACCGCTTCTTACCGGCCGCTGACTCCAAACCACACGGCATAGGGGGTAACTTTCCCTTAAAGGTACACAAAGTGTAAGTGCCTTTGATCCTGGGGTAGGAAGGAAGGAAATGCCATGTTCTGTTCTCAACCGCGGGATCACCCGGGGGCTTTCGCAAATACCCACGCGGGGCCGGGGCCGCAGCAGACAGCTAAGGCTGCACCCAGGCGGGGGAGATGCAAGCAGCCAGCTCCCTAAGCTCCCGGGATTCTGCTAGTAGCCGGGGGTAGCGGCTTCCAGAACAACTGGCTTCCCCATGCAGGGATCGCGGTTGTTTACTTATCCCACAGACGTGTACAGAGCACCCACTCGGTGCTGGAAACCAGGATCATCTTAACCTCTTCTATGATAACTCTGTTGGGTCTCTGGCTTTTTCTCTCTCTCTCTCTCTCTCTTTCTTTCTTCTTTCTTTCTTCTTTCTTTCTTTCTTTTTTTCTTTCTTTCTTTCTTCTTTCTTTCTTTCTTTCTTTCTTTCTTTCTTTTTTTCTTTCTTTCTTTTCTTTCTTTCTTTTTTCTTTTATATATTTCTAGTAATGGGGAACTCACTGCTTCATGTGGCAGATCTTTTCCCAAGCGCTGTTTTTTTTAGGGAATATGTAGGGAAGGGAGATGTGTTGGGAAGGGCCAACTAAGATGCCTTGGGTCCCACTATGTGCCGGCAGCGGTGTGGGGTGCTGCGCACGCACCCTTTCTTTGAAGCCTGACACCCACCCCTGCTCCGCCCAGTGAGGGGGGCGGAGGGTACAAGCGCGGGCTTACAGAGGAGGGAACCCGAGCTCAGAGGAGCCAGGACCAAGCCTAGACCACTCGGCTCGTGTATGGTGCAGCCAGACCCACACCCCAGAGTGTCACTTTGGTGGGAGGTTGGGGCTGGCCGGCCAGGCAGGGTGGGGGGCAGGGCAGGTGGCCAGAAAGAACCTCCCAGGTCTCTCCCCAGCTTCTTAACCCCCCTTCCCACATTCCAGGTATTGTAGTGGGGACCTGAGAGCTGCTGCTCCCCTGACAAGGTGGACTCACACAATGAAAGGCTGGAGCTGGGCCGGGCAATGCTCCATCCCAAGGAATGACTATCTAATGGTAATACTTGAACACATCCATTCTAAACATCCAGCCTGGGCTTCCCAGATCACAGCCCAGGGGTGACGTCCCACCCTGCCCACCCTCCTGGCCGGGCTCATCCAGGCAGCAGTAACAGCCGTCACCTGCTTCTGGTGCTCCTACTGTATGCCAGGCACCCCCCGCCCCTTTAGGCCCAGCCCTCATGACAGCCCCGAGTGCAGGATGATCCTGTTCCCTTTACAGACAGAAAGGCACAGAGACCTCTGTCTCCAAAGCCTGAGTTCTTGCTCGCGTAGACCAGCGTTTCTCAATCTGTAGATTGTCACCGTTATCGGGTATGAAATAGATTTGGCAGCATTTTAAAAATAGAATCAGGTAAAAAAGAGTAAAACAAACAAACAAAAATAGTGCAGATCGTAAGGGAAGGCTTGTTTCATAAACAAGGTGCGTGTGTGTCGTAGGCAAGGTCGTGATGAAAAATATGCTTATCACTGTGAGTTGTGATCAAATATTCGAAAGCCAATGGGCTGCTCTGTGGTCTACATGACGTTACTGTAACGTGGCTTCCAGGGATGGGGTGACTCCCAGTGAGGGCTTAGGAGACCACAGGGGGAGACCACCCCTGTTTGGCGCTTAGGGGGAGAGGGGGACCCAGCAGCCACCATCAGGGAGGTGAGCGGCGGCTCCCTCCACCAGGACCTCACTGGCCAGACGTCCCCACGCAACCCATTCTCGGGAAAACCCCCAGGAGCCAGCCTGCGGGGAAGAGGCCCACAGTGCAGCATGAGGGGTGTGGGTCAGACACCAGGAAGGCCCCGACGAGCCAGTGCTGGAGTCCGGAATGAGCAAAGCCATTTGGGCGATGGAGCCTCCCTCCCAGAACATCTTTGAAAGCAGAGACGGGTTTTCCGTCTAGAACAGCAAGGCCAGTGCTTCTCGACAGCAGACTGGGTCGGTCACAGGGCCTCTCAGAAATCGCCGGATCGGGTGATTCTCTGACACCCCGTGTGAGCAGGTGCGGGCGGGGAGGGGGCGGCTGGCGAGGAAGGGACAGAGCCACGGTGGCCTGGAGAACACAGAGCTCGGTGGCCACACTCCTTCTCTCGTTGTGCAGCCTCCCTCCCGCCCCCCAAAGCACCCCGGAATGGGGGGGACCCAGAGGCCCAGCTCGGCCAACAGAAACCCCGAAATTGAGCAAGTCACACCTCTGAGCCTCCCTGGCCTCATCTGTAAAATGGAATAATGCCTCGCCCAGCACCGTCTGACGGAAACATAATGTGAGTTGTACATGGTCAACCGGGTGGAATTTATTTTAATAATATACGTTCTTTTTTTAAAAAAATATTTTATTTATTTAGGGGATCCCTGGGTGACTCGGCAGTTTGGCACCTGCCTTCAGCCCAGGGCGTGGTCCTGGAGTCCTGGGATCGAATCCCGTGTGGGGCTTCCTGCAGGGAGCCCGCTTCTCCCTCTGCCTGTGTCTCTGCCTCTCTCTGTGTGTCTCTAATGAATGAATAAATAAAAAATCTTTTAAAAAAGATTTTATTTATCTATTCATGAGAGACAGAGGCAGAGACACAGGCAGAGGGAGAAGCGGGCTCCCTGCAGGGAGCCTGATGCAGGACTTGATCCCAGGACCCCGGGATCACAACCCGAGTCAAAGGCAGACGCTCAACCACTGAGCCACCCACACGCCCCTAATATATGTTCTTTAACCCAATACAACCAAAACATTATCAGTCCAACACGTAGTCGATATCAAAAAGCAGCAAGATTTTTCATCCTTCGTTTGCACTACAGCTTCCGAATCCCGTGTGCACCTCACACTTAGAGCACATCTGAAGTTAGACTGGCCATGGTCCTGGGGCCCCACAGCCACGTGGCCAGGGACCACCACATCGGGCAGCGCCCATAGGGATGACCTCCAGGGCCTCCCCTAAAGTTATGTGGCTGGATTCAAGGTCCGGCTGGAGTCCTTAAACATCCGCCTCCGGCTGAACACCAAGGGCCCGGGCCGGTCCCAGTTGCAGAAAGTCATTCAGGTGATGTAGTGAGGGCAACAAAATGCCGCTCAAGTGGCAATAAAATGGGCCATTGATTCTGGAATGACACAGACCTGGCTGGCTCAGCGGTGTGCTCTGGGCAAGTTACTCATCCTCTCCGAGCCTCGGTTTTGCCGTCTGTGAAACAGGGATCCTAACAATCGCTAACATTGTAGAGCACCACGCACGGGCCCGGCACTGTTGTCCTAAGCCCTTATGTGTGTCAGCTCCTCACCCCAGAGTCTGTTGGGCAGCATCCCAATTTCACGGGAGCACTGAGGCACAGAGAGGTTAGGGAAGTTGCCCCAGGCCACACAGCTAGCATGTGGCACGGCTAGGATTCGAACCTGGGCAGCCTGGCCCCGGGGTCCCTGTGCTAACCCCAAGCCCACACTGCCTGCCTCCTGGGGGAGACAGTGTACATTAGGCCAAGACCGCCCTGAAAGTCCGTGGCGCGGTGCCGGGCACCCAGTGGGCAGGTAATGCATTGCTGCTGCTACCGCAGACTAGGGCACAGAGGTTTGTGGGAAGAGCCCCTGGGTGACCTGCAGGCACCTGGGGCACAGCTGGGTCATGAGGCAGCCCCTCCTGAGCCTTCCTTGTGCCACCCCCAGCCGGAGGCTGAGCGGGGAATTCGGCGGAGGAGGCATCTTCCTCGTAGCACAGGTGCACAGGCTTGTGCAGGTGGATGATTCAGGGTCTGAAGTGCCCCGGGTCGTGGCTCTGGGGGTGGTGGGTGGGCTGAGGGGGGGTGGCCTCCGTGAGAAAGGCAGCCCCACCTGTTCCAAGGGCGGGGCGGGGAGCCCCGTGTGGGCGCCTGCCCGGGTCCCCCTGCCAGCACCTTCCGAGGGTGGAGGATGAAAGAGGAGGGGCTCCAAGGTCAAAGGGCCACGAGCCTGGAAGTGCCCAGCGGTCTTGGCAACATCCCAGGCCCGGGAAGTCATCTCATCAGCAGGAGGAAGCTGTCACTCACCCTGTGGGTCGCTGAACTACAGACCTGGCCCAGACTACAAAGAGGCCAAAAGTCAGGCAGCAGGTGAGGCTGGCTCCAGCGGCTCTAAAAACCACCAAGATCCACTTTCCCCCATCACTACCGGCCTGCTGCAGAGCCAGCCCCCTCCTGGGGCTCGGAGCCCCAGGGGCCCCTCCCCACCACCCAGCTCTGTCCTGAGCTTCACTCTGATTGGGCCTGCTTTGGTCACATGTCCACCCTCCAGCCTACGCCTCCACCCGGAGCCCCGACCTGGCGGTGGAAGCAGTGACTGATCTCTACCGTGTCCACCGCCAGCTGCATTTTGGCCACGGCCTGGCTAGGGACCTGGGCAATCCAATCCCCTCTCTAGGCTCTCTGGACTGGAGCAAATCCTTTAAACTCTGTTTAAAAGAAACAAATTTTTTTCAAAGTCTAATGTAAATCATATCCAAGTGGAGATGCTGGGGTCAGGGTCAAAGCCTGGAGGCGGGAGGCAGGACCCTCACCCTGCAGTCCCTCCCCTCCCCACAAGCACCCCAGGAGCCCCCTCATTCCCAAGCCACCTGAGCCTGCACGGCCCCGCCCACCATCAGGGTGATGGAACCGCCCCGGTGAGGTCAGGGAAGCCCGGACCAGGCAAGGCGGCGCCACGGGGTCCTGGGGTACACAGGAGAAGTGGGGGACCTGTGACCTCACTTGCACCGTCGCCCCCAGCACCGCCCCCCACACCGTCAGCACTCCCAGCCCCTCCAGCAAGGCCCGGCCTCCCACCGTGACCTCACACCTAGGGGGGACCTTGAGCCTGGCCATGGCACAGTCAGGGCCTCTGCCTCTAGGGGCCAAGCTGGAGAGAGGGTGACCGCCACTACCTGGTGGCCAAGAGCAGGTGAGGCCGAGGCTGAATTGCATCACCACTGGCAGTTCGGTGGGTAAAGCGTTTTCCTGCCCTTTGTCTCCCTGGATTTTCTCGAGGGCCGCAAGAGGCGGTGGGCCCGGGTGCAGCAGCCTTCCTGTCATCATGTCCTTGAGGGACAGGACGGAAGAGAGGGTTGCATGGGAATCCTGAGGACAGAACGACGTCCAGCACAGGGATGCTGCGGGGAAGCAGATTTTGATGCGACCCGAGGAGGAACCCGGTGACCTTCGGAGGGACAGAGGGAAGGGCAGCCTGGGGAGGAACATGCGTCGGGTCACACAGGCAGAGGCTGAATGGTCACCTGGCAAGCCCTGTGCCTGTTAGTGCTGTGTGACCCGGGGCAAATGACTTCTCCTGTGCTTCACGGACCAAGCCCCCCGCCTCCGGTCGGGGCCGGGCCAGCCCACTCCCCACGTGCAGAACTTTCCAAAGCGACCCTCCGACCCGCGGGAGTCCTGTGCCATTGCACCACCTCCGGGGGTTCCTAGTGCTGAGGACCCCAGTACCCAGCACCGAGTGCCATAGAACACCCGCGTTATTAAGCTCAGGGTCTGGGGGCTCGCGGCCCCTGGGCACACGGGGGATGGCCTCATCCCGCTCCATGCCGTTGGGGCCCCGGCTGGGCTCGAAGGCGGGGCTGACCGCGGGGTGGGCCCGGGAACCATCTGGAGGAGTCTGGTGGTTGGTTGGCACTGGCTGCCCGCGGGACCGGACTCGTCCACGCGGCCTCTCCCCAGGTGGACTCGCTGGGGCTTCCTCGCAGCGTGACAGCCGGGTTCAAGGAGCGAGTATCCCAGAGAGAGGGACAGAAAGGCAACTTTATGACCTGGCCTAGGTCAGGAGGTCAGACACAAAGCCCCGCCATCTACACAGCTCCACCCGGGTTCCAGGGAAGGGGACCCAGACCCAGCATCAGGATGGGAGGCATGTCAAGGTCATGCTGAACCAAGAGCAAGAGAGATGGGAGATAGTGTCACAAGCCGCCTCTGGAGAATCAGAACCTACCGCATGTCAGTTGGGGTCCGACCCCCCAAGAGGCCAGTTTGCATCACCAGCCTCAGTGTCCTTGCACCTGCTGTTCCTTCTGACCGGAAGACCCGTCTGCCCGGCCGGCCCCCGCCCCCTCCACCTGGCTCACCTCGACTCACCCTTCAGGGCTCAGGGGAGATGTCCTCTCTTCCCAGGAAGCCTGCTCTGACCCCCCCACCCCACCCCCGCTGAGTTGGGGCCCCTGTTGACGACCACCACATGCGCCCCTCCAGCGCTCTGGCTTCTTTGCTGGTTGGTCTCCAACAGACTGAGCCCCCATGGGCCTGGGCGGTGTCCACCCTGTCCTCCGCCTACCATTCTATCCCCAGCACGGGGCCCAATTCCGCCCCCTCTCTGGATCCTGCCAGGGGCCAGCCAGCAGCCACCTCCCTCAGGAAGCCTCCCCAGACTGTCCCAGGCGGTGCACCTCCCCTGCAGGCCCCCAGCCCCCCCCCAGCAGGTGTTTGGGAATGCGGGGATGAAAGGACACAGCCCCGCCCCCTGTTCCCAAGCCAGAGCTTGTTACTGCAGTAAAAGCAGCAGCAAATTACCAGGCGACTGGAGCTGTAATGATTAAAACAAGGCCATTGTGCTCGGCTGCTAATTGCACACCTGGGGAGTGAGGCCCAGGGGCCGGCTGTTAACCCCGACCTCAGCCGCAGTGCGGGCGGGCACAGCCTGGCAAGGGCCCACGCAGGTGACGGGGAGGGGGTGTCTGGGAGCAGAGTGTCCCCACAGGAGTGACCGCACCCACCTCACCTGGGGACCTGTTGAAAATGCAGATTCCCAGGCCCCGCCCGTGAGATCTGGGTCTGGCGGAAGGGGGCGGGGGGTGTTCGAGGGCCCAAGGACCTGGATTCTCCGTGGGCTCCAAGCCTGGGGTTTCAACCTGCCCCACCCCGAAGCCAGACTGAGCCCCGCCCTCACCTGACCGGCTCACTCAGAGAATGTGGCAAGATCCAAGAAAGCAACCCGGGGAGGGGACAGGAGAGGGAGGCTTCCCAGGAGCTTGGGCCGAAGCTTGCAAGCTGAGAGACCCAGGACGAGTCACTGCACCTGTCTGAGCGCCGCCAGATGGACGGGGAGCAACCAGGGCCTCCACCAGGGCCGGGGACGAGCCCCCTCCGCGGGTTCGGGCGCTTGTGCGTTTTGCAGCATTTGCCAAAGCAAAGTATGTTTGTACTCGTTGCCTTGTCCCCCTCGAGTGGTCGGAGCTGTGGGCCCCCTAAAAACTGAAGAAAGTGATTTGGGCCTCGGCAGGGCCTTCCCACGGCGCAGCCCCTGGGGATAGCAAGGGGGGGTAGCAAGGCCGCCTGACCAGGGCCCTCGGAGAAGCCCCCCCCCCGCCCCTCATCTGTAGAACGGGTGGAACCCCCGAAGCCTCACCCCGGGCCACCATCAAATGCACTGGCACCAGCAAGGCCTCTGTGGGTGCCCCCTGGGCTGGGCCGCCCCCTGGGTGACGGTGGCCTGCACTGGTGGGTGAGGAGCCGGGGAGCCAGGGAATGTCACTGCCACGCTCCTGCCACGCGGCCCAGCCATCGAGACCCCGTTTCCTGCAAATGCAGGAGAAAAGATAAGGCCCCCTTTTGCCAAAGCAGTTTAAGAACAGCCCTGCGCGGGGCTGGGGAGCAGACTCAGTGAGCCAGGTCTTCTGGGACTGGACCTTGACCTTGACGGGAAGGGCCTTGACCTTGACGCCATAGAGGAAGGCACCTGCTCCCAGGAACGGGGCGGACACCCCAGCAGAAGATGATGGAAATTTAGGGCAGGAGGAGAGCTTGGGGACACGGGGTGGGGGTGTGGGTGCATCCTGTGCTGTCAGCGGCTGTGAACGACAAAAAAGCAGGACGCTGGGACCAGGAGAGGCCAGGTGACCCCAGTCACTGATACACATGACGTCTTCTTCTTTTTTTTTTTTTATTTTTATTTATGATAGTCACACAGAGAGAGAGAGAGAGAGAGAGGCAGAGACACAGGCAGAGGGAGAAGCAGGCTCCATGCACCGGGAGCCCGACGTGGGATTCGATCCCGGGTCTCCAGGATCGTGCCCTGGGCCAAAGGCAGGCGCTTTTGCGCCACCCAGGGATCCCCACATGACGTCTTCTTAAAGGACTTCCTGGAGGAGGTGACTTTTGAGCAGGGAGGGAAGGGGCAGGGATGGGCAGAAAGAGCAGAGGAGGCCAGGAGTTAACAGTCCTCAGTGCAACTAGGGATGTTAGTTAAGCACATACTATGTCAGCATTTGCCCGAGGGCCACACTCACCCCACTGCACTCTGGGAATTTTTTTTGTCGTCATTTATATATTTGCCTTTTTTTCTTTTTTAAAGATTTTATTTATTTATTTGAGAGAGAGAGCGAGAGAAGGAACAAGTGGTGGGGAGGGGGCAGAGGGAGAAAGAGAGAGAAAAGCAGACTCCCTGCTGAGGAGGAAGCCGGATGCAGGGCTTGATCCCAGCACCCCGGCATCACCACCCAAGCGGAGGGTAGATGCTTAACCGATTGAGCCACCCAGGCGCCCCTATGCTTTTATGCTAAGCTTTTATTTTCATTTTTTTATTATTATCTTTTGAAAGATTTTATTTATTTTTTCATGAGGGACACAAGAGAGAGAGGCAGAGACACAGGCAGAGGGAGAAGCAGGCTCCATGCAGGGGGCCCGACGTGGGACTCAACTGCAACACCCTTTATAGCAAAAGCCCCCCACCCCCACTCCCGTGTGGAATCCAGAGCTGTCAGGGCTTCCCGGTCTGAACCACACACTCGTGCCTCCTTTTGAAGACATCCAGGTCCTTTTCTTCTGTAGAACGTGGCTTCGGAGGATGTTTCCTCGCGGGCCAGAGTCATTTGAGCTGGGACCATCCTGGGTGCCCCCTGCGTGGCTTGGAATTCCTTCCCTTACGGTGATGTCAGGCCGGGCGGCTTGACTAAGGTGGTGCCTGCCAGGGTTCCTTGCTGCCAGGTCACTCTTTCTTTCCTTGTAACTAATGCGTCTTTGTGACGACTCACTCTGAAACGGTGCAAGCATCCGTTTCTTCATCGGACCCACGCTCTATCCTCTTGCTGAGTTCTAGCAGGAGGGACGCACGGCTCCTTGCTGTATGCAGCACCTTATAGTTAGCACGGCGCGTGATCATGAGCATTGCCAGGGCCCGTGGGTGCCCCTCCAAGTGGGTCCTGGGGCCTCGGGGCCTGGCTCCATCATTCTGAGAGCGTCCCCTTGCTTTCTGCCACAAGATATCCCAGCGGCATCTTGCTTTCCCTTAGACTCAGGTCTCCAAAGAACCCTGGTTCCTGTAGTCGAGAAGGTACATAGAAGCCAACATCTGGGGACCCAGTGTGCTCGCTGCAAGTGGGAAGGTGCTGCTCCCGGGCCCTCTCAGTGGACAGAGCAGGGGCCGGGGGCAGGACACCTATACGTGCATGTATACACACGCGCGTCTGCACGGGGAGAGCCTAAGGCACACATTTAAATCCGTATCTATTTCTGTGTCTCTCATACTGAAAACCACACAGACTCTTGAAATTCCAATCTGACAGCCCAGGGCTCGTCTCCCTTCTCTCCCTTTCTGTACCTGCAGCTCCCTTCTCGGACGTGCAAGTCTGGCTTCCTTTATCCTTAGCATATTGACCAGTTTGGGGGATCCCCTTATGTGTAACCAGTTTCCCACCTCTGCTTCCCCACCCTCCACCCCTCCCACCCCCTGCGCACATACCGGGATGCCCTCCTCACCCCTCGCAGGCTCAGGCATCCCCTCTGGGCCGCTCCCCCACATGGACAACCTCTGACCCTTTGGGCTGTGGCACCCACACAGGCCAACCCTCCACAGGGGTGGCCTTCTCCCCTTGTTCGGGCTCTTGTCCTCCGGGCCGCTGGTACCCCGTGGACACTCCCCTTCCCGGAGCTAGTAAGTAGCAAAGCTC
Organism: Nyctereutes procyonoides; assembly: GCF_905146905.1. Classification (NCBI taxonomy): domain Eukaryota; kingdom Metazoa; phylum Chordata; class Mammalia; order Carnivora; family Canidae; genus Nyctereutes; species Nyctereutes procyonoides. Next base: position 6,016,967 of record NW_026575052.1, read on the forward strand.
GGATTCAAAACCAGATCTCTCGGCTGCAGACTCTGGGCCCTCGACCACCGCGTCCTCTCCAAAGTCCCGAGGACGAGCACGCTTGGTGTCCAGGTGGATCTCCCCAGTTGGAGATCCGAACTGGCACGGAGGCCACTCTCAGCCTGAGCCAGGGCAGGTTCTCCCAGGGGAACAGGCCGCCACCCTCCCCACCTCCAGCCCTTCAGCACGGCTCGTAGGCCTCGCCAGGGAGGAACTCGGGAATTTTGAGTCATCTGCCAGCCTGTGGCAGGTAATAAAAACAGCTCACCGGGTTTTCAGCGCTACAGTTTACAAAGCCCTCTGTAACTTGCTGAGTCTTCACCCCGGCTCCGGGAGGGCAGGCTCAGCAAACCCGTTGTGTGGTCAGTGAAACCCGCGCTCAGACCGGGACAGAAATCCGACGGCTAGCGGGTGTCAGCCGGGGAATCCTCCCGGGCCTGACCTCCCCTTCCCCTGCACCCCACGCCTCCCCGCTTCCCTCCGGGGGGACGGCTCGCCTCGCCCCTGAGCCCCTCCAGAGGACTCGCAAGTGTGTGGCTCCGGTCACACGGGGCGGCGCTGGCAGCTCTGTCCCTGCTCTTCAGGGCTCGCCGTCCGGGGCAGGCGTCCCAGGGGGCCGTGGGGACACACACGCCCCTCTTCCTAGCAGCCTGGCTGCCGACTCTTTTTAACTGGGCCAGCACACTGAGGGGTGGCCCGTGCGTTGTGCGGGGTTCTCCGTCGCCTGCCCCATTCTCCTCGGGGAATGCCACGCGCACCCCGGACAGACGGTCGCCTCAAAGGCGGGCCCAGCCCCAACGCAGGACAAACCCCTGCGTCTGCGGGCCCGGGACCAAGGCTGGCCTGTGAGTGCGGCCAGTGCCCCAGCCCAGCACGGTCACGTCCCAGGCAGGGGAGCCGGGTGGGTGGAGGCGGCCCCCCCAGGCTGCCTCGTGGGAGTCCCGGGCAGGCCAGGCTTCTGCGTGTGTCAGCTCCAAGCCGAGCTCAGCACGGAGCCTCTTACCTGGCCGGCCGGGGACACCACTCCCCACGGTGGGAACAGCCTTCGTCCCCCAAATTCCACAGGAGGGAAACTGAGTCTTGGCGCAGCCCCAGCTATGCGAGACCGGCTGAGGCAAGCGGATGAATGCCCTCCCCTCCTCACAACCCCTTCAGAAACCCCCTCCCCTCCCCAGTGCATCCTGGGGGGCCCACCCCTCTCCCCCTGGGTGTAGGAGAAGGTCGAGGCCAGCCCGCGGCCGTCTGTGGTCCCGGTAAAGGGTGGGCCACACGCAAATGCCTCCCACTGGTGGACAGGGGTCCGTGATAGCCGGGGCATGGCAAGGCCATGGAGACGTCTGGCACTTCCCTGTCAGGCCTCAGTTTCCCCATCTGTAAAACAAGACTGTTCTTTTTTTTTTAGATTTATTATTTATTTATTTTTTATTTATTTATTCATGAGAGACACACACACACACACACACACCAGAGGCAGAGACACAGGCAGAGGGAGAAGCAGGCTCCCTGCAGGAGCCCGATGTGGGACTCGATCCCGGGACCCCAGGATCACACCCTGAGCCGGAGGCAGACGCTCAACCACTGAGCCACCCAAGGGCCCCAAGACTGTTCTCTCTGACCAGTGGTAGGTATTGTGTCCTGCATGCAGCCATGGCCCCCTTTGGGGGTGGGGGGGCTTGCCCGGCAAGTAGGACTCCAGCTCCCACCGGGACTATCTCCCCAGACCTAGACCTTGGGCTTCTCTTCATATATGGGGTGAGGGTGAGTTGAGGCGGGTGGGGGCCTATTTACAGTTTGGCTGGAAAAGAATAAGGTGTGAAAACCACGGACTGGGGGGAGCCTCGGAGCCTCCCACTGGCCGTTCCTGGCTCCCCTCCCTCCTCCCTATTAAGCTCGCTCAGCACTCAGACGGTGCAGATGGGCCCCTGGGAGACAGGGCGCCAGCCGGGCACTCGGGCCTGCTCAGGCCAACACCTGAGTGTCCCAGGGATACTCAGGAAAGCACCTGTGAACAGGTAGGGTCCAGCTCAGGTCCCGAAGATGGGGCTGGGAATGGAAATGAGTTGAGAGCTGCCTCAGTTTCCCTTGGGTGCTCATCCTTGTAAAGGCCAAACTAGCGGTGAGGCTGCGGGGAGAAGCGTCCTCAGGTGTGCCCAGGTCAATGCCAAGAGTACAGAGAGAACAGGATTGCGTTCTTGCCTCGGGGTCGCAGGTACCCGGGAGCTGATGCTTAACTGTAATTATACCCGAGCCAGAGAGCTGTGACCAAGACACAGCCAGACGGCACTTCAGGATGGGACACGTGCCACAGAGACAGTAGATCAGGGCGACAGGGTAGACGGGGTGGGGGCAGCACGGGATGAGTCCCTGGGAAAGGCCCCTGTCAGGGGGTGCCCCATGATCCAGCCCCAGGGGCCGTGAAGCGGTCCCTGAGACTCGGGAAGGGGGGTTCATCACAAGCAAAGGCCCTGGGGTTGGAAAAGGGTTTGGTTTTTTGGAGGAACAGAAAGGTCTCTATGGATACAGCTGTCCCCTCACAGGCCTGCAGCCCCACTGCCTTTGGGGGGCACCTGCCTTACCCCCCTCCATCCCCACCCTGGGCCTAGGAGTGTGCACCCAGTGAATTCCCTGCTTCCTCCATCTCCTGACACTCAGCTGCCCTAACTCTTTTGGAGGCAGAGTCACAGGTGAGAATTCCTGCCCCAGGCCATCAGGAGAGGACCACGGGCCGCGCCAGGGCAGGCTGGGAAACTCAAGACACAGGGACTTCAGGATCCTGGCTGCGTGGCTGCCTCCCTGTACCGCACCCCCCCGCCTGGCTCAGGTGCCCAGACACGTGCCAGCCTCTTCCTGGTGGGGGCCCCGCCCCGGCAGACGAAGCTTGCCCAAGAGCAGGTGATGTCACTGCCTCGGGGCCGGGCACCCGCTGCCCTGGGAGTGATGGGCAGCCTGTCCTGGCGGTGGGGCAGGAAGAGCGGGCTGCCCCCGACTGCAGAGGAAGGCAGGGCGACATGTGTCAGGTGCTTCCGTCACAGCTCCCGGCCCTCCCGCCCTCCCGAGGCCCGTCCGCAGACACAGGGGCCGTCTCGGGGCCCGAGCCCTGTCTGCCGGGGGCCAGGAGCCAGGAACTGTCAGGTTTTGGCAGCCAGGCTCTCCTGAGGACGCGGTGCAGGGAGGGCTGAGCGGGGGCGGCGGGGAGCACGTCTCCCAGCAGGTTTTACGGTGCCTGGGCTGGCAGGTGCTCCCGAAGGAGATGTCACCGTGGAGACGGGGGTGGGGGGCCTGTGGGAGGCAGCCCCGCGGTCCCCAGCGGCCTCGCCGCCGCCTTGGGAAGGGGCGGCCGGGGGGTTCAGCAGGCCCCGAGGTCTCAGGGCGCCCGGCCCCGCCGCGGGGTGGACCTGGTGCTCCCCCCACGCCTGCGCTCGGCCGGCAAGTCGTAACGAGCCCCCCCCACCCCCAATCAGGCCATCAGAGCTGCCTTCCCGTTTGCAGGACACACGCAATTACAGGCAGCAGCTAAATGACATTCCCTGGTGCACCCAACACCCAGGCTGGAGCAGCCTCCAAGGCCACGGACCCGAGCTCCGCAAAATGCCACAGCTGGAGGGGAAGGGGCCCGTGTGGGGCGGACGAAAGAGAACCGGAAGGCAACTGAAGGTTATGAAGCAAAGAAAGAGGCACCGGCCAGACTCTGGAAACCACTTGCTGAGCCCTGCCCTCAAGGTCCCTCTATCACCCCTGACCTGGGCCTCAGTTTGCTCACCTGTAAAATGGGGGAACGAGGCCGCATGAGGCCACGGACGGGCAGGCGGGGCAGGTGAGAGATGGCGGGCTCCCAGAGCAGAGGGCCGAGGCCGGGAGACCCTGGTGGCCGCCCAGGAGGCTCGGGACGGCGGCCCCCCAAGCTCACTCGGGTGCTGGGGCCACGGGACCACGGGAGCCAGGACTCCACCCCAAAGCAGCACACGCACCTCACATCTCGGGGCAGCCCGCAGCTCCCGGGGAGGGTGCCTGCCCCAACTGTGGCCGGGTGGCCCGTCGGAGCTCACATGAGGTGACTCATGGATCACTACGGTTTGGGTTTCGGAGGATTTTAACATGAGGGTCTCTCTCCCTGTCACATGCATTACTGGCAGGGGCGGCCTCGTCCGCCTCGGAATCCCAGGACTTGGCTGCAGCCAAACATTTACAGGAGGAGGAGTCGTATGATCACTCATGCTGTGGGGCGGTCCCCACACCCGGCCTGGCCCAGGAAGGGGACGGGGCTGGGGGTGCCCAGGACCCGCACCACCATCCAGCTCCCCTGACACCCCCTAGGGAAGGAGGGGGAAGCCTCTGGGGGCTCCCAGTGCCCTCGTGCTGCACAGGGACAAGCGGGGTCCAGAGAGGGCCAGGGGCTCGCCCTGGGTCACACAGCAGCCAAGCCACCCTCCTTAGCGTCCCCTCCCTCCGCTGCCCCCTCCTCGCTGTCCCCCCAGCAGCCCCCCCCCCGTACCTGCCCACCAGCCGCACACCTGGCAGCTGGGCTCTCCCTTCTGAGCGCCGGGCTTCTGTGGGCCGCAGACACGCCGCCCTCGGGGCTGGCCTCCCCCCAGATGTCCCCCCTGCAGCCGTCCCTGGTCCTCCAACCTAGGAGCCCCCGCCTGGAAGGTCTCCGGCCACTGCACACCTCACTGCCCTGACGATTCCACCCGCCCTGGGGCCCGCTGCTCCTTCCCTTGGTCCGCTGGGACTCAGGCCTGTGCCCCTGCTCCCGAGGACTCCTGTCACCTCCCCTGGATGCCGGCCCTGCATCCGGTGAGCCAGAGGGCGGTGGCGGGCCCCGGGGACGGCTGTGGGTGGTCGGGGACAGCACTGAGCTTAGCGCTTAGCGGTCATACTCTTGGTCCTGCTGTTGGGGTCACAGGTCCTTGTGGAGGAGGGGACTCGGCCCAGCTGAGGCGAAGCTGCCCTGTGACGGGCACTCTCTGTCCCCTTAGGTCACTGCCGGTGTGTCTGGGGCGGACAGCTGTCCTTCTGTCTGGCCTCTGACCACCCAGCATCTGAACCCAGCTGTGAGTCTCGGGGGCCCCGCCTCACTGCCCCCCAGGCCTGCCAGGCTGCCTCCCGGCCTCCCTCGGCCACTCGGATGCCCTTGCCCAGACTCTGAAGCCAGAGCGGCGGGGCTGGCGGGGCTGGCGGGGCCGTGGGGCACAGGCACATCCAGTGTGCAGGGCGGTGGCCTAGGTGACCGGTTCCGTTGGCAAGTGTGCAGGAGTGAGGCAGGCCGGGAGCCCCAGGACGGGCGGGGCAGGCACTGTCCCTGCCCACCCGACGGCATCGCGCCCTCCCCCTGCTTGGGGAGCCCCAGAGACACTCAGGCTCGTCTGAGCCAAGCTGGGCCGTCCGTGTCTCCGGATGCCAACGGAGGTCTCCCAAGAAGGGGACGCAGGAATAGCCACCCGGGCCCTGAGGCCAGGCTGGGCCACGGGCTCTAGCAGCCCCGGGGCTCCTGCTCTGGGTGTGCTGGTGGGCGCGACAGTGGGGTCCCCTGACTGCTCCCCGCTGGCACTCACAGCGGGAGCCTCTCCGCCGCCCCACCTCCCACAGCAGCGCCAACAGCCCCTTCCCGGGCCCCAGGGTGGTCTCCCACAGTCCCGGGCCGGAGCCTGGACAGACGCGGGCTCAGGGGACGGACCCACAGCCAGGCCGGGGAGTCAGCCTGCGGGTGCTTCCCAGCTCAGTTGCGTGACCTGGGGCACAGGATGGCTCGGGGGGTCAGGGACCTCGGATGCGGGGATCCCCCGCTCGCCCCAGGGCCCGGCAGGCGTGTCCTGCAGACACGGGCCTACTACTTGGGGCTCTGGCGGCCACATACGGCCTCTGTTACACATTTTTGTGTTTCTGCCAACCCTTCACAAGTGTGCCAACTGTTCTTACTCTCAGGCCAGATGCGCCTCGCCCCCGGAAACCCTTCTGGAACGGATGTGCCACGTTGGGCCCCTGGGACAGTAAGAGCCCTTCACGACGGCCCCGCGCAGTCCCGGCCACTCGAGTCCAGGCGTTTCCGAGACCCATCAGCTGAGGAGGTGGCAACGGGGTAACGACCGTGGACCTGGGCTCAGATCTCCGCTCTGCTGCTTCCGACACGGCGGCCGCGGGCTCCTTACCTGTGGGATGGGGATGGCCTGAGTGGCAGCTCACGGGGGCGGCCGTGGGGATAAAGCACCCCGCGAGCACTCGCCCGGGCTGACGGGCACGAAGCCGGGAGGCATCCGGTGGCCCCATCCTGCTCTGGGGTGCCGGATACCCATGAACCTGTGCGAGTCCCACCCCTCTTGGGCCTCAGTTTCCCAAAACGTTGCTCGTTGGACAGATCTCTGCCTACGTCCACCCTCCAGGAGTTAGTAAGATGAGAGCCTCCGTGCACGTGTGTGCGCCCCGTCCTGGCAGCTGCCCCAGGCCGCGGGCAACCCCGGAGCGGCGCGATGCAGCAGCGAGGGCAGCCAGGCCTGGTGCCCAGCCTGCCCGTCGGGTTCGCGGCTGCCTCCCCCCAGAGCCCAGGCTCGGGCCCTTCCATCCCGAGGCTGCTGCGGAGACCCTGGGGGTGGGCGGGCTCTCTCCTCTGACGCGCCGCCTCCCCCGGGGCCCCTCGGCCTCGAGATCGCTGTGGGGTCCTGCCACGCGGCCTAGCCCACCCGCTGGGGGACAGCCAGGCACCCGGGAGGGATGGGTGGCTCCCAGCAGGGCCCCGCGAGAGGCTGCTCAGAAGCCTCTGCTCCCACGTCAGGGAGACGCTGCTTAGACCCACAGCGCTCTGGCCCCTGCTCTGCGCTGGGCACTTCACGAACACGGTGGCGTTTATCCCGGGAGGCGGCACTGCGGGCCACCCTCACAGGGCCCCAACAGGGCTGCGGGGGGAGGCGGCTGGCCGAGGGCCCACAGCATAGAAGAGGCCGAATGAGAACCCTGCACTGGGTGGCTGCAGAGCCCTCGAACTTCTCACCCGCTCCCCAGCCCTTAGAGTTGGAAATGACCTTCGACCTCATCACCCCCCCTGCCTCCGCCTCCCCGTGCATGTCCGATTCACTGCAGCCAGTACGTGGACCTCTGTCGGGATGCCTCCGATGACAGGAGACTCACTCCCTCCAAAGCGCTCTTGTCGCTGCAGGAGCCCGGCTGGCGGCTGCACTTTCCTTCGATGGGACCCACACCACATCTGCGAAAGCCCCTCCTGGGGGTGAGTCACTCATAACCCCAACGACTCACGTTTCCAGAGCCTCCTCTGTGCCAGGTGCTGTGCAAGCACCTTGTCAGCCAGATGAGACATGTCCATCCTATACAGGAAGAAACTGAGGCCCAGAGAGGAGAAGGGCTTGGTCCAAGGCTGCACAGCCAGCTGAACTCAATAGGACCCCAGAGCACAGCTGAGCAGCTTCGGAGGGGCAGAGGAGGGTGGGCGGGCTGGGGGGGGATCTGGGGCCAGCCCCCGGCGTCTCAGCAGAGCCTCGTGAAGAAAGGCCGGAGCTGAGGCTTCTAGCACCTGCCTGCCCTGCTCACCAGGCTTCAGGATCCTCATGGCTCCCAGGATGAACCTCCTCACCTGCCCCTGGGCCCCCTTCCCCTACACTCCAGGCCTGACGACCTGGGAGCTCCCCAAACACACCAGGCTCTCCCCAGCTTCCAGGCCAGGGCACCTCACAGTGGGGATTTGCCTCTGGGACTTGCCTCTCCCGCAGAAGTGGAAGGGGCTCCCTCAAAATCAGGGTCTGGGTTTGCCTAAATTTGTGTGTTCAACAACCACTTGAGCTAGAGTTGCCAGGCTTAGCGAGTAAAAACGCAGGCGGTGCAGTTAAACGTGAATTTCAGAAGAGTAAGGGACTAATTGTTTTAGTATAAGTATGTCCCAACTATTGCATGGGATATACTTAGATTTTTTTTTAAAAAATTGTCCTAGGCCATAACTAGGAGATATTCACATTAAAATTTTTTTGATCTGAAATTCAAATTTGGCCTGGCACCCAGAATCTCCTCTGGCAATCCCTAGCAGAGCGCTTATTTTGTGGGAGGCACCCCCACCCTAGAGCCTCGATTCCCTCATTTTACCAGGGCTAATCATGCCCACCTCCATGAGTGAGCGTAACAGGTGAGCGTCGGTACTGAGTGCAGCCCCGCACAGCAGGTGGGGGCCGGGGGGTGGTCGGGGGACCAGGGGCAGCTGCCAGAGCAGGGAAAGCAGAGGAAGGGCGACCTGAAGTCTCGGGGACCCAGTATCTGCAGCCTGGGAGCCCCGCCTGTAAGGTCACCCTGGGGGGAAGCCGGAGCCCCTCTGGCAGGCAACCCGGGGCAGGGAAGGAGGGAAGGATCGGTGTCCTGTGCTGTGAAAAGAATCAGCCCACCGGCCACCATCTCCGGCCACCATCTCCAGAGCCAGGAGAAGAAACAAAGTGTCATTGTCCTGCCGTGTGCAGTCACGTTCCACGGGGCTGTGACCTCATCCCCACGAAGAGAGCAGGGCCGAGGGCAGCCATGTGACTGCGGACCGGGCCGCCGGCCACTCGCGGCTCCAAGCCCAGCACGCAGGCCCCACCAAACAAAAGCTACCTCCTAATTGCCCTATTTGCCCTGGCATTAGGGCCAGTGGGGCCCACGGATCCGCCCTGTCATCCCAGCCAGGAGCTCGTTCCCAGGGCCTGCGCCCGCCTGTCCCGCCCTCCGCGTGGTTCCCAGCGCATGCCCGCCCCACCTGCCCGTGGGCACTTGGCTGGGCCCTGGCTCCCAGAGCAGAGGGGGAGCAGGCCCAGGGAATGAGCGGGGCTCCTGCGGACGGACGGCGGCGGCCCCCCCTTCAGGGCGGTGCAGCCTTGGGCAGGTGCATCCACCTCTGCGTGAAACAGGACGAAGAACAGCAACCGAGGACGAGACCGTGTCTGACACAGTGCTCGGCCCGAGCGGGTGCTCGTACAGAGGAGTGGGGGGCGGGGGGGAAATATCTAAATTTGTGAACAGCCGGACGGGGGGGAGGGGGTCCAGCAGGAACCCCCTTGTGGAGACTGAGCGGGCCGGGGCAGCTGAGGCAGGGGGGGTGACGGGGACGGGGCAGAGGGACCGAAGAGCGACCAGTGAGACGGCTGGGTCCCGGCTCTTCAAGCCCACCCACACTCAGAGCGCCGGGCCCTGGGGGGCAGTTGGGGTCCCTCGCCCATGTCCCTGGGAGCTGGTCACCCCGGGCTAACACTGGTCCTGTCCCAGCCCCCTCGCCTCGCCCGGCGGCTGTTTTCTTGCTGGGCATGTCCCAGGCGTCACCTCTCCTGCTCCCGAGGGGCTGGGCCAGCCCCCCACCTGCACCCCACTGGCCACGGGCTCTTCCCGAGGAGAAGCCCCCGCCTCCCAGGCCGTCACCAGTCCCTCTGTCTTCCCGTCAGCCAATCTGGAAATCATTTTCAGGGGGGCAGGCCGGGAGTCCCTGAGCCTAAGTGCCCCGGACCCTGTTGGCCTGGGATGTGGGCCTCAGGCGAGCCCCTCGTCCTCTGCGCCCCACTGTCGCAGCCTAGAGTGACAGGGTCAGGTGTGCCCCCGAAGCCAGCAAAGGAGCACAGGTGAGGGGCACGAGGATGCCAGTCCCGGCCGACAGTGGCCGGCCCCAGGCCAGGCGACCTCGGGTGGCGCTGCAGGCGGCGGGAGCCTCCCGTCATAGGCAGGGTCATAGGCAGGGCCCCCGTGCTCTGCACCCAGCCGGGCCTGGCCCAGCTGCTCCGGGCCCCAGGGAGGCCACATGGGCGAGCTGGCAGCCAACGATGCCCGACCCGGCGACAGGCAAGGATGGGCAGGAATGGGAGCGGCACTCGGGGCAGGGACCGCAGAGCGGCAGAGGCACACAGGACTCGGGCACACAGGACTCGGGACGCAGAGGAGTCACCAAAGCAACGGGCTCCGGTGCGACGGCGGAACTTGTGGGCACGTGTGTGTGCGTGTCGGGCCCAACATCTGCCCTGCAGGCGTGACACGAGGAGGGGAGACTCCCAAGGGCTCTGGACCCGGGACAGTCTGCGATTCTCTTAGGCGACAAAACACTAACGCTGACTATCAACTAGGGGGACCTGGGCTGGGGCCACACCAGGTTCTAGACCCTTCCAGGCTCGGGAACCAGCCAGAGCTGGGTCCTTACCCTGGAGAGAACCAGGCTGCCAGGCTCTCTGCACCCCAGTTCACTAGTCTGGAAAAGGGGTGCCACCTGCCCCGTGAGATGGCACTAGGGGCTGACGCAGGTGCTGCAGGTGAAGCGTCCGGTTCTCACGGGCACTTGGGAAAGGCCCGTCTTCGTCCTCTTCTCGTTCAGGGGCCGCCCGGCTCCCTCTGCTGCATCGGAGCCTCGAGAAAGCAACCTTGAGGCAGAAGGAGGGTCGAGGTGGCCTAGGGAAGCTGGAGGAGCTGGTCCCGGCCTCGTCCCGTCTGCCGTCCCCTGGGTGCTGCGTACTGCAGGGAGCAAGTGTGGGGAGTGGTGGGGGAATGGGGGGATGGGAGAGGCGCCCAGGCCGGGGAGGGAGCCGCGGCGCCACCTGCCTCTCACCTTGACCCATTCCTATCTAGCGCCCCTCACGGGAACCTGGGTTCTCCAAAGCCAGAGACGGGGACACCCCGTCACGCCCTCAGCACGTGCCCAGTGCCAAGGGGATGGAAAGCCTCGCAGGTGCGCACAAGGCCAGTAGGGGAGCCCCCGCCGGCCGGACGCTCCCTCTGGGGGCCAGGTGGGATAAACGGCCACGGCCACCTAACCCGCAGGCCCCGTGTGGGAACTACACGCGCAGGCCCGGGCCCAGCCCCCGGCTCGCAGCAAACACAACTGGGGCAGACAAGGGGGCCGTGTGAGGAGGGGGCCGCCCAGCGTCCCACTTAGCCCCTAACAGAGAACTGAACTCGGAGAGCCAGCCGCCAGAAGAGACGCGACACAAACGGAGAAGCCCAGAGGCCTTAGCAATCCGGGAGGAGGATGCCCACATGCCTCCTCCAGCTTTATTGCTGAACACAGACCTCAGGGGCTTGACCACTGCAGCCATGACGAGGCGCTGCCAGTCTGGAACCTTCTGAATTCTCCAACTGGGGCTGTCCGTTGAGGAAGGCAGGGACCCAGTGCCTGTCTGCCTAGGGTCCCTCGACACTGCTGTCAGGAGACAGGGGCTCTCCCTAGGCCAGTTTGTGCTCCTGCCCAAGCTCTGCCTAAGGTACCAGTCACCCTGGGACTGTCACAGACCTGGGCGGCCACGCCAGCACTCTGGGACCAGGATGTTACCGCAGTGGTCCACATGGACACCAGGAAAGCTGTCACAGGGAGAGCAAGGGGCTGCGGTGTTTGGGCTGAAATCAGAACTCCCTGAGGCTTCTGCAAGAAATCCAGAAGTGAAGGGCAGAGAAAAATAAACCAGCACCTTGCAATGCGCTTTGGTGACTCTGGCTCTGCAGGCCAAAGGAGCCAGGCTGCAGATATGCTTGTGCAGGTGCCCGCCAACACTCCCGACGCCCTGAGGTGTCACCGTGAAGGTGGCTCAGGCTATGATGGTGTCAAACAGCAGGCCCGACACCAGGCTATGATGGTGTCAAACAGCAGGCCCGACACCCGGTTGGCAGGTGACATCGTGAGAGTCTCTCCCGGCCCCTTCCCCCGATTTCCATTCTGGCTTTGCCACCCCGGATGAAGCTGCTCCAATCTCTCCCTGCTGGGATGTTCTGGGTAGCAATCCTGCACGTGAGTGAGCGTGTACCTGGAACAGGCCCTGGCCCTGGGGGACCACGAGCCAGCGGGAGATGCAGGGTGAGAGTGGGCGTGAACGTGCTGTGGTCGGTGTGAGGAGCACGTGTCCCTAACACCAAGGTCCTTCATCCTCCTTCACTAGACACACTTGGACCTCAGCTGAAACCTGGAGCTTTGCTAAAGAAAAAAGCCAGGTCACGTAGACCGAAAATGAACTCCTTAACGAGAGCAGCAGTTTCCCGACTACAGAGCAGACGAGGAAGCCCACATACACCTGGTGACGTCCTCCCCCGCGGCTGCCCACAATCCCATCTTATGGGTGAGGCTGTGAAGACACGTAAGGTGGCAAAGCTGGGATCTGAGCACAGAGTGAGAGCCTGACACGCAGCTGCGCCCCTCCCCAGAGCCCGTCAGTCCCCCAGAAAGCCCCTCACCCAGCACCAACACCGACGTGCATTTGTGCACGCGGGCACAGACGCACTCTCGCCTGCCAGGGCCTCCAGCTGGGCTCTTGCCACAAATCGCCTTTGTCTCTCTGGCGAAGCCCCAAGCAGGACACTCCTGTCGTGGCCGCCCAGTTAGGGACTCTGAGGGAGGGTCACCAAGTCCTCGGGATGTGGAGGTCTTCTAATGGGGTGGAGAGGGATCTCCTCTCCCCAGTGGTCTGGCCAGAGGAAGGAGCCTCGACATGAGCTGGGCATCGAGACAGAGGAGGCGGTCTTCAGAGAAGCAACTGGCAGAGCGGCTCCCAGGAACAAAAGATGGCCGTTAGCAAGCTCTTCCTCCCCATGAGGCCACATCTGGCATAGCCTTGCCCTAGAATCTGGGGAGAGGCCCTTGCAAGTCTTGCTTCCTCACTAGTAACAAGGTCACTGCCCAGGGGGGACGGCAAAGCAGCTTTCAAGGCCCCCAGATGCAGCTGGCACAGCTTTGGGGGCACAGGCCCACAGCCCCGGCAGCTACTGGTGGGGTGGCCCTGGGCAAAGGATGCCTGTTCCCAGGCTCTTTCCTGAAGACTGGAAGCACACGAGCATGCACACGTGCGCGCACATACACACACACACACACACACACCCAGCAGAGAGCAGCTCAGGGAAAGGCAGCCACTCGTTATTCCAGTGCGAAGACAGCCCCAGGCCCTCCCCTGACACGGCAAGCCCGAAGCAAAGTCGCCAAAAGCTCTCCGGTGCACAGCTGGCAGGATTACTCCACCACGCCAGCCTCCAGCCGAGGACCAACACATCGGCTCCACGAGTCTTTGGGTTCCAGCTCTTAAGGCCAAAAAACTAAGAGAGGCTGAGGGGTCTGTTTGAGGAAAGCTCACACTCTGCAAACGTGCTGCCCCAGCTCGCCGGCCAAGAGCAGACGGGCTCCACTGGTACTACCAACGGCGACTCTGACACGGCAGTCGTCCTGTGCTCGCGCGGGAGGGGGCCGCGTGGCCAAGGAGAGCAGCTGGCCAGGGGCGCCGAGGGTGGGTTTAAGCAGCAGGCAACACCTCCTCTTTCAATGTGTACTCAGTCATTCGTTTATTTCTCAAGATGCGCACACTCAAGTGTTGAGTCGGCCAGGACAGGTCGAGGCTCCTAGGTATGTACACGTCCTTCCGTGGCTTGGGTTACAGACAACTTCATAGCTAGTGCACCACACACACAAGATAAAACAGGAAGCCTAAAAACCCCAAGCCACTCCAAGAAGACATGAGGGGGGAGGGAGGAGTGAGGCTGCAGCGTCCCGTGGGGGGAGTCAATGCACAGGAGGGAAGAACACGGAGGATGGAAGGCAAGCTAGCTTCGGTCTCTGCCAATGGCAGCTTCCGCATGATGTTCAAGGGATTGAGTTCAACAGGTCCTTCAGGAAGTTCTCGGGATCGGTGACTTCTGACAACAGGCCTGGAAAACAGGGGCGGGCAGAGGGGTGAGGCGCGGGCACGCAGGGCCCCCAGCCCCACTGAGTCACAGCTGCCCCATCCACGCAGAGAACACGGTGTGCCCCGACAAGCTCCAACACAGCCACTCCCTGGGGAGACAGTCACCGAGCAAGCACTCTCGTTCTGGCAGAGGAGTCAGCTGTGTTCTAGAACGGGCACCACTGGGTGTTTAAAGGCGTTAATGTGGGGGAGGCTGACCCCACGGCCACCCAGGGCAGAGGCTCTAACCCGGGGCCATGGACCACTGCAGAGGGGGGCTCCAGTCTGACCCTGACTGCAAAGCGGAGGGGTCTTCTGGGGGGAGAGAGTCCAAAGCATTCAGCATATTCTCAGAGGGGCCAGGGCCAAGGAAAAGCTAAAACCAGTGCCCCCAAGGGCTGAGAGGAAGGGAGCTGGACAGTAGGCCCCTGGGCTTAGCTGGGCTTCGTTCCAACCATGAGTCCCAGGGCCTGCAACGAGCTGCCAAAGCTCAGGAGCTCTGTTTCCACAACCATCAACCAGACACAGTAACAAGTCCCGGTTCAGTCGCCGTGGGTCTAAATGAGGCCGTGTATGTGAAGGTGCCAGCGCACAGAAGGGGCTCAGTGGCCTTGTGGGCCCCCCATACCTCCCTCACCAAGCAGGGTGCTTCCATTTCACAGGCGCAGAGTGGCTAAGCCGGAGGCCTGGTGACATTCCCACTCAAGTCCCTTCCCCAGCATCTGCGCTGGCAGAGGGAAGGCTGGCACCGATCATTACGCCTTATTGGCTCTGGAAGGTGTATTGCCCTTGCTTTTGAGTAGGGTGTGTCAGATGTTCTGAAATCTTCTACCAGTTTAAACACAGTAATAAAATCATGCTGTAAAACCAGACCCCGGTGAGTGAAGCCACCGGCTCCCCCTGCCTGTTGGGCTCCCGATCTCCCCGGCTTCCGGCCAGGGGCACTGCCACCAGCTGCAGGGCAGCTGGGAAGCCCTGAATGAGGCAAACACTTTCCTTCCCCTGCCACCTCCCCCTTCTTGCTCGGACTCTTCCATTCCCACTCACAGTCTTTGTTCAGACATTCCCTAGAGCCCTGGGCGACATGGCAGTACACAGGTCAGCTGCTCATCGGCAGGGACCACTCCTGGGAAGAAACGTCGAGGCTAACGTTTCTTCTGAACCGTGCTGGGCAGTGCCGACGTGGGACCGCCAGATCACAGGTGTGGCAGCAGGCTGACAGAGGCCCGTGGCCGTGCTCAGCTTCCACCCAGGCCACCCTAAAGCATGGACAATTGCTAGTGCAGGCTTTCTCTTGATAGTAGGGTCTGAGAAGAATTTTTTCCTGCTTCCTTAACACTTCACAAAATCCTCACAATGAACATGAGGGAAAAGTGCAACAAGCTGACACAGGAGTGAGGCAAGGTCCTGCACCCTCAGCCTTGGCTCTGGGAGCCTCCACCCCCCTCCCCACCCCCCGACTTCAGCAAGGCCGGCAACAACGGGACTCTGGTGTCCCAGCATTCTCGGCCTGACAGGGCCCTGAGGTTTGCACCCTGGTGCATTTTCTCCACCACATCCTCGGCTGTCACCCAGGGCTTGCTGAGGAGATGCAAACAAATTTTAACGTGTTTGTGAGGAGGATGACACATGTGTTGTACACAGCCTCTGTAACCAGGAGAGAACTAGAACTGTCCTCAGCAAGTGTGGGATGAAGGACTGTCTAAGGGTGTCTCAGGACAACAGTTCAAAGTGCTGCCCCTGTTCTTCCAAGCCAAGATGCTCTTTGCTCTGTTTTGGTATTTACTATTTACCAAATGGTATTCAGAATCAGAGTTGGACTCTTCTCCATCTCCCCAGGGTAGCTGTGACATAAGAAGTCTCAGCCCCCAAGAGGCAGGAAGAAGACAGGTCAGCTCCATGTCAATTCTCTGAGACTGTGAGAAACAGCCAGGAATTTAAAAGAATTTAAGAGACGCTACCTATTTTCCAGGTATGCCCCACAGGAAACATCTAATGTCCATGCCTCAGTTACCCCATCTATGAAGTGGGGGTGACACAGTATCCACCTCAAACACATGAGCAGCACAGGGCCTGGGATGCAGAGTCCCCACATGTCCCAGCTGCTGTTCTTACTCCCAGGGGCCTGGTGTTCCCATCTCTCTTGCAGACCGTGTGGTGGGGACCAACAGGCTGGTTCTTCCCAGTAGTTCTGCTGCTGTGAAGATGCAAGCTAAGACCAGCCCCCCTGTGGCACACATGGGTTCTGCTGCAGGAGATCTCTGAAAGATAAAACCTTGACACTGACCAGCCGCATCAAGGAACTCCGAGAAGGTCTCCACTGGCATGAACTCCTCCTGGAAGGTCTTCAGGGCTTTGTCAGCAGCTTCGTAGATGGGCATGTCATTGTGGCGGATGTATTCCGCTAGAGAGCAGGACCAGCCTCCCTCCGTGTTACTGGTAGGCACCTTCTACAAGAACCAACAGGAGACAGGCCCAGGGGCTGGATTACTTAATGTCCCTACTATCTCAATGCCAGAAAGCAGCCCTTCTCCCCCTGCCCCCTCCATACATCAAAGTTTCCCTGGAGGACGTGTTTTGCTTCTAGAAACAGCAAAGTCTCGTGTCATTCCTCTTGCAACCCCTTTATGATGCACCACGTCATGTGACCTCTAAGCTACAAGTGACAGCTCTTCCTGCACAGGTCACACCTGTTTCCCCCCCAGGAAAGGGACACTCTCACCGTGCTTCAACTGAGCTGTCCCATTCAGACTGTAAAAGGAACACCCTGCCAGGGTTCTCTCAAGGCAGAAGGCAGGGTCCCTATGAGTTGGGCTGCAGTGAGTCACACTCACACAATGCAATGAGGTTCCCCAGACAGAGGAGACAAAGCAAACCAGGGATGATCTGCGGCAGGCCTGAAACTGGGTGACAGGAGCGGCCTTGGTTCCAGGTGTATGTCACAGACGGAAGGCTCTAAGGTACAGCGTAGACCCCTTCCACAGTAGGTGGTCTGCTTCCAGTGAGAGGCCAGTGGAGGAGCAGCCACCCGGACACGGGGCTGGCTCAGAGCCAGCAGCACAGAACTTTCATACCTTCGCAGAAGCCAGTCAGGCCTACCTTGAACATGTTGTAAATGAGATCGACGAGGGCCCAGAAGAGAAGGGAAGAGCGGTAGGCAGAGTAGTCCTTCACTGCCTTGTCTGTCAGCCTGGAAAAGAAAATCCCATAGCATGCCCATGAAGACCCCAGACAGATACACACAAGGACAGGCCAGAGCCCCATTACTCTGCACGCCACTCCACTCCAGCCACCTATCTCTTCCGAGAAAAGCAGCTGTGGGCAAGAACCTCTGAAGCCTTGACCCAATGATCCATGAAGCACTCATCCTTAGTACAGACTCCCTTCCAAACCGGGGTGAATCAGAAGTGTGGGAACATAAGGGGCACGTGGCAACCAAAGACCACTGCCTGGAAGACATGCCAAGGAGACCCTCGCATCCCTGTGTTCAGTCCCACATAAGTTCTTGGACTTGACAGGACCTCATAAATGAAGCAGGAAACGGTTCTCCCTCAGTCCTGACGCTCCTCCTGACACATTTTCACGAACAGTCAGCAGACCCAAACCAGCCCAATACAGGGATTTGGCAACCACGGGCTGTGTTTGAAAGATGGGGGGGGGGGGGGGGGGCCTAGTGCTGAGCAAGAGTAATATCTAGGACGGAGGGTGCAACTGACACCTCCTAAATCCTGGGGTAATCCCAGAGCTGCCACCACACCCCTCTCTGCCTCTCCCCAGGACCATCTCCACTTAGCCCAGTGATTCAGTGCAGGATGAAAGGCCAACAGTCCCTCAGAACGCCAGGGGCGGCCTGTGACCCCATCCCCTGCCTGCTCAGCAGACTCTGCTGGTGTGAGGAATGATGACCCTTCATCATGGTGGTAAAGCCACTGTGAACACAGAACCCAGGACCTCCCCTCTGCACCGGCAGTGAAAGATCGGGGCTAGGATTCGGCTTCTACCACCCATGATCTACAAGAGATTTTGTTTGCAAACTGCGTTCACATCTGCATTAAGTGAAGGCCAGGTGAACCCTTATCACGGAAATTCTGGATCCTACTACACAGTAGAACAAAGCCCGTAACTAAAGGAGCTAAAATTTGGTATTAGAGTGTGTGTATGTGTATGTATAAGAATCAGGAGGGACAGACAGGCAGAGAGCTTATTTATTATCACAGAAGCCCGAACTATCCTTCATGGCCTCAAGGGGAAGGACTGCTGAGCATGGGGTGGGCCGGCTATACCTACGTCCAGTAAATGTGAACAGTAAGAGAGTGAGGCAATTCTGTTTGCTACAATGCTCTTCCTGTTCTGTCCCTGCGCCCCAACAGCCTCCAGAGCACCCACTCTCCCCACCAGGCCCACAAGCGGACTCTACAGCCGACAGTGAAGTCTGCAGCAAGGCAGGCCTGGGGCCGAGGCGGACACCCGCTCCTCTGCACACTGCACACAAAACGCCAGATAAGGCTCTGACGGAAGCCTAAGAAAGTCCAAGGCCTAACTACCTGTGATCTAAACATGCAGAAGAGGTCCTCTTCTCTTGAGCACATTCCTAGATTTTTTTATATGGGCTACTGCCTTCCACCCCATCACTGACTTAGGACAAAGTCCCCTGCAAGGGACACTGCCCAACCACCAGGATGATGCCCTCTCGGTCTCTACTCGGAGGGCATCCTAGTATGGGACTCACGCCCACCACCACCCCCGCTCTGTCTCAGGGGCACCTGCTCGGGCCTCCACCCCACGCCAGGTTTGGCGGCTGCTGTGCTGTAGTAAGCAGGAACCATGAGTGACCTGCCCAACTTAATTATTTCAGGCTAATTAGCAAAGGTGACTAAACTGCCACAGAGAAAACGGCAGCTCGGGAACGCAGCCCACACTGGAGTTCCCGAGTAAGCTGTGGCCACGCAGGCTTCTCCTAAATTGCCCAGGAGAGTGCTGAATTCTGGTCTCCTCACTGAAAGCAAAACAGCTCCCGTGGGTTTGGGTTCAGATTTCACACCCGCCACTGAGAGCTAGTGTCCCGCAACAGCCACTTTCTGTGCCATGGATACAGGCTGAGCCTGGCTTATCAACAACCTGGTATCTTTCTGATCTAACTTCTGATTTCAAGCAGCATGAAGTTCAGCATGAATGCTTTGGACTCTGGGAAACACTGGAAGGTGATAGGTCTGGAATGGGGGCAGAGGTCAGGTAGGAAGCTGGCAAGACTTGCCCCCTCCTCCTCTGCACAAAGCAGCTGGTACTGGCCGGGCTCACCAACGGAGCCCTGACCTGGTCTCTCTGAGGGTGGGAGGTGCCGGTGACTGGCAATGCTGGCTTTATCAGAGCCAGGTAGACAGAAGATACCAGGGGTGCCAAGGTAGGCACACGGCTGCTCCCCCCTTGGTCTGTCATGGTCAGGGGCTGGAAAGCTCCTCCTCTGCTCCCTTGTTGGCCTGTGAATGTGGAAATGTTCCCTCAGATCCCAGCAAAAGCAGACAAGATGGTTCTTCCAGAAGGGAAGTGGCAGAAGCAAGCTGACAAACCTACACCCTACGGTGGAGCCCAGGGGAGGCAGAGACCGTCAGGGTCACCACGGGCCTAGAGCAGCGCCCTTGGAGTCCGTGCAATGTGTGGAGATCCGTGTGGTCATCTCAAAGAGCTTCTTGTGGTTTACAGGTGTTTCTCTAAAGATGCCGCCCATTCGACCCAAATCCCAGTACAAGGTAATGAAAACAAAGACACTTCCTTCCTGAAATGTTGTTCCTTCTTTGGGACGTGTCCACATGAACAGGAGAAAAAGAAAGGCTCATGGAACATGGCGCAGATGCGATAGCAATGTGACCAAGGAGATGCGATAATGAACTTTTCATGATCAGAAAAGAAAATCCCCAGTGCAGCCATGCAGGAGCCCTCCCAGTTTAGGGCCAGCCCAGGACTGGGAAAACCCAGTTACCTGCCCAGCTCCCTGCTGGCCCTAATTCTCATCAGTCATCTCACCCTATGCCTGGCTGGCTGCTTCTCTGAACTCTTCCACAGACTAAAGCCTGGCTCCACCTTCCTAAATGGCTAAACTCGAGACCCAGAGGTGGCCAAGCACCTACCAGCCATTGGGTCTAGACTCTTGGCATGACAGACGGAGACTGAGAAGGGACAGAAAGGACTGAGTCAGACGAGCAGGCCCGTCACTTGGCACACACAGGGATATACCATACTGCCTAGTGCAGACACTAGGCAGCCCAGAGGACGGTACCTCCCGAAGCAGGGACTGACCTGGTGGCTCCGCCTGGAGCCACTGCCCGGGCCTGAGAGGTCACCAGCAGCCTCCGCAGGATTTCCACACGTGTGGCTCTCCACTTCTCGGGGGGCAGGATGTGGAGGGCCAGGACTGTGAAATAGTAGGGCCCATCCACTTCAAAGGCACTCTCCACCCACTTCTCCTTGGGCTGCTCCAGAAAGCCCTGGAGGTTCTTCTCCTCTCGGGAAGTTGCTCGGGTTCTGTAACAAAAGGGACACAATGAAACCAGGGTACAATCAAGGCACCAGCACCAAGAGGGAAGGAGATTTGGTCAGTATCTCATCTTTCCAGCTTCAGCAATGCTTGGATCATGGAACACAGCCACCCCCTCTCCGAGAGCTGCTTATCCCCTTCCAAGCCCTCCTTGGTGGCATTCTCCTTGCCTCCACCAACCCCCAGCTCGGCTCTGAAACAATTCCAAACAACTTCCTGGCTCCTGAGCCCCTGGCTATGGTGGGCACATACACAAACACTCCATCAAATGCCCTAACAACCCTGAAAGGTGACAGCTAGTACGTTTTTACCACAGTATCAGAAGCCCAGAGAAACGACGGGACCTTGCCAAAGCCAACAAGTCAGTAAGTGAGGGGGCCAAGGTGAGCCCAGAATCTGACTCTACAAGCCAGCCTGTGTTCTCACTTGCCCCACGCAGTCCTCACAGCTTGGCTATCTGCACGACATTCCACCAGTTCCCTCCCTGGGCGCTCTGCTTCAGTGTTTCCTTGTGCATCTATGTCCCCTCCTCCATTTGAATAGCTAACTCTGGGCAAGCACTGCTCTGTTGTCCCTCTTGCCTAAAGTGATGACGTGATCATTAACTCACCACCAGGCACCCACTCTGAGCTTGAAATGGATCACCTTACCTAAACCCAGACAAGGGCCCCAGGACACAGGGGTACCAGCAGTACCCCAACTCCACAAAGGGAAAACAACAGAGGAGATGAATGTGCAGAGAACGGAGCTTTCTGCACAAAGTCACAGTGGGGAATGGAAGAAATAGGCTTCGAACCCCGGCAGTCTGGATGCCGACCCAGCCTTGCATGTTCCGATCCTAAATGCCACTCCCTCCCCAGCTTCCACAAGCAGCCACTGGAGCCATGTGGAGACGTCACTGTGGGCTTTCCTGATCACAAATTCCTGACTCTAAAACATGGATGATGCTCTCACACCAAGGGCACCTGATGGTCTAACCTCATCCTGTGGGAGAAGAAAGAAAACTCGACCCCAGTAGCCACGAGGATCAAAGTTACCAGGCCTGCAGAGACCACTGGCAGACACTGGACTAGGGATGGTTTAAGGACACACTGCTTCCTTCTGCACCTGAAGAACGGATACGGATGGCACAGATGGACATACCCTACTTGACTTTCCGGAATTAGGAGTCGGAAGCTCTCCGCCACTGTAGGACCTGCCCAACTCTGCTCCAGCTCACGGTGGGATCTACCTGCCCGTGTGCACAGATGTGCCACCCAGGCACTGGTATGACCACACTCACACCAGGAGGAAGCGACCAGCTAGGGAAGCGGTCTGTGGATGGGCAGCAGTGCCTATCCATGAAACATCCAGGTCAGCCTCTGACCCAGACATCAAGGACACAGCAGACTCCCTCCCTGACCAAGCAACTTGAGCATGAGTTACTAGTATCTGGCACCTGAGAAAACCAGTGCCACCCGGAGTCACTGGCTCTCTTCTGCCGGGCAAATCATGCTGCCTTTCTGGGGCTGTGTTTCCCCCTGGAGTAGAGTGGTGCACTCTGCCTCAGAGCTGCCAAGAGACAGGTCTCCACAAGGCCAAGGGCTCTGTCAAAGGCCCCACGAACACCGGTAATTAGCACTGCTTAGGCCTGCAGCAGTCTGGAGAGTGCGAGCATCTGTGCTGTTGATGATGTGGGTGTTCCTTCTGATGGTCCCAACAGCTTAGCAGCTGATGTCATGTGCTGACGAGACCTGCC
This sequence comes from Nyctereutes procyonoides, assembly GCF_905146905.1. Classification (NCBI taxonomy): domain Eukaryota; kingdom Metazoa; phylum Chordata; class Mammalia; order Carnivora; family Canidae; genus Nyctereutes; species Nyctereutes procyonoides. The sequence goes on from NW_026575052.1 coordinate 6,038,892, forward strand.
TGTGCATCTTTTTCACAATGACAGCTGTGGTCTGGAAGCCAGCCTCCTATCTCCCCAGGAAATGGGAGGAAGAGGAAAACAATATTGCTGAAGACAGAAGACCAGAAAGGACAAGTGATGGATTGTCCTTGCCGCCCAAGCTGCCCGGCAGCTGCCTCAGGCGGACCGTGCCCGGCCTCTCTGCAGCCGGCCAGTTCCCCGCCCAATGTAGGTGTCAGACTTGTTGCAAAACAGGGTAAAGCAGAAAAGTGTTTAAGAGCTAAAGTATGTTAAATCTCCTAATTCGCTTTTAAAATCTGGGCTGAAGATGAACAAGTACTATTCTCTATCCTAAGTGCTTCTTTAAAATTACACTTTTCATTATCAGCCTCACTGTTCCATGTGGGACTCACAGATGAAAATACAAGCCTGCTCTTCTCCTGGCTATTAGCTGACTTTCTCAGATAATCTTCAATATACCCTGCCCCTTGACTTGCTAGACTCCACTATTAACTGGAGAGGAAACAGGGATAGCAAGTCCGGTCTTCCGTTTATGAGAAGGGTCCTTGGTTCTGCCACAGCCCCTAGTTGTGAAACCTTGTTACACCCGGTGTGCCCTTGACAGTGACGGCGTGGGGCTCTGACCCACCGCCTCTCCCATCCATGAGCACCGAGTCCCACAAGAATTAGAGGCTACGATATAGTAGAAGCTAAGGAGGTCTTTTGGCAGGTCTGGCCTTGGCCAGTTCCAGCTCCCCTCTGGGCTGAGAGTCAGTCCAAGGACACAGCCCTCGGATGCTCACAAGGGGAGCTGGGATTGATCTGGAAAGGAAGTCACCCATATCACCTTATTCGGTATGACTCTAAAAAGCTGCAGATGAACATGCATGCTTTAGTAAAGGCTACCTTAGGTCAGCCATTGGGTCTGCAGCTAACTCAGGCAAACGTGAGAAAGCGGAGACCTTGCTGGGCAGAGGGGCACAGGGTGGGTGGGCAGGTAGGCCAGCCGCTGCCCATGGGGGGTGAGATACTGACGTGTTCAGGACGTAAAGCACAGTGTGAATGATGTACGGGATCAGGTGGATGTTGCTCTCCCGGCCGCCTCCGCCGGTGTCTGCGCTGAACGACTGCTCCATGGCGAAGCGCAGGAAGAGCAGCTTGATGTCGTGGATGTTGAGCTGGTACGTGGGCTCCCGCTGGCCCGTACACTCCTGGAGGTAAGTGTTGTGCCTAGGGAGCAGCAGAACAAATGTGGTGAGCAAAGCAAGCTCCCTTGGGGAAAGCCCAAGTTGGAAGGCAGAGCCTCCCTGGGCGCCACATGGCCTGATGGCTGCAAAGGTCACATGAGCAAAGGGGTGAAGGGGAGAGCCAAGGACAGGAGCTGGAGCCCACAGCAGGATGGGAGCAGAGGACATTTCCATTTCTGCCGTGATAGAATGTGATGCTCTCTAAGCTTTGAGAACTCGCCAGTTTTGGGAGGAGGGTACTTCCTGATGGACAAATGTCACATAACATATCATGGCCAAGCCTGGAAGTACATTTTGGAAAAAGAAATGTGGAAGTCATGCATTCTGACAAGGTGATCTATCCCTAAGAATCTTTTCTTCAACTCCCAAATGAAAGATAATTTTCTACATCAATATATGCGCTCTGCTTCACTCTGTGACCTCAGGTAATTTACTCGACCTCTCTATGCCTCAATTTCTTCATCCAGAGAATGTGTAGAGTAACAGCACACGATAAGCACTTTAATACATTGCCCATCGTTATTACTGCCAGGTATCTTTCCATCCCTGAGCCTTCTGATAAGACTCAGGGTTGGGCACCACTCCTCAAAGCATCGGCAAGAACGGGGACTTCTGCCAAGTTTTAGGAACTCTACTCTGGATTTGAGGATGAGGGAGGCTTCAAAGCAGCCTGATATCTCCCCATGCCACTGAGCTATCTGCATTATTCAAACCTTAGAAGCACACACCGCAGAAGAGATATCTGAAAATTTTAGCTTTGACAACAAAGTCAGGGTCCTGTGTCTTAGGCACCAAGATGAAGAAGGGAAAAGAGGTAGCAGACAACCAGAAGTTCCAAGTGGTGCACCAGACACTGGGGGTGCTGGCTTCTCGCAGCCAGGTTCCTCCCTCTGCCAAACGGCTTCCCTGCCAGCATGCAGAGACCAGGGTTCCCAATGACAGTGACAGGCCTTTAGGCTGAGCTAATAGCTGCTGATTTTCCCCCATCTCGTGGGACCACCCCCCTTTTCTGCCAAGCACACTGCTCAACACTCACCTTGCCAAGCAGGTGGCAAAAGCTGATTCAGGGACATGGGGCCCCCAGACTGGAAGGAGTCCATTGCACTTCGTGTTGGCATTCTGAAGGGCAGCACTTTCCCACTCTTCTCGGCCACGAGCCAGCCTGGATTGGGAGGAAAGCAGGGAAAAGTGACGACTGGAATTGATTTGGCAACCAAGCACCTGGGCAAGTGGGGATGGAGAAGTGTTTGCTAACACTAAGGAAAAAAGTCAGGCTGTGCACCTGACTCCACAGAGAACAAGCTCTTCGCATTACAATATGGTAAATGCCAGCTTCACTGCTTCAGGGAAGCAAGGTTGCTTTCTCCACCCTGAGGCCAAAAGCCAAGTGGATTTTCCTAGTCATATAGCATGAATGGCTTACAGACCATGGTTTAAGGCATGACACCCTACTTCCCTGAGACGAAAACCTCATAGTTGGTTGGCATCCTATCCCCTCCTAGCACAGGGCCCTGGGCAAGCTGCCCATTCCTCTGAAGTGACACAGGCCTGGATGGAAACACCGGAGGAAGAAGCCTCCTGAAGGGCCCTCTGGCACAGGTGCCAGGGCCTACCTGACGGCAGCCAGGTGGCAGTCGTAGTGCACGATGTTGAAGTGGGACACGGTGCTGTAGCCCTGCTGTTTCCGGGGCTTATTCTCCATCTCTTCCAAGGCTACCCGCTTGGTGAAAGTGTAAATGCCCAGGACTTTTGTAGGCTGCAAAGACACCAGTAAAAGGAGGAGAGGTGAGATGAACTCCAAGGTAGGCTTTGGGAGGAGGCAAAGCAGAAGAGCAGGAACCCCAGGGCCTCCCCTGGGAAGAAATGCACCCAGAGAGGGGGTGATGGGTCAGAACCTCAGTTGCTGGGTTAAGCACCTGGCTGGGCACAACCCCAGTGAGAGGAGGAATGTGGGGGGACAACCACAATAAAGCAGGTGCTATGCCGATGGGAAGGCGGACATGGAAGCCTCCTCTGTCACTCTTTTCTCTTTGCTGTTTTATTTACTTTAAAAGGAAGAATAAAGGGATCCCTGGGTGGCTCAGCGGTTTGGCGCCTGCCTTTGGCTCAGGGCATGATCCTGGAGACCTGGGATTGAGTCCCACATCAGGCTCCCTGCGTGGAGCCTGCTCCTCCTTCTGCCTGTGTTTCTGCCTCTCTCGCTCTCTCTCTCTGTGTCTCTCATGAATAAATAAATAAAATCCTTTAAAATAAATAAATAAAAATAAAAGGAAGAATAAAGTATCTTCCTGGTAAGTCACTTGCTCGACAAAAGTTATCAGGCAGTTCCCAGGAACCTGTGCCATAGCAGGATTTATGAGGCTTGCAGCCCTTCAGTAGCATGAATGCCAAGCAGGACATTCAAGTTGGAGGAAGAGGACATCTTACAGGCCTTTAGGAGAACAAATGGGTCACTTGCTCTGCTCCTCTCAGTCATAAATCTAATTTGGTATAAGACCTGATCTTCTGAAGCAGTAGGGTATATTTTTAAAAGCCCTAAGTCTAGAGTCAGAGAAGCGTGGGCTAGAATTCTGGCTCTGCCATGTGACCCTTATTTTCACATCCATAATCTGGGGTTTTGTAGGGTTACAGACAAAATTACAGAAAGCTCTGGGCATTGGGACTAGTATACAGAAGGCATACAATAAGTGGTGCCAAGGATGGTGATGAAGATTAATGTTCAGAGCAGTCTGCCTTCCTCCCTTTAGAGAGGACAGCCAGCCCTGAGACATGCCGACATCAGCCCGTAAAAGAATGGGAAGACCTGCAGGAGAGGACGCCACCGGAGCAAGCAGCCAGGCTGTGCATCAGGTCCGGGCTGAGCACATACCTGGAACTTGTACCCTTCCCTGCAGATGCAGCATGTGAGGCCTGGCTCCTCAATCAGCTCCTCCATCTGCTTTAGGAGCGCCGTCTTGGTCACCACCTGGCCCTTCTCGTTTGTCTGCAGGGGAAACCCAAAGGGCATGTCAGAAGGGGATATCAACCCACCCCCCAGCCTAGCCTGTGATGCTCAGAAACAGGGCTGCCCTTCTACAGACACTAGAGGGAGGATGCATGGAAAGGAAACCTCTGTAGGTAGCTTCTGATGAGGGTTAAGACCCAGATTCTTATGCTCTTCTCTTCCGAAGGAAGCGCTGAGGCAGAGGAAACTATCTGGCTGCAAGTCTGGCAAGCTACCACAGGATATAAGAAAAGCCCCCTTTCTTTGTGCCAGCACTCGCAAGTCTTAGCTGCCAAGGGCTGTTGCATGAGGATTCACTTGACGGTTCCCATGGGAGTTCTGAAACTGCTGACATCCAGCTTGCTACTCTGGAGAAAGCTCTCATAGGGCCACTGCTTCCTCCAATGTGGGGCAACAACAAAAGCAGACTGTCATGTCCAACATATGTGGGTTCAAACTCTTGTCAACCTCTTATTAATAATATGCCTTGGCCTATTTCCTTTGCTTCTTGCCTCTATTACTTTAACCAGAAAATGGGTATAGTAGTATCACCCTCACAGGATCACATGAGGGTTTAAATAACATCTTACAAGCAAGGTGCCCAAGCATAGTGCCTGGCAAATAGTAAATCCACCATAAGCAAGGGTTATCCCCATTTTTACTGTTTTTGTGAACTTGTTAAGTCACTTAACCTCTTGAGTCCCATATGTGTAAAGGGACCATAGTCACACCCCTGAGGGTTGTCAGGAAGATCAAAGAAGGTAAAGCACCTGGCACACCTAGTTCCCTCCTTCTCGTCAGCCTTCACCCTTCATCATCCTCAAACCAGCTCTGTCCTGAAAGAAGCACGGCTAGCTCCTCCTCAACAGCGTAGACAAGAATGTGAGGGACTCCCAAAGAGTGGTTTTACCGTCATGCCCAGGGTGCCCAGAGCCTTCTGCCGCATTGCCATGGCCATGCGCTTCTTCTCAGCGCGGGTCTCCCTGCGGGCAGCATCGATCTTTTTGTTTACATCAGGGTGCTCCCGCAATGCCTCTAGTAGGTTCTCTGCCAGGGTCCCAATGCCCTCGTCACTGGACACCTGTTCCAGTTTATGTAGGTTTGTGATGGAGTCTGTTCCAATCAGCACCTATCAAGTAGAGACCAGAGAGATACATGCTTCCATTTAGGTAAACAAGCATTCTGTCCAGGAGCTTATAGGTTTATAACACTCAACAGACTGTACTCAATCTCATGTCAACTGTTTAGATTCAAACAGATTCCTCTGAATGTGTGTTTCCAAAGTTTCAACAAATGGAGGAGGGTTTGGGTCTGTCACTGACCTCTGACTAGTCATTCTGCTCTCTGGCTCCAGTGCCTGGTCTATAAGGTGGGGATGGTGTCAGGGTTACAATGAAGATTAAAAATTAGTCACAAATGATTAGCTGTAAAGCACCCAATACAGTGAAGGAGAAAGGGGCTTGGGAAAGATTCCCTAGACCAGCAGCACCTGATGAGGCCTGGGTGGTGGGGTCAGTGATCACACAACAGAGCAGAGCACACCTTGACATTCATAGGGACTGTGCTAAGTTCTTCCTCCAGGAGCCCTGTGTCCACCAAAAGCAGGAACAGGATTTTCTAGGCCTAGAGATATCAGAGATACAACTACAGTGGGAGTGGGGATAAGTGAGGATCTTGTTTAAAAATAGGTATTACCAAGAAATCCCTATGCTTAAGGCTGGCAGTTACCGCACGACAGTGCCACGCCATCAACATGGATGGGAGAACAAATATGGAAGGCAGGGCTGGTCCAACAAAGCTCTCCCGGTGAGTGGAGAAGGAGCACTGTACTATTAAAATCCCCCACCCCCTGCATATGTGTATTATAATGCTAATTACTACCAGAGCGGTTTGACAATAAACAGAAAACAACAGAGCCAACTTGCAAGGTGAAAGTTCAACACTCAACTAAGACCACTCACTGGCTTATAAACCTGCCCTCAGGGCAGGTATGCTTCAAACCTGCACCTCAGCAAAACTACAGGGCATCTGATGTTTCCTGTTCCTAGATGCTGAGCCCACTGGGCGACTGCCTACAGAATGCTGCACAAGCACCCTGACCTCCTCACACTGGGTGGTAGCTCCGTGCTGGTGCGTGCATGCACACACATCTGCGTGAAGCAGTGCTCTGGTGCCAGGGGGACAAAGTCCCAACCCTCTTGAAGCCTATATTCTACCTGGGCATGTCCAGTGTGATAGAATGAGCCCTCTTGCACCCTGCTTCAAACCTCCTAGGTTCTCCACCTCCTTCAAGGGCACCGCCACTCACCTGTCGTACAACCCAGAAATCGAACAGAGTTCTCGACTCATCTAGCTTCTTGGCAACCCCCACGTGTAACCAATCTCCAAATCCCATTCATTCTGCCTCCCACACCACTGCTGAAGCCATCTGCTATCCACCTCACACTCTAGCTCAGCTGGCTTCATCTCTTACCTAGATTATGATAAAAGGCAACCAACCATCTCTCCTGTCATCTATCCTCTTTCCGGTTCATGGCCTGGGTCACAGCCCTCAGGATAAAATGTATACCTCTCCTCTTCAGAGACCATGCCCTGGAACCATGCTGCATCGGGGCCAGCTCTCACCACACCTCGCCGCCATCATGCAACTGCTCTCAAGCCCCAGAGCACTTCCAGCATCCTTTGGCTCTTGAGCCTTAACAGGTGCCATTCTTTCCTCCTTCCTTTGGCCCCTTTCATATTGCACTTAATCATCTTCACACTTCAGTTATCATCATGTATGAGGGCACAGGCTGTGACCACCCTGGTCACCAACGTCACCTCAGCCTAGCACAATACAGACACACAACAAGCACTAAACAAAAATGTGTTGCTAGGAAACGAATGGTCCCAAGTGTGAATGCCAAGTTCCTAACTAGATAAAGTCTTAGCCTAGAGAAAAAAAGTAATTTGACTTAGTAACTACAAAGAAGTCTGGAAAACAGCTGACCCGGGCTTGGCCACATCACAGCCCTACTCCTGGATTCACCCACATAAAAAACAGATGTTACAAGAACATAGAAACAAATATATGTGAAGACTCCCATGTAAGAAAAATTACTTTCACAAAGGTGTGCTAATTATGACTATCCCCACTGACCTGAACAAAAGTCTAGACAACAGAGACTGGAAGAGACACAGGGAAGAATCCTATAGCCAAGCTACCCTACCCTATTCTTGGAATGAGTCAACAGAACAGATTACAAGAGTGTTATACTTTATGTTGGCAAATAGAATTTAAATTAAAAATCATGAAATGAGAATGTGGGATTCCATTCGATGCAGAACACGATATACAGAAAAAAATCCAGCCCCAAGACCTCTTCAAAGCTCAACATTAAAAAAAATCCATTTAGAAAATGGGCAAAAGATACGTGCAGGCAGGTCACTGAAAATGACACGCAAAGCACGTGGAAAGCTGCATAGCACCATTTACCATTAGGGAAATACAAATTAAAATCCCAGTGAAACATCACCACCATTCACTTTACCAAAGTGGCAACATGCCACCAAATGCTGATGAGGATGCAGAGAAAGTAGCTCACTCATGCACTGCTGGTGAGAATTAAAAATGGAGCAATCACTCACTCTAGAAAAAAGCTTGGTAGTTTCTAATAAAACTAATTCAGCAATTTCTGTACAACCCAGCGACTGCATGCCTTGGCATTTATCCTAGAGAAATGAAGATTTCTAAACATACACAAAACTACACATGAATGTTTATGGCAGTTTTATCTGTTAACATCCAAAAACTGGAAACAATCCAGAAGTTCTTTAACGGGTGAATGGTTAGGCCACCTGTGGAACCCACACCATGGAACTCTACTGAGCAATAAAAAGAAAAGACCATCAATGTACATAACCTAGATGAATCTCCCAGAAAATTATGCTGAGTGAAAAAAGCCAACCCTGAAAGGCTACATGCTGTCTGATGCCATATAGAACACTCTTGAAGTGACGAGATTATAGCCATGGAGAGCCTATCAGTGGTTGCCAGGGGTCAGTGGCAAGGCAGATGTGGGTATAAAAGTCAACAGGGGGATCTCTGTGATGATAAAACTCTCGTGAATCCTGACTACATCGATGTCAATAATCCCATGATATTACATATGGTTTTCTATGACATTACCATTGAGAAATGGGTACAAAGAATTTCTTAACTGCCTGTAAACCTGTAATTATTTCAAAATGAAAAGTTTAATTTAGAAAAATCTAGCCTGGCCACCTGTCTGGGCCACTTAGGATCTGTGAGGGGTACCAGATATACCAGCTCGGTGGGGACAGAGCAGGGATGAGGAGCAAAATGGAATGGTGGGTCTCTCCGAGAACAAAGTTTCCAGTTGCCTGAAGCAGAGCAGGAAATGGTGGTGATGCTACCATAAATGTCCCAAATGACTCCAATGGCTATACCCAGAAATCAAAACTGTTTTATACTACACTCTGGCCAGCCATACCTTCAGTTCAACTACTGCTCAGCTGACCCATGAGATGATAAAGCCCCACCTAAGAATGAGTTGAATGAGGAAGTCACAAGCATAGCTTACTCCTCTCCACACAGAGCTGAACCAGATGACCTCTGAGAGTCCCCTCTACTCTAGGGGTCTTACATGCCAGGGGAAGTCACATCCTGAGGCTAATTAAGGTGGTTATCTTCATTCAGCCACGGCAGATGAGATGAGAGTGTATGGTTCCTTCATCATACATGTCCTACCTCCAGAATAAAGTCCACAGGCACGCTGGCTACTCACTCACCTGGGTGGCAGGGTGCTGGACAGCCAACCCTCGAAGAAGCCTCAAGATGAATGGCAGGGCTGGGCGAGATAAGAACTTTTTCCAGATGTCAGCATCCAGACTGCAAAGGAAAAGAAGGCTGATTGGCAGGCTGGAGGAGCAACGCCTATCTAGAACCTGGTGTTAATTCTATTCTGGTTTACTGAAATAGAACTCTTCAAGACGGCCATGAAGAATCACATAAAGGATCACCTCGCTCAGCTATGTAGCCAGATAGAAGTGAGTATTCTAAATAGAAACCAACAAGCTGCCACTCGTTCCTCAGCCCCAAAGGGCTCTGCGGTGGCTAAGGGGTCACCTTGACAGTTCCTGGAAGGGGAGGGAGACCCTCAGGAGGGCCAAAGGGGACTATGTGAAGCTTTAGGCTACAATGATAAAGGGGAAAAGGAACCAGAAGAGGGAAAGAAAACAGCCATTCAAATAGAGTTCTCACTTCTTGGCACTGGGAATGTGTTTTTTCATATAGTCCAGTGCACTCTGGGTGATTCCCTTCTGGAGAATCAGATCCTTTAGCTGATGCCCATTGCTACTGTTCTTGATGCCAGCTGCAATCTTACAGAAGCAGTCCAGGAAGACTTTATCATCCCCACTGTGGTCTTCATCATACCTGGAGCACAGAGCAGAGACTCAGGGTGTGAAGGAAATGACAAACATGCATCTTGTTATTCTCTTGGTTAATGATCTTCAACAAGGAGCCTGCTGATCTGGTTCCTGCCACCCCCTCTTACCTGCTACATCTCTCAAAACTCCCAACATTCTCTTGTGTTTTCCTGCTTTTGCACACTATTCCATCTTGTCATGCCTGTCTGATCTTACCAGCCCCTCCACCATCTCTGCCTAGCCAACATAACACAATAACTGACTCCCCAGTTACAAGTGAACCCCTTAAAGGCCAGAAAGGCACACAAATATCTAATAGAAATTCAGGTGATTCTTCCCTAAGTCTTACAGAACTAGCTCAGGGTATCAGTGAGGACCCTCACATAGCCATCTGAAATCCAAGCACTTACTTGTCAAAACTACAATATGGCTTGAACCGCTCCACCAAGATCTGCATTTTCTCCAGTTCACCAAAGGATAGGTATGGGATGATGCGAAGCAGGCCCTGGAGCACACTAGGGTTGGAGCGAACAAAGGTGCTATTAATCTGGTCCAAGAGCATCACAAGCTGATCTTTGTCGCCCGTCAAGAGGAGGTTGCCCTGTAGTAGAAAAGAGGACAGAAGGCTCAGTTACAGGGTTAGGACTCTGGTCAGCTGATAGCTGAACCCCAGACGTTACCCCCACACTGAACCCCGATCAGAAGCAGCCCTCGAAGAACTGTTTTGGCACTTCCTGGGAAATAATGGATAGTATGAGTTCCACTTGATACCAGTTTTTAAGATCTTGTGTGGCTCAGTTTATAGTCTCAGACAAATTGTTAACATAATCTCTCCGCCCCATGGGAATCTAGGCTGTCCGGTACTGACTGGATCATCCCTCTAACCAAAACATTAGTACCAAGACGGACAGGGGAAGGCAAGGGTGTGATCGGCAGAGAGAAACTGAACCAGGAGCTAAAGACCTGGGTTTTCCACCTGATTCTGCTGCAGCCAACTATGGAACACTAAACAGCTCCCTTCACTTCTCTGGGCTTAGAGTTCCCTTAACTGGGCAATGAGGGGATGGGCTAAGGCCCCTATCAGCTGGAACATGTCAGCATTCCATCAATGAGCAGCTTCTGATTCAAAGAACATCCTTAGCAGCTTGGTTTCCTCCGAATCCAGATTCCATGCTTCAGTGTTGTCAAGTCACCATTAGCTGAACTTTGTCATTTCTATGACCTGAGCTCATTCAATCAATCTTGGTGGACACAGGTAGACACACAAATAAGCCCACTGCTGCCAGTGAGACACAGTATGTGCTCCCAGTGTTGGCAGGCAGACAGACTGGCCCCACATACCTTGTCCTCACTCAGGGGCTCAGCGTTGGATTCATCCAGAATGATCTCCATGATGCTAAGTACCTGCTCAGCCACAGTTGCACCACCACTGTCCTTGCTTTCCTGCTCAGCTACCAGGGCCTGTAAAGGAGACCCAGTTACACCTGGAATAAGACCACCACCGCTCACTGCTGATGGGATCTGCTCCTCACCAGTGTCCTTCCTGGTCTTACCCCCAATACGTGTATGTGTGTGCGCGCGCATGTCAGAGAGAGACACGTGTAGACTTCTGCAGACAATGAAATCGTGATGCTCCAGATCTCTATCTTGGTTGCCCCAAGGACGTTGGCACTACTTCTCCAACGCTGTACATCTGGACTGTTTTAACAGACTAACTTCCTCTGACCTCTGATCTGAATTCGGAAAAAGGACCAGGAAACTCTTGCATGTCCCAGCAGCAGCATAGGGGTGAGCCAGCAAGAAAAGAGACAATTTAAATGGTCCATACCTTGGGGCCAGTCAGCTAGACAGAGATAAAGGGTCTGAAAAGTCCACAAACCCATTTCATCTGAGACCAGAGCTGAGATGCCCCTGCCCCCACCCAGGACTCCTGAGGCTCACTTTACTGTCTGCAGCCCATACTCCTTACCAGGTTTAGGGTCCCCAGCATGACATTCAAGGTGTTCATTTCCAGCTTAACCAGCTGCTGTCGGTTGACTTTCACCTTTACGCAGTAACTAAACAATTTCAGGAGTACCTGCCAAGAAAAGCTAGTCAAAACCCAAGAGGCCATCTGAGAGTGTAAGACAGGACAAGCAAGAAAGAAATGTCTGAGAGGGGTCACATACAATCAGTAGGTACTCTTCTTGAAAAGTGGGGAACAGTAAGGAAAAGTGTTTTCTTGAAAGGACATGATAAGGTGGGGGAGGATCTCAAGCTAGGTTGGCATTTTAAATGGCAATGTTCTCTGGCAATAGCCCACGTGGGCTCGGCAGAGCGTATCATCTCTAAGACTATGGCTATGATAACCAATTCCTACTGTAACAGGTGATGCTTTGTTGTTTCAGGGAAATCCCAGCATTAACTCAGACTCTAACAGTAAACAGAAAGATTCCAAAGCTCATGACCTGTGGGAGCACAGAATCACGTAGGTCACATACCTATATATTTACTTTTTTTTAAAAAATAGATTCTATTTACTTATTAATGGGGGGGGGGGGGCGGGGAAGAGAGAGAGAGGCAGAGAGGGGAGCAGGCTCCATGCAGGGAGCCTGACATGGGACTCAACCCCAGGTCTCCAGGATCAGGCCTGGACTGAAGGCAGCACTAAGCTGCTGAGCCACCTGGGCTGTCCTATATATTTACTTTTTTAAGTAACATTTTTCCTCTATCAAGAGGATATTAAAAATATATTTCTTAGATTTTAATTCTTTTTTTAACGCTTTTTTAAAAACTATTTTAATTCTCTACATAGGTCATTTGAAATACGATTACAATAATAGGTGTTCTCCTATCCTCTGGAGTGAAAAATAATAGTATAATGTTTATGGTGCCTTTGGGATCCTCTAGTCCTTAGAAAATAGTTGGATCATCACCCAAACAAGATCCTACCAAAAAAATGAAAAAGCTACCTACAAATTCAATTTAAAAAAGCAACAGTGATAATAATGGACTCAAGTACAGTTTCACAGGGAAAGTCAGGCAGGCACTGGCTTTGCCCAGGGGAGGAAGGCCAAGAAGCAAGGGAGGGGGAGCTGATGGAACAGCAGGGTGAGGGAGGCTGCCAGGCCCTTGGCTGGCTTGCCCTGGCCTGTGGCACCATGCCACCCTCTAGGGCTTCACAGCACAGTGGCCACAAGCTTCTCTTCACAAGGGCCATTCTCAAAGCAGAGGGTTGGTCCCACATGCTGTCCCCAACTCACGGTGAGAAGGTGGCGTCCCTGCTTGAAATCTTTAATCCCAGCCAGTCTGTTGAGCATGCACTCCAGGCCCCCACACTGGGCCATCACACCAGCCATCTTATATACTTCCTCTTCATCTTCTTCTTCATCTGAGGGAGGAGGGAAGCCAAGCAGAAATGGCAGGGAAGGGAAGGATGGAAATAAAACAAATAAATAATCCTCTTCTGACTGACAGTTGGTTCCCTCTTTCTTATCTCCAAGAAAAGCATTGACACTTGGATGTTAAACTACGAGACTGAAGCCAATTATGATTATTTACTCAAATATATGAAAATATATACAACCACCGTCGCCAAAAAAAGCCAAAAACAAACCCCCAACCCAACATGCAGCAGTGTCTGTAAGGGCCTACCTGTGGTGGAGTCCAGGGACTCAATAAACTCCTCAGTGGCATCACCCAATAGCCCACGCATGCGGTAAACAATCCTCATGGGTTCTCCCTGAACAGAGGCAGGTAGACAAAGGGGCTTGTAAACAGGTTTAGAAAATGCAAAGGACTTAATACCTGGCCTCGTTCTTCTACTTCTCTACATGATCTTAACCACAACATCTAGAATTCAAGCATGCTGCAACTCACGTAGTGGAAAGGAAGCTAATTTTATGTAGCGTCTACTATGGGCCAGGAATTGTGTGAAGCATTTTATAAACACAATCTCATTTAATTTCATTAAAATTGTATGTAACAAAAATAATTACTATTATTTATTGAGTGTTTTACTCTGTGCTAAGTTCCATGCTAATCAAGCACATCTTACACTAGGTTAAGCAGCTTTTTCAGAGTTATCCAATGATAAGCACAGTCTAATTCCAAGCCTGTGCCTCCTTCAGGAGCACAAATTCTCTCTAACCAAAGGGACCACAACCCAAAGAATCAGGACAAGCAAGATCAATTAGATTAAAGAGCTTTAGAAGATGCGGTATATGGGCAGCCCCGGTGGCTCAGTGGTTTAGCACCGCCTGCAGCCCAGGGTGTGATCCTGGAGAACCAGGATCAAGTCCCATGTCAGGCTCCCTGCATGAAGCCTGCTTCTCCCTCTGCCTGTGTCTCTGCCTCTCTCTCTCTCTCTCTCTCTCTCTCTCTCTCTCTGTCTCGTGAATAAATAAATAAAAATCTTAAAAAAAAAAAAAGAATAAAATCTTAAAAAAAAAGATGTGGTATATGTATACAATGGAATATTACCCAGCCATCAGAAACAACAAATAGCCACCAATTGCTTCGACGTGGAATGAACTGGAGGGTATTATGCTGAGCGAAATAAGTCAATTGGAAAAGGACAAACATTATATGGTCTCATTCATTTGGGGAATATAAAAATTAGTGAAAGGGAATAAAAGGAAAGGAGAGAAAATGAGTGAAAATATCAATGAGGGTGACAAAACATCAGACACCTAACTCTGGGAAATGAACAAGGGGTAGTGGAAAGGGAGGTGGGCAGGGGGTTGGGGTGACTGGGTGATGGGCACTGAGGAGGGCACTTGGCAGGATGAGCACTGAGTGTTATGCTAAATGTTGGCAAATTGAACTCCAATAAAAAAATTTTTTTAAAAAGATTAAAGAGCTTTGATTCAAGACTCAGGAATCAAAAGTAAGAGCATAAGCCAATCCTGAGATCTTCACATAACCACACAACAAGGAAAGGGTTCTTTCCAAGTTACTCAAGCTAAAACCTCTAACCTGATGGAAGGATTAGAAATAATCTAACCTGATGGAAGGATTAGAAATAAGTCTTTTGCAAACTAGAAGAGTAGAGCACTTTACTAGACTGGAGGATCAGGACAGGTCACTATATACTGTATACTAAGTTAGGCACTCTACTGTGTACATTACTCTCATTTTGGAGGTAAGAGAAACAGGGGTCTAAAGTCACCCTGTGTGAAATGAAGTTGAAGAGCAGGTACCACATTAATTCACGCTGCCTGCCTCTACGTCTGTGCTCAGTTTCAGGAGAGGAAAGCCTCATGGGAGAGAACCTGTCAGGCCACTTGCAGATAGGGAAGCCCAATGGCAACTTAAGAGAATGAACAGCCAGAGAACAGGGGTAGAAACAGAGACACAGAAGCAGACCAGGCTCTAGTCAGTAGCTAAGGAGAAAGGCTGTTTATCAGGAAACAGAGGGGTAGAATAAAAAGGCAAGTTGATGAAGGCCCTGATAAAAAGGTACCACAAACTCTGGACTTTGCCAGAAGAAGCCCTCAGTGGACTGAGCAATAAAGTGAAGGGCAGTGATCCTCAACTTCTACCTTGCCTCATGGTTCAAGGAGGGAGATGCCCAAGTATGCTCTTTGGGTTCCATACCACCATTTACAAGGCAGGCATAGAAGCTTGGTGTTTATTTTTTGTGTACACCAGGGATCGAATCTGTATGTTTCTGTTTTGCTGCATTAAGTGTCAATGACAAGATGCACTGGACCGGGCAATCTTCTGTGCGTCCCTCTGCTAACCAGCAGCAATACCTGCTGACCAGGATTCCCAGCATAGTGGGAGAACAGAAAAGAGAGAAGCAAAAACACGTGACAGACCAAAGGCCAAATAGATACTACCAATCCAGTGTCTTAAACTCTCCAGAAATATTTGGGACTCAATATGGAAAAATTCACCGTGCTTTAATGGCACACTAGCTTGCCCTACTTCCATTTACTTTGACTAAAAACTCCCCCTGATGAAGGGATGGGAAGAGGAGGGAAACAGAACACCTAAGACCCTGACGGAGAGGCCAAACGGTATTAAGGGGGCCAAAGGACCAAAGCACCATGCTTCCTTCACTTCCCTTTCCTATCCTCAAGAACTGCCTGTCTGCGTCTCATTTCCCTGCTAGTAAGACAGAAGCCATGCTCGCTCCCTGAAGGCTCCACGTGAGCAGGCCCCTGAAAGCAGAGTGCTCATCTTAGTGGAGAGGTGCTCATGTAGAAAGGATCCAGGACAGCAAGCACTTCCTGTCACATGCCTCCTCTGACACTGTAGGCCTGAGGGGACCAAGCCAGACACGCTTGTCCTCCCCTGGAGCTCTTCTACCACTGGTCAGATGCCTCAAAAGGAGGACAAGATGACTGGCTTTCTCAACAACCAGAGCCAGGAAAGGCACGGCTGTGGAAGCACGGTGACAAGCTGGGCAGGGATGATTAACAACAGTGCCTCCTGGTACAAGTCTGCATAAGTCAGAAAAGTAAAACCCCACCTCCAAGAAAACAAGCACATACCTCATTCGTGGTACACCAGACTTTCTTGTAAACCTCGGCCACAGGAAGGTCCAAACTAATGATCTTATTGTTCACTAGAAGCTGAACAGTAGAGGAGACGAGGCTGTTATTCCAAGTAATTATAATGCAGTACATTTCAAGATGAAAGGGTACTTAATGACAGCAGTTCCTAACCCATCACTTTTGTGTTCTGGACTCATCAACTCTCCCTCTCTAAACTGCACACGTGTGTGCACAACACACAGAATCTGGGACATAATTTCAAAGGGTACAAATACCCTTAACCCAGACCACTAACTCCAAGTTAAAATCTACTGCTGAAGATCTTCTCCTACCCGGAGTCCCTCTTAGGTTCTGCCAGAAAAACCATTTTCTCTATTTCTCCGAACAGGCTTTCCACCCCATAGATGACAAACCCAGATCCTGGAGTTGTCTGCCACAAGGTACTAGACACAGGGCCAGAAATCTGCACAGGGGCCATTGTGCCAGTATTTAGAGAGCTTAATTAACTTGGAATCCCTGGGAAATCTGTCAGAGCAACAAAAATAATAAAATCCTACTCTGTGACAAGCAAAACTCACTCACCATTTGCTTACAGCATGCCAGGCCCTGGGTACCCTTTACAGGCAATTAACCTTAACACCAGGTAAGATACGTAGGTGGGAACCACTGGCCCCATTTACAGAGGAAGAAGTTAAAGCAAGCTACCTGCCCAAGGTTAACCAGCTACTAAGTAGGGAGGTACCTGGATGTGACCCCAGCCCAAGTTCTTAGCCATGAGAGCAACAATCCTACACTTATTACCTCCATCCCGCTGTCATCCTCCAGGAGAGCCACCAAGTCACAGTCCTGGCAAATCTTGTTCTTTATATCCCTCATAAGTGGCCCAATGCCTGGCTCATTGCTACTATATGGGTTCCCGGGCATCCTGCCCTGTAAGAAGTCTTCTTGTTGGGGGTCCTTCTCCAGGGTTACAAAGAATTCAGTGACCTCATTTTCCTCCTAAAGGACAAAGAACACATTGGCAGGGATGGCATAAAGATATTACAGACAGATGGCAGAGGTCTTTTGGATTCAGACTATGCTACTTCATTCCATGGAAACAAACACAAGGAGGAAACATCTAGCCCCTTACACGTTTTAAGATATAAACAATAGAAACTCAAAGGTGATTCTACATACACTTCAAATAGCCTTCAATATCAAGCATCTCCTCTGAAACTCAAGGGTGGAGTAGGAGAGAAAGCCCACATGACCAGCACATGGGCCCTGTTATCAAAGCTGTTACTAAACCAAGGAGAGAGGGCTTTCCTCCTCCTGCTCGCCTCAAGCAATGCTAGCCCATCCACGGTGGGACGACTCTGCCACTGATGACCCCCACCCCAAAAGGAGGGTCTTTCTATTATGTAACACTCAGGCACACGAAACCCCAAAGAACTCTCATCATTAACTGATAACACCGATATTTTTCAGCAGGAGAGGGTCTTTGGGCCATACCATGCTCTCGGATAGCTTGGCGAGAGAAACAAACACATGTGCATGTGTGTGTGCACTAAACAGAGGCGGGGAAAGCAGAAAGAGAGGGAGCATTTCTTCACTCTAGCTCAATATTGCTTCTTTCACAGCATACTGAATGGGTAAAGCAGCAGGATCTTAGCAAGGGGAGTGGTTAGACCCCATTCTTAAGATTGGTCTAGACCTTCAATCTAAGACATAAGACCAAGGAAGGTCATCAGATTTCCCATCATTAAGGAGCAAGAAAATTAAGAGAGTGCCTCTGTGTTGTCATCGGAGCTTTCTAAAACGGTAACTAAATGGCCCACAACTGGTTAGACCCCCCAAAACTAACAGGCTTCATGGCAGAATGGCGCACATGGACCCCTGGGAGGCACAGGAAGAAGCATGGCTTACGGGATAAATGATGCTGCAGAGCCTCTCAAAGATGAAGACAGGCGTCCGGTAGTCATCCAGGTTGTAGCGCTTGGCTGTCTCGATGCACACAGCCATGAAGGCCTTGGTTTCTGATTCTGTACCTGCCAGAAATCAAAGTGGCCACGTCAGTTGGGAGAGAGCTTCACATACACAAACCCTGATGAGACTTTACATGAAGCACAATCACCAGCAGGTTCTTTCTTTCTGGTAAATTTTTAAATGCCCTGCATGACAATATCAATATTTCAACTGGAAACTTGAAGCTGACTGATTTCCATGCTCAGACCACACTCGGGCATTTGAAAGCCAGAGTGCCCAAGTCAACATAGTGCATCTTGCTTCCTCTCAGAATGATCACTTCAAGGAGAGGAACTATGCTTTATTCAACTAGCATCCTTTTGGCCAAAACAGGTACTCAAAAATGTCAAATAACAATCCTAACTGTATTCCAGGCAAATCAAAGGGAAATTATAGCTTTAAAAGCTTCAACCTTAAGTGATAAAGGTGGACTACCCTCTACAAACCAGAGAGACAACTTCAAGTCACAGAAGGAATATGCTTCAAAAGGATCCAACTGTGGGAGGCTTGGGCAGCTCAGTTAGTTAAGCGTCTGACCGTCTGACTCTTGGGTTTCGGCTCAGGTCATGACCTCAAGGTCCTGGGATCAAGCCCCGTGACAGGCTCTGCACTCAGCACAAAGTCAGCTAGAATTTGTCTCCCTCTCCCTCCGTTCCTCCCCCTGCTCATGCACTCTCAAATGAATAAAATAAAATATTTTTTAAAAAGGGAAGTAGGGGGAGCCTGGGTGGCTCAGCGGTTCAGCGCCACCTTCAGCCCGGGTTGTGATCCTGGGGACCCGCGATTGAGTCCCACATCGAGCTCCCTGCATGGTGCCTGCTTCTCCCTCTACCTAGGTCTCTGCCTCTGTGAGTGTATGTCTCATGAATAAATTAATAAAATCTTTAAAAGGGGGGGGAGGGGGTCCAACTGACATGGCAAGGTCACAAACTGGCTCAGCATGGCATGACGAAAATACATCAGGAATGTCTTCATGTTTGAAATTGACAGACTACACTTCCTGATCTACTCCCACTCCTCACCACTTAAGTAACATTTATCAGTGAACTGTCCACTAGCAAAGACGAATCAAAACCCAAAACTAGGAGATATTCGGAACCTACAGAGGAAGTTGGTGTCTGAGCTTTGGTTTCCAGAACCTGCCAGGATTTGAGAGCTAGACACAAAGCCCCAGGTCTGCCAAGGTGAAGAATCTAGTGGGAACCCCTCCCCACACACAAAAGTCTGGTGCCCCAAAAGAGCTACACCATGGTATAAGGGTCAACTAGAAGTAACTCTCCCTCTTCCCCAGGCAAGTCACAAAAATGAAATGGTGTTCCCTTATAATCTGGCACTGACTAGAGGAGAAAAAGATCTCCCTGGAAAGAACTCATAACAGGCTGCCCCTCCCAGGGGTCTGTGGCTCAAACTTCATACTACCTAAAGAGGTCTACAAAACCTGAAGCTCAGAACTTCATGAACGACTACCCCAGTCTTCGGCAGTGCCTAGAGATGCTTTGCAGAAACAGTTACAAATCCTCACTGGAGAAACCCATACTTGGCTTCGGTCCTAAAGAATTTTCACAGAGGGTGCCTGGGTGGCTCACTGACCATCCAACTCTTGGTTTTGGCTCAGGTCATGATCTCAGAGTCTTGAGCTCGAGCCCCATGTAAGGCGTTGGCACTTGGCAGGGAGTCTGCCTCACCATCCCTGTCCCCCTCCCCGCACTCTATCTCTAAAAAAAATATTTTAAATCTTTAAAAAAAAAAATTTCCACAGAAAAAACCCTGAAACATGAGCTCACAGTCAAAAATCACAAAATACAAAAGATTTAAGGCATCACAATCAAGAGCTGGAATAACAAACAGCAGAATTGGATAAATATTTCAAGCATTAGAATTATCAGACACAGAAATGTTTGCTATGTTTGCAAATTACAAGAGGAATGGAAAATGTGAGTGAAAAACAAGTGACCTATAGAGAACCACAAAGACTCAACAGGTAGACTACAGAGCTAACACAGTGAAGAAAAAAGCTAGTGAACTACATGAAAGAACTGAAAAAAATCCTCCGAAGTCAGCATAAAGAGATGGTGAGATGGGCCCAGAACAGAGCAGTAAAGAGAAAAGGATGAGAGGATGGGTTCCACAAGGTTGATGGAGAGACTGGGGCAAAGACAACTGAGGAGATGATGGTGGAGAATTTTCCAGAAAGCAAAGACACCAATCTGAGGACATAGCTCCAAGCACCAGAGCTTCTCGCCCTCTTTTCTCATAGTAGAGAGAAGCCTGCCATCATCTTCTAGCAGGCATCCCCCCTGCTCTGGGCCGCTGAGCAGTGCTACCTGTGGTCATGTCCTCTAGCATCTCAAGCAGCATGTCCTGGGTCTCGTCGATCAGCTTGGTCCTCTGCACCACCAGCTTTCGCAAGCACAGGTATCCATTCAGCACAGTACCCACCAAACGACTTTTAAAATGTCTTTTGATGGACTCCACCTCAACAAAGGAGGAAAGAAGGCCTGTAGGGACAGAAAAAAGCTGCTGCCAGGGCTCTGAATGGGAATGACAGTAAGGAAATTCATGACTTCCAAAGATTATGATGAACTCCAAAGCAACTTCTAAGCAGAGCAGGCGCTCAAAAATGTCAGCCCACCAAAGAGGAACATACAGAGTTTAAATAGGCACTGAGTCAACACAAGAGAGAACAGAGTCAGTCTCTGTGCCCTAAGAACAAAGGTCAGCCCCCAAACTATACCCAGGGTGCCTAAAGGAAAGACCCGGAGGCTCAGTCTACCTGTGAGACTTTTGAGGGCGTAACCCTGCTGCAGGTCAGTGCTCAGGGTGGCCTCCTCCAGGGCCAGCAAGCGGGCGATCTCCTATACAGAACAACAGGCAGAGTTAGTAACAGCACTGCTGACGATGTTGGCCCCCTCCAGTTGCAGTCCAGGAGCCCGCAACAGCAACTAGACACTCTGCAGTCACCGTTTTATCCCAATGACCCCTTGAGCTGAACCTGTGCAGAACTCCTAAAAAGCTGGGGGCAGTTTACAATGATGGTAAGGGATGGGATGGCTCAAAGACCAGGAACAGCCGAAATGCCCCCAGCAGGTTGCTGCCTCCTTATGATACACAAAGCTATAAAGATAAATTTTTCAACAAACATTTCTTCTCCGCCAAGAAGGATTGCATGAAGGATGAAAGCAGAAACAGAAAAGGGCTCTCCTGAGCAGAGGGGCGGCTACCTTGGTGATGAGGTTGCCCACGTAGGGCAGGACTCCCCGAGCTGCAAGGTAGACTTTCCAGTGGGCCGAAGTGATGAGCTTCTGGTAGAGAGCCAAGTACTCAGCAGCACACTCGCCAGCTATGCTCAGCTCGTCCAGGTAGCTGCCCCAAGGGAGACAGAGCACTGTGAGAACTCCGCTCCAGTGGCTCCAACAGGCACCCTCCGCTCCTCCCACCTCATCCTCTGCTGTCCTGCGCTCCCCCGCTTCTTCCTGGGCACCTCAGGAAACCCCGAACTTCCCCCCGGGGAACTCCCCACATGTGGGGATAACACGCGCACACAACGGGGACACGATGCAGTGAACTATACTCATTCGGACCAACTGGCACCGAGATTTCAGAGTGCCTATCCGGGGAGCGAGACTAGTTCGGAGTGGCTTGTGGAGAAGGCAAGCGTACCACGGAGTTTAGTGGCTGATGGTGTGGGCTTTGGAACTCCACTGCCTGGATTCCAATCCTGCCTTCAGCTGACAAGTCCCTCAACCACATCAAGCCTAGGGTGCTATGAGGATGAAATGAGATGGGGCAGGCTGCACATTTATATGCTTCTACGACCTTAACGACCGTGAGCTACCAGCGCTGATGTTCTATTACCACCAGCAGCAGAACCACTCAGCTTCTAGTCCTTTCCTGTTTTGTGCTCTTCTATGCAGCACAATATGGGTATGGAGCCCAGGTGTGCCTTCTATCATCCTGACCTATTGATTCCCCAAGGAAAATAGGGAAAACTGACCCCAGGTGAAGCCTGAACACTCTTCCACCCCCACTCAAGCAGTACCTGGTGAGGAGGTCAAGAACCTGCTGTTTGCGGCTGGGAATGGTGGCAAGAGCTTCCACAATGGTGCAGGCTGCCTGTCTGGCTGCCTGCGTTGCTGGAGTGAAGAGCACCTGCAGGACACAGGAGAGAAGCTCCAGCTCAGGGGACAGCCTGCCTCGCCAGGCCCCCAACATGGCACAATCAACTGCCACCCTTCCAGAAGTCCTCGGGGCACTTCTCAGGGAAAAGATTAAAGGTGAAAACCAACAGCTAATGCCAGATGCAACCGTGGTTGCTCAGGAGTCCCCTTCTTCATGAAAAATTTCTTCCTCAAGTAATCTGGAGGGTGCCCCTAATGACTGAACTAGTCAAATAATCAAGTCTTTTTCTTAGCATACATTTCTTTTAACTCTATTTTTGGGATAGCTATACACTAAATACTTCTACCTAATAAAATATTTCTCATTTTATATATTAGTGGACAAGTGGATGCCCTTAATTACTTTAATCCTTCCTTATGTTTGACAGAACAAAGAGGGAGAGGGCAGCAGGAGGTAGGGATGAAAGGAGAAAAGTGGAGCATTGAGGCTTTGTTCTGGTTAAGGGGCCAGGGAGGATAGTGGCAAGCACACCAGCTTGAGAAAGGCACAGGAAAATCCTATCTTGGCCAGTCTACCACGCTGGTGGCTACAACCAAGAACCTCCCATTGCTTCCTATATCTGAAAGGAAGAGAGAGCAGAGCAGACACATGGGGAGGAGCAGAAATGGGCTGCCTGGCATCTGGGGCAGCAGGGAGAGGGCCGAGCACGTGGTCACTCACTTGCCGCAGCCAGTTGTTATGGCCTAGTTTGAGATCCAAGGGGGGCGTCCTCTTCCCACGACGACTCAGGAACTGTTTCCACCTCCACACGTACTTCTCGGTCAAATAGAGGTGGCGGAGCTCTGACTTGCTGGGGGACTTCCCATTGCCATCTATTCCTGGCAGGCACAGGGGTTCACCAGGGGTAAGGAAAGGAAGTGACAGAAAGTAGGGATTGCAGGGCTGTCGTGATATGGGTAAGAGGGTTGACTTCCCCGGTCTTGAAGAGAAAGACACACCTCTGATAGGAAGACACTTCTTCCAGGATTCATAGGATGCTTTGGGGTCTCTCTTGAGCCACAGCTGAGCCTGGGCATGGATCTCATTGCAGTACGGTTTCACTGTGGTGAGGGCTTCAACGGGGACGTCCTGTAGGTGGAAGGCCAAACAGGGTGGGGAGCTTCAGAGCATACCTGAGTTGGGCTCCAATACAATGGCACATACACCCCAGCGGGACATATGCAAAAGCAAGG
The DNA here is from genome assembly GCF_905146905.1 of Nyctereutes procyonoides. Lineage (NCBI taxonomy): Eukaryota > Metazoa > Chordata > Mammalia > Carnivora > Canidae > Nyctereutes > Nyctereutes procyonoides. The sequence goes on from NW_026575052.1 coordinate 6,062,371, forward strand.
ATCAGAAGGATCAACGTTTGTATCAGTTATGCCCAAATATGTGTTCCTGTTAAAGCATTTTGGCCCAATTTAGCAGCACCAACTCCATGCTGGGCTTCAGGCCACTGCTTTGACTGTAGAGGATAAGATGTACCTGGCTTCCTATAGACCATCCTACAACCACAAACACCAGTTCCTATCCCAAACCTGACTCACAGTTTCCTTAACCTAAATCTTCAAGGAGTCTCTGAGCAGTCTCTAGAATTTCAAGAGCCACTACTAAGCAAAACTAAGGTGCACAGCAGAGAGATCCATACAGCACTCTAAGCTTGCCGTTCTCAAGCTTTTTGGCCTCAGGACTCCTTCACTCTTAAAAAATTACTGAAGACTCTAAATAGCTTTTGTACGTATGATTCTATTGGTATTTACCATGCTAAGAAGCATGAGAAATTCTTAAAATATTTACTAATTCCATTTAAAAATGAGAACAAATCTACTACTTATTTACCTAAATGACATTTTTTATATTTCCAAAGTAAAAATCATCTGAAGAAGTGACACTACTTTAGGTTTTTGAAAATTTGCCTAACAGACTGCCTTAGTAGGAGCTGGATTCTCCAACCTACTTCTGTGCTGTTTGGGAGAAGTTGTTTGGGCTAAAGTGCATGAAAAACACCCAGCTGCATACAGATACACAGCTGGAAAAGAGAAGAATGTTTTACTAGACTGCTCATTTAATTGTGGGTTTCTTTCTTTCTGATACTACTATTAACAAGTTATAGGTTCTTAAAGATTGGCTGTTATATGGAAGCTGAAATCAATGGATAAACTTTTCATAGTCCATTATACTAAAACTCGTTTTACCTACTCATGATTCTGTAGCATTTGCTGGTCATTTGGAAAATACTGGCTCACTGAGTTATGCCAATGCCTCTAAAGTGACAGGCATACTTCATTCATTTTTTAAAAAAAGTGTCTGCCAAACACCCAATTCTGAATGACCACAACTGGCCTGGTGCACATTTTCCCAAGAACATTTTCTTACAGGGGCTCCGTAAGAAAAGCATCTGGCTCAGCCTGCATCTGAAATAATACCCCATGTGCTTCTCAAGATAAGTGCTGTAGCAGGAGCACTTCTGTGTACTTCCACACTGAATATTAAAAACACAAGTCCACCAGAGTCAAGATTTACTAAAACTCACTTGTGCTGCTTCATCAAGGATCCCCTTGAGTCAAAGCACAGGACAGAGAGGAGCCCAGCCAGGAGGGTGGCTGGGAGCTGTTGCCTTTCCCACTGAGGCTCCAGCAGCCCAACCCACCACTGAATATGTGCCCTTAGCACCAATGGTGCCAGACCTGGAAGGGCAAACAGGGTCAGCGGAAGATTCTGCCACAGACATTGACCTCACAGATTCCCGGATAGTCTGGGCAACACCCGGCATCTGGGAGTCCCAATGTTAGAACTGGTGCTTTCTCTAGGCTAGCGTTAAGCACAGTGTGAACATCGACACAGGGCTGTGGTGCTTAGAGGGTAAGCAACTCTAGAAATCTGCTGCCTCGCTCTGGAAAAATCGATGGTTATCTGAAAGTGGGGCTCTTCTTCAATCAAAGGCCAATTTTATCTGAGAATGAGCTCTGAGGGGAAATAAACCTCACCAAAGGGAAGGAAGATGGATACTTCGGTCCTGCCTTTTTTTTTTTTTTTAAAGATTTTATTTATTTATTCATGAGAGAGAGAGAGAGAGAGAGAGAGAGAGAGAGAGAGAGAGAGAGAGAAGCAGAGACACAGGCAGAGGGAGAGGCAGGCTCCATGTAGGGAGCCAGATACGGGACTCCATCCCAGGTCTCCAGGATCACACCCTGGGCTGAAGGTGGTGCTAAACCGCTGGGCCACCGGGGCTGCCCCTCCCCCACCCCGCCCCAGCTTTTTAAAAGATTTTTATTTATTCATGAGAGACACACAGAGACCTAGGCAGAGGGAGAAGCAGGCTCCTCTCAGGGAGCCCAATAGGGGACTCAATCCCGGATGCTGGGATCATGCCCTGAGCCAAAGGCAGACGTTCAACCGCTGAGCCACCCAGGCGTTCCTGCCCTGCCTTTTCTAAGGACTGTCTAGGAAGAGGAGAGTCAAAGAAAATTCAGTAAACTGTTCAGGATCCAGCTTCCTCCCTAGTGCTAACCACTCAGAAAGCAAACTTCCTACAATGCTAAAGACTGTTCTCACCAAAGGATTCTATCGGGATGGGGCAGGAATCAAATAGCCCAATGACCACAGAGGAGTAAGGGACAGAGAGCCTCAGGCATGGCCGTGAAGAATTATGGTCCATGTTTTCCAAAGGCTGTTACAAGCACATCAATCTGGGGCTAGGCTATGGTTATTTTAGAATAAAACTTGGCTTTCCTCTCTCACTTAATGATTCACTGAGTGGCTATCATCTGCTAGATATTACACTCTGCCCTGGACATAAAATAAACGTCTAAACTAACATCCCTGGGTTCAAGGAGCTCACAACCAGCCTAGCAGGGAACTGGATCTTCTAAGGAGCAGCTCACTGAGAGGGGAGATCCTATACACAGTAGACAGCATGCAGAGGCAGCCACCATTTACTAGGGACTAACATGAGCCACACAGCATTCTGGGCATGTGACCGCATCAAGTAACTGATTCTTCACAATGTATTGTGCTCTCATTTCAGAGATGGGCAATCTGAGGAGCCTGAGTCAGAAACTTGCCCAAAGTCACAAGGCTAGTAAATAGAAGAGCTGGGACGTGAAGTCTTGCTTCAGAACCTAGGATCTTCACCAAAGCACCATGCTGCATGGTCAAAGTCACAGGGGCAGGAAAGAACACTGTGCTCTCTGGGAGCTGTGAGTCCTCTGTCCTCCAATGGGACTGGAAAGACAGTCCTCCAGTAAAGCTGTCTTATTCAAGGCTCTTGATTTTCATGTTTATTTTACCCTTTACTTTCCTCTGAGAAACCTTCTTTCTCAAAAACCCCAACTCCTAATAAATAAAATCTTTAAAAAAAAAAGGGGGGGGGGAGATTCCTGGGTGGCTCAGCAGTTTAGCAGTTTAGCGCCTGCCTTCAGCCCAGGGCATGATCCTGGGGTCCCGGGATCAAGTCCCACGTCGGGCTCCCTGCATGTAGCCTGCATTTCCCTCTGCCTGTGTCTCTGCCTCTCTCTCTCTCTCTGGGTCTCTCATGAATAAATAAAATCTTAAAAAAAAAAAAAAAATCCCAACTCCTATCTGCTGAAGTATGGCGAAGGAAGTGCTGGTGCCCCACCACGAGCAGGCTGAGTGCCAGGTAAGGCAGGACACCATGCTGGCTGGGGCAGGAGGGGGCTGCCACCCTGCTCTCTGTGACTCCCCGCCCAGTACCTTGTTCTTCTTGCTGGTTGGAGCAGGTGGTTTAATCAACTTCTGCAAGATCCGCAGGCACATGAGGGTAATGTTCTCCACAACCACAGGAGTCTTAATGTTCACGGCCATGAGGAAAAGGCTGAGAGCTAGGGGCAGGGACAGGAAGGACAGGCCAAGTCTCAGTCATAGCACCCTGTACCTGCTCCAGCAAGGCTGTCCTGTCCATGGCGGCTGCCCTGCCCCACCACCTCTGTGGCTAGGACTGCACCCGAAGCCCCCATCCCCTTTCTGAAAAGCCCCTAACCAGCTCACCACAGCGTAACCGGAGTTCCCAGCAGCTGTCCTCCTTTGAGATGGAATCTGTCAGCAACAGCATTTCATACTGAAGGCTGCTTGCCTAGAAGGCCAACGAGAGGAGACATGAAAAGAGGAGAGTCTGCAAGTGAGACCAGGACTGGGGCTTATGTCCAAGCTCTGATCAGGGAACTCAGAACTAAGATGTCTAGTACTCGGCACCATCAGAAAGAGAAAGGAGGGGTAGAGACCCCTGTACTCCATCCAGCCAACCACCAATTTCTCTTCTCCCTGAGGCTGGCTCTGACCTGGGACAGTCATTCTAGGGTAAGAGCTCTCCAGGCTGCTGCTCCTTGCCTCCCTAGCCACGCCAGGGAGACTGATGGAAAGAAAGTGAGGGAACGCAGGAGAAAGGGAAGGAGTCAGAGTGTGGCTGTCCTGCTCACCAGATCGGGATTGGCCCAGTGGCCCTTCAGGGCAGTGGAGACTTTGCCAATAATCAAGTCATTCATTTGCTGGGTGGCTTCTGGATTGTCTCTGGGGAAACAAAGAAATGGAAGTCCTGTTACCTACCTGAAGGAGCACAGAGAAAAGGCATTCCATGCCAAGGGCCACCTGGCCTCCCCACGGGCCTGACCACAAATTGGCCCCACAAGACCTGGATCTGTAACAGAGTGCCCATCAAAGCCACCTGCCCCACAGCAGTCACTGGGGAGAGCAACTACAGCATCCAAGAGATCTCCCCGTGCACGGCCCAGGCTAAAGAGACCTCCCCAGGCACTGCCTGGTGCACCACATCCTCCAATCTCTGAATTCAGGGGACCCCTGCCAGGATGGGTTACAACACTTTCCTCATTTTCTCCATCTGCCTCCACTTTACCTCCCATGAGGTACCCACATTTCCCACTGACGCCTCACCATAAGAACGTCTGTATTAGTCATGACAATGTCAATTGTACTAGGTCACTTTCTCACTTCCTTCCCTGTTTCGAATAAAAACCAGAGTCCTTCCAATGGCCTAGAAGATCCCCCCAGGATCTGGCCCCCAGAAACGTCTCATTCTCCTTCCTGTTTCCCAGGTGGCCTCCTTCACACCACCTACACAGACCACCCTTAGCAGCTCCCGCATCATCCCCAGCACAGGCCTGCCTCTTGCTCTTAAATGTGAGGTTTCCTATGTGTGCAACCACAGCTGAGACATCTTCATGGTTGTCCCCTTACTTCACACACGTCTTCTCTGACCACCTTCTCCCAGCAGCAATCCCTGCCACAGTCAGGGGTACCACCCCAGCTGTACCTCCCTTTCACAACCCAATCTCCTGACACTGTACTTGTGCAAGTATCTTTCTACAGTTCTCCCCACCTGGACTGCAGGCTCCAGGAAGTAGGGACTCTGTTTCATTTACCACTGCACAGAGTCCAGAACAGTGCCTGGCATTCAGCAGATGCTCAAAAAACACCCACTAAGTGAATAAATAATACAGCAAGAAACAGTTACCAATCACCTAACATGTCCCGGAACTCATGTCGCACACTTAGTAAATCTAGCTCTGGCGACTGCATCCACAATACTAGTACTCAATAAATACAAGTTATTGCCCACGAGTTATACCATTCGACCTTCGCCACAAGCCTTTAAGGTATTTACTATTATTATCAGTATTTTTCAGATGATGAAAACCTCAGCTCAGGGAAGGTAGGTAAGCTGTCCAAAGCACAAAGATCAAACACTGAGCCTAAGCTTCACTGCTAGGCTACACTGTTCCACTGGCCTCTTCCATGTGAGTCTGAAGTCCAAGTGCCCGATCACTCCCTTCGCTTCCCTCACCAGAATCCAGAGACTGTTCAGGGAACTTCACTGGAACCAACAAAGTACAAGCCAAATATTCTTTTTATGAGGAAATCTGGTCTCAAATGCTCACAGAGTCTGCTTACCCAGACCCCTGGCCATCTCCTGCTCTTCCGCCCTCCTAAGTAAGCCAGCCCGTCTGGCAGTGACAAACACCACACTTTGCACCCCCAAGCTCCCAGCATGGCTGCTACCACCAATTTCCGTGCCAGCAGGAGTTACTGTGTCCACAATCCCAAGGCAGGCTCTGACCGAGTTAGCAGGCACATGAGCTGGCGGACCTCCTCCCGCATGCCTGCAGAGCCCCGACGGAGATTGTAATCAAAGAGCTCCCGGATGAGGCCCTGGGAGACGAGGATGTGCCTCAGGGCCGGATTGGTGGCCAGGGCCCGGAGCAGTGTGATACAATGTTCTGTGACAGCCGAGGCGCAGCCGTAGCACTTGGTGGAGGATGTGTGGCCACAGCCCAGGACAGATAAGGCGCGGTACTGGCTGGCAGTGAAAGTGGGCTGCACGGAGGTTCGGGACGATTTGGTGGCCGCTTCCCTCTGTTGCAGGTCATATTCCAACAACTCTTTTCGTGAAGCAAAGACTTTCTAAGAAAAAAAAAAAAAAGATAAAAGAGATACAAATTAGCAATTAAAGGAAGGAGAAAGAGAAAGTTAACTAGAAATCAGGTTTGGTTTGAAAAAACACTTTAGGGGTGCCTGGGTAGCTTAGTCGGTTAAGTGTCTGCCTTTGGCTTAGGTCATGATCTCGGGTCCTAGAATTGACCCCACCTTGGACTCCTGGCTCTGTGTGGAGTTTGCTCCTCCCTCCCCCTCTGCTGCTCTCCCTGCCTGTGCTTCCTCTGTCAACTAAATAAGTAGGTAGAAAGATAGCTAGATAAATAGATATATAAATAGATATATAAACAGATACATAAATAAATAGATAAATAAATAAATAAGACAAACACTGTACATGCATGATCTAATTTAATCTTTGTGATGATCCCACCCATTAAATACTTCATCCTTGTTTTACAGAACAGGAAGCTGAAGCTTAGGAAAGTTGGTGTGCCCAAGACAAATGGCAGAATCAGAACTCAAGCCCTGATCAGAAGCACATGTCCTTAACCTCCATGTAATGCTGTCTCATAAAGAACAAACACAAAGATCAGAGATGTAGGCCCATGAAACAAAGACAATTCTGGGGGGCAAAGAACCAGCTTGTCTGTGGCCAGCCTCCCATCCCACGGAGATTAGGTCAGTAATATTCCATTGGCCTCACAGCCCACCTTGGTTGACTGGCATTGGTGTGCCCTGCCCTTCCAGTCTACAAATATGGCATATCAGAAAAAAGAGGGAACAGAATCTTGACACCCAGTTTTTTAAAACTTGCAACCCCTCTGCTGAAAGATGAGTTGTGAATGGGCCAAGGAAAACAGATTTATAATCATCTGTTACCCTCAGTCTTCTGGAACAAATTCAGGTCTCTGCCAAGCACCAGAAACTATAGTGGGAGAGAAGCTAAATGGTGCAGTGACCTACACCTTGCCTTTTCAGCCAACTGGGCAAGGGAAACCCAAGATTTGAACTGCCAGAGGGGGGCAACAGGCCTGCTCTGAAAACAGGAGGGGTAACACTTGACAGAACACTAGAGCGGCTCCCGTTCCTCTACCTGGATGATTTTGGAAAGCTCATCAAACGAGTTCTTGCAATCTCCACAGTACTCCTGAGCCAGCTGCAGGATGTACCGATTCACGCTGGCTGAAGTGGAACTGATGCCCCCGGCTGTCCCCGAGTCATCCTGCAACCCAAGAGGTATGCTGTCAGCCTCCTGCTTCAGACCCAGAGCCCTCTCCAGATGCCCCTCTAGCTTGGGGTTACCTGCGGCTTTTCAGGGGCTGCCTCGTTCACTTTGCAGAGCAGGTTCTCCAGCTGTGGCCGGTGTCCCATCAGCTGGTGATACACTCGGTCAGCTTTGTCCAGAAGTGTATTAATGTTGGAAACAGCCTAGCAGGAGAAGACAGAGCTGTGTGTGAAGGCTTTTCCTTGAGTGATCCCAACTGCTAACCGTTTCCTGAAACATTTCCTACAGTCAGGTTCTGCGTTTCATACATTCATCACTTCTATTCCTCACAATAATCCCTGGGGTTGGTACATTATTTATAGTAACATACAATATGTATCTAACACAACATACATAAAAATACACAATGCTGAGAGAAGTCATTTACACTAGGTCACACAGCACTAAAAAGACACAGCAGGAACTGGAACTTTGGTCCTTCTGACTTCATAGCTAAATGTTCTCTTGCTTCCCATGCTGCTTCTAGCAGCAATCCCAAAAGCTCCCCACTTTTGACTATCATCTAATCCCTAGTCCCACCACACCACACAGACTGAGAACCAGACCCTGGATAAGCAGACACTGCTGGAAGGCCAACAGTTGTAATACGAGACATCTCTGGAATAAATGCAAGGCACTCATCCGACTTCTTTCTGCCTTTCCAAATCTAAAGTTACGTGCCCCTTGAGACATTCTAGTTCACTGCCAACATGCTCCAAAGTCCTATGTAAATCACATGTTCCAATGCCATTATCTGCACCCGCCTGAAAGCCAGGTCCTGAAGAGAGTGCTGAGTCGAGGAAGACTTGGGTGAGAAGGAAAAGCACACTGCCCTCCAATAGCCCTGCTGCCCAAAGCTCAGAGCAAAGCCACTGTCCTTGAGTATAGGACAGACCCAGCCTCACCTTCTTCCGGTCTTCTTCATTCTCAATGGGATCCACTGCACAGCAAGGCTTGGCATAGAGCATAAAATCGAAGCGAGCATATTTACAGAAACCACAGGCATTGCAGAGGAAGGGATCTTTTTCATCATAGTTGATGGACCTAAAGAACCAAAATGTTTGGGTCAGGGAGGGGCGGCAGCAGAGGTTTGGAGTGGTGTGCAGGGACTGTGAGTGCCACACACATATTCTGGAACTGTCAGGATGACGAGAGGTGAGGGTGCTTACACAACCAGGTAATGAGAAAGGATGACTTGGAACTAAGCTGAGGGATCCCCACCCCCAGGCTACCACGGGACAGGCGCAGGCACCGCTCTTTCCCCCACCACCTTCTAGCCTTGAACTCCACACACCCATAACCCTCCAATAATGATGAAGGCAGCAAACACTGAGACTCTTGTAGGGGATACAAGGGACATATGTGGCCCCAACCGGAGCGACACACTCTCCCCCTCACCTGCACTTGTGACACTGGTAGACATTCTCTCCACAGTTGCCACAGACCCCTGGGTTGGCAGGGACGGAGGCACTGCAGCGGGGGCACTGCAGGGTCTCTGTGGAGGCCTGATAGTTTTCGTAGAAGTCCGCAAACTCAATCATCAGGTTGGAGGCCACAATGGGCAAGGGCAGGTCGATCTTCACCTCTGTCTGCCCAGGGGTCAGCTGAACTTTCTTGGCCTTATGCCAGCGAGCCGGCCTAGGAGAGAGAGCGGCAGCTAGAGGGATAGAGGGCCGGGGAGCCACTTTCATACCCCTCCAGTGACAGCGGTCTGAGGAGACAAAGAGCAAGACTGTCCCCGTGTGTTCTCCTAAGGTAGTGATCACTTTAAGAAGTGAAGATACAGCAAATAATACCAACCTAATTTTTTAAATATTCACTATAGAAAAGAATATAAGCACTTTAAGGTGCTCTGTAGAATCATTATTTCAGATTCTAGAAAAATAACAAAAGACATTACTCCAAAAGTATGCTGCCCTGAAGCCTGAATCCCAAGAGGTACCATGTGCCAAGTACAGACCAAAAAAAAAAAAAAGGGGGCATGTAATTATTTAGAATAATCACACTAATCACAGGTAATATTTATTGGGCACTTAATATGTGCTAGGCTCTGTTCTCAGCACATTACATACACTAAACTAGTTCTAATCCTCAAAATAACACCCTAAGAGGGGACTTATCTCCATTTTACAGTTAAAGAAACAAAGGCAGCACAACAACTCCCATGTCGAGATAGGTAAGAGGGCAGGGGTGTAAACCCATGGTCTTACTACAGAGTCTGAGCTTCCAGCTGCTGCACTGATGCTACACGACACAAAATGAAATCCACCTCCTCCAAAGGCGGTGGGTTATCCCAGTGAGCAGCTTCTTCTACTTGCAGGTCACCAATGTTAGCTACTCCTCAAAGGAAGAAAACTTCCTGCAGGCAGTGCTCCTAGCAGCCGTCCGCTGATGTGGTAAACTCTAGCTTTACTCTGCTACTCAGAGTGATACCAATACTTCCATTCCGTGCACAACAGCCCCAAAAGTCTTACTATTCAAGCAGCACCTCCCCACGTCCTCTGCCCAACAGCAATGCCTAAGATTTCAACAAGAGATCGGTTTCTGGGAGTCAACACTATAACCCATGCTGATGCCTTCTTTGGCCCACAAACGACATGCCCCCACTCAGACACTGGAAGATGTGAGCTAGAAAGATCCAACTTGGGCGGATATGGAGGGAAGGTACATGTGGAAATGGAAGGACAGCCTGCATACTAGAGGAGCTTCTTGAGACCTACTGCCTGCTCCATGAGCAAGAAAACAGTGTCTTAACTGAAAAAAATGACAACTACTTCCCAATATAGATGTTATAGAAAACTAGAACTGCCCTAATTAACACGAGTAGGAGGAGCCTGAAGTTCCCTCACTCAGCTTCCCCTCCCAAGCAAGGCTGTGAATTGCTTCCTGAGACCCCAAAGGCTCCACTGGACATGATTTTATTACTTTTTAATTTATTATTATTTATCTATCTATGTATACACATATATATGCATACACACATACATTTTATTTATTTATTTATGAGAGACCCAGAAAGAGAGAGGCAGAGACACAGGGAGAGGGAGTAGCAGACTCCATGCAGGGAGCCCGATGTGAGACTCGATCCTGGGACTCCAGGATCACGCCCTGGGCCAAAGGCAGACGCTAAATCACTGAGCCACCCAGGGATCTAAAAGAACCTTTGTCAACACCCTTAGGAACTGTGTTTCACTTTTGTCTGCGTCATGACGCAAGGGGGTAAGAAGATCCTACCAATCCCTACGGATATGCTGCTTTACCCGATTCTAGCAATCAGAGCCAGCAAAGCCTTACAAGCTGCCCCTTCCCAAGTCTGAGGAGCCCTTACTTGTTTTTCAACTCTACGATGGCCTGCACAGTCCGGTTGTTGTAATAGAGGTTGATGGTCCGCACCATCTTTGTCCGTTTCAGATCTCCAATTTTCACTGTCACTTTGCTGATGGTGTGGCTGCCGATAAGCTTCACAACCTGCTGGGTTGTGGTGTACCGCGTGTCCACTTTAATGGAAGACAGCTTGATATACTAAACACAGGAGTACACACAAAACATTGTATCAGTTCAAGGTAACTGGCTCATCCTGCCTTCTTCAAAACTGATCACTGTAACCCACTCTTCATCCACGGATAAAGTTTCTATTAAGGGTGGTAAGTGTGGCGGATAAAGTTTCTATTAAGGGTGGTAAGTGTGGCAAGTAAGCATTCATACCACCAGTGACCAAACACCTATGTGGCCACACTCAAGCTCCAGTAACAAGAAACCCACTAGCCCTGCAAGCCTCGTGACTGCCCCTGTTGAAGACGGCACTTACACAGAACGGCACCTCTGGATTATTACACACCAGGCAGGGATCGCTCTCCAGGTAATAGCCATCAAATTCCACTAAGCCAGACAAGGTACTAAGGAAGAAACCAGTTTCAGCATAAGGAAATCTTCATCTTAGAAAGCACTGAGCTTCACGAAGAAGCCATGAACGAGCCACTGCTCAACATTCCCTGAAGTGAGCCCCACCCTAGTAAGAACATAAGGGGAAGTGAGAACTCCCAATAGGGCTTAGACGTCACAGGAAGGGAATTTCAACCAATTTACCAAGTTGGTTCCTATTTCTGAGCTGTTCTGAGGTCAGAGGAATCCTAAATAGTGACATTAAAATTTGACTCCAAGAGGAGTCACAATTAAATTTATTTAAAAAATCACTGAATTGTATACTAAAAATAGGTGATTTTTGTGATATATAAATTATACATCAATGAAGTTTAGAGGGAAAAAAAGTCACTATTAAAACTAAGGAAATAATAGCTTGTTTAACCAGCAAATATTCTTTCAAAAGTTTTTTTTAATATAGCCATTATCTGTAAACTTATCTGATTTAGACTTAGACACTTGAAATTGAGACATTCTCAAATTTCTGCTTACCAAGACCTAATTTAGCAGTCACATTCTGAGTACCCCATGGGCACATGGCCTCAGCTACATGGGAGGGATTCGAAAACCAACTAGGCAGAGATGTATTGATTCTTATGTAAAGGCCAACCAATGTGGAGATAGCAACTGGGACTTCAAACAGGGAGAAAGCAGAACAAGCTCACTTGTAAATATTGGAGTTGGGATGGTTGGTAAGAATGTGGTTTTGGGTCCGCAGAATTTCCACAGCCTTCTGTGAATACTCCTTCAACTGCAACAGAAGTCAATAAAAAAAAGGCCACAGTTAAAGCCCAAGGGAAAGTCTTACTGGCAAAGACTTTTGTCTTCTGCTGTCTAGCTGATACTGTCCAAGAAGCACCAGGCCTCTCAGCCCCCACATAGAATCATACAAGGCTGGGCCTAACTCCTACAAGTGTCCAACAATCTTTAGTGACAGCCATCTCTCCAGACCCTGTACACGAAAATAATTTCTATTCCCATGGAGAAGTCATGAAATGGTTATCCAATTGCAGAGACACTTTTAGGGATGTCATCAGGGCTGCCAGGAAAACCTGGGGTACACCTTCTTTCCTAAAGCAACTTTAATGGGTTGCATTTTCCTCCCCACCTGATTACCTCCTGTTGGCTAAGGCAAATTGGGCCTGTACTTATTTGCTAACATATGTTATCTGTGTGGTACGCATGTTGGCAGTGCTTACCATACATCTAAAAAGATTTCACATATGCACCCCCTATGCGGGTTGATCATGTTCTTAACTCAAAAGAAAAAAAAGGTCAACTATGCCAAGTCAGCCCCTCTGACCATACGTCAATTGTTACCTTCTTCTCCGTTTGTGGGGTTTTCAAGGAGAAATATCCTAGTAGGTCCACAAACTGGGCAGCCTTACGACCATAGGCTGGGAGTTCTGGCCATATGGACCACATCAGATCTAACAGAAGTTCCTGTTGAGATTTACTAGAGTTTCTGTGGATAAAGGATAGTTCGTATCAGCAGAAAACCTTGTGGTTCTTTTTATTCATCAACTAGGCCCAAGTACCATTTTTATAGATATACATATCTACCTCCCCACAACCAGGGGTTAAGTTCGAATTGTTTCTGCACTCTTTTGGCAGTAGATCCTAACAGGCATAGCTCCAATCTTTCCTATCTCCAGAAGGTAGCCTAAAGAGTGAACCCTGGTTGCTTTACAAACTTGTAAACACAGCCCTCTCAGGAAAAATGATCATTTCTTACTTAAGACATCACTTTAACAGGCTAAAGGCAGATAACCTGATGCAGACATCTATAATAGTCAAGAAGACCCAGGCTGATATAAATATTGACACTGGGACTGTGAATGCGTGATGCATTCAGTCAGCAAGACAGAACTACATTGTCCACTGGGATCCTGGACCCATGCAGACTGCCAAAATGAACCCTGGGACCCTACCTGTAGATATGCAGGGTCAGACAGTGGGCCTGCCAGCGCACCGAAGAAGAATTGGACTCTAACAGGAAACAACGCAGGAACTGAACCAAGGTCTCCTTATCTGCAAATTTGTTCAGCTGGTTCACCAGAGCTGTGCACAGCTGGTCCTCCTGGCTGCCTGAGCTCTCACCTGCAAAATCAGGGGAGGACTGAGGACTGGAAAGCAGGAAATGTGCTCTAGGGTCTCAAAGCTGTTACTACCAGATGGAGAGGGAGGCAGTTCAGTCCATTTCTAAGAGTTTCAACTAAATGATTCTAATTTGAAAACAACTTTAATTTGTTTACTGGAGAACAAAAGGCCAGCCCCATATGAGACCAGCAATAATACTGCTACCAAAAAAGCACAGGACGAAGCGCCGACACAGGCCTGGCCCTGAGCACACATACAGCTACCCTAGAGCGGGGAATCTCCATTCAGGGGTTTGCTCCCTGAAACAGCTGTCTGAAGAATTAACTGGGAGAATGTAAACTAACTGCACTGCTCTCCACCCTTAATCACCCATCCCAGGACTCCACAGACCCTGAGAAACAGTAAAACAGAAAGGCTTTTGCCTTCCTGATAGTAAGAAATCAGCCAAAACACTTCCATGTGTAGAGATTTAACAGTTTACCAGGCATGTTTAGAAGCATCATTTGAGGCTCACCACCTCTCCACAAGGCAGGTGTCCTGTATTACTTCATGGGAAAACTTGGGTTACTAAAAATGTTTAGTGCACTCTGACCTTTCTTTGGTATGGAAATCCACATGATCAAGGTGTAATTGACAATGGAACCAAAACTAGATACTGGACAGCCTCTGAGCTGTCAGGTCCTAGTAAATAGGGATAAAAGCCCTTTCCAAGGAGGACCATAAACCATGTGCTCCAAGAAATCAGAACACATTGCCCTGGTCACCAAGGTAAGAGAGTAACGTTTACCCTCTTTCTCCTTTTCCTTTTCTTCTTTCTTGCTTTTCTTTGTAGACGACTTGGACTGTGTCGTGGCCTGTCCAGAACTGGCAGCCACAGGGGCTGTGGAGGAGGAGGCACTCGAGGAGCCCGCTGAGGCTGCCAGCGCGGCAAGGACTTTGCTGCCACACAGGGCACAGGAGAGCAGCTGCAGCAGTACTGGGGACACCCCCTCATCCACCAGGAAGCTGACTTGGAGGAGGAAGTACAGGACGGCTGCAGGCAGAGGAGACAGGGCTCAGCTCAGAGACAAATGTGCTGGACAGACGTGCTGCAGGGGCCACATCAGCACATGCTGGGACTGCCCCCACCCCACCAGCTGGCGTTCTGAATCTTCTCTACCAGATGCTGCCCAGAATTCACACCTTGTACACAAATAACCTAGTAAATGTCCTGACAGCTACCTAGCCCCACTTCTTTCAATAAGACGATTCTCTAACTCCACAGGCTCCTCTTTAGCTGTAGCTCCACAACTGGAGGTCAGCTACTCCTACTCTGTGCCCCCCTAGTACCCCCAATTTTGCATCTGACCCTTATCAATCTCAAGTTTTGACTGGTCTTCTTAGCTAGGCAGAGTTTAGCTATGTGTCTTGTTCACAGCCCTATCTCTGGCATCCAGTTCAGTGCTTGGCACAGGGCAGGCTTCAACAAGTAGTTCTCAAAGGGATGAACGAATAGCCACTGAAAGGAGCTGCCCTGCTTACAATCGTCTTTGATGCAGAATTTCTGCCAGTTGACAGTTCGCTGGGCAGCAATCTCTGCACAAGCCTTCAGGTGCTCCATCTGAAAGGGAAACCAATTGCCAGAATGAGTAAGCCCACCAATTGGCCTGTGCCATACCACACCTGCTCCCTTGAGGGTGATCCTGTGCCCCAGTGAGCCACCACACAAACACCCTTTGTTTTCAGGGACCCTTCACACCACTCATTAACACAGCAGGAAAGATAGACCATGATGGGAAACTATGATCCAGTTTCCCTTTTTTTCTTTTCTTCCTACCCTCCCAGTTAACTTTTCTCTTGTTGAAAAAACAACTGTAAGGACAAAAGTTTTAGAGTATACGTGATACCAAAGATATTCTCATCTAGAGGCTCCCATGCAATATATTCAGTTCGACCCCCAAAATCCAAACATCTTCAGACACATCATTTCTTTAGTATTCAAGGACAAAAATCAGAGATTTGAAAATTCCAGGTTGATCCTATCCATAAGAGCCAGTGATACAGGAATAAGCCCAAGCTACTCCTCCTCATGATGGAACCACTACCAAGTGGAGTGGGGATGGTGAGGGGGTTATCTCAGATCTTGAAGCCAACCACACTTAATATACATGTGATGGATCCACCCTGAACTCAACTGTGGCTGCTGACATTCTCTGAGTACATAAAAGCCCTATACCAATCCATCCTATTGCCTACCTGACTCTCATCACAAGCCCTCTCCCTATCCCACCATACCCCTCACCCCTCATACCAGGCTGATGAGTGTGTCATACTGCAAGGCAGAGCCTGAGCTGGCTGTAACCACACTTGCCCGGAGGAATATCCCTTGTTCCTCCAGCAGCTTCTTGATCCCACGCACGTGGGAGTCCAGGGTGTGCAAATCCCGGAGCTGGCGATATTTTTCCTTTGACCCACAGATGAAGAGCAGAAGTTTGCGGACTTGACGGCGCACAAAGGGAGTTTGCTGGATCATCAGGTACTTGAGAAGAAAGGCAACACAAAGAATTAAGGGCTCAGGAAGTGTACCACCAGTGGCTCCCTGGGCTTTCATGAACTGTTAGTGAAAAGTGGCAAGAAACACACACCAAGCTATTTCCTCATGGCCAAGCTAGCCTCCAGTGAACTTCAGTATTCCTGACAGGGGCATGAGAAAGCTGTCAAAGAGGGAGAAACAGTAATATTCCTGCTCTCTTACTGGGAAGGTTCTGGAATCTACAGGGAAGCTAGCCTCTGCTCCAGCATACCCAGAGTGAAATGATCAGGAAAGCATACTCAGAATCTCTCTTTCAGGTTAAAGAGGTGGAGAAGAGGTTGAGTTGTTCCATCCCTATAACCTGAAATGGTCACTGCGGGTATGCTAATAGGCTATTCTTCCCAGAGTTAATCTCAAACTTGCTGTGATGGCAGCTAATCTTAAGCTCGCATCCCTCAGCTGCCTCTAACCCCACCCATCACACACTGCTCTGCAATAGCCAGTCCAGAAGTGTACTAACTATGCTTCTCTGACAGCTGGCTCCCCCTCAAGTCCTGCCAATAGGGAACAAAAACAGGCATGAGAGGGTGCAAGGAAAAATCATTAGCTCCTTCCTGTCTGCCTGCTATCCTGGCAGCAGCCCTTTGCTCTGGCAGCCTCCATCAGCTCTTTGGTGTTTAAGGACAAACCATCCACAACTGGTTCTAATCATCAGCATCTTCCCATACTTCCAGAATCAACTGCATCATGTCCTCTCAGAGCTCCTGGGATACCAGCTACAGCACCCCTCCTCAGGCCCACCAGGCCGACTCCACTTCAGACACAGGGCTTCTGATGGCTGCTGCCTACAGTTACTGTCTCTGTGTTCACTGTGGGTTTTTTTTTTGGTTTTTTTTTTTTTTTTTTGTTATTCAATGACCGTTCAACCAGTTCCCTGTGTTAAAATCTCTGTAGTTTAGTCTATTTTCTGTTTCCAGACAGAGTCCCAAATTATTAAACCCATCCCTTACCATCATGGCAAAAAAAGTTAAATACACAGAATCAGAAACTAAAGCTATAGCTTGTTTTGACATCCACCTTCCATGGTTTCACCATTCAGCACACCTGGGAAAAGACCTACACAGTGTGAGGGGTGCTACTGGGGGAAACACTTCTGCCGGTGAGGACGGAAGGAGGCCATAAAGGCTGTCAGAGCCAGGGCGCCTAGGTGGCTCAGTCAGTTAAACTTCTGCCTTTGGCTCAGGTCATGATCCTGGGTCCTGGGATCGAGCTCTGCATCAGGCTCCCTGCTCAGTGGGAAGTCTGACTCTGGCTCCTTCTGCCTCTCTCCCTAACTCATGTACATGCATGCGCTCTCAAATAAATATTTTTTTTAGAAAAAGGCTGTCACAGGGCAGCCCAGTGGCTCAGCGGTTTAGCGCCACCTTCAGCCCAGGGCGTGATCCTGGAGACCCGAGATCGAATCCCATGTCAGGCTCCCTGCATGGAGTCTGCCCCCCCCCCCCCTCCGTGTGTGTTCTCAAGAATAAATAAATAAAATCTTAAAAGAAAAAAAAAGCTGTCACAACTGATGTGTTCTTTCCTCCCCACTGCCTGGGTGGGCCTTCACTTACCTCTGAGAGAAAGTAAAACCACGAATGATCAAAGACAGGAGGCGGGATTCTAGAGTTGGTGTCGGCAATCTTCTTGATTTGGTAAGGAAGCCTCAGGACCATCTCTGTGAGAAGCTGAGTGTAGGCCTCAAACACATCAGCAGCATGACCCTGTGGGAAGAACATCTGTGTAAGAACCTGCGACGGACAATTGTCCACGGCCACAGTTTGGAAAAGGGCTGGTTTACTGCTCATTAGGCATAGCTTATATTGGAGCTGGTAAACAGTACCTTCCAAAGCTGGGGCCATCACGGCCTGACAGCTTGGTTTAAACCTAGCAAAGACAGAGGGCTCCAGGGGACACAGATCTCACTTGTCCTCAAAGTTTCAAAATTTCACACTGTGGACTTTGCACTGATTATACTCTGCTTACACGAAAATTAAACTTCTAATGGGAAAAAATGGGGAAAACAGTGGTGGTAGAGGACTTCTGACTTTGAGAGATGCATCGTCTATTCCCTAGAACCAAAACCTTCTAGGATAAGAGACAATTAAACAAACCAGAACAGGGGGACCTGGGTGGCTCAGTTGGTTAAGCAACCAATTCTTGATTTGGGCTCAGATCATGATCTCAGGGTTCTGGGATGGAGCTCTGCCTCGGGCTCTGTGCTCAGAGGGGAGTCTGCTTGAAGATTCTCTCTCCCTCTTCCCGTGCCCCTCCCCTCACCTGCATGCATGACCGTACACTGCACACGCGCTCTCTCTCTCTGAAATAAATAAGTCTTTTAAAAGTAAATAAATGAATCAGGGTGGCTAGGATCACTTAAGTAGCAGTTGTCCGGCAGGCTGCATGGTTCTGGAAAGAGCCTGCAAGAGTTTGGGGCACAATGTGTCTCAAATATTGAATCGCCAGTTACTCAAGTCTTTGCCAAGCACTGGGGGTGCAAACAAGGGGAAGCTTCCACATGTGTGCACAGGGCTCTCTGGGGACCTGGGGAAAAGCCATTTTGACCCCACTTGTAGGAAGGGCATTTTGGGGAGGGTTTTCCCAGGATCCAGTGCATGAGCTGGGTCTTAAAGGACTAGCAATTAGCTTAGAGGGGAAGAAGTGATACAGAGAGAGAGAAATTCAGGAGAACAGAAAGCAAGAAGGCAGCATGCCACATCTGGGGAAAAGCACAGGCTAGGGGGCTGCGTGCTACTGGGGTGCTGTAGTAACACAGCTAGAGAAAGTAGATGGCTGGGTCCTCAAAAGAACTTTTTGACCCCAAATTCACTGAAAACCAACAAAGGGTTAAAAGAGTAGAAGGACATGATGTGATTCACATTTTACACCTGTTATATACCCTGTCTTAGTCAAACCAGTTGGGAGTGTGCAGTGAGGAGCATAGCTCGAGCCACCCCCAAATGCCAATGTGCAGAAGTGGGGGTGATGACTAAACCAGACCGGACCGGCAGGCACCTAGCACTGGGCTTTTTACTATGTCACAGCAAACGACCCCACACAGGAGACCCCATGTGGAGTCTCATTTTCCAGGTATGAACCTGAGGCACGCAAAAGCCACACGTAACTTGTCTGAGCTTCATGGCTAGAAAGTGCGAATGCCTGTTCTCAAACTCACCTGATCAGAAAGCCCATCTTCTATTTTTTTTTTTAAGATTCTATTTATTTACTCCTGAGAGACACAGAAAAAGAGACAAAGACACCAGGCAGAGGGAGGAGAAGCAATCTCCATGCAAGAAGCCTGATGTGGGACACGATCCTGGGAATCCAGGATCACTCCCTGAGCCATAGACAAATGCTCAACCGCTAAGCCACCCAGGCATCCCAGAAAACCCATCTTTCTAAACCAACTCCCTACTAAAGGGCCTCAGACACCAGCAGGGGGAGTCCCCCCCCACACACACACACAGACACGATCCACCTCTGACATTACCCCGTGCCTTCTCACCTTTTTCTTTCCTTTTTTTTTTAAAAAAAAAAAAGATTTTATTTATTTATTCATGATAGAGAGAGAGAGACAGAGAGACAGAGAGAGAGAGGCAGAGACACAAGCAGAGGGAGAAGCAGGCTCCATGCAGGGAGCCCAATGTGGGACTCGACCCCAGGTCTCCAGGATCGTGCCCTGGGCCAAAGGCAGGCGCTAAACCGCTGAGCCACCCAGGGATCCCTCTCACCTTTTTCTAATGAGCTTATTAATGTCAAAGGACAGGCCTGTCTGATTTCATTCAGTTCCACTTTACAAAGTGATAGGACTCTGAACCCCAGTAGGTTGGGAGAAGTGGTCATCCACTAAACTGCCCTGAAAGCAAAGTCCCCCAAGGCACACAGTCTGCCTCTTGCAACTCCTTGTCCTTGAATCCTTCACTGTACTCATGGAGAGTGAAGAGAATGCTCTGGAGGAAGGCAGGAGCAGTCCTCCATTCAGGGAAAGGCCTCACCTTCACATACTGGCGGAGGAAGAACGGGCTCATGTCGGGTGGGGACGAAGTTGTGTGTGGTTTCAGCAACTGGCTAGTAGCCACCGGCTCCTCATCATTCTGCTGGCTCTTCCAGTATTCTAGCAGGGATTTGAGCACATGCAGGCAGTAGTCCACGGCGCCAGAGCTCAGCAGGGCCGCTGCTGTGGCGCTGGAGATGAGGGAAGATGACTGGGGGCAACAGGGAGGGGGTCAGACCAGCTTATAAGAGAACTGGGCAAGGGTGGGGGAAGAACTGGCGCCAGCCTCAGAGCGGGCTACTGGGGGGAGTGAGTCTGTCTCCTGAGTTAGAAGTCTCTCCACTAACTCAAACACTCCCCACAAACTCTCCAATAAAGGCATGGTAAGAGCTGGTCAAACCCAGTCCCCAGCTCTACTCATCATCACACACGTGCTAGAGGCCAAGGAAACAAGGACTGGATAACCCTTCTCCCAGGAGGAGCAGGTTGTCTTCTTCCCTTACGCAATTAGAAAAGAAGCCCATTTCAAGAAAGAGAGGGAAAACTTTCCACTATAAGAACCTTTCAGCACCCCACCCTCCCCCATAGGGGCTCTCTCCCACCAAACTGGCTTCTAAAGGAGATGGGGTAAGTGATCACACGAATAAAAAAGCAGGAGAAAAGCCACTGTAAATAAAACCATTAGGAGAGCCTTGCAAATCCCAGCAAACCCCACAGCTCATAAGCTCATTAAGATTGGATGCAGTTCAGTCTCCGTTTCTACCTTCTCTGCTTTGTGTTAATCTCCTTTCCACCACACACACACTGCTTTCTCTCTGCTTTATTACCATACCTTATAGCAACACACAGTAGGGGAATCCTCTTAGCCACCCTGTGCCTTGCAGAACAGTCCCCTCCTTTCAATAATGGAACTTCCAAAAACCCTGTAACCCTTCCATTGGAGGAACTGCTGGCAAAGATCAGGGCTTGGAAGAGATTCTGAAAAAGGTGGCAGCTCTGCTCTTAAAGAGGTGACAGCTTAGAATCCTTCTCCTCTAGAGCGACAACAGCATATTCTAACTATCACCTCTGCCCTCAGCCCTAGCACCAACCAGACAATCCTCTTACCTTCCCCACCCCCCTGTGCTCAAAGTGATAGTACCTCACATATAGAAGACTTGGATCCGGATTTGGTCCGGGACATGAAGACACTCAGGAGTCTCATTACTACCAGATGGACTTCATTCAAGGCACTGCGCTCATTCTTCCTGGAGACATCCTGAAGAAAGGAACATAGCCCAGGAGCCCACGCTTACTTTAAGCTTGAGGCATCCTCTTAACAAGGTTCCCTTCAGCCTATCACCACTAACTGTTCCTCACATGAAATCAGAGTCAAATGGGCGCCAATGCCTCCATGGAATACATCTGGATTACCTAGAGTTCAACACGCTTAAAAAGCTGTATTAAGATACAAACAACCAATTTACTGTTTTCAGCTTGGGGAGCTACAAAAGGTCTGTAGAGGCAGGGACTTGGTCCGTTCCTCATTTACGTCTAGATCTAACAGGAAATCTAGGCCAAAACAGGCACTGCCTACATTTTTGTTGAACCAACAGAACTGGAGCCCTTAGTGGGTGGTTACTCTGAAATGATGTGAAGTCCCTCTAAGAGAAGGATGACAAGCCATGAACCGACCTCAGTCTCTGTTTCTCACATGGCCGGGCTCACCAGTCTTACCTTTTTGTCCATGCCCAGTTCAGCAATCAGCTGGGAGAGCAGGTTGTCCAGGGCCCCCTTGTCTTTCTCATCTTCTCCATCCAGGTCTGTAGTGAGCATCAGGATGACCTGGAAGTCAAGAGAGAGGTGTAACATGAGCACCAGGACCCTAAAAACAACTCTAAAGGCAGGGGGTTCAGAAGAAATCCCAATCTTCCTGACTGCCCTGTCAACCATAACTGTAATCCATGAAAAGGTCCTAAATCCAAAGTTTAAGTGTCCAGAGTCAAAGAGTCCAATTTTGGTATATGCCATATGTAGCATCACAAAAATGTTTTGCAAAGAGTGAATTGACTAAACTACATTATAACCAACCAAGGTGGTTTGACAAGGGCAGTGTGTTATGCTCAAAAGTAAAGAATTTTCTGCCTAAGAGGAAGGCAGCTAGTAAGAGAATACTACCAGACCACATTCCAACACTGTGTTAATAAAGTCTCACTACACACTAAGAATCTCTGGGGCGGACATCTGCTCCCAACTCTGTCAATAACTAGCTGCATGACTGCAGACATCTTTTTAAATTCTCTGAACCTTGGCCTTTTCACCTAGAGAGTTAAGGGCTAGAACTTGCAATTCAAAATTGCATTCAATTACTCTATAACCTAACACCAAACAAAGCCTTACAGAGCTTCTAAAGGAGAGACGTGAGCATGCTGAAGGATGGTCCAACCATAATGTGACAGACCCAGGGGAACTGTGGGATACCTGCATGTACGGGATGGCCCGGACACCTCCAACATTTCGTAACTGGGGCAAGGTTTGCAGTAGTCTCTCCAACAGCATCAGACGGACCATGTGCAGCCTAAAAGGCCAAGGAAAATACATGAGATGTGAGCTAGTTCACAACCACTAACCAGCTGGATATAGTTCTTTCCTCCTGCCACCAAAGTAAACAAGGAGTCTACTGCTTAGGAATAATCCTACCATTAGCAACACGTTCAGAAATACCTATTTGGTATACCACCAAAACGGAGAAATCTCACTCTGTTAAAAGAAACATGCTATTCCAAAATACAACTGATGGCCCTGAAAACTTGATACAGGAAAAGTTAAAAATATTTTTCAAGCCATCAGCCCTAGTTGTTCTCAGTAGCAAAACCAAACCTTCAGTAGTACGCTCTATAGCTTTTTCCAACACATGGTGCAATTCTGCCTCCAAGCATTATCTTTTGGGATCCTTCCAACTACAAAGCCTACATCGTCCGGTTGCACAGTGACCCAACCCTTCCTTTTTTTCTTGCTTCCCGGAAGGACCAGCACTGCTTTACACCCTCTCAACTTGCCTAACTACCTTACCTACCTTTCCTTTTTCTTAGTGGAAAATTCAATTTCAACACCACCCTTTCCACACTGGACTGTGACTTCTCCCAGGTATTCAGTTGGGCACTAACTAGCCTTCTTCATCTAAAGATACACAGCTGGGCTTTTCTACTAAATGTGTGCTTCTGGATCTCTAGTGAACATACTGATTCAAGAGAGGACCAAAATGATAATTCATTAGGGTCTTGCTAACAATCTGGTTGGCAATCTCACCTAACACAGGTGAAGATTGTGCTTGCTAACAATCTGGTTGGCAATCTTACACAGATGAAGAGCTCATTTACTCAATGGCTTCACTCTCAGTCTGTTTTTGCTTCATTTAACTTTACAGGCTGTATAAAATAAACCACAATACCTACACATGCATAAAAAAGTGATTTTCATGTATTAACATATCTTAGGAGATATCCAAAATATTTTCAAAATAATAAAAGCTTGAATCAAAGTATGGGGTCTTACTTGAATGATAAAAGACCATGATTCCAAAAATAACTCAAAGGAATGAGCTAATAGTCCCTCAGAATACAGTCACACATAAAAGCTCACACACACATCTGGAGAATAAAGCAAGCTGTATGGATACCACAAACAAGAACTGCTCAGGAATGTATAAGATATAACAAAGAAGTAATAGAATAGTAGCAGTTCAAATTTAGCAGGTCAGCTTATACTTGCAGAATAAAACATAGCAAGCGATGAGGTGGATGAAAATCTTCAGATTGGCAGGATATACTTGTGAATACACATATATAAAAGAAAAAATCAACAAAATGCAAAGAATGTGGACCTGGACCAAGACATTGCCAGACTGTTGGCTTTTTAAACTCTTAGATAATACTCTTAAAAAATCTGACCCCCCCCCCAAAAAAAATCTGACAAAAAAAATTAACCTTATACCAAAAATTGCAATTTCCTTTTCTTTAGTGACTTCAAATAAAAACAAGTTAATTATATTATTTAAAACAAGTCATTCAATAATTGCTCAATTAACTTATCCCTGGGAAAAAAAGTTAACTTAAAACCACTTTAGAGACTTCTATTACTAACAGTTATCTAAAATGGTCCTTTTCTTTTCTTAAAGATTTATTTATTTGTTCATGAGAAACACAGAGAGAAACAGAGACACACATAGAGGGTGAAGCAGGCTCCCTCCCCATGGGGAGACCACTGTGGGACTTGATCCAGGGACCCCAGGATCACGACCTGAGCCAAAGGCAGATGTTCAACCGCTGAGCTACCCAGGCATCCCAAGAACATCATTTTAGAAGCAATGTTGAATCTCAAAAAACTTGAAAGGACTGAAATTACTTAGTATGTTCCCCAACCATAGTAAATTAAACTATAAATTAGTAACAAAAATAATTAGAAAATCCTCAAAAGTTTGGAAATTTAACAACATACTTCTAAATATCCCAGTGGCTGGGATCCCTGGGTGGCGCAGCAGTTTGGTGCCTGCCTTTGGCCCAGGGCGTGATCCTGGAGACCCGGGATCAAATCCCACATCGGGCTCCCAGTGCATGGAGCCTGCTTCTCTCTCTGCCTATGTCTCTGCCTCTCTCTCTCTCTGTCTGTGACTATAATTAATTAATTAATTAATATTTAAATATCCCAGTGGCTAAAGATGGAAGCTTACAACAGAATTTAGAAACATTCTGAACTGAACAGCAATAAAAATACAACACCTCAAAATATGTGGGCCCCAGCCAAAGCAGAGTTTAAAGGGAAGTGCAGAGAGAAATATTTAGCTTCAAATATGCATTTAAAATAAAAGGTTTAAAATAATCTAAGCTTCCATCTTCTTAAGCAAAAAAAAGAAAAAATTAAACCCCAAAAAATAAGGTACTATAAAAGCTTAGAAAGCACAGAAAGAAATATTAAGAATAGAAATAAAACAGAAAGCAGGCATAACACACACACAAAAATCAAAGCTAAAGGTTTTCTTTTTTTATAGATTTTACTTATTCATGACAGTCATGCAGGGAGCCTGATGTGGGACTTGATCCTGGGATTCCAGGATCACACCCTAGGCCGAAGGCAGGTGCCAAACCGCTGAGCCACCTAAAAGTTCCTTATAAAATTGGCAGCTCCAAGCAAAACTGACTTTTGAATAGAGAACAAACATGTAAGTTACCATCAGAAATGAAAAACAGATGTATCACTACAGACCCTAAAGACGTTAAAAGGATGATTTTTTAAAAAAAGGTAATGGAGGCTCCTGGGTGGCTCCATCGAATAACCATCTGATTCTTGAATTTAGCTTAGGTCATGATCTCAGGGTCTGGGATCAAGCCCTGAATTGTGCTCTGTGCTCAGCATGGAGTCTGCTTGAGATCTTTTCTCTCGCTCTGCCCCTCCCCTCCAACTTTCACATGCATGCATGCTCTCTAAAATAAATAAATCTTTAAAAAATGGTTATGAGCAACTTTATGCCAATAAAATTGATAACTTAAATAAAATGGACAAATTCCTCAAAAAGCACAACATATCAAAACTGACACAGGAAGAAGCAGAAATAATTCTGTATCATTTAAAGAATGAATCTGTAATTTTAAATGTTCCCTTAAAGAAAGTCCAGACTCAGATGACTCTGCTGCCAAATTTTTACAAGTTTATAGATGAAATAATACCAATTATCACAGAAACTCTTTTTTTCTTCTTGCTTCCAAGAGTTGCACACTTAAGCAACTGAGCCACCCAGGTGCCCCCTATATATTTTTTGATGCTCATATAGATCTTAAAAAGCTATAACTAATTAAGCACAGAGAATATTTTTAAAGAAAAAAAAAAAAAACAGGGATCCCTGGGTGGCGCAGCGGTTTGGCGCCTGCCTTTGGCCCAGGGCGCGATCCTGGTGACCCGGGATCGAATCCCACGTCAGGCTCCCGGTGCATGGAGCCTGCTTCTCCCTCTGCCTATGTCTCTGCCTCTCTATCTCTCTGTGTGTGACTATCATAAATAAGTAAAAATTTAAAAAGAAAAAAAACATTATGAGACATGGAAAAGAGAATATGACCATAAAATATCTACTTAAGTAGAATCCTTAGGAAGAAAAATGACAGAAAGTGAGGCAGAAGCAGTATCTGAGAAGATTAATAGATAAGAATTTCCTAGAATAAAAGACACTAACCCAAACATTCCAGATTCCCAAAGACCACTAAGCAGAACAAATGTAAAGAAATCCATCCTGGGGTACCTGGCTAGTTTAAACTCAAGTCATGATCTTGGGGTCCTGAGATTTATAGTCCCACATCTGGCTCCCTGCTTAGCAGGGAGTCTGCTTCTCCTTCTCCCTCTGTCCACCACCACTCGTATTCTCTCTCAAATAAATAAACAAAATTTAAAAAAGGAAGGAAGGAAGGAAGGAAGGAAGGAAGGAAGGAAGGAAGGAAGGAAGGAAGGAAGGAAGGAAGGAAGGAAGGAAGGGACTCTACCCTAACTATATCTTAAAAACAATGACAAAATAAAGATCTTATAAGCAGCAATAAGGATCCTATTTTCAAAGAAGCAATGGTTGTAATAGTAGGTGACTTCTAACTGGCAATAACAGGGGATATCATTTTCAATTTGGGAGGAGAAAAACTATCAGCACAAAACCAAATAGCCATCGAAAATATGTCCACAAAATGTTAGCTGAACGAAGACATTTCCAGACTAAGAAAACCTGTGATTTTATAAATAGTGGTCCTCCTCTAAAGGAAAATCTAAATGACACACCTCAAGAAGAAATGATCCCAGACAGAAAATCTGAACATACAAGCAATGTTGAGCACAGAAAGTGGGAAATGTGTGAGTAAATCTGAACATTGACCACATAAACAACATGAAACATTAACAAACAATCCATTGAAAGCTTCAAAAACCTTTTTGAAAAAGAATTAAAATACACAAAAATAGCTTAATTGGTATGAAGGGGCCAAGTCTTCTAAGGTCCTCTATATCTTGTAGGAAGAAGATGCAGCTGTGAGTTAACTTGAGTTTTGGGTTAAGTTCAACATACATACTGAAATGATCAGGATAACCACCAGGAGACTAGAAACACTCCACCTTCTGCAACTAATCCATCATCTTAGTCCTGAAATATTCTCCCATAGCCTCTTGACTGCAAATGGCCAAGTCCTAACCTGTTGCTTGTGTGGACATCGCCTTCCCCTTCCCCTTCTCCTTCTCCCTCGGAGCCATCTCCTTCCTGGTGTCCAGTGGTGGTGCTGATGGCGCCAGTGCTTGAGCTGACACTTCCTGGTCCAGCTGGGTGCCCCTCCACTGTGGCATCACCATAAGCACTGCTCCGGCCAGATACTAGAGGGAAATAGTTAAAAAGGTGGGAATCAAGTCCCCCAGCATGATGGAATCCAATGCACGCTCAAGTCAGTAATAGTTCAGAGATACCTGATAGCTTTAGAGAATTTTTTCTTCTGTGAGCAAAAGAGAATAAATAAGGACTTTCAAGATTCTGGCCCTACAACAGTACGCTAAAAGACTCTCAGGGTAGCCACTCATCCCTGACGGCATATAAGATCCACCTACTAGAACAATCTCTGCTGCTGCTAAATTTCCATCTCCTAACCCAGAGGAAATGTACACTGACTTGGGAATCTAGAAATTGTCGGCTACTCTTAATCCCCTCCATAAAATATTTTCACATCCAATTTTTAACCACAGACTTGTTTACAAGGTCAAACCAAAATTGCACGCTTCCTCATTCTAGAGCCCTGCCCTATCAGCAGTAGACTATGAAAATGGCCTGCTATGTTAACAGGACGACTGCCCAAAACAGCTTTCCCCAACAGAGGGGACAAAAGCCACAGTATGATGGACTTCAAGATCATACCATAACTGTTTTGGACTGCTCCTGATTCGGGATTAGCATGTCCTTGCTTTCTTTCTTCCAATAAGACACAGTTAAAAGCTCCCTATATAATGTTCAAACATTAACTATGGTGTACCTAAATTCTTTTCGCTAAACATCTGAAACTCCAGGGTTGAGGTTAAATGAATTCCAGCAGAAGTTCAGAAGCCCTCAAAGCTGCCCTTTGTTGACACCAAAGCTAGGACCCAGGCAGAGATTCCCAGAGCGTTCCACCCCTGCCAAAGGAGATCAGGCCCCCCAGTCGATTACCGCTGTGCTCGCCAGCCACCGAGTCCACGGCGCTTCCCCCACTCTCTGAGCCCACACTACCGCCGTGGTCAGCAGGGGAGGTCCGAAGGGTGGAGCCGTCAGTAGCTGCTGTGCTGCCCTCATCGTCCGAGGCTGGAGCTGAGAGAGTAACGAGAGCTGTTACAGGTAAAAACCCCTCCTGGGGGTGAGAGCATCAAACCACATAGCGCAGAGGACACAGTGCAGTTTATATATCCTGTCATCAAAGGAAAAAGGGAAAGATTTGCTTTGCTGGTTCATCACCAACAGGAACAAACACTATACACGGTGCGTAGCAAACGATACTGAGACAGAGGGAAACCCCAGTTCGCTGGGCATTTCCTTCACTGCTACACTATAGTGCAAGGAGACAGCGCAGAGATCCAACGAGAATCTGTGATACGATGGACGCTCAGGTTTCTAGCTAGAATGCCTCACGGCCACCATTGTCTAGGTGTTACTGACACCTGCTGAGATCAGAAACTACCCATTATCATTCAAAGCGCAGAACTCTGAATTTTAATGAGATTTGTTTTTGCAATCAGTTAATTTGTGCTTCTGGTAGGAAATCACTTATCATGAGCTCTGGAATCAACCTCTGTTCATTTGTTTGTTTGGTCAGGTCGTCCAGAGGGGAGCTCATGGGGAAATTTCACCCCTCCTCATCATCCTCCTCAGACGCTAAGAATGAAGCAAGGAAATCCCCCAGAGACAGCCACAGCATCCAGGATCAGGGCTGAGCTGAGACAGGAGGAAAATGCTGGATGAGATACATGGGGGAAGAAAGCCAAGACAGCCACAGAGCACAGGAGGAACACAATCGGCACACCACAACAGCCACCTCCAAGCCTGAGATGACAGCAGCTAACGAAAACTAAGAAAAGCAACACGCCATGGCAGCAGGTGAGAGGGGACAGCCAATGTCTCCCCTTTCTCTTCTACAGGGTAAAACTCCCAAGAGAAGAGAAAAAAAGGGAGAAAATGAAGAAAGAAATACAGGGGTGCAGCACTATGGAAAACTCTAAATCAACCCAGACATTCCTCAGTTGATTTTCCAGGGGATTATTCAGGTGTTCCCTCTTCCTCTATTTGGTCCAATTCTCTACTCAGGACATTTTTTTCCCTTATGAGATCAGCAAAGAGATGGAGTGTAAAAAGCAAAATGAGGTCTGAAGAATTCCTATGCATTTTAACTCTCCATGAACCCCCCACTCCGAAGCTCACAGCCCCCTGATGGTGAGCCACGCTGACCTGGAGCAGGACTCAGCTTCTTGCAATTTCACTTTTATTTGTAAATGAAGAGAAAACAGTGAATGGTAGGAGCTCTATCTACTTCTCATTTCCCTTTTCATGTTGTCTAAAACGTTTGGACTCTGGTGCAGACCCCTGAAAGCTGTTACTGAAGCCCTACAGCCAACCACCCAGCAAGCCACTCTCTCGGCCTCTCCTTGGGGAACCAGCAGGAGCCAGGCAGCATGCAAAGTGTAAAGAAGCGGAGCCATGAGTGCCTTTGCCGAGCTGCATCACTGTGCCCTCCATACCCGTATTTCTAATGCAAAGGCAGAAGCAGGAAGTCCAGAATGGCCTGTCAAAGCAGCTGCCCGTTCCACTCTCACAGCACTGGAAACAAGGCCAGAGGGTCCTGGGGCCCTGAGCCGTGCTCCTTGCTGTGGACAGTTACCTGATGCTGTGGTGTCAGAGAGGGTTCCTGCGTCCAGAGAGGAAGAGCTGGGTGCCTGGCCGGACAGCCCCAGGCTCTGCAGGCCCAGGGCACTGCTGCTGCTGCCTGGGAAACAAGTGGAGAGTGAGCACAGCATTCCCTCCAAACCCCATCCACAGTGCTGCTTTGGTCACCTGCTGCCCTTGGGAGTCTAAACTCACCAGCGTGTGACCCTCTCTGGCCTAGAGGAAGTTAAATCAACAGCCACCGCTGTCTACCCGAGTCTGGTTACAGACAGGGTGGAAGGCTTCCTTTGGCTCAAGCAGGACACAGGCCGGAGAAACCTAACAGATTTGGAAGGAAATAATCCCAAAGACCAAACTAACAGAAATGAGATTGACACTCAGACGGCAAATCCCACCATGCCCCTCTCACTCTCCACCTGTGTCTCTGAACAGCTCTCACCCAGATCAACCTCTCCCCAAATCTGGGGACAAGCTAAGTCAGCTGGATATCAGTAACTGCCAAACTCTCTCTGCTGTGCAAGGCCACCGGGCAGCTCTGTTCCTGGCATTGCCTTCTACCTTGCTGGTCCTGCTGCAGGCTCAGGGCAATGGCTAGTTCAACCATGGTCTCGTCATCTGCATCAGGTGGGATGTCCAGCATGGGGGGGAAGCCCTCTGCACCTGCCAGCAGGGCCTCCAGGGGAGAGGGGTTGCCATTGTTGACATTTTCAGCTGTCTCCAGCACCATCGACTCAGACTGCAGAGAGAAAGCTCTGTCAGTTTCCCATGGTAAATGGCAGCTTTTTCAAGTCCACAAAAGAGAGCCGGAGGAGAATCTTCCTCCCCTTTCCTGCTGCCAGAGACTCACCACCATCTCAAAATCTCCATGGTCCACCTCACTCTGTTCCTGGCTTTCCTGACGGATGTGACCACCATTCGGAATCCCTGATGACTGCATTTTGTCGTCTGCATCATCATCGTCATCATCATCCTTGTCTCCTAAGTCAGAGAAACCCCAGTCACCTGAAGGTGCCTATTCTTTCCTCCCTCAGCATGTGGTACAGTAAGTCACAAAGCAACATAAACCCAAGCCAAGCTACCAGAGAGAGCCCTGTGCTTTAGAGGGTCATCCCAGCCTTATCCTCCCTATTCCTGGACCTGGTGGGATCTGGGAAGATGGCTCTGGCATTGACAGCTTGCCCCCTTAGGAAAACATTTTCCCAGTTGATGATGTGACAAAAACAACAAACAACAGCCCCCCTACCACCACCGAAAAAACCTTGGATTTCCAAGAGATCTCCACAGGCAGTGAAATCTAAGACCAGTATGCCCCATGAGCCCCCACCAATTCCCAGGAGACTGGGCAAGACCAAGAAAATAGTATACTGGAGATGTTTATCTGTGATGTCATGGCAGCTTGGAGTATAATTTCACTCCTGTCCAAAATAACTGGTTTAGTCGTTTTCACACTGCATAATCCTCATTAGAAGAACCAGAACTAAAATGTAAAACCAACAAATGGAAGCTAAGGCAGCCCCAGTGGCTCAGCTGTTTAGCGCCATATTCAGCCCAGGGCGAGATCCTGGAGACCCAGGATCGAGTCCCACGTCAGGCTCCCTGCATGGAGCCTGCTTCTCTCTCTGCCTGTGTCTCTGCCTCTCTCTCTCTCAGTCTGTCTCTCATCAATAAATAAAATCTTAAAAAAAAAACAAAACAAAACAAATGGAAGCTAAAGGACACCACTATAGGTCCTGTCCATGCTGGCTTCTGTGTGAAGTGAGAGGCCATCTGAGTAAGGGAGAAGTCAAGGTTAGACTCCTAATTGTCAGAAGATGGTGGAGTCCTCACCTTCTACTCATTAGGTTGTGAAAACATGTGACCATGGCCTGAACTGGAAACATTAACTCCCTGTACTCTAGCTTCCAGCCTGTACCTAACTGAAGCTTACATCAATAAGTGAGGATTATAAAGGAACATTATCTGAAGATCACCAAGTTATACACATTCGTCTAGACCTGCAACCGTACCACAAGGTAGCCACCAGCTACAGGTGGCTGCCAAGCACTTAAAATGTGGCTAGTCCAAGCAGAGATGTGGTGTTAGTGTAAGCTACCCACTAGATTCTGAAAACTACCAAAAACCATTTTCAGAAAGGAAAACTTCTCATTAATAACTTTTCATATTGACTCACATTAAAATGCTATTTTTCATATACCAGGCATATTTCTCTTTACTCTTCATAAAACGGATAATAGAAAAAAGTTAGGTATGTGACTTTTGTTAGAAGTTTCCTCTGGAGCTCAACCAAGTAACCAGAGTTACATAATAATGCTGACATTCAGACACTTCACAGAACTGCTTTTACTAAAAATGTTCAATCTTATGCCCTTGACCTGTATGCAAGTATATCAGGAGAGAAATCTCTGATGCAATTTGCTAGCAAACTGACTGTAGGTTAAGTCCACTGGGGCTACTACCCCTTAGGCAAGAAAATGGGTCCTTAATGAAGAGTTTTTTTATGCCAGGAAAAATATAGTTTTCCTGGAAAAGGGCCATTTTTTGTCTGTGGTCATGTGATTTTTGTGATTGTTCTTATTTTTGCTATAAGCTCTTAGGACACTTTCAGCCAAACAGAAGATCTTCACTTTAGCAATAATGCAAGACATGTAAGAATCTTATGATAGACATTTTCAGAACCCGGGGCACCTGGGTGGCTCAGTCAGGAGTGTTCAACTCTTGATTTTGGCTCAGGTCATGATCCCAGGGTCATAAGATCAAGCCCTACACTAGGCTCTGGGCTCAGCTAGGGAGTCTGCTTGAGATTCTCTTTCCCTCTGCCCCTCCCCGTTGCTCATGTGTACGTGTACACTCTCTCCTTAAAACAAACCTTTTTTTTTTAAAAAAAAGATTTTATTTATTTATTCATGAAAGACACAGAGAAGAGAGGCCGGCAGAGACAAAGGAAGAGGGAGAAGCAGGCTCCATGCAGGGAGCCCAATGTGGGACTCGATCCTGGGTCTCCAGGATCACGCCCTGGGCCGAAGGCAGACGCTCAACTGCTGAGCCACCCGGGCGTCCCTAAAACAAATCTTTTAATAAAAAGACATTTCCTGCCATCCTTGACTTGCTTTTACTATTATATCTTTATTTTCCTACGGCTTCAATTTATTTTCTACTTACCATACGCATTTTCATAGGACACCTTAAATTCTTTATGGAATAAGGTAGATTAAAATAATGGATATACACGAAAGTTTCCAGGACATTGGTCAAAAGGAGCAACATCTCCTAAGGCTATATTTTCCTCTCCCAGCTCCATCACATACACACACAAGCCTAAACCCAGACCTCACATTACCCATTGGAGTGTTGCTTCGAGGGGAGGAGGGCAATGTCACATGTCTCCGCTTGTTTCTGGGCCTTAGGACTCGAATTAGAGCTTGCTTACAAGAGAAGCTCACAGCAGGATCCTGAGGTCAGGGGGGGAAAAAAACCCAGCATAATTAGATTTTATATTATTCATGAAACTGTATTATAAAGATTTTCTTTCCTGGTCAGTCACTTAGATAAATGTGTAAGAGCTATCTATCTAATCTCACTTGCAACCCTGCTGACCAAGTTCAGTAGTTAATCCCATTTCCTGGCATGGCATATGTAAGACCCACTCCCTGCATCCCTCAATCTCAGTTCTTAGCAATAGATTGGCAGGTCATTTGCTCCGGAAGTCACCCTGGCTCCCAGCAAATAGATTTTGGCTTTCATCAGATAGCAGGTTCATCTTAGCTCTATGCTAAAATCAGTACTTCTAACACTAAGCTTCTATGACACAGTCACTGGAAACCGATCTTTGACTTTCATCCACAGATTTATTTAAGTAATACTAACTTAGCACTAACTATGTAGCAACTACCAGTTCATTCCCTTGGGATTTAGCACTAAACCAGAAAAACAAAATCCATCTCCATTTCAAACTTTTCTCGAGCTTGGAATGAACGAGATTATAAAGCTTTTATTGATATTCAAAACTCTTACTTTCCACGACCTTCCTTTAAGTCTATTGTATTTTGATAATTTAACAAAGTTATTTTAAAAAAATTTCCAGACACTCCCAGGCCAATACAAAATTATCTGGGGCTGGAGTAATACGTACAGGACACAGTAGCATCTGCATGTAGATCTTGGATGCTGTATTAATACAGTCCAGCTCACAGGTACAGTAGCCATGAATTATGTCTACCAGGGCATTGACAGTAGCTTCAATATGAGTCAGGCCTACAGGGGAGGAAAACATAGTAGAAAGACTTCTAGCTACTTGTGAATCTACAACAAAAGTGCAAATTCTGATCCCTACATAAAGGTCAAGCTAACAAAGAAATGACAAGTGCGCACACCCGACAAAACAGATGAAAAAAACATGCATAGAGGATGCAAGTTATCAACATTATTTATGATTTGCTTTATTAACAGACTCCTAATCTCCCAAACTGTCCTCAAAAGCCTTTCCAGATATCCTACATCACAGCAACGAGTAGTTGTCTACTCTTGGATAGTAAAAGGGCATAAAAGTATGAAGATGTGAGCAGGCTGTACTTGTTCTCCACAATCCCCAACCCTTAGGTGATAATAAACTTGCTTCTGATCTGCCTTTTAGGCTGACTGCCCAAGCAACCTGCAAACACAAATCAGCGCCGGTGCTCACTCTACTTTCCTAGATGGCTATTCAGATCCTTACCTTTCCACTTAAACTTTGGATAGTGAGAAGTCAGATGCCAGACACAGCAGTAGGTTGGAAATAAAACAATTCTCAAGGTGATGCTTCACTTTTACCTTCTGAAGTGGCTTTACCCAAGGTTTCAAAAAAACAATTACAACTACCACTGAGGATACGTGGAAACACAAAAGTGCCTCTTTATGTGAAATATTCAACCCCCCAAGAGAAGATACAGTATAAGAAAATCCCACTTCAAAAAAAAATCCCACTTCTCTGCCACACTGCTAAGCTCTTGTGTCACGGAGAATGCACTGATCTCAAAGACTTCTATTTCCTGACTATTAATTCTGGAAGAGATGGATGACGAAGCAAAAGGATAAGGGATCGACCTGTTCCAAAACAGAAATTAGATAAGGCTTCAAGTATCCCTTTGAACATGATACCTGGCAGGCAGGCAGGTGCCAAGAAGGCATTCTTGGGTTTGGATGCGTGGAGTTTCCAGAAGTGGTTCACCAGCTGGGTGATGAAACTACAGCAGTCTCCTTCCAGCTGCTTCTGGGGTTCTCTCCCCTCATCCACTCCTTCTAATAGAGCAGGAGAAAGAAAATGATTAACGATGGTAAATCTGACAGGGAATTTAATTTGTTTCAAGGTTAACTCAGGTCAAGGAAGCTTGCCTGGGGAGGGAGTTTCAAGTGGGGCCCCAATCAATATGCCAACTATCCCTAGACTCCAGCAGGCACATCTAGGAAAGAAACAGTCTGGGAAAGGAATATCACAGAAAACATTGTATGTTAGAATTAAGTAGAAAGGGGAGCATTCAGGATCTTTACAGAAGACTCAGAGATCTCAGGTCCAACTGCTCAACTTCTAAAAACTAGGGGAACATCTGAGATTTTCTGGCACAATTCCTGGATGAGAATATCAGAAGGAACCGGACGATGACAGCAAATGAGAGCATGTAAGTAACAGAACTGTAAAGGCATTGATAAGCTGTATTTGATAAAACAAAATGAGTTAGGTACCCAGCCAACGTGAGGACAGAGGAGGAAACAGAATCAAGCACTGAGAAAGGCCACTGAACATGTTAATAAAAACATTGGCAAAAAAATAGCACAAAAACAAGATCTGATCCTATTACTTTAAAGTAACCAG
Organism: Nyctereutes procyonoides; assembly: GCF_905146905.1. Classification (NCBI taxonomy): domain Eukaryota; kingdom Metazoa; phylum Chordata; class Mammalia; order Carnivora; family Canidae; genus Nyctereutes; species Nyctereutes procyonoides. Next base: position 6,097,996 of record NW_026575052.1, read on the forward strand.
GGCACAAGCTTAGGTTTGCCCTGAAGATCCTAAGCGGTAGTTACTTCAGAGACGGATTATATCTGACATCCAAAGCACTAAATAAACTCAAGGATTTTCCAAGGCATAAACACTGGAAAGAGTATTTGCTTCTTAAATGGTACAATCTAAATGTCGAAAATCTTACGGTACAAAGACAAGAGTAAAACCTCTGTCTCAGAGCATGCACTCAGGTGGAAGCCAGAGACAACAAGAAGAGGGTGAGAGGGTAGAGAGGATGTATCAAGCAGATTTCAGGACCACGACCACATAGGCCAAGTTCACCTGTTTCCATCGGGGGCAGCTTGGATTCCGTAAAGTGGACAAGGTTGTTAGGGCGCATGATGGCAATGGAACGAGCTGTGATCACCAGCCTCTGGAAGACCTCGGGGTCCAAATCCTTGCCCTCTCTGCTGGATGTGTTGAGACACTGCACAGCTTTGCTCAGCAAGGCCTGATCCTGTAACAAAAGGGTCGCATAGTATGAAGCAAAAGCAAGGGCTTCATAGGATACTAAAGCCAACAGGAGAAGACAGCTGGCAGGTCATCAGGATGGCTATTTGGCTCTCAGGAGAACAGGTTAAGTACAGCCAACTACTTGGAATAAGTCTTCAGAGCAGCCCAGGACAGGTAAGCTTCATAATACACAAAACGTTAAAAGCACAAAGTTCAAAAGTCATTAAGTATCGAAGTAGAACAGGAAAATGTGGAACTGCCTGATTCTCCAGAACTGCAACAACCCAGATGGCTTTGCTCCAGAAGTGCCATTTCTCTGCAACTTCCTATCCCCCCAAAGAGACTGTTTCTAAACCTGTCTTTCCATGAGAGAACGGTTCAGCAGGTTAAACTTGCATTTTTCAAGCCTCTGGGCTGGAGGCACAAAAGTTAACCGAGGTGTCTGGGCTACTGGCTTCTTCCTTGTAGAACTGACTGGTCACCTTGACTGGTCACCTTTCCCATCTACAGTAATTGGCCTAAGTTACTGCCTTTGGCCACCACTTTCAGTTATAGGTGAGAATCCCCCACCCCTACCCCATGCCCCAATTTCCCCCTCAGAGTCTCTCCAACTATCCAGCAATTCCCTCTTAAGTGAGTACACCTAAGCAAGGGTTCACAGTTGGAGGAAGGATCTCAGTGATTCCCCTGCCCTAGTTCTTTTCCAGAGAACCCTCCCAGTCTCTTAGATCTTGCTGAACCTACTAGAGACAAAAAAAAAAAAAAAAAAAAAAAATTCAGTGTAAACCAGAGACCCATTAGATTAGTCTGCTTGGCTTCAATTTTGGGGGTAGTTGTTCACTTCTCAGGGGACACTTTAGATGCTATGGGTCTCATCTCAATGACTTCACTACATCCTCCTCACTTTCCATGTGAAGAACCAACTGGCCTGATTCCCTGTCAGTACCACAACTTGCACTTCTACGGAAGGCATCTAGAGAGGCAATGATTACCTTGTGGCTGTGATAGGCTGAGCGGCTGGTGTGCAAGCTGGCCAGAAGGCTCTTGGACTGCTGCTGAACACTGGCAGGCGCTGGCAGGGACAGCAGCAGAGTGGCCAGCTCCTGAGCTGCATTCTTGTTTCTCTCCTGGTGCAAAAGACAGTAGGGTTATCGCTGGGCTCACCAAATCCATGCAGAACCAACTATGTACACTCTGCCCTTCCCTATCCCTCTTTTCTAGACCATCAGGGCTAGGTTATGCTCCATGGACTGCTAAGAGCAAAATGAGGAATTTCAGAAACTGCTATCCTCCCATGATAAAGGAGCAGGAATCAAGTCCAAGCCTATGGATCCTGGAACAGTGTTCTTTTTGCCAGCACTCATCTTCTTCTATGAAACACTCTCACGATGGATCCCCCAGAAGTAGGACAGAATATCTTAAGCTGGAGATTTCTCTGGAGCTTCTTTGCAAATCAAGGTTATTCTACAAATATTCTTTAGCTGCAAGGCCTGGGGCCTCTGACAACTCCACTGACTTCCTGCCTCTTCAGAAACCTTCCACGTGCTTTGAAAAAGTCACTTGCCTTCTCGATGATTGGGCCAACAGCAAAACAGCTTTCCAGGGCTTCTAAAGAACTCACAACCAGCCTAGGGAGACAGAAAAGCTGGCCTGAGTACAACCACCACCCTTCTCTCTGGTTGTGCTTTAGCCTGTACAAACTACAGTCAGGGGAACCTTGGGAACAGCTAATGAATGCCAAATACAAAATCAAAGCACAATAAGACCTGCCACAGGCATCATGCATATCATTTCCTTGCGTGACAGGCCAGAAGAAACCTGGCTCCTGCTTGGAGATCAACCTGAGGCCGTGTTCATAATCCGTAACTGAAAGACAGGGCTTTTCTTCCTCAAAGCGGGTAAGTGCTTCCTTCTGCTGCCTGTGGCAGGGATCACTGAGAAAGGCTTAGCAGTCTTGATGCAATGGGACCCGAAGCTCAGGTGCCCAGAGATCAGGAGGCAAAGGGATACACAAAGGGAAAGGTTAAAGCCATCTTCTTACACTGGGAAGGTCCACGTTGTACTTTATTTACACCTCCAAGCAAATGTACAAAGGCACTTCCTGTGAGCCCCTAAGTCCGGGGAGAATACAGACTGAATTTTCAGGAGCATGCCAACTGCCAACATTCACAGGGCACAACAAAGCACCTTTAAAAAACTGAGCCACTTTCTCCTGGGAAAGGAACCAGAAACCCAGCTGTTGAAGGGCACCTAGTAACATTCTCCCCAGGGCTTACTCCTGTGAGTTTAACGTAGCATGGTAAAAAGACCAACATCTTGATGCTGAGGCTCCAGGCATAGAGGGAAAGGCATGGAGAAGGCAGCTGGAGAGAAACAGGTCAAGGGGTAGCAGAAGGCAACAAAGAGCAAGGGAAGGGGTCCTGAGGCGTGAAACAAAGGTGGATGGAACAAGCTCTCCACTGGCTTGTCAGATGCTAGGATTTTCCCATCATCCCACTGCCCGCCCCTGCCCCCTTCTCACCCACTGTGGGGAGGGAGCGGAGAGGGACAGGGGATGGAAGAAAGAGCTAAGAGGTTCTGGAGCGGCCACCACCAAGTGTGCACATACAACCCTCCACATACTCCACTCTTACATGGGGATAGCTCCGCAGCCATGCAAGGACCAGAACAGAAAGAAGCAGGAGGACTCTACCACAGAAGCAGAATCAACGCGAAGCCACACCATCGGTTACACTGCTCTCTGACACACACTCACCCGTGCAGAGAAAAGAAAGAGGGCATACTAACCGGTCCAGCTTGGTTAGGGACTCAGTTTCAGAACTTGGGGGAGAAGCAAAGGAAAAAAAAAAAAAGGAAAAAAATGTGAAGCTCAGAGAAACCTGGAAACATATCCTAAGCAAACAATATAAGAATAGGGGAGGGGGAAAAAAGAAAGAGAAAGAGAGAGAGAGAGAAAAGGGTGGGGGCAGGCTGCTGGTGGGAGGCAGTGATTCCAAGCCAGGCTATTCTTCCGACTTACAATGTAAGAAACTCAGCATCTTACATCGTGAGTCGCCTCATCTACCGCACAAACCAGCAGCCACCTAGCACAAAGAAGCCAAGCGCAATGCTTCAGAAGGCCACTGGGGGGAGCCTGGGGAGGCTCTGAACTCTGCCGCACTAGCGGCAGCCAGCATCTCGCCAGCAGCGCCATTACCACCTAAGTGGCCGCTGCAGAGAAAGAGAAGACGATGACATCAGAATGACTGGGAAGATTCTCCCCTCTAATCTCAGCAAGACTGGACCCAAATCTCTAATGCTGGCTTGAGCATCTTCTACTGGGCAGCCTCTGGCTCCTCCAAAGGGCGCCTGAGCATTAAGAGAAGACACAGAAGCCCCCAGGCAGGCAGACTGGAGTCCCACGGCTCTGAGCACGCTGCCAGGCTCCGTTTGCAAACTAAGGAGATGCAAGGGTGTCAGGTGGCTCGGGGGCGAGCTGAAACTCACAGGCTACCCTTGGGACAGTCCTGAGGGATGGATGCTCTCAGGACAGGTTGTGCTGGGGGAGGGGAAAATGCTGGGGACTGGAGTCACCCCCTGCCCAGGCAGGTACCTCTCCAGGACAGTTCCGCTGGTGGTGGCAGGAGCCGCAGGGTCGCTGTCTCCAGTGCCGTTGCTCTGGTTCAGGTTGGAAGGACAGATGTTGCTGACAGAGGCAGAGGGGAACTCTTCTGGGGGTTCATCGGGCCAGCCAAACTGCTCTTTCGTTTTGCCATAAATTTTTACAGCGTCAATCATGGTGACGCCTGCTGGATCCACCGAAGCCCCAACTGCAACAAGTTAGAGAAACCTCTAGGAAGCACATTCTCTAAAGGGCAAACGTGGCCACCTCCAAAGTGAAGACTAGACTCATGAGTGAAAAGTAGCACATCCCATTGATTTTAGTCATGGAGAAACTCTGTCTCCAGAGATTCTAACAGCGCTTGAACCCTGAGGAGACACTGAACTACATATGAAGCAGTCCCACTGACCAGAGGCCTAGGAAGTCTACCTCCCAGAAGAACCCCTGAGCACCACAGCAGGAATCCTCTGGGGCTATCAGGGCACTGCATCCCCCAGCCTCCACCCTTAGGGAACTCAAAGCACACCCTTTGTTCAAAACACAGATCATCATTATTCTTCCTAACAGCAACTATTTCTAAGAGCAAGAGCATGAGACAGGCAACCAGCAAATAGTAGAGAAGGATGCCAGGCTTGTCAAAGGGTCAGGTATTTATATTAAGGGTTTAAAGTGTCCGACACAGCAAGGCCAGGCGTTGCTACTCATCCCTCTCTCAGTGGTGTGTGACCAAAACGCTCGTGCTGGAAGAACACATGCTGCTTTTGCATCCCAACCTTGCCTTTTCTCTGCCTCGCCATGGAGACAGCCACACCAGCAAGGCTAAGCCAGCCCCAGAGATGCAGGACATAGAGGCAGAGTCTGCCCCGCCTTTACTCCTTGCATTCTTCAGTACACCCCTCTCCTGCCCCCCTGCCTCCTGTCCACCTCCAGTAAAGCTCAGAGGTCCAGGATGGCAGAGATCACTGAGCAGCAGAGAGCAGAGGGCTCCTAGAATACTGGAGAGCCACAGAGAAATGGCCCCAAAGTCAGCAGGCAAATGAGAAGGGCAGGCCGTGCCAGGGGCTGGCGACTCACTGAAGAGGTTCAGTTTCTTGTCAGCCTGCAGGGCTTCTTCTCTGGTGAAGGGGAAGTCAAACCAGCGGGAGCGACTCAGGTTAAGCTGCATGGTCCTGCCAAAAATCTCAATGTATGATGGGGCCCGTTCAATGGCCTGGGTCCCAATCTGGATCCGCATGCCTGTCATCACCATAGTGCTGTTGTTGTTGCTGATCTCAATGGTGAATCCACCAGGCTAGAGGGAGGACATGCACAAGTCAGAAAACGGAACACAATTTCTTTAAGACAAACTTGGAACCCTTTGTCTGCTGGCACCAAAGTGTGCGACCCCAGACAAATCCTCGATCCTTCTAACTCCTTGGTAATTACTTATTTACTTCTGAGGACAGGAAAATAGAGGCAGGGAGTGGACAGTCTCCAATTTGTGGCTACTTCCTCCCTATCACAAACCACCTCCTGCTGCTAACATTGGAACAGGAGCCGTTCTATGTGGAAGTCGAGAATAATCAGTCATTTATTCCAAGGACCACTAACTAGAGTCCAAGGGTCAGTGACTGTAAGGACAGATTTCACACCTGCATTCTAAAAGCAGACATGTTTTCAAACCATACTTCTACCCAGGCACCATACCCTACCCAGCAGTCCTCACCTTGGTGTTGGCCACATACATGCCGGTGGAATTCAGCCGGTGCTTTATCTGCTGCGCGTTGTACACCTGCAGAAGGTCGTTCCCACCAAACTCCACGTCCGTCAACTGCTGGTTGTGTTCAAAGAAGTCGATGGGGAAGGTCACCTGACTAGATGTGCGGGTCGCTGTGGGGAATGGCACCAGTGCACAGAGATCTATCAGTAAGTGTGTTGCTCCTGCCTCTGCACCCACTCACAGGCAAAGCCCATCCCAGACCAATCCCACAATCAATGCTAACCTCTTCTGGACAACGGGGATTATAACATTCCTATCAGCGTGATGCCCACATGTGGCCAGCAACCCAATGGTCATCATTCCTTACCACAATTCAACAAGTGGGACAAAGAATTTGGGTGTGGTACTGAGTAGTTAGTAACAATAGGCTCTCTCGTGGATGGTTTATTTAAAGTAAACAACAGTGGGGCACCTGGGTGGCTCACTGGTTAAGCATCTGCCTTTGGCTCAGGTCATGATCTCAGGGCCTTGCTATCGACCCCTGCATCAGGCTCCCACTTACAAGGGAGTTTGCTTTTCCCTCTCACTCTGCTTGTTCTCTTCTTCTCTCTCACATAAACAAAATCTTTTAAATAAATAAACAATAGAAACTATTTCTTTACAGTAGGGTGAGCTGCATCATTACCTCAAACATGGACTCTAAGACAAATTTCATTCAGGGGATGACTCTTGCAAAGGTTTCTGCTTAGCTAGAGTCACTCATTCCTGAATTCAAGCCTTCACATCCTGAAGAGTCCTCTATCAGCCAGGGGCAAAACACCCAGCTCAGAGATCTATAATGGGGCCTCTGCTGCTCGGTGGGAAACTGATAAATGGAAACAATATTCCCTCGGTTCCATCTTATACTTCACATCAGGCAAGCCATGTTCCCCAAACACAGAGAAAAATCTGTCCAACAAGGTCCATGAGATCATTCTTTTCACAGCACCTAAGAACCGCTGAGCTAAAGTAGAAAGCTGGTGAATGCTTGTCATCTGTCCCATGCATTTCTAAAAATCACAAGAACACTGCTGGCCTCAGGAAACTTGACACTGCTTTTGGGAAATTAACTAACACCTATTCCTCTACCTTTACAAAACAGGCAAGCAAGAGAGGCACTCTTTCTTCATGGAGATTTATCATAGTCTGTTCCAAGTCTTGTCTAAAAGACTGCCATCCCTGTCCCCCCCCCAGTCTTTTCAGGAGGGCCTTACTGATGGTAGCGGTCTTGCGCTTTCGCACAGGCTTCATGATACTGATAACACTGCTGGGCTGCAGGGACGGCTGCAGCCAATAGGAGGTGTTCTCCACGTTGGCCATGTAAATGCGCAGGCTGCCATCCTCACACAGCAGGATCATCGTGGTCCGCTGCTGCTCGTTGCAGGCCGTGTGCCGAATGGCAACCATGTCTTGGATCTGGCATAGGGGACAAAGGAGTGTGAGAGTTCTCACAACCATAGATCAGAATCTACAAAAAGAGGCAGAATCCAACTAGTTCCACAGTCAGTCAAGGGGTGTAGAAGAGCAACAGGGAAAAGGCATCTAGGAGAAAACAGGTGAAAATTCTTTGACAAGCCTCTGCTACTGAAAGAGCTGGGCAAGGAACATAACATACAAATACATAAATATAAAATTAGACCAGGTTTCACAGCCAAGTGATAGGAGCATCTGGCACTCACCTTTGCTTTCGCAGGCAGCGTCTTAATCTCTTGAATAAGGAAAGTGTCCGGTTTCACCATAACTACCAGTGGCACACCTGTAGTTTGCTGGACACAACATACCAGGCCAGGGTGGTTCATCACCTCGGACCACTGGCAAAGGGCAGGAGATGTCTTACTGCCACCATTGGAACTGCAGACAACAAAATTGGCCACAGAGTGTCAATCACCGCTAGTCATTTTTTTCTTGACTTAAAGCCCATCCCAACCAAACACTTGACTCCATAGCAATGCATCTTTCCAGGGACTGGAGTTACCCATGAGTCTCAAGTTTATTCTGAGCCACATATATACTCTCACATACCCACTGTGTGGCCCCAGCAAGAGTCCTGGTTTAGAAATCTCCTCTGCTGGCTTCCACTGTCTGAGGAAAGAGGGGTCTCAATGTGCCTAGAGGTCGTCAATTGAACAGAGCTGCCTAAGGCACATGATCCCCGGTCCTATCAAGTATCTCCAAGTACGTGAAATTCTGTGTGAATGGTATCCCATTTGCTTTTCACAACATTTCACAACACAGAGGCCAGAGACCTGGCCTACAGCACTTTTCTGGCTCTTCAGTGGCAGAAAGGAAAGACAGGAAGAAAGTCTAAGTTTCTTCCTCCTAGCTCCCTAAATACTCACCTCACGTGCACCTCTATTATCCGTACACCTGATGCAAGCCTCTACCCGCTGCCCCCCAATCCCGCAAACCATGCCCCCATTACTGACACCATGTTCTGTGTACCGATCAACCATGCCCCCATTACTGACACCATGTTCTGTGTACCGATCAACTACCCCAGCAGGAAAACTTAAAGGCCATTTTGGTCCCGTCAGTGTCTAGGAGCAACTGATGCTCCCTTCTCAAAACTCTGTTAGCATACCCAAGCTACATGCACTGCCTTGACCATTGCTTCTTCCTTCTGAGTGACAGTGGTCCCCAAACCACCTCTTACAGCTTGGGGTCTCTGCATGGTGGAGGACAAACCATGCAGACAGCCAACCTGCCAACACTGGGTGCCCACTCCTTGTAAAAGGGAAACGACCGCTGGAGCAAAGTAAGGTTCACCAGGTTCCTGAGAGACGCCAGTACTGGGCCAGGGCATCTCCCCGCTGAACACGGGCACTGTGAAAGCTGAACATGAAGTGCTCCTTCCCACCTTTTGATGTTGATGGAGAAGAGCTGCAATACTTCCAGAGTTGTCCTGCTAACGGTGGCTGCGAATGATCTGCCTTGACAATAGCTGAAGAACAACATCTGCAACACATGGGAGTAGTAGACGGACACACCGCCACCTGCCACCTGGCTGTTACTGTCCTGTCAGAGCAAAAATACGACACTTGCATTAACCTCGAGTGTTGCCTTCGGGACCAGCATCCGGTTTTGCTGCTTATTAGTTTTAAATCATGAATATGGGCTCTCAAAATTTAAGCCCTGTGGGTAAATCTTAAAATACCCTGAGTCAAGGAACTTCACAGTGAATCAGTTTGGTCCTCGAGGACAAGTATTTCTGCCATTAGGGGAAAAGTCAGAGACTAAAGAGAAAAGAACAACGGAAGAGCTGCTATGCTAATGAGATCTGGAAGAGCAGGAGAAAGCAGTATCTGCCCAAACCTTCAAGTCCTCGTGGTTAATTTCCAGCACATTAGTGACGTAAAAGGGTCCCTGCTGGGCACTGCTGGCCTCTTCCATGAGCTGGGTATAGATGTAACCAGCTGAAGACATTATAACAATGATGTTCTTTCCCTCCTCGTTGAAGAGGAAGGTAACATCTCTTATCTTTGAGCTTGGCAGGAGAAAGTAGAAGGTCGGGCTCAAGGCATCAACAGACAGGTCATAAATCTGCAATACAGAAGGAAGGGAGATCTATTTCAGTCCCACCCCCCAAATTATCCTGACAAATCCAAAGACCTGCCACTGGTGAGTAATGGGTATTCCTTCTCCTTCCAACAAAGGTCTGGAAGTGTCAGGCACTGAGCATACAAAGATGGGTATCTTTTTATTCTCCCTCAAGGAATGACTAGGGGACAGATATGCATCTACAAATTCTATGACGAGTACAGAAAGAGCCATGCACTTGATATAGCAAGGGTAGAACCAGAATCAATGTCCTATCACCTACTCAAAGAAAGCTCTTGCTCGGCACCATAACAAAAGGTTACAAAAATGTCATGATTGCTTATCTTTAATTTCTGGGACAAGCTAGCACAGAATGGAGATCAGACATTTTGGATTCAAAAACAAAACCATTCTAGGACTACATCATCAAAGAACAGTAACTATACCTTGACAAAGTCCGCAGTGACAATCGCTAACTCGGTCTGTGAACCAGGTAACCACACAGCTTTGATGATGAAGTTGCCCGTTGCCAACTGAGGGTGCAGCACCAAGTGATCCGAAACAGAGCCTGAGCTACTGAAGGTCAACACGTGGCAGTCCTGCACAGGGTTTAAGGAGCAGACTGGTTAAAAGATAGCAGGAGGCAGGCTAACTCATTTCAGCTCTTTCAAATCTTCCTGAACATTCCCTGCCTTCAGATAGTGTTCCCACTGTCAGATAATACAGTCAGGTTTCAAGAACACATACAAAAATCACTTCCAACACAAGAAAGATCTGCAAGAGCTGGGAGAAATTCAGAGAAAGATTTCTTTTATATTCCAAAATCTTTTAAGTTTTCATCTCATCAATGAGTATAAGAAAGTGGCGCTGAGAACAAAGGAGGAGAGAAATGCGATCCATGCAGGATCTAGAGCAAGAAGTAATCAAACTTAGATCAGATTATTACCTTCAGCCCACACACAGCAAGGTAGTCCTCCTTACAGGGATTCCCAGTGAGGCTCAATACAGTAAAGGGGACGGGAGCAGAAGCCAGGCGGGTCAGAGTCAGCTTTCTTTTGCTGGAATCCGCTTGCTTCAAGAGTGCAGAGAGCTGCAGAACAGTGATCTGAAAGGGGACAATTGCCAGATTTCCTTATCGCCGTCCTCTTAGAGAGAACATTGAGCCCAACAAAAGCTCCTTCAGTGGGGTACTAGTCCACAGCTAAGCCTTTAAGAAAACCCTAACTTTCTCCCGGCTCAAAGAGATGGAATGCCTTTAATTTCCTCCTTCAAGTGACAACAAAAGAGAGGACTAAAGAAACCAACTCTTCCTTGTATAATCAGTTCAAGATCATTACCCACTTCCTGTATGCTATCATCCTTTCTAGTTTTCTTTTTTTTTCCTTTCTAGTTTTCTGTACAAGTTTTTGTTTTGTTTTTAAGTATCCTAGAGGGATCTTATGGACTATTTGGATTTCTAGTTTGTTTTTCACTTAAGATAAAGTTAAAACAACTTTACTGATGATAAAAAAAAAAACAGAATACAGAAAAATGTTAACATATCTGCCACTGTTCCAACCTCTACCAGTTCTATAAAACAACCTAAGCTTCCCTGTGTCCACAGTGGGCCAGGAGGACAGGGAAGAACTAAGGAACACTGAGTCTTCCCATGAAGATTTTTATTCTCTGGACTTGTGCCCTCCCTCCAGCATGACCAAACTAGGCCAAGCCTGGGAGCCATGCTGTCCTAGGTAATCACGTCCTTACCTTTCTCTGAGGGCTTGAAGGATGTTTTGAGTGGGAAACTACTAATGAGAAACAGCAACTTTGTTCTAGTCCCACTGCCTCTAAGTCTTATCAACAAACTCAGGGGTGGAGTAGAAAAAGCTCATTAAGCTCCATCCCCTAAAGCATTCTTAGAATCCAAGACTTTTTCCCAGAGGGCCAACCTGAGCATAGTCATCAGTTTTGTTTAGCACTTGACAAACATGACCAGGATGCCTGGGTGGCTCAGTGGCTGAGGGTCTGCCTTTGGCTTGGGTCGTGATCCTGGGTCGTGATCAAGTCCCTCATTGGGCTCTCTGTGGGTAGCCTGCTCCTCCCTCTGCCTGTGTCTCTGCCTCTGTGTCTAGCTCATGAATAAATGAATAAAATCTTTAAAGGAAAAAAAAAAAAAAGACAAACATGACCTAAAATGAGTAGGAAAGAATTGGAAACCCACCTTCCCTTTCTCATGGCTAACTGCCAAATGCTGGCGGCGCCCATGCGGGGAGGAGAGCACACACATAGCCACCCGCCTGAGCACATGGGCACTAATTAGCTGTCGAATAGTCTGGCCCTGGTCTCCGCTGTAATTCATCCGAACATTTTCAAAGGCACCTTCCTGGGAGCCTAAGGTGGGAACCTGGCAAAGAGGGAAGGAGGGAACAGGCAATAGTAAGGCAAAGAGATCAAATGAATTCATACACTATTCATATGACTGAGATACTATACAATGCAGTCATTCAAAAGCAACAGATTCCAGTCTCTGATCTATGGACAGTTAGGTGAATCTCTCAAAGTTATTGTCAATCCAGTAAGAATAACATAATAATGTTTCACCAAGCTAAATTTAATTAATAAAGTACAGGCTTCTTGAAATGTTAAAAAGCTTTTTTTTTTTAAGTGAAATGATGCTAATGACAGAATGGTTTCCATTCATCTGACCTTGCAAAACTAAAGTCAGCAACTTTATGATCACCAATACTATCCCAATAATTCACTTCATCTTTAATAGCTCGAAGTCTAAAAGCCATTACCTTTTACCAAAATACCAAAATATCTGTATGTATGTACGTGTGTTTATTTCCAAGGGAATATTTCTCCCTTAAAAACAGATACCTTCTGAGATCGGTTCCCATACCTTGTTCATTTGTACACTTCCTTTACAGAAGCACAGACACTTTACGCTGGTTTCCACTACTTTATACTTGCTACTACACAGGACAAGCAGAACACACCAGAACTCCTAGCCTCAGTGCGAGCAAGAGGACTTAATGTGGATAATGACTCAGGACTTCTAAGCCATTTCATATGAAGAACTAGGGAGAGTTGCCTAAAGGGTTATTAGCAGAAGATGACAAACATGAATTCTGCAAGCCAGTGGAATCTTAGGGAAGAAGAGGTTTTCTACTTTAGATTCAGAAGAAACTCTACTACAATTGCCCCCAGATGCTGTCTCCAACACCTTGGGAGTTGATCTATTTTTATGAACTGAAAAGGGGACTTATTCACTGGGTTGGCCCAAATGACCTTTTCTGTCTTCTTTTGAAGATACCCTCACACATGGATCTTCAGGCTGAATAGCTAGGGATTGTCTGTCCAAAGGATCCTCCCTCAGAGTATCGGCATAACTTAGCATTTCAGTAAATATGATCCTCCGGACACACTCACCATCAGCTGATCTGTCATCTCAACCACCTTGTCCACGGTATGCAGCTCCCGGAGGGCTTGCTGAGCCCGGCTGCTGCTCCCCACAGCTGAAGCCTGCTGAAAGTTGGTCTGAATGGCATCCATGAGGAAATTGAGCATGTCTAACACGAGAGGAGCGAAGGAGAAATTGGCCTGAGAAAAATCCAAATACACAAATGAAAAAAAAAAAAGAAAAAAAAATAACAAGTCGTACTCATCATAATACATCTTGCTAGTAACTCTACAATCTAGAATCCAGTTTCCTCACTTCCAATTTGATATTCTAGCCATATCTCTTCCTCTCAATAACATTAGATTTGTGCTACAAACTCTAGAGCAATCTTTCTAAACCAGAAATCCCACCAAAAAAAAAAAAAAAAATCCCACAGACACCCTAATGCTAGAATATATCCATCACGTATGATTAAATTCTCTCCTGTGCATCTAGAATCATTCTAGTTACATGCCATCCTTGAGGAAACTGAGAAAACAATCACGTAAATCACTTTCTGTAGTCTGTACTTCAGATGAGGAACCCTGGCCAAGAAAAGTACTCTAGAACTAAAATACACCCTCTCCTGCAAACTCCCATAGTACTCCTCAGTCTCAAATCCCTCCCTATGAGGCAGGGGCTTGACAACACATCCTACTCATATCAGTCCTGTGAAAATGAGCCAACTCACAGAAGAGAGAAAGTAACTCTCAACCCCTCAAGGCACATTGCTGTATCAGCCCTGCACCTGGCCTGCTCGTGAACCAACCTGCCAGGCTCCACACACCACCCAGCATCCCAGGCACCACCAAAACGCACACCTGGTTCTGCAGCTCCTCCCGGCAGCCCTCTACTGTGCGGCATAGGCTGCTCTTCTTTGGCTTCTCTTCGTCAGCAACCTTTCCATCACTGATGGTGACTTTGGCCTTGTCAGCTGGAGAGGTGCTGGTGTGGCGCACCAGACTCTCAGAAACCCTGGGTTCACTCTGAAAGGCTGACTCCTTCATAGTGGAGCTCATGCCACTGCTAGGAGTTCGCTTCACCAGCGCCTAGAGACAGGAAACATCAGAGGCCCAAAGCCTGAACCACAACCCAGATGAAACACTGCCTGAGATCTTGGAGGGAAATCTGGACCAGGAGGAGAAATCAGCCAACCATTTAAATGATACCCAAATGCCTGAATTCTGATTTTCACGATACCCACCTAATAGTTAACACTTTACCCACTCACAGCAACAGGTCTTGATTACAATATCCAAACCTGTGGAAGTAGGTCTTAGAAAAAAAACTGCAAGACCTTTAATGACCCTGCATGTTCTAACATTCTAAGTGAAGCACTTAGGCCATGATCAGTGACAGACCCAGAACGTACTCCTAGACCCAGGCCACCATGAAGGTGACATGGCAGCTTCCCAATCTGGCTTTAGCATTCCCGTGTCACTAATAAGTCACCCTTTCTAGCCCAGGAAATGTTCGAAACTCTCACCAAACAGCTGCCATCTTCCTTGGCTCCACAGTCACAGAAGAAGGACCCGTATTTGGCATAGGAAATCTCATGATCCTTGTGGCACACCTTGGCGCAAACTGTGCACACACCTACTCCATCCACCATTTTGCAGGTATGACAGTGGTACCTACAAAGAATAAGAATGAGCAAATAAGCCCAGCAGCCCCAACAGTCAAGACCCAACAAATCCTCACCTGAAAGAGAACTATTCTTACCAATGCTGGTTCATGAATTCTTTCTGAGTGATTGTGAAAGTGCAGAGTTTGTTACAAAGAGAATCTTCATCCTTCAAAGATAACAAATCTTTTTAATCAGAAATACACCCTTCTACACAGGCACCCCCAAAAGTATACCCTACAGAGAATAAACAGTCAATTCATAAATGACCAGTAAAACTTACTCCGGGAAATAATGTGCAGGCTATAAATGCGCTACAATTCCAAGTAAGAGCTTAATGTTGTAGGGATAGAAAAAAATAAACCTAGGGGCACTTGGGGGGCTCACTCAGTTGAGCATCTGATTCTTAGTTTCAGCTCTGGTCATGATCTCAACCATGGGGTTAAGCCCTGCATCGGGCTTCATCCTCAGCGGGGGGACTCTGCCTGCGATTCTCTCTCTTCTTCTCCCTTGGCTCCTCCTCCTACTCATGCAAGCTCTCCCTCTCCTCCCCCATAAATAAATAAATAAATCTTTAGGGGAAAAAAGAAAAGAAAAAAGTTTTTCCACTTTCTCTGTAAGGGAGTTCACACCATAACCATTAAGAATTCATCCCTAGGACTCCATTATGATACAAAAACCAAACAACTGCAGAGTAAGTGACTCTGGATGGAAGAAGGCATATGCTTATTCAACAGCCCCTTCCCTAAGAGATTAGATTCCCACAGCTTGCTCTGGAGACCTGGAAAATTGGTCTGGCATTAGTCATATAAGCTGGGAGAAAGCAGACAGGAGTGGGAGAGTTTTGAAGCGCACAGGGCTAGGAAAGAGGGCCAAAGGCTGGTTAGCATGAGCTGTGTCAGTGCCAGTCAGTCAGCCACTAATAACCAGTTGCCTGGATGGTTACATGGTACTTACTGAATCTTCAGCCTGCGAGTCTTCCTCTTCCACTGCCAACTCCTCCACCCAGTCCGAGTCCACCTCAATGGCCCGCTCCTCCCCATCCACTGAGAGGTGACTTGGGCCTTGACCATTACTCTGGCTCAGGGCATTGGTGACATCAGCCAAGTAAGACATAATATGGCACGTGCACTCCAGAACTATCACGTGCTAGAAGAGAAGACCACCATCATACCAAAGAGACCTCAGCTTCTCCATACCTAATTATTATGTATTTTGTTTTCTCAAACTTTTCCCAATAAAGCTAAAGATCAGAGAAATGGTTTAAAAGCAGACAAAAAAACGCGTTTACATTATCTATTTCCTCAGCTCTGAGCAATGTAATCACATATAGCCAATCAATATGCTGTACTGAATTAATGGGATTCTTTCATTCTTAAGCACAAAAACCATTCTCCACAAAATGCTATAAAATGAGGCAAACCTGAAATCAGGAAAGCAGGTAAAACTGGAGGCAAAAATCATTCAAGAAAAGATGACTGATACAGAGAACAGAATGGTAGTTGCCAGAGGCAGGGGGAAGGAGGGGGTCAGTGGAGAACAGATGAAGTGGGTTCAAAAGCTACAACCTTGGGATGCCTGGGTGACTCAGGGGTTGAGCATCTGCCTTTGGCTCGGGTCGTGATCCCAGGGTCCTGGAATCGAGTCCCACATCAGGCTCCCTGCAGGGAGCCTGCTTCTCCCTCTACCTATGACTCTGCCTCTCTCTGTCTAATGAATAAATAAATAAAAATCTTTACCAAAAAAAAACCTACAACCTTCCAGTTATAAAATAAATAAGTCACAGGGATATAATACACAGTATAAGGACTATAGTTAACAACATACTGTATTGCATATTTGAAAGTCACTAAGAGAATAGATCTTAAAAGCACTCATTATTAGAAAAAAACATCTTGGAACTATGTATGAAGACATGTTAACTAGCCTGTGATCATTTCACAGCCTACACAAACATCGAATGATTATGCTGTCCACCTGAAAATAATTTAGTGTCATGTTAAGGATACCACAATTTAAAAAACGAAAAAAAAAAAAAAAAAGACTAGATTAAAAGTATGAATGGGCTCTCATTGGCTTTTTTCCTACCATCAGTATTTTTTTAACCACTGGTGAAAGACACTTACATTACCAGGTTTTAAATTAATGCAATAAGAAAGGAATAGCCTCAGAAACCAAGCAAAAAGTCTTCCAGCAAACCACTACCAGTAGCTTAGGTTTGCCTAAAATCCCAGCACCTGGCGTCAAGGCCTCAGATTTCTAAGTTCCTTCCCTTTGCATTCTGACAGTTCAGAGCTGAAAGAAGAAACATGAGCAAGAAAGGAAGGAGACATGAATGGTGCTGTGCTAGGTCTCAGAGGCCAGTTAGCTCTTTTTAGCCACTTATGTCCAGTTCACGGTAGGGCAAGTAGGAAAAATGCCTGAATGCAAGATTTCTGTCAGTTTAAAAACCCTTCTTCTCAGCAGTAAACAATACTAGCAAGTGGACTAGAGCTGAGAAGGCAGTAGGTAACCCCCTAAAACACATACTCAGAGCACAAAGTTCCAATGCAGGAGCAGGGAACAATTTTCCACAACATAACAAAATATAAAAATAGCAAGAATTTACTAGGTTTTAAGGATTCAGTTGGATGTTTTGTCTATCGTCTTGTATTCCCCCTTCCCTCCCCTCATCATTCCTCATAACCCAGTAGAAGCCCGAGAGCACGTAGTTCATGTTACACACTCCCAGGGCTTTGAAATTGTGGGCAGGCTGGCTAGGACCAGGAACCAGTCAAAAGGAGAGTCTTCTACATGACCACAAAGAAGACTCATCACTTCCTGACTGCTGTCAAGGTGCATTTCGCTTACCTTTCCATGCATCACATTGGCATTCAGTTTTTCAACCACGTTCTTCTGTGATAGGTATTTCTTGCTGTCCCAAAGGAAAAAAAGGGGGGGGGGGCAGGAGAGACACAAAAATCATCTAATGAATCAAAGAAAAGGAACCAGTTTCATGAATCCTGGTTCAATTTGTGACAATGGGAAGCAAAGTCATTCGGAGAAAGCACTGAGGTTTGGGGTGTTCTGGCCTGATCACCAACACGTGGCACACTTTCCCTAAGACTTCTCTTAGGAATAATGAACAGGAAACCCTACTAAGAATGGGACGAAGGGGGATCCCTGGGTGGCGCAGTGGTTTGGCGCCTGCCTTTGGCCCAGGGCGTGATCCTGAAGACCCGGGATTGAGTCCCACGTCGGGCTCCCGGTGCATGGAGCCTGCCTATGTCTCTGCCTCTCTCTCTCTCTCTCTCTCTCTCTCTCTCTCTCTCTCTCTCTCTCTCATAAATGAATGAATGAATGAATGAATGAATGGGACGAAGGTGGAATCTAAAGTGAACAGTTACAGGCCACTCCCTCAATCTCCAAGAAAAAGGAAGAGACTCAAGTTCTTTTATACTCACTCCAAGCTACAAAGAAAATAACCTGCAACAAATTAACCCCCTTTTCTCTAAGAGTAATGCTGCACCGATAAATGGGCTCCTCCAATTTCATCATCTTACCATCTGCTCAGCCAGTCCACAGCAGCATTGTGGAGCTGAAGATGGCCAGCACCTTGACCTGCACTGGCCAGGGTGGCCATCACAACCATGAGTTCTGGGAAACCAGTCCCATCACCGTTGGCCAACATCTCTGTCGCCATGGGGATCAGGGTACCCAGCAGCACAGCACACACACCTTCCCCAACTTGGCTGGTAGAAAAGAAATAGCAAAGTATTAAATACACAACAGGAATCTGACCGTATTTTTAAATGTATAAAAATAACAGACGTTGGGCAGGCTGGGTGGCTCAGCAGTTTAGCGCCACCTTCAACCCAGGGCGTGATCCTAGAGACCCGGGATCGAGTCCCATGTCAGACTCCCTGCATGGAGCCTGCTTCTGCCTCTGCCTGTGTCTCTGCCTCTCTCCCTCTATGTCTCTCATGAATAAATAAATAGAATTTAAAAAAAAAAAAAAGTAAGGATGTTGAAAATTAAACATTAAATATGTGACTTGCCCCCCGTTTCCTCTCTACTCCATATATATGCACCCAGTTTTGGACTTCAGCTATTAGAGCTCAAAACATTCACCCATGTGACAACTGATAGGCCAAGTCACTTCAAAACTTTTCCACAGGAGAAATTAAGGAGCTCTACTCGATTCCTTAAGTCTAGTGGGGGGGGGGGGGGGGGGGAGATCCCTGGGTGGCTCAGCGGTTTGGTGCCTGCTTTCAGCCAGGGTGTGATCCTGGAGTCCCAGGATCGAGTCCCACGTCGGGTTCCCTCCATGGAGCCTGCTTCTCCCTCTGCCTGTGTTTTTGCCTCTCTCTCTCTCTGTATCTCTCATGAATAAATAAATAAAATCTTAAAAAAAAAAAAAAAAAAAAGGCTAGTGAGGGGAGTTCTGGAAGCACTCAAAAGGCTAAGGACCAATGCCTGAAGGAAAAAATCAAAAAATGGGTCTCAGCGTTCACTTGGGGCTCTTAGGAACACATGACCCAAATGTATTTGTTCTACCTGTTTTCCCGAACAATGTACGTAGTCAATAGCTGCAACAGCTGCCGGTTCTCCTGAATCACATCCAGTTGGTCGGAGTCTTTTGGGGGTGATGTGGTCATGCGGGTGAGCCAGGCCTGGAGGCGTGTAGGCTCCACACAAGCCAGCTGTGCCAGAGAGCCACAGAGATGCAGAAGGCTCGGGTTAGGGCTCTTCTCAGCTAGGGACAGACCAAGAAGTGTGGTCAGTGAAGAAGGGTAGGGACAGGAGGGAAGGCACCAACTGGGAGCCAGGAAAGGAGGAAGGAAGGCTTCAAGTAAGTTTTCAAATTCCTTTTCAAGTTCCTCGCAGGGATTCTCTGCACTTGTTACGCAGTAGTTATACTCGGGCAGAAGATATGCACAGTATTAGCTGGACATCAAAGTTCCCATAAGAAGATTACTAAAAGCTGTCACTCACTCAGCTGGAAGAGTTTGGTGAAGAATTTCAGAACTCGGTTACAAAATTTAGCAGAGAGGTTCTCATTGGCTGTTGCCATCATGATCTGCACGAGTTCTCCACTGGGAGGCAGAAGAGGGAAAAAATGGGAGAATCACATTAAGCCTCACATAAAAAGGCATCCGCTTCCATTTCTTCATGACGCCATCTCCCCCAAGGGTAGCTGGTCACTCGCCAATCAACGACACCAGGTGTTCATGAGGTAGACCCCTCATCAATAACCCGAAGGAGTCAGCAATTAATCTAAGTCCTCCCCATGGTACAAATACCTAGCAGGCCTTAAGTGTTTCCTGAGAAAAAAATACCTAATGCTTTCGGGAGGCATTCAAAAAATGCTCACTGAGTAAAACAAAATACGGCTAACCTGTCAGAGAAAAATTCCTCCATAGCTTTACGAGCCTGGCTGCTTTCCAGCTGCTTTTCCAAATACTGGAGACATTCCTCCAAGATGGATTCATCCAGTCCACTGAGGATCAAAAAGAAAAATTTACTACCAGAATGAAGGTCTGTTTCAGTATCTTCCTATATTTATTTTTAAAAATCCAAAGTTTATGACTGACTCTTAATGGCAATATTCAATTTTTTTTTTCCAAAGCTTAGCATAAAAGCCTGGCTACACAGGAGCTCAGTACATGTCTAACACATTAAACTATAACAAAACAAAAAAGTTCGTAAAATCTCAGATAAAGCATGCAGTCAGTGGCTAAGAGTTCAAAGAATCATTACTGCTGTTTCATATTATAGAAAGAGAGAGATAAGAAGGAAGAAAGGAAGGAAGGAAGGAAGGAAGGAAGGAAGGAAGGAAGGAAGGAAGGAAGGAAGGAAGGAAGGAGAAAGAGAGAGAGAGAGATAGAAAGAGAGAAAGAAAAAGAAAGAAAGAAAGAAAGAAAGAAAGAAAGAAAGAAAGAAAGAAAGAAAGAGAAAGAAAAAGAGAAAGAAAAAGAGAAAGAAAAAGAGAAAGAAAAAGAAAGAAGGAAAGAAGGGAAAAAAAGAGGGGGAAAGAAAAAAAAAGAGCCCAAGACACTCTGGAGTCCTCAAAAATGAAGTCAAGAATGCCCATATTTGGACCCTTCATTTAGGAAGTTCTCAGTGGGACAAGCTACAACTTACTCTACTGGTCCTAAAGGCTTGCCAACATCACTATGGCCTTAACTACCAAAGTCAAACAATGGTGAGAGACTAACTATTCCCCACACCCATCTTGGAGGTATTCCAGAAATGATAGAAATTCTATGAAACTCCTCTGTACAGTTCATTACATCAAGTATGATACTTGATAAGTATCTGTTTAGTAACTTAAAGTTTCCAGATGTGAACCATTTAAGCCTTCCATTTGCTCAAAGTTAATTCCTAACAATCAGAAAAGCGGGTTCCAAATAACCTTTTGTGCACATCCACAAGAACATAAAATGCACACAGATACAGAACTTTCTGCTAAAAAACACAATAAGCCATTAATTAATGTCATAGAGAAGCCAGCGTTGGTACAGGAGCCTGAATGTCCCCCTCAATTAGGCTCACCTATTGGGATCTGCATGATTGGCCAGAATGTTGTAACAACCAGTGATCAGCTTCTCATATACTCGAGCCAAGAACTCCTCAGATTCGGCAGGACCCAGGATGCGCTCTAGGGAGTTGCTACTGATCTCAGCAACGCTCTCAGTGCTTGATTCCAAAAGAAGGGGAAGCAGGGTCCGAATTACCTGTGGCGGGTTCATCTCATCGGACCAACTTCAACAAAGAAAAGGGAACACTATTAGTGAATATACTCCCCCCGAAGCTGCAAAAGCGAGGATAAGGCAATTCAATCATTTACTGAGGAGGGCATTTATTCCAGTCTTTTTTCCCTTGATAGTTATCTTTTATATACGTGTAATCATATGACTTCAGTTTCATTTTGCATTATGCAGAAACAAAAATCATTTCCATGGAAAAAGCTCATTCATTAAAATGTTCAATTAACAATAGAAGGTATGGGCAGCCCCGGTGGCTCAGCGGTTTAGTGCCACCTTGAGCCCAGGGTGTGATCCTGGAGACCTGGGATCGAGTCCCATGTCGGGCTTCCTGCATGGAGCCTGCTTCTCCCTTTGCCTGTGTCTCTGCCTCTCTCTCTCCCCTCTCTTTCTCATGAATAAGTAAAATCTTAAAAAAAAAAAAAAAAAAAAAAAGAAGATATATTTTATAATATTCAGAAAAGAAAATTAACTGAAACCAGTGTTAGAAACCCATCCCAGACAACTTTTGTAGAACTCCAGGAATCTGGGTCACTTTTAAGGCCATGTGATAGAGGACTTCACCCATGACCTGTGTACTGGAAGACAAAGGCACTGGCTTGCCCCAGTTCCCACAAGAGCAAAGTCTAACTCTCACGAGGATTCTGGAGATGCATGATTTGAAATACATCACTGCCACCTTAAAATTCCAATACAAAGCAAATTACAATAGGATTTATTTTTTATTTTTTATTTTTTTTTACAATAGGATTTAAAGCCTGCATGGCCTTCCATGCAAGAGGGAAGGAGGTATTCTGCTACTTTTCACATCACATTCTAGGTAAATGCTCACACTCCACTCTGAAACAACAGACTCTCTCTGCTTATAAAAGCATTCAAGAAAAGGATTATAATAAACTCCATCGTCCTTCACCTATGACAGAAAACAGGCATAGAGAGTACACAGGGCTCCATAGTAGGTACTCACACAATAAGATCTCCAGTCAGCCTGACCAGTGAGAGAAGGGTGTGCTTCAGGGAAGCAGCCAGAGGCAGACTTTGGCCACAAAGAGTTCCCAAGTGAGCAGCCTGCACAGCACTGATGTAACTCTCTGAAGGGATGGTGTCATTAGCAAAGGCATTGCGCTGAAAGGAAACAAAACCGACATGAATGGACAGACCATCTATCTACCCAGGATAAAATTCTCACATAGGGGGAAAAAAACAACTGGCATAAACTAAGACCTCACTGAGGTTTCTAGACAATGGCTCTACTCAGTATACACTATTATTCATCCTGGGGAGGAAAGTGGGGTGAACCGAAGGAAGCAATTAACAAATTTTAGTTCAAAGGTACTAAAAAAAAAATTTTTTTTTAAGATTTATTTATTCATAAGACACACAGAGAAAGAGGCAGAGACACAGGAAGAGGGGAAGCAGGCTCCATGCAGGGAACCAACCACTGAGCCACTCAGGCATCCCAAAGGTAACTCAAAATTTTAAAAGTTAAGGAGTGCCTGGGTGGCTCAGGAAGTTAAGTTTCCAACTCCTGATTTCAGCTCAGGTATTGATCTCAGGGTCTTGAGATCAAGTCCCATTTCAGGTTCTATGCTGGCCATGAAGGCTGCTTAAGATTCTCTCTCAGGGCACTTGGGTGATTCACTGGTTGAGCCTTTGGCTCAGGGCATGATCCTGGGGTCCTGGGATCAAGTCCCACGTCGCGCTCCCAGAGGGAGCCTGCTTCTGCCTCTGCCTTTGTCTCTGCCTCTCTCTGTGTCTCTCATGAATAAATAAAACATTAAAAAAAGAAAAAGGTTCTGTCTCAGGTGCCAGGTGACTCAGTCAGTGAATATCCAACTCGGTTTCAGGTCATGGGATCGAGGCCGACATTAGGCTCCAGGCTCAGCAGGGAGTCTGCTTGAGATTCTCTCTCCCTCACCCTCCCCTCTCCCCCTCTAAAAAAGTTAAGAAGTTAAAAGGTGGGCAGCCTGGGTGGCTCAGCAGTTTAACGCTGCCTTCAGCCCAGGGCCTGATCCTGGGGACCCAGGATCAAGTCCCACATCGAGCTCCCTGCTACTCCCTCTGCATGTGTCTCTCTCTCTCTCTCTCTCTCTCTCTCTCTCTCTCTCTCTCTGGGTCTCTCATAAATAGATAAATAAATAATCTTAAAAAAAAAAAGAACTTAAAAGGTTAGTTTGGTTAAAGAGTTAAGATACCTAATGCCAGTTTTCAAATAATTAAAATATATTCTATTTAACACTAAAACTACACTCTCTAATAATTAAGAAGGATGTGTATTTTGCAAAGCATCAGAGTCTCCCTCAAAATATCTTCATTATCCTTCTGCTACAGCTCCGGGTGATGTAAACAGAGGTCACAATTATAAAGCAGGGATAACAAGATTATAATACTTGGCTTTTCCAAAGAACAGTGACAAGGGAATAATCTGTTAATAGAGATAATTTGAGCAAAGCATACACAAAGGTCAAGTAAACTGACAGGAGACTCCACAGTCTTCTAACAGCCTCCAGAACGTGAAAGCTACCCTATAAAACAATGACAAAACGAGCAGTTTCATGACATTATTTTCCTAAAAAGAAAATGAAAACAGTTCGCATTTACTGAGAATCAGGGGCCAAAGACTGTGTCAGGCACCTTACATGTAATACAATTAATCTTTACATCCCAGGATTAAACAGACAAGGAAAAGGAGACTCCTGGTAATAAAGTGGTTGTCCCATGACATGATAACACAGATTGCTTAACAAAATGGCCACTTGGGTACCACTTGGGTTAAGCTGAGCCTGTGATTATCAATTCAGCCATAGCAGATATCCTGTGGCATACCAAGCCTCTTGGCAGTTGGCTTCACCCTAAGGAATAAGAACAGAACAAAGAATGGCTAGTGCCCATTTCTACTCTGAGAAGAGACACTCACCCAGGATCCGATGTTGGGAAACTCATTGGTGCTAATGTTATTCCAGGATTCACATACAGCCTGAACCCAGGATGGCAAATTCTGAACGAGTGTGGGACCTGGAGGCAACAGGAAGGACAAGGACTCACCACAAGATGGAAAGAATGACACATAGTATTTTAAAGCCAAGCCCAAATGCAGAAAGATACACCACTGCCCAAGCTGTCAACATCATTACTGAGATTGCTTAGATGGATCTTTCAATAGCAGTACTGCATCCAAGAACTAGCTAATTGCTTACTAGCTAACAATGCCAATTATAAGGTTTTCATGTCCTATCATAGTCACTTTCTAATCTTGCAAGTAAAAGATGACAACTGAAAACAGGATGCAAAGCGGGGGCATGTCACTACAAGTCAGGCTAAAACTGCTACTCAGCATCTGCTACACCTTCTACTAACAGGAAGCACTTTGATCTCTTCTGTCCTCAAGATGAATCTAAGGGAAAGGATTATTATTTTTTAAGATTTATTCATTTTAGAGAGAATGAGAGACAGGGCAGGGGTGCGGGGGCGGGGAGTGCGAAGGAGAGAATCTCAAGCATCAACTCCCTCCTGAGTTGGGACCTTGACATGGGGCTCGACCCCACGACCCTGAGATCATGACCTAAGCTGAAATCAAGAGTCAGACACTTGACCGACTGTACCACCCAGGTGCCTCTGAGGGCAGGGACTCTTAATGCACACACATCAAGAACAGCATTCTATGAAGTAGGAGAATTTAATTTCCAAAAGTGTGCCTATCTGAACACTAAAAGGGCATTTAAAGCTTGTAATGCAGAAAATACAAAAACAGCTATAAATTTAGAGGGTAACTACTATCTTAACTGCTGAAGCCCTTTGCTTCCCCACCCTCCATTTTTACTAGATCATTCCTAACACGGGAAGGAGGTTTGGCCAGCACAAAGCAGCAGTCGTTAATCTTCCCAATCTCTATAAATGAAAAGGAAAACAACACAGGCTAATGCTTTAGAATCAAATGACTTTGGTTTGGATTCCAGCCTCATCTTACAAGATGTAGGACTTTAGGCAAATTAACTTCTTTAAGACTTAGTTTCCTACTGAGTAAAAGGAGAAAATAATCCTTTGTAAGGCTGCCGAGAGGACTGACACAGATAAACCTATGTCAGCCTTTGACACTCACAAAGGTTCCAGTAAGTGGTAAATGTCAGTAGACCAGTATGGAAGTGGCATGGCTAGACCTATTACTAGTACAGCATTTCAAAAGCACATTCACTTACCCAGAGTGTTTGCCTTGCACCTACTAGAGCCAATAGCCAAAACAGCAGCAAAACCATGCAATTTCTCCTGGGAAGGTTTTTCAGTGGATCCTTCTTCATTAAAGTTCTGTAGCAAATAGGCTCTGGAAAAAAAAAAAAAAATAGGGGATACATGAAAGCTGAAGAATCTATTCCTATCATAGTTAGAAGAAACTGCCCTAGACATATTGAAACACCAGTACCTCAGTTTCCTATCTATTAACTGTAGTTGACATTACCTGCCTCTGTGATCTCGTAATAATTCCAATGGGTAGCTTTTTCCCAAAGAATATCCCATCCTTTGAAATGTTCCCAAAACACAATTTCCAGGACAAATGAGCTTGGCAAACAGTGAACACTATCTACCCACCTCTCCCTGGTCTTGGACGATTGGCAGTGCATATAATGAAAGCTCTGAGAAGTATACTTCACCTTTGCACAACAGGAGTTTTAACTGTGCAGGTCCACTTATATATGGGTTTTTGTCAATAAATACAAATACAGCACAATTAACATATTGTCTTCCTTATGACTTTCCTAATAACATTTTCTTTTCACTAGCTTAACTGTAAGAATATAGCATATAATACATATATATGTAAAATACGTGCTAACAAACTTATCAGTAACGCAATGACTGCAATAATTCAGGAAAATGACAAACGGCTATAAATTTAAAGGGTAACTTCTGCTCTTAACTCCAGCCCTATTCAAGCCCTTTTTATTTCCCCATGCAGTCAATAGTAGGCTATCAGTAGTTATGTTTTGGGGGTGTCGAAAGTTTTATGCACATTTTCAAATGCACAAGGGAATCATTCCCCCAATCCCACAGTGTTCAAGGGCCAGCTGTACTATACTTTTTAAGATTTATTTATTCATTTATTTGAGAGAGAGCACACGAGAGAACAAAAACAGGGGAAGCAGCAGAGAGAAAAGATAAGGCAGACACCCTGCTGAGCAGGGAGCCTGACATGAGACTTGATCCCAGGACCCCGGGATCATGACCTGAGCTGAAGGTAGATGCTTAACCTACTGAGCCACCCAGGTGCCCCTGTACTATACTTTTTCAAAAGTAGTTCAACTGTATTTACTCAGAACTTAACCAACTTACTTGCCAGGAACATTTATCACTAGCTTAGTACAGAGAGTTGGCCTAATGGGCCAGATTGGAGCCGAGAAGCTCTCAGAGGGCAGTGACTTGGTCAGCTTTGCTACTGTGATCCCCTTGGCACCTAGAAAAGTACCTGACACACTGCAAGCACCCCCATTTGCTATTCATGCCTACTGCTAAAGTATCGTCAAGAACGGTACCTCCAGCAATGGTCCTAGCTCTACTTACTACAAGATATTCACACTTAGGCATTAGTTAAGCTTTATAATGATCCAAGTCCCTTTTAGCATAAAAGCTCCACAGAACAGGAGCGGCACAGTGAAATCTGTAAGGACCAGATAAAGTAAATGAGCATAAAAGGGCCCAGGAGAACAGCTACCCAGGGTAGCCATTCCTCAACAGTGGTGTGCTAATGTCATGTGAAGTCAGACTGTTTTGCCAGTTTTTTCTTACAAGAAAACCCAGAAATCTTGTTTCGTGAATAAACCCCCCATTTTTATAAACTGAAGGTAGATTCCACAGTATTTAAACATCAAGCAAAACAAGTCTATAGGACATGCAACTTGCAACATGTATTATCTCAGAAAGGACTGGAATTCAAAATACAGACTCATGACAGAATGTGTTTTCTCTAACTACCTACCATGAAATTTAAAGAGCATTTAAAGCTTCATCTTAGTGAATAACAGCAATGACATGTTTGGGGATATTTCATGATCTTTCCTTGTATCCTACAAGTTAAATGCTAGAAAATATTTAAAGATTTATAGAAATCAAACTTCTGACTCTTCCTGAACTATTTGAAAACTCTCTCATTGGGCACCCATTTATATTAGAGAAAAAAACATTTTACCGAGACAAAAAAACAAAAAAACAAAAAAAAAAAACAAAAACAAAAACAAGCTGACAAAAAGAAAAAAAAATGTTAAGATTCTGAGTCCTTAAGGAGCCGCACAGTGAATGGTCCTAGAACCACTATGTTCAATTTGAAGAATTTTCAGGCTTCTAAAGAAAGTAAACAACCCAAGGATCTAAATTCCCCATTTCCAACATCTGTGGGCAGGCAGCCCATCACACCTAGTGAATGATGCATAGGTGTCAATGAGTTGTAGTGTGGCTGGAAGCAGGTTCTTGGTGATCTCAGATGACTTATGAGGATCGGTCTCGGCGGCCATCTTGGAAAAATGCTCATCCAGGGAGACCTGAACCTTCGAGATGGCAGCGTCAAGGGTGTAGATGGACTGCAGACTTGGAATTTCATGGAGTTGCAAGATGGTAGTACAGTCGATGCTACAGAATGATGAGATCTTTAAAAGTACCCAAGACATTAATTAGTTGTGGCAAAAGGCTGTGGCAGAAACTAAATCCTGTCATTATTAACCCAAAATGAACATACCTGTCGAGCAAAGTATTCCTCTACAATTTCGACGTCGTATTTCACCGAGCTGCACTTGGTGGATGCCAGGTCTAGAAGAGAACCAGCATGTTCCGGCTTCATTCCCTGTTTGATAAGGTGATCCTATTTGGACAGCAAGAAAAAATGTTCAGGAGATTAATACACAGAGTCTAAAGCTTTCATTACCCTTAAATTGACAAGTTCCCACAAGTATAGAGCATAGTGGCTTTGGCCACCCCTCGGCAGCAAGCCCTATGTGACAGTGTGGTACCTTTATCCAGTTGACATAGGAGCTGATGCGGAGGCGGGAAGACCACCGCAGCGTGTGTAGGATGTCACATTCACTCATCTCAGGTGAGTTCATGGCCAACTGATTCATGTAAGTCTTTGATGGCGGCAAAATCCCTAGGATCCTCCACAGTATCAAGAAGTAATACTGAAGGGCACAGGCCTCCTAGAAGAAGCAAAAAGAACAATCACAGCAGCACTTGTGGTATTGAGTCACAAACTCCCTGACAGTAATACCTGTTCCATATACAACAATTAAAGTAGACTGTATAGTCCTGATTTTCAACTGAGACCTGGCTCTCAAGTCTGTTCTGTAGGTCTGTTAAGTCTATAAAATAGACATAGCTAATAATAATGCAGAAAATAGTAAAACACATATAAATTTGCTCCATCTGTGTACATCTCACAGGCCAATATCATGGTTTTAAGACAACTCTGGCTCCCCAAGAAATTTAGCAAGTAACCAAAAGAGAGTAGGATATTCTGCCCGGCAACCCCATCATCAAGTGCCCCTTTCTATGGCCTGAACTGCTGTTATGGCTTCTAGAGGTAGAGACACATTAATGGGACCATAGAAAAAGCATGAGTGGGAGACTTCCACTGTCACATATCAACCACCCTTCACTGAAGGTATGATATTTAGTAGTCCTTAACTCTCAAAGTCACATTTTCCTAAATGTAACAAAAAAAGGACAAAAATGGTTCAAGTATCTCTAAAGTAAAAAGAGCCACTCAAACTACCTAGAAATACTGAAATATCAGCCAGTTCTGGAAATAGGTAATTCAATAACTGATTAGATCCCAGAAAGAAATTCCCAGTAGAACTGTTACCCAAATATCAAACACATTGCAAACTCTCTAAAATCATCCCAGGCTGCAATGGTCTTACCAAGGCTGTTACGTTCTTGTTTTCCTTCCTCCTGACTGTATCAAGCTGGGACCCAGCTGCAAGCAGGCAAGTCAGTGCAGTGTAAAGCTCATCATACTTGACAAGCTTAGAGAAAAGAACATCACATGCCTAGTATTGAGGGGAAAAAAATAATTTTTTATTTTTTGAATTATTCTGTTTATTACTTGTATACTATCATTTAACCTCACAACTGGCAAAATAGCTCATTCAAATTACTGATAAGAATTTCTCATTGCAGCAAGATGCCCACTCAGGGATTTCTCTCAGTTTATGGGCTATTATGAAGCACACAAGTGCAGGCGTTAGAACGAGGCAACTATTTTTATTTTTGTCCATTAAAATTATCTGCACATGAAGATACTAACGGATACAGAAAGAACAACCCCCACAGTTAAAGTGGAGCCCAGCAAATAAATCTCAAAATAACATTTTCTTTCTAGTACAAGCTCAAATCCTAATACAGGCCAAATTCCCTCATTACAAAAAGCAAGTCATTTCCTCTTTCCCTGACAGACTGATTTTGGTGGAAACCATGTGATCCCACATGTAAAATGGGGTTTTAAAATTCCTGGTACCAGGGGCACCTAGGTGGCTTAGTCGGTGAAGCGTCTACCTTCAGCTCAGGTCAGGATCTTGGGGTCCTGGGATTGAGCCCCAAGTCGGGCTCCCTGCTTAGCAGAGCACCTGCTTTTCCCTTTCACTCTGCCTCCTCCCCATTCGTGTGTGCTCTCTCTATCTCAAATAAATAAGTAAAATCTTTTAAAATTCCTGGTACCACAGAATCGAGTCGGTTCAAATCATCCTCTGAGGCTTCTGGGGACAGGACACAGTAGAATCTGGGTTGTGGGACAGCATCTGAAAAACAATGGGCTCATTGAAAGAATGGTCTCAATCTCAACTCTGTTTGGCAAGCATAAAATGTAAAAACTAGGAAAATACTTTGGACACTTGAAAACACAATCTTGGCACTGCTGACATTCGGGGCCAGATAATTCTATAGCCCTGTGCAAGACAAGATGAAGATGTTTAGCACCCTCCCCATTGTGACAACCAAACAGATATCTAGATATCGCCAAATGGTCCTTTGTGGGGATGAGGCCCAATCATCCCTACCTAGTTAAGAACCACTGCTCTAGAAGATAACTAACAGAGGTGCCCTACAATCACCAAATTAATCATCAAAATTGGGTCCTTAGACTAACTACATTAAAACTTAAATGTTGGGGCAGCCGAGTGGCTCAGCAGTTTAGCACCACCTTCAGCCCAGGATGTGATCCTGGAGACCTGGGATCGAGTCCCACGTCAGACTCCCTGCATGGAGCCTGCTTCTCCCTCTGCCTGTGTCTCTGCCCCTCTCTCTCTCTCTCTCTCTCTCTCTCTCTCTCTCTCTCATGAATAAATAAATAAAATCTTTAAAAAAAAAACCTTATATGTTATCTCCCCGATATCAAAGGAACTAAGTAATAAGAGCTCCCAATCACAGAAAATTCATACATAGGCTTGATGAGAGTTTCCACAAAATACATTTAACAGCTAACAATTCCTCAGGATGAGCAAATACACACTAAAAATAAACACAAAAGGTACTTTATCAAAAGAATGGTGTTTCATGAGAAATACCACAGAGAAGGTCACAGTTCCCATTATTTTCTGACAGTATCCCATCATGACCCAAAAGGAAATTCAGCCTGTGGGTTAGAACCACATTCCTG
This sequence comes from Nyctereutes procyonoides, assembly GCF_905146905.1. Taxonomy (NCBI): domain Eukaryota; kingdom Metazoa; phylum Chordata; class Mammalia; order Carnivora; family Canidae; genus Nyctereutes; species Nyctereutes procyonoides. The sequence continues at coordinate 6,128,768 of NW_026575052.1, forward strand.
TGGAAAACTAAATGTAATTACTCAGAGTGGAAGGAATCCATATATTGTACTCTTATGAGCAGACACAAGAATTCCTAATTATGTCTCAATGTTGTTTTTGGTTTTGGCTTTTAAATCAATGTGGGAGGGATGCCTGGGTGGCTCAGTAGTTGTGCTTTTGCCTTCTGCTCAGGGTGTGATCCTGGAGTCCCGGGATCGAGTCCCACATTGGGCTCCTTGCATAGAGCCTGTTTCTCCTGCCTGTGTCTCTGCCTCTCTGTCTCTCATGAATAAATAAAATCATTTAAAAATAAATAAATTAAATTAAATTTATGTGGGATATGTGACAGTGAATTTCCAAAAATGTTTTGAATCCCTTGGTATTTGCCACCTATACGGAATAGACTGAATTTTAAGGAATCTCTAAAAAAATAAACTAAAAATAAAAAATAAAAAAAATAAGTAATCTCTAAACACCAAATTAAATCCCCCCAGTGAGAACCAGTGAGCCAGTTTCTTGCTGACAATCTTCTTTCTGACCTGATGAAAAATGCTTAGACCAGTTTTCTTCTACTTCTTTGAACCCATGATAGAGAGGGGTGGTCGCCCGGCGGCTGTTGCTGTCCTGAGATCCATTTGCCCACCCAAAAGGAGGACTCAGCAAGTTATGCTGCACCTTTTAAAACACAAATACTCAAATTAAGAAAGATACACAGCCACATTCCACATCTCACTATAAGCGTTATAATTGATCGATATATTAAAGCTGGGGAAATTCACAAATCAAAATGAAGTTTTAGATTTTTCTGTGACTTCTCTGGGGAGCATCTTTTTGCTGACATATAATGGGAACACTGACCAAGCAAACATTTTAGGAAATGCTGAATAATCTTTAACTGGCCCTCCCATCCTCACATTGGATCCCTACAACAAAAGAGTTTACTAATCCATAAAACTTACTGCCCAACCATCATTCAACCACTAACAAATACGCATGGAGTGCAGATGCTCGGGACACTGAGCTGGACACCAGCTAAAGTGAGGTAATTCAAAGGTCACCTGTGAACAGAACCCATAATCCAATTTTCACAAAAGTATCAAATCAATTAACCTATACTTACCAATCGTGGCTAAATACAAAGTATGAGCACACAGATATAAGTAAGTCCAATGGTACTTCTAAAGTTAATCATACACCTACTACAACAAATGGCTAAAACCTAAAGTGAGCAGGTCATTTTGCTTTGGATCATGGCAACTTGAGAAGAAAACTCTCTTGATAGTAGCAAGTAAAGCAAAAACAATGTATTCATTTGTACCTGCTCGAACAGATACACAGGTGCTTTGGAGTACTGATGAAGCAAATAATCAAAGATCAAAAGGAGGCGAGCCAGGATGAGAGGCACGGAGCGCGCCTGCGCATCCACGTTGGCACTCAATTCCTGGATGATCTGCACAAAAAGGGTCAGTATGGCCCGCCGGCCCTTCTCAGTGAAGTTGTGGAAAATGAGGAGGAGCAGCTGTAGGTGTTCTACATTCAAATCTTCCGTCTCATTGGGCACCACCCCTTGCAGGGCATTCTGCTTCATTGTCGACAAAAATCTGTCGCAGAGGAAATGAACATGTTTGGTCAAATTCCTCAGAATATCCCCCAAAAGCTGTAATGTCAAGTGCTGGAAGAGTTCAGTTTTTAAAACCATGCATTAAGATAACAAATCAAGGAAGACAAAATCTACATGTTAAGAGAAGATTATTAACTCAATCGTGGCTACAAAAAAGGTAAATTCAGCCAAAAATATTCCATTGACGCTAGCAGTAGTGTGAACACCCATTCTGCCATTTCTGAACATGAAAAGAACTGTAAGTCCCCAAAGGGTGGCTTTTTTTTTCTTTTCTTTTTTTTCTTTTTTTTAGTTGACAGACCTGGACAGTTTTATACACTAGAAACAGTTCAATTACTTTTCACTATAATTTGACTCTACAGCTTATTTTTAGTTTACACTATAGATTATTATCACTGTGTGATAAGTCAAAAATAACTCAATGTACTAAAAAAGCAATAAAAAAGAAATTATACTATTCAGAAAACTTGTCAGAAGAGCTTTTATGCAAAAAAGGAATGAATGTAGCCAACGTTTCCATTGCCTTTGGCTATTAGGGAAGAGATTTGTATTTTAATAAGGGTTTCCCTCACTCCATCCCCCATGCTCTCCCCCTTCCCCCACCTCCTGGCCTTTTTGCAAGAATCCACCAGGAAAAATACAGTGGGTCTTTGGCATTCAAGGAGGTTTATGATTTCTCAAATCCAGCATTAGAGGTATTTGATCATAGAATGGGGAAGAGAAAAGCAAAGCCTTTTAGGAAAACAAACTGCTTTGAAGACTCCTAACCATGTAAACAAAAATGGCAAATATAGGTCCATCTAAAGAGGATTTAGATGATTAATCTGAGCTTCCCCCAAGTAAAAAAATTCTTTAAAAGTTGTCCAAAAGAGACTGCAAGTCACTGAGTGGTTTTCATGTTGAAAGCAAAATAACCAAACACAGAGTTGGCTTCCCCGTTCCCTGTCTTTCAAAAAATCAGGTCAGGATAAAATTGGTTACGTTCAGGATTCAGGTTCTGTCTCATAATTGCAACCATATCCCCCATGTGCTAAGGGGTGATTTTGTTTCCAGACCATAGTTTAGGTACTTCTGCTTCTTGAGCAGCGCATTTTCCCCCAACACCATCAGAAACCTACTCCTCCACCCTCACCACTGTACACCCTATTATCAGACACTGCCTCAGATCCCCAAGGCTAACTACAAAGAGGTCAAACAAATTTTAAAAAGTACATATCCTTCTCTGCAGGGCTTCTCCTGGAGTTCTCTTACCTGTCCCAAACTTTCAGGCATTCAGGGACATCGGGATCACCCTGAGTGCCGGCTTTATGTTGCCAGATGAGCAAAAGGCGTGAAAGCACAGAGAGGCTTTGAGGGTGAATGTACAAGGGCCAAGGGCCCTCAGAGAAAGGAGCTACTCCCAGCTGCTGCAACAGTGTGTTCTGCCAGGAAAGACATACAAGAGACCGTTAGAAAAAAGAGAATGAGGCCAAAGGTTACCCAGAAGCCCTAAATATTACTCTTTAATGCAAGAAGAGTATTTTAAAGAGTGAGCAGAAATTCAGATTTAGATGTGGTTTGGAGAAAGGTCATTTTGCTCAGCAAACAAGAAAACTGTAAAGGGAAAAGTACTAATCTAACCCCTTTCACAACTATAGTTAGTGTCAGAAGTGGGGTCCTGGAAAAGGAGAAATGCACTGAGAAAGCAGAATCTGGATAATTTTCCAAATGGGCTGACAGTTTTTCTTTCACAACTAGTCATATACTACTACAAGTAACACTCAAGGTGGGGAGGTCCTGCCACTTGTATTCTACAACAGTATTAGCAGAGAAAGTCTGCCTATTAGATGTCAAGGCACCCCGAATTAGGGTCATCTTTGCCTCCAGTTGTAGCGTGTCTTTCAAATGAGCTTGACTTGCAGCTCAGTTATCTAAGCTGCAACTTATCTTTTCAAACATACACACAAACTAAGCAGGATGCCAATGGAAAACCAGACAAAGGCCTGCTTTCTCACTTGGCTTCAGAAGACACAAATCACAGTTACCTCGGGATGTAGGATAAATTCCTAAATCTGTCAAATTAAATTATATTCTTACAAAACATTCCAGAGGACCCCACTACTTGGAAATAATTATTCAAAATGTTGCAGATATGAAGAGTAGTTGACACGTACTGGGCAGTTATCACAGGCTAAGCACTGCACACCTACTGTCACACTAAATGCTCAGAGTCAGAGTGTTAGGTGGGTATGTGCTCCATTTTACTGATGAAGGAAACAGAGCTCAGAATGGTTTAAGAACATGACCTAAGCCACAAAATTCCCAAGTATTCAAAGCCAGGTTTATCTCTAAAATCTGCATTCTTAATCATTTATGCTCCTCACAGTCTTAAAGACTTTTCTCAATTCCTGACTCAAGGAAACGATTCAAAAAAATTAACATGTCTGAGCTATAAAATACTGTAACACTACTGTAATAACAAAAAAAAATTTAGGAAAAACATCTAAGTATTCAAATCAAGGAACATGCAGTCATAATGGTAGCAACTATAAAGACCAAGGTAAACGGTATCTGAAATAGTAAACTTTGAAAAAGTAGAAAAAAAGAGAGGCATCAATGTTCTGATTTTAGTTGTAAAACTGCAACTATACAGATAGGATCCAGAAACATGGAAAAATGGAAATCATGAATTTGGTGAAAGGATATAATGTTATAATGTTATCCAGGTCATTATTTTTTTAAAAGAGGGTTTTTTGTTTTGTATCTGTTGTTTCAGGCCTCAGAGCCCTAAGAAATGAGTGAACATTCCTCAGAACCTGGTTTTCTCCTAATCCACTCCAACCTTCATTATCCCTGAGTAAGAGGAACTGGCTTCCTAAGTAAAACTGAGTCACAGCACACCCACAAAGGCCTGGCCTGAAGTGTTCCTACCAGCCCTCCAGGCACCCTGTGCCGACCCGTGCCTTTAATCACTACTGGGCTCTCTGCCTCTGCCCTCCCCACTAGGGCCATCCCCCACTCATCTTACTGTTCTCATTACTTGAAACAACCACCTCTTAGTGGACAATTCTCAAAGCTTCGTTTTCAATTATAATTTTTTAAGTCCTGAATTTCAGACTCATATTTCCAACTACTTTCTAGATGTTTTCATCCCACTGGTGCCTCAAAATGTCATCCTCTTTAAAATTATTTTTTTTGGGACGCCTGGGTGGCTCAGCAGTTGAACTTCTGCCTTTGCCAGGAAGTGATCCCCAGACTGGGGATCCAGTCCTGCACCAGACTTCCTGCAGGGAGCCTGCTTCTCCCTCTGCCTGTGTCTCTGTCTCTCTGTGTCTCTCATGAATAAATAAAATCCTTTAAAAATAAATAATTTTTTAACAGCAGTAGTGGGAACTCCTTATTTTAACTAAAAACACTGATAAAACTTTACTATATAAGACTCTTATATATTAATTCCAGTATACAGGGCAGCCCTGGTGGCCCAGCGGTTTAGCACCACCTTCAGCATGGGGTGTGATCCTGGAGACCTAGGATGGAGTCCCACGTCAGGCTCCCTGCATGGAGCCTGCTTCTCCCTCTGCCTGTGTCTCTGCCTCTCTCTTGTGTGTGTGTCTGTCATGAATAAATAAATGAAATCTTAAAAAAAAAAAATTCCTGGGCAGCCCAGGTGGCTCAGAGGTTTAGCGCCGCCTTCAGCCCGGGGTGTGATCCTGGAGGCCTGGGATCCAGTCCCATGTCCGGCTCCCTGCATGGAGCCTGTTTCTCCCTCTGCCTGTGTCTCTTATGAAAAATAAATAAAATCTTAAAAAAAAAATTCCCATATACACAAATTGCTGTTCTCATTAGACCGAAGCCATGCAATCACATGGGTTATGCCACCATTCACTGCCTTTAGCTTACTCCTTCATGAAACGAAAGCCTCGCACTCAAGCTCTACCACACAGTGGTTTCCAGGCTGGCCGACCACAAGTGACTATAAGAAAGTTGTTTTGGGTAAGCAAACACTGCTTGTTTTTCATAACAAAGAGAAAATAGCACAATGTACCTCACATAGCTCAAGAACCCAGAGGATCATTCTGAGCAAACGTGCAGTAAATAAGTGATCCATGAGTAAACAGAACCCAAGCTGACTCAAACCTAGGAGAGTGAGCTCCCTGCACACTCAATACGGCACCTTCTATCACCAAACCAACTCTCCTTGCTGATGTTCCCTTTCTATGAAAGACAACAGCCCGCTTCTGGTCTCATTTGGGTTGAAAAGCCAGGCAAGATCTTAGACTTCTTCCTATCCATGTCCTTTATCCCATTCAAATAATTTACTGTGATCTCTACCATGGGTCCTTTATCAATACTGTATCTCCCTTTTCTCATGATCCCATACTAATTCAAGCCATCTGGATTTCTTCAGTGCCTACAATGTTACCTGGCACATAGTAGGTGCTCAATGAATGCTCAGTGAACGAATGAGTGAACCGAGATCACTGTGTAATATTAAGTTATTGTAATTCTACATGTAATAGTAATAAATGTAAGACGAATATAATAATGTTAATACTAAATGATAACAAATACAGATAGCAGCTAACGTTTAGTAGACACTATTACTATGTGCCAGATAGATTTTACTTTTTTTGTGATAAAATAATGTAACATAAAATTTATCACTTTAATCATTTTTAAGTGGAAAGTTCTGTGGCATTAAGTACATAAACACTGTGCAAACATTACTAACCATCTCCAGCACTTTTTTTTTAATTTTCCCAATTCAAATTCTATACCCATTAAATACTAACTCCCTGTGATACGATAAAAGAAGAAATACATATTTGGTCTTTGTCCCATTCCTGGAACAGAGGTCTTAAAGCTCTGGTCATTTCCTGACAGGAGTGAGAACGTGTATGGCATTCATAATAAGCATAATAAGCTCTTCAATAATACCTGTATTTATGATAATGAGGCCCCTAGACAGCTTCAGGATGGGGGATGGTCGTCAGGGGAACCAACCACATGATTAAAGGGCTAGAACTTTCAGATCCACCAACTGGGGCTAGAGTTTGAGTTAATCACCAATGGCCAATAGAGCAGAATGCCAACAGAAAACCAAAGCCTGCTTTCTCATTTGGCTTCAGAAGACACAAATCATCTTAGTAGACTGTGTTATTAAACAAATTTGAAAGAAAACAGAGGTCATGCCAACCAAGCACATGGCCTTTCAGCAGAAAGTCCACTTCCCAAGATGTTTGTAAGTCATCTTAAATAGGTTTCTTCTATTAAGTAGGGAAAGCCTACTGGTCTTACTAACTCAGAACAAGCTTTTTATTACCCTGACAAATGAAGACAACTTTTATGATGTAATTTATATTTGTTTACTTTCATAGACCGGACTCCATTCCATTAACTTCCCTTAAAGGACACTATGTGCATCTTGCAAGTTAGACACCTTGAGTAAATAACTTCGTACATGGAGCAGCTGGGTGAATCAGTCAAGTTAAGTGTAGGACTCTTGGTTTAAGCTCAGGTCATGATCTCAGGGTCACGAGACTGAGCCACATGTTGGGTTCCACGTTGGTCTGAAGCTTACTTAACACTCTCTACCTTTCCCATTGTCTGCCCACCCCCCACCTTGTGTGCACACATGCATGCGCACGTGTGTGCACACAAACACACACTCTTAAAAAAAAGAACATTGTACAGGATTCCAAAGAAACAATCATCAATAGCAAATAATTACACTAAATATCCTTCACTTTTTTTCATCATAGCAATGAAATTTGGGGGAAGAATTTAAAGTCCCATGTTTGGAAATAAAATGAAGACTAAGTTTGATAATTTGCTCTGCATAAAGTCAGTGATATGGGCAGCCAAGCTACATGTCCACACAAGGTCTAGAATTATTTTTTTTAATGCTAAGAAGGCACATCATTACAGGAATCCTATGAACTTCTATTCTCTACAGGAAAATATTTCTTCCCCATTATTTGGACAAATTTAAGCAGGAAAAGGCCAAGTCTATGAACTTTGAAACTTCTCTAAGTAAACTTAGATTTCAGCAAGGAGCTGATAACTTTGGCAGGATATCCTGGCCCTATACAGGAAGGTACTGCAAGCCATATACTAACTGAAGCATTTTCTTCTCTTCATCTGAGGTCAACAACTTTACCACTCAAGTTATATTCCCTTTCCCATTGATTTATTTTAGAGATAGAGACAGCACATGCAATGGGGAGGGAGAGGGAGACGGTATCTCAAGCAGACTCCACCCTGAATGTGGATCACAATCTGAGCCAAAACTGAGACTCAGATAGATGCTCAACTGACTGCACCACCCAGGCATCCCCAAAAGAATTTTTTTCATCTAACAGTAGGTATGTATAAATAGGTTTTATAATTATCTTTTTAAACAATGAAATAAATTTTCAAGAATTTCTCAAAGACTATGGGATGGTAAGAATTAAGTTTAACCTTTTAAAATAGCTTCCTAGATCCTATCTCTTTGGGGGCAAGAGCAAACCCTTAAATTGTCTCCTGATTCTGAGAAATCCACTGAAATAATCTCAAGAGTAACAAAACTTTTCAAAACAATCTTAGGACAAAATATTGGAGAGATCTACCAAATTTACTTCTTCTGGGGAGGTGAGGGATAGCTGCAAATAGGAATCTGCATTTATTAAACAAATTCCCCAAGGATCTTTATGCACACTAAAAGACTGACAAACTCTGACCATGTTTAAAAAATTATCAAAATACAACACTGTCGGGGCACCTGGGTGGTTCAGTCGCTTAAGTGTGCGACTCTTAATCTCAGCTCAGGTCTTGATCTCATGGTCATAAGCTCAATCACCACATCGGGCTTAGAAAAAAAAAACAAACACCACACTGTCAAATGTTGGGAGAGAAAGTGAATCCATAAACCTGACACATTGCTGGTGATGATAAAACTTGGTGCAGCTTTTATTTTCTTTTAAAGTAATCTCTATACCCAACATGGGGCTCAAACTCACAACCCCAAGATCAAGAGTGGAATACTCTATTGACTGAGCCAGCCAGGTGCCCCACTGTGCTGCTACTTTAGAGAGCAGTCCAGTATTACTTGCTTACAGTCACCTACTCTGTAACTTGTCAATTCTACTCCCAGTTACCTGCCCAAGAGAACCCCTTGTTATCTCAGGGAACACAAACAAGATCACAGTAATATTTGGAGTAGTAACAAACCCTGACACAATCAAAAGATCCATCAGTGGGAGCAGAGGGGAGATGAATAATTGGCATAGTCACAAACACAATGGCACAGCATGTAGTAGTCAAAACAAGAACTACAGAGTTAGCAATAGTATAGACGAATCTTGGCAATATAGTGCCAAATAATATTAAGTGAAATAAGAAAGCCTAACAAGATCATACAGAGCATGGTATCAGTTACCATAAAGCTGAAAACAATCAAATAATTGTAAAATTTAAGGAGTATAAATGTAAAAATAAACATATATATGAAACTAATAGAGAGGAAAAACCCTAAGATTTAGAAGGTCACAATCAAGATCCTACACTTTATTTTGGTGGTGAGTTTGCAAGCAGGCATGTATCTGAGAGCATCTACCTTCTGTAATTTGACTCTTCAAAAAGAACACATGTCCAACGTGTATTTCTTAGATTACTAATGAAGTTAAGCATTTTCTACATTTATTGGCCATTTATATTTTCCTGCCCTCTTGTCTATTTTGTCCACTAGGACTAGGACTGTCTACTAGGACTGTCATTAGGAGCTATCTTTGTAGTTTTCCTTTCACTTTAAGCTTACTGAATGACTTGGGGATAAAGGACACATTTTCTCTTTTTTGAAATAATCCGAATGGGGCAGTGAGACACATTAGCATAATGTCTCAAACTCTTTCCAGTTAGGGGGTCTCTACAACAAACTGTGTTTCTTCCCAACTGAATACTACAGCCTACTGGAAGCAGACACAGCGCATGGCCAAAGGTCACAGTGCACACAAACCTGCAGGTTGGGTGACTGAAGGTCAGAAGTTACCAGAGAGTGGTTGAAGTGATAGAGAGCAGCAGCAAATTCTTCATCTGATGAACCTTAAAGGCAAATAAGGACGCTGATTACTCAAGCAGCCTCTTGATACATCATCATACTGCCCTGCCAAAAGCCAAACTCCACTGAAGAAAACATCAACCAAGCCCTGATCCTGTCTACTGACCCTTGAGTCCATCTTTGTCCACCTCCTTAATGATGCTGGCCAGGGTGGCCATATGGTGTTCTGAAAGAGACACACTCAGGTAGTTTCGGATAAAATTGTTCCGTGAGTTCAGCATGGAAGAAGTGATGAAGTTCAAAATGTTGGAAGCCAGACCTAAGAACTAAAAAGAACAGCAAGAATCTTACGTCAGGGTCATAAGCCCAAAGCACTTCCAAATCTTGAATACAAATAAAAATAAAACATGTCCAAATAGGACACCTGGGTGGCTCAATGGTTGAGACTGCCTTTGGCTCCTGGGGTCCTGAGATTGAGACCCACATCAGGCTCCCTGCAGGGAGCCTGCTTCTCCCTCTGTGTCTCTGTCTCTCTCATGATTAAATAAATAAAATCTAAAAAAAAAAAAAAAAAAAAAGCCTACAGATCTGATCTGATGCAACAAACTCAATGAATTAGTGTCAGATTTTAAATCACCTACAGTGGAATGAAGTTTAATTACAACAGTCTTTCCCACCATAATTCTACCAGTTACATGAAATGGCACCTGTTGAACACAAAAGACTTCAGAAAACACTGTGAAAACTGAGGCTTCTAGACAGACTTTTTTCTGTCATTCCCCTAAGGTCCTGCATTTGTTCAGCTCAAGGACACTATTGAAATAAGGAATTCTGAAGTCTGATCATTATACACACAGGAGCTGGAATTCCCAGCTCCTTCCTTCTTTCTCAAAATGATACTGAATTATGGTGTAAATGTTTTATGCCCACAATCTTGACTAGAATAAGCTGTACTGTATGAAAGTAAGGTCTGTATCTGATTTGTTTCCTGATACAGCTTTAGAACAGTGCTGATAATACATCATCTAGAAATACTGTTTGAATAAATAATTAGCAAGCACTTAAGATGTACCACACCTATTACTACGGGCTCCTTAATTCTTCACAACACCCCTCAAAGCAGGTACAATCATTCCCATATGACAAAAGACAACACTGAGTCTTGGAGAAGTTTAGATTCTTGTCCAAAGTTTGTTTAGAGCCAGTAAATGGTAAGTAAAATGGCCAGTAAAAGCAGGATTCAAACTCACTTCTAACTCCAAAGGCTATGTTACTAACCCTCAATCAGAGAAACAATACCAAGAGTACAAGTTATTTAATCAAACACAATCAGTACACTTAAGTCTTAAGTAAAAATATATTTAAAGATTTTTTTTTTTTTAATTTACTTGAGAGAGAGAGTGCGCGCACACATCCACAGAGTAAGCAAGATAGAATACGAATGCGGGGCAGGGGGAGTGGTGGGAGAGAGGGAGAAACAGACTCCCCACTGAGCAGGGAGCCCAATGAAGGGTGCAATTCCAGGACCCTGGATCATGACCTGAGCCAAAGGCAGAGGCTCAACCGACTGAGCCACCCAGACACCCCAAAAATATCTTTAAATATTACAGTTGACCCAACCTACAAAATGTTTTAGTTCAAACAATCTACTTTTCACAACTCCCCATCTCTCCTTTCCCTTAACCTCAAAAATCCGCTCTTACCAACTCAGGATCTTTGCGACTAGCCAAAATGTTGCCCTTTTCACCGGAAGCCTGTTTACTGGGGCTTTTAACTCGAGGAGAACTCTCCAGCGGAGGCGGCGGGGGAGGAGGCGGAGGTGCCACTTTCTCTTTACTGGGAGAGATGGTCTCCTCAAACCACTGCCCCAAAATAGGCTCACTGTCATCATCTGAAGAAAGAGATAAGTAATAAAAATAACACATTTTAAAAAAAAGTTTTAGTACATCTGTTTTATGGAAGTGTCTACATCAAAAGAAACACAAGGAAAAAGAAAAAAAAGGAACAAAGGGCTATCTTGATTTCAGGTGATAGTTACATGTTGCACAAATTTGTCAATGCTCATCTAAATGTACACACAAAACAGGAGCATTTCACTGAATGTAAACTATACATCAATAAAACTGGTATTTTTTTTATAAAAGAGCCAATGAAGAAACAGGAACAACCTCACTTTACTGGCAAGAAGTCAAACATTTTGAAAAATAAATTTTTATCTATCAATTGTAAAGCCCAAATTAACAGATGCACCTTTCACAATACTATACATGGCTCCCACCTGATTATAAAAGAAAAAACCTGATCATAAAGAACCTGAGCGATTTGTCTTACTCCATCTCTCTCCCAACCAAGAAAGGAGGAAATGTTTCTTTTGCCCTGTTGGTCACTGCCACGGAGTCTGGAGTTCCTCTCCCTATGCCTCCCCAAGCCACACATCTATGACAATAGCTGGAGCAAACCCCTCACACACAAGCTCTGGAGTTTCACTGGGAAGCTCAGAACAAAGTTCAAAGTTCACCAGCTGGGTCAACACAAACAGCAGCAGGAACTGAAGATGGATCCTGATCTTGGAGGGGAAGGGCTGAAAAGCAACCTGGGTATCACTGGGAGAAGTTTCTATCACTCAGTCTTCAACAGCTCAACTTACTCTTCAACAATATGCCCCTTTGAGGACCCAGAAAATCAGGATCCATGCTAGGCAGGTGAAGACAGCAACAGGACACTAACAGAATCCACTCAAGGGAGCTCCTGTTGCTCTCTGCTGCCTGCCTCCCGGGACACCGAAAAGAGGCCTCTACCTTGGCTGCTGTCTTCCTCCGTGCTGCTGAAATCATCCTCATAGTAAGTGTTTGAGTCAGTCGAGGCGCTGGCATCACTGCTCATGGAGCCCTTCCTCTGACGTTGCAGGACACAGGCCTAGGAAAATAGCAGCTTCCATAACTGACAGTGACAGACAAGATGCCACCCTGCTTCACCTCACTCACCATATGAGACATTTTCTCTGTGTCTTTTCCTTTCCTCTAAATCCAAGAAATCCTCCTAAGAGTGTCTCCTTTCCGAGCTCAGATCCCTTTATCCCAATGCACTCCAAACCCAAAGCTACGGACAAGAATTGAAACAGGAGTCTTTCCAGAGTAGCCTCTAAGTTTCTGAATCAGCATGACACCTGTCACAAAGCACCTAGCAGCTATATGTATCACAACGCTGACAATAACAAAGTGTAGACTCATTCAAGAATTCCACTCGTTTTCAAAACCTTTACCACAAATTTTGAGTTTATAAAGGTCACAGTATACAATCTTATTCATTTTGAAAGGATTATATAAGATGTTCCAAATTATCAGTGGCGTTATGCCACCTACCTTTCTGTAGGAGGTTGAGAGTAATGTCAACAGCAGGTTCGTCAGTGGGACTGAGTCAATCAGCCGTTGGATCCTCTGGATGGAGGTGCTCTGGGCCATAATGTTCAGGACTGCAGGGGGACCATCTGTCTCCCAGGCCTGAAGGTAACCATAGCAAAAGAGAATTAATGTTCTAGCAGAGCAGGAGGTAACGACAGGATCAGATGGCTCAAGGTAGCCTACCTAGAAGTGAAGCCAGCAGTCAGTAGGCTCATCCCCTGACAACAATCCCTCACCTTGTGCAGAGCTTCCACTTGAAGGTCTTGAAAGAGAGAGGTTAACAGCTTGACAGCATGGTTTGCCAGTATTACTGAGAGTACCCCAAATCCCTGGTGCCTATATAAAGAAAAAGGAAAACACAACAAATTACAACCTCAAAAACAGGGATCTCGCCATTTGGGGCCTAGACTCCTTTGAGAATCTGTGGACCTTTCCCCAAATGGAAAAAAACTACACACACAATATATGCATATAATTTCAAAAGCTCAGTCTCCCTGAAGCTCATCTGTAGCCCGCCTAAGGATCTACAGGCTTCAGGTTAAGAACTACAGAACTACAAGAAAGTCTTCCAGGGTGTCTGGAAGTCACCTGGGTTGCTCAGCGGTTGAGTGTCTGCCTTTGGCTCAGGTCATGATCTCGGGGTGCTGGGATCGAGTCCCCCATCAGGCTCTGTGCGGGAAGCCTGTTTCTCCCTCTGTCTATGTGTCAGCCTCTCTCTGTGTCTCTCGTGAATAAATAAATAAAATCTTAAAAGAAGAAAGTCTTCCAAATACATAGCATTTTGGAATTTAAACTATCAGTTCAAAACTACTGGGTGAATTGAAGATGCTGACATTCAAAGGCTGGTTGAACTTTTTGAAGGTCTTTCTTTTGAGATAGTTTCTGGGCCAGTGGATACAGGGAGATGTGGGGAGAGCAGAGCACAAGGGAGGTCAGGGATGCTCTGCGCTCTTTCCCCACACCTTGCTCTAAGCATCTCTTCCATCTGGCTGTTTCAGAGTTACAGCCTTTTATAATAAATCCCTCATCAATTAAGTTTTTTAAAAAAGGCATTTTTTGAGAAGAAAAAAGGTAAAAATCACTTCTATGTCTGGTCACAAACCAAAGAGGATGAAAGCAAAGTTTTACTCACATTTAATGTGTAAAACTTTTTTCTTTCTGTCCAAATGACCACATGACAAAGGATTAGCATACCTAATATACAGAGAGCTCATGTTCACGAGAAAATGAAAAAAGGACAAATACCAGAGAAAACTAGGGCAAAGGACACAGGCAGTTATAGTCATCCTAACAAAAAAAATACAAGTAGGAGTGATATAATAGCCATCTTTCTCCTTTAATATTAAAAAACAGGAAGATTAATGATAGCCACTGTCAAAGAGCACCTGAGGAAATGGGCACATTCGCACACAGAGCTAGTGAAAGTTCAATCAGAACAGGCTAGTAGGGGCGCCTAGGTGGCTCAGTGGTTGAGCATCTGCCTTTGGCTCCAGTCATGATCCTGGAATCCGGGATCAAGGTCCGCATCGGGCTCCGGCCAGAAGCCTGCTTCCCCCTCTGCCTGTGTCTCTGCCTCTCTCTCTGTGTCTCTCATGAATAAATAAAATCTTTAAAAAAAAAAAGACAGGCTAGTAAAACATTGCAAATTTTTACATAAAATAGGCGTGACTTTTGTCCTAACATTCACACTTCCGGGAATTTACCCCCAGTGGATAATTAAACAAGTTCACAAAGATTTACATTTTAGAAGATTTATCAAAACAAAAAATTTAATATAGCCATAACTGTTTTAATAGGGTAATTAGTTAACCACAGCATGTTTATACAGTGAATACCACCAGCCTATTACAAACACAGTGAATCTGAAAACAGCGCCACTGAAAAATTGTCTACAGTATATTCTAAAGGCAATCGTGTTCTGTAAAGATACACATCTTATATACGTGCACTGAAAAATATCTGGAAGAATGTTTACCAATTTGGTGGTAGAATTTGGGATGACTTTTTTCCCCCTTTCTTATGGTTTGTAACTTACACAAGGTACAGATATTCTTTTGAAATGTCAAGAAACAAGAGCCATTTTTAAAACATAACTATTTCCAAGGATAGACCTTTGGGCATCCTCCCATTTCCTGCTAGAGTGCTAAGAGTGAAGACAGAAGCTCACAAGAATCACAAACTACTGTTCTCTCTTACCTCCCTTCTTTGCCTGGTTTCTACTATCTACCAATGTCTATTTCAAATTTCAGCTAAGTGTTCCTCCTCAAGGAAGTCTGCCTTGAGTTCTCCGACCAGGCCAAATACCCTTACTTTAATACTCTCTACATACAATTTGACCTATCTCTTCACTTCTCTCAGAAATGTGTCCTTTTCTTATGTATCACAGCATTCCAGAACTGACAGAGAGCCTGGGACAGAGAAGATACTCAATGAATAATCTGTTGAATGAGGTCCAGAATTTGACTTCCTCCTTGAACTCCAGACGCCCATACCAACTGCCTACTCAACATCTCACATAGAGAGGTCTGACAATCACCTCAACTCACCATGGCAAAGACAGAATTCTACATTTCTTCCCGTTCCGGCCACCCAAGCTACTCCTAAGCCAGTTGTCTCCGGCCTCCATAAATTATACAACCCAGTTGTTCATGCCAAAAAATTCTGATGTCATATTGTTCACACTTAATATGCAAGCCATCAGCAAATCCTGTCAGCTGTACCTTTCAAACACATGCTGCTTTGACCTCTTCTCTCTGCCTTTCCCACCAATACCCTATTCCAAGTGCCTTCATCTCTTGTTTGGAATAATGCATCATCTTCCCAACTACTCTCCCTCCTTCCCACCTTATACACTGCAATCTATTCTCTTCACAGCAGCTAGGTTCTCAGGTCACTAATAATTAACAGATTAGATCACTCTCCTTGGGAAAACCCTCTATCACTTACAGATTACACTTTGCCCTGGGAGATTTGGCCCCTAGCTACACCTCTATAACCTAACTTTCTACCACTCTCCCTCCTGGAGGGCTCCACTTTAGCCACACTGACCTTACTGATTCCTAAAAATACCAATCATACCCCCACCTCCAAACCTAAACAATTCTACCCCCAAAATTTGCATGGCTCACTCCGTCACCTCACATGTATTCTCTCCATCTTGTCCTTAAAGCCCATTCCTCACCATCCTAATTAAAATAACAGCCTCTATGACTCTCTAGCCCCTTGTTCTAGCTTATTTTTCTTCACAACACTCATGAAAATCTATCATGAACCTATTAATTTGTTTACTGTTGCTCCAGTTAGAAATAAGTTCCACAGAAGCACAGACATTGAATACTTTCACATCTTCAATGCCTGGAAAGAGCCCAGTACATGGTAGGAACTGAATGAATACATAAAATCCAGAAATCCCTAGACTTAGAAAATAAAACCTTGATCCACATGGAAGTCCTATCTCTAACTCCTCTCCAAGCAAGCAGGGCTCATTGTCCAGACTTTGTCAAAATGGTAGCAAATGTTTTAGGAAGCAAGCCCAGAGGACCTGACTGAATCCTCTTTATTGGTTTAACATGCAAGTGAGTAATGAACTGTTAACTCATACCAGC
Organism: Nyctereutes procyonoides; assembly: GCF_905146905.1. Taxonomy (NCBI): domain Eukaryota; kingdom Metazoa; phylum Chordata; class Mammalia; order Carnivora; family Canidae; genus Nyctereutes; species Nyctereutes procyonoides. The sequence goes on from NW_026575052.1 coordinate 6,145,392, forward strand.
CCATCTTACAAAAGTACCCTTTTTTTTTTGAACCTCATAAAAACCCTAGAATGTACATTACACAGACACGTTCCCCCTCTTAGAGGTAAGCAAACAAGCTTGGAAAGAATGAACAATTTGTCCAAAATCACAAGGCTATGATATAGAGATAGGAGACTATGATCATCACTTTAGTTAAATTCAATCAGGTATGGAGATAAATTGTTCTACTGATGTGAAGATGAGAGGGGTTACCACCCTAGCTCCCCATCAGTATAAAATGGCAGGGACACAAAACAAAACATGAATCAAGGAGACACATACCCTTTCCCAGGTCCCAGTTTAGGAGAGCCCACTCCCTCTTTTGTACGAGAAAGGATGTCTCTAACTCGGAGTGCAGCCAGAGGGTCTTTCTCTTTCCCCTTATCAGCCAAGGCAGTAGGACTGAGGTTCAATATGAGGAACAGGCTGTTTAACAAACACCAGGCACCCAGCAATTGGAAGTTCTGATAATGCTGTTGAAAAAGCATGAAAGTAATGTATAAACACATGGATCTTAGAACTATGAGACAGGGATGGAACAGAGAGACCTACTTCTCACCTCTCCACCAGCCCGACGGGAATTGCTGATTGCTTGTCCAATCATGTCATAGATTTCAAGCTGTCCAACAACAAACACAAAAATCTGAGCAAGCTGAGTACTTCATTACAAATGTTAATCCCACCCAAATTAATTTTGCTCAGAGAATTAAATATCCTCAAAGCACTTTCTAAAGATATGATTCCATCACACTTTCCTTGACCTTCACAGCTCAAGGGTCACCTTCTCAAAGATGTCCACTCCACACAATCTAAAGCAACACACTCAGGCCCACATCAGATCGTGGTGTATCACATGGACTTGTCTTACACACTCATCACTCTCTGAGACTATCTCATGCACTGCAGGTCTTGCTAAAAGTGCACTGACACACACACAGCAAGCCTTCAAGTATACATGCAGACTGAGTGACTCATCTTTCACAAGACCTGCCACCCAAGGGGATGGGTATGGAGAGTACTCCATGTCCTTTTCTCGACCTGGAAGAGTGGACCTGGCACTATCTCCTCACTGAATGATGGAGGGCCTCCAGAACAAGGAGGCACGGCTTACACATTTCTGGACAATTGTAGCTGCATCACTCTCGTAGTCTTCTTCTTTGGAGCTCGTGGACCCTGTCCGTACTTGCTGGGCACTACCCACATGCAGGATGGCCATGCAAGTTGCCACACTCACACCTAGGGGGGAATAAAAGAAAGATGCACAGATTCCAATCATGGCACAGTCCCAGGAGTCCACCAAAATAGAAATAGAAAACATAACCCACCCTGAAGCCATTCCATGATTTGACAACTGAGAGTAATATCCACAAGAGCAAGACTAGACAATATTACCATCAGGTCCAGTAATCATAAAAACCTGCTCACAAATACTTACTGTAGCTTTATTCATAACTGCCACAATTGGAAGCAATTGAGATGCCTTCAATAGGTGGATGTACCACAAACTATGGCACACCCATACAAGGACTATTATTCAGCAATTTAAAAAAGTAAGCAATCAAGTCACAAAAAATCAGAGAAGAAACTTAAATGCACACTCCACAAGGAAGAAGCCAGCCTGAAAAGGCAACATACTATATAATTGATTCCAACTTTAAGGCATTCTGGAAAAATTAAAACTCCAAAAACAGTAAAAAGATCAGTGGTTCCCAGGAGGTGAAAGTAGGAAAGAAGGATTACGAGGTGGAGCACAGGAGTGGTAAAACTATTCTGTGTCAATAGTGACGATTAACACAGGATGCTATACATTTGTCAAAACCCACAGAACTGTCTAACACAAAGAAAATCCTGATTAAGCAATGGACTTCACAAATAATAATAATGTATCAAATACTGAGTTCGTCAATTTTAACAAATGCACCATGTTAATACAACATATGAATAAAAGAGGCGCCTGAGTAGCTCAGTGGTTGAGTGCCTGCATTTGGCTCAGGTCATGATCCCGTGGTCCTGGATCAAGTCCCACAGTAGACTCCCTGTGGGGAGCCTGCTTCTCCCTCTACCTATGTCTCTGCCTTTCTCTCTCTCTCTCTCATGAATAAATAAGTAAAATCTTAAAAATGAAAAAAATCTGAATAGGGAAACGGGGTACTGGGGAGAGAAGGTAGATGGAAATTCTGTATGACCTGCTCGACTTCTCTATAAACCTAAAACTGCTTTAAAAATAAAACCTATTGGGACACCAGGGTGGCTCAGTGGTTGAGCATCTGCCTTTGGCTCAGGGCGTGATCCTGGGGTCCCAGGATCAAGTCCCGCATCAGGCTCCCCGCAGGGAGCCTGCTGCTTCTCCCTCTGCGTATGTCTCTACCTCTGTCTCTCATGAATAAATTTAAAGATTTTTTTAAAAAATAAAATAAAATAAAATAAAATAAAACCTATTAACTTTAAAACATCACAAGATGTCTTTCCATTTTTTCAAGACCATGGGGAAATACATTTCACATTCGGTGTTCCTCAAAGATACCAAGGCCAAATCCCTGTCTTTACATCAAATCCCAGGCCATCAAATTTCAACAAGCCAAATCTGGGATCTTCAATCCAACTAAAAATGTTAAGGACTCTTTAACCAATACTAAGTACACTGAGGGCCACATGATGCTCAAAGAAATTCCCTGAAAATTGAAATAACCCCAACTTAAAACTGCAAAGATCAAGAGCAGAGGATGAGGAAATAAGCACCAGAAGTGAGCTGGGGGAGAACACATTTCACATATACCTTTAGCTTTCTCTTCCTACCACTACTACCCTAGCTCACGTTCTTATCATGTCTCGCCTGAACGACTACAAAAAATTCTCCTAACAGAGAATTCTCCTGCCTCCAAATCTCCCCACACCAAAATATCCTGCAAGTTGCTGCTTTGATATAGGTCAGAATCTGCAGTGGTTTCTCCTGTCATAGGACATGGTCCAAATGACTTAGACTGCATTTCTGAGACCCCTGTGATTGTTTCCTTTCTCTCTGGTTGCAGGATACCCACTAAACACACATCTTCTCCCTTCACCACCCCCCCACACACACACTTACTATGTTCCCCCAAACTCTAGTATACTCTGAGTCCTGCTTCTGCCTCTGCCTCAGGATAGCCAAGTTGCAATCCTACCTGCCCTAGAGGTACATCAAAAGAACTCCTTCATTACTCCTGCTTTACCCAATTGAAAGCACCTTCCTCTTTAGATCCTTATTTGCATCCAGATGTTCAAAATAAAGTTAGTGAAACAATGCAGGGAGATGACAAACCTCGGCAATTTCTTGGTGTTCCCAAGGTCAGGTTACTAAGGCTATACAAATCCTCATTCAGAGAACCAAGTAAACATCGGAAATTGTTATACCTTCCAAAACATACCAGGACTATAGTATTTAAAACCAAGGATCAGTGAATTGGATTAAAAAGTCACGGTCATCATAACTTAAGAGAGAGTAAACAGCACCTGTCAGTCCCCACTTTCAAGGCAGCATGAGCAGCAGGAAGAAAGGGGACTTTGTGGGAGCACGAAGGATAACATCTCATGTACTTATAAACAGCACCTGTTCCGTGAAGGCTTCCTCAAACCTGCTCCCACAGCAAGACTCCATCCATCTCTCCCTTCTTTGTGCACCCAACTACTCTACCCTTCTGATTGCTTTTATCATCTCTTATTTTTTTTTAAAGATTTTTATTTATTTATTCATGAGAGAGACACAGAGAGAGAGAGGCAGAGACACAGGCAGAGGGGAAGCAGGCTCCATGCAAGGAGCCCGATGTGGGACTTGATCCCTGGTCTCCAGGATCATGTTCCGAGCTAAAGGCAGACGCTCAACCGCTGAGCCACCCAGGTGTCCCTATCATCTCCTATTTTATAGGATTCCACGCGGCCCTAACTGTTCTCAATGTAGGATCCTTGAGGGCACAGATTACATATTACTTATCTCAATATCCAAACGGCACTTAGCGTTTTGCTTTTCCTAGTAAACATTTACTATCTGTGCATACTATGAAAGTAAATATGCACATAACACACCACCAGCAGTGGTACAATAGGATAACTTACAAGATTCCTATGCACACCTCATTTCACCTAGACGAGACATTAGATGACCCTCAGGGGCAAAGGCCCAAGTAGCAGGGAGACAGCAGAGCACTCAGGAGGATCTCATGATTTCCTGAAAGTATACTTGTGCTTAACTGAAAAAATGAAATCAGACATCGTAACCTCTCACCTGCATACAGACAACTTAGGCTGAGAACTGTCACATCCTGCAGACGAGAAGGATTGAGGGGTTCCAACACAGGCAGAGACAGAGTATCCAATGCCATGGTTACATCAATCACCAGTGAATGAAAACTAGAACATGAAGGAGAGGAGGTTAACCAAAGCATCTCTTTGAATCCCTTGCTTCTATAATCTGATAATTAAAGAAAGTTGGCATGCCAAGAAAAAAAAAAGACTAACCAGTTTCTCTTTTTGAGAGCAGCATTAGAAAAAAAAGCACACACGCTGGAGCACCTTACCCATTACGAACAGCAGTGGCATCTGCTACTGTGGCCGGCATGATGAAGAAAGAATTGGCCGACACTGCATCCTGAAACCGATTGATGTAGCGCAGGAAATAGGGCAGGTTCAAACACACACGCAGTAGCTTCTCTGAGCCACCTGCATTAATGACAGGGCTCAACCTTACCAACGGGCATCTGGCTGCTGCTTCTTTTCCACTTACGGAATTTTTGAAAGCAGAGAACCAGCTTTGTGACAATAATTAAGAGTCTTACCAAGCTCTTGAAGACTAGCCACATTCTGAGCTATAAACACATTCTTGGTTTTGATAGCAGAGGCTTGATCTGCGGATGACTGCTCATCATTTTCTCCTTCGGCCTAAAGAGAAACAAAGGATCTGAAAGGCCTATCATGATACTATCATCTGTCAACTGCTGCCCTGCATTTCGGAATCAAACCAAGTGCCCAAGAAGTTCTAAGGGGCACTCTGCAGACTCCCCAGTTAATGAGGGGGGAAGGAAATCCCTCTCTAATGTTAGGGAAAACACAAGTTATTGTCCCAAGAGCAGGAGAAAAATATACAAAGATACATACATTCTATAACTAGTAGAGAGTGTGATGTCTTTCACAGAAAAGCACACGTGTTGTTTATATCTATTTATTTATATTGAGAAATTTTAGAAGAATGATCATCAGAATAGTATCAACAGTGGGCAGAAAGTTAGGGGAAGTTTTCCCCTTTTTTGGTTTGTATTTTTCTACTGGCTCTCTACCCTAGGCACATACATCATTCCACATCACAAATATAAGACACATTTGTTACTTTTTCTAGTATTATCTCTTAAAACTCCCATGGGATGAGGACACTTTGCTGGAGTAACTCACTGGAGTGTGTGGACCTCCAGGCGGTGATGCTACAGTTCTAGGGTTGAAAACTGATGTCAGCTGGTTCAAAAAATTCATCTGGACCTCCTTCTGCCTCAGTTCTGGGCTTACTGGTGAGGCCAGCTCTTTCTGGTCTTCCACTGCAAGTATAAAACCAACAACAGGAATGAGCATAGTGCCACTGAAAGGCAATGCAGGAAACAGCTGGCCGGGGAAGCAGTCAGAGAACTAGGCCTGGCAAACAAACGCTCACCGTCTGAGAGCGTCTTCACTGTCTGTGGCAGCTTGGCTGATTTCATCATTGCCGTGAACGTTATCATTTCAGTCCTGTCTAGTCGGCTACAGCCAGTACACAGGCCCTTGATGAGGAGAATCAAGTGTTTCTGAAAAGAAAATATATTCAATGGGACACCTGGGTGCCTCAGTGGTTCAGCGTCTCCCTTTGGCGTGATCCTAGAGTTCCGGGATCGAGTCCCGTGTTGGGCTCTCTGCATGGATCCTGCTTCTCTTCCCTCTTCCCTTGTCTGTCTCCCTCTCTCTCTCTCTCTCTCTCTCTCTGTGTGTGTCTCTCATGAATAAATAAATAAAATCTTTAAAAAAAAACAAACAAAAAAAAACTAAAATCAAGTATATCTTTCAGAAGATACTACTCCCCTGGGACTTCAAACTGGCGTACAGCCAAATTTAGGTTCTTATCAAGAACTGAGATTGGGGAAAACAATAAAGCAGAGATCACATGCTGATGGTCCTCAGACCATGTCTGGCTTGCAAATGTGTCTTATTCTCACAGTGTTGCTCTTGGATTTTTATTTTTTTATTTGAAGTTATAGCTAACTTTTTAAAACATGAAAGGTTTAATATACAAAACCAGACTTATCTCTCAATAATGCACAAGACACAGCAACTGAGTCTCTACCTCTACCTGGCAACAATCAGCTGATGCCACACAATGACTGGCCCTTTGTAGCTGGGCCAGGCACCCTTTCCAACTGGCATACTTCACTCATTATATGTTATTTGCCTGACCCACGGAAACATGGAAGTTTGCAATCTTTGCAAAAGCCTCCGCAGCCCTCTATACAAGAAGCTGGCAAACCACAGTTCCAATTCAGCCCACTGCCTGTTTTTGTAAATAAAGTTTACTGGACCACAGCTATGCTTGCTCATTTATGTATTGTCTGTGGCTGCTTTCATACTACAAAGGCAGAGTTTAAAAAGAGAGAGACTAGTTGCAACAGGGACTAAATGGTCAGCAAATTGTTCACTATCTGGCCTGTTACAGGAAAAGTTCACCAACCCCTACCCTATGCCACCCTTCTCCATCATTCCACTAGTCTGTCACAGTCCTACCTTGAAATAAGGGCTGCAAATGAGCCCATCACTCTCACCTGGGACACAGCACAAGCCTCATCTGGATTCTCCAGACGCAGGAGAGAAAACTCGATCAGGACTTTACAGGCTGCTGCCACCGACTGAAGCTGGTTCCGGGGAACTAGGAAAGGAATGGGCTTCAATTAACCTCAGACCACCACAGCTTGGTCAGCCTCATAGTCAGTATATCAAACCAGACAATTCCCAAGTGCCAGTGTCCAGCATTTCCAGAGCCATTCTATGACAATAACCATTCAGAACCAACAATCCAAGGGCCAAACAAAGGGATCCTGGCAGATAACTATCTACTACTTCTAGATCAACCTATCTTACATTTACTGGAAATTAATTATAATAGGAAATACATCACAGTAAGCACTGAGCACTTCAAATATATTATATTAACCCACTCAATCCTTAAACCACCATTTTGAAGTAGGTAGTATTATTATCCCCTCCCCCTCCTTTTCGCAACAGATCAGGAAATTACACCACGGAGAGCTTAAGTGACTTGCCCAAAGTCATACGGCTAGAATCAAATCCAGGAAGTCTGGCTCTAGAGTTCATGCACTTAACTGCTAGAATATACTACCTCTCCTTTTCCATAGGTTCTGAATCCCTTTTACAAGGGGCTTCCTACACAAAACTTCTCAAAGTTAAAAGTAATTCCTCCACCAGCAGCCAATGCCTATAATAAACAGCACTGCACACAACAAGATTATCCAGCAACCCTATAGCTTCCCTTCATTTTACTTACTTAGCAAACTATTTAAGTAAACAAATTAGCATTATTCAGAATTCTCTGAGTTAGGATTTTTTTAAACAAATAAAAATGCAAAAATTCAGAAATAGTAGAAAATAAGGGTAAAAAAAATGTTTAAAAGATGCGGAACTGGGCAGCCCAGGTGGCTCAGCGATTTAGCACTGCCTTCAGCCCGGAACGTGATCCTGGAGACCCAGGATCGAGTCCCATGTCGAGCTCCCTACATGGAGCCTGCTTCTTCCTCTGCCTGTGTCTCTGCCTCTCTGTCTCTGTGTCTCTCATGAATAAATAAATAAAATCTTAAAAAAAGATAGGGAACTGAAACTGAAATCCCTTGACATACCAGAGAATACAAAAGTAGAATTTACTTTCTCATCAAAACCAAATAAGGAATAACAGAGCCTTCATGAGTGGCCGTGAACCCTCGGTCAGTATCCGCCCATTCCCCTCAAGCCTCAGGAATTAACACACTAATAATTACATGTGCATATATGAAATCAATAAAATGCTTTTGATTAAGATGGTAAAGAAAGTTAACTTAATGGGTTATGAAGCAAGTGTCCAAACCAAGTCCTTTTTAAATCCATCTTGGTTGGCCTAGGTAAATGGACTTCCAGAGCCTTATCAGACTGACAGTGGTCTGCCCTGCTGGGGGGACAGCTCAGGAGTGCTTAAATACAGACTTCATTCACAACCTGTTGAGACACCCCACAAAGAGGAGACCCAACCACCACCCCTCCAAGCCTTCAGAAAGGGAGTGACAAGAATGGAATACTCACTGAGGCTGCAAACTGTTGTAATATAGTGTGTGGAAAGTGCAACAAAAGATGAGTAGAAGGGCTCATACTGCTTCTCGTGGTGCAGGATTTCGGATTCACTGCAAAGAAGATAATTCAGCTAGCATTTACTTAGTGCTTCCTATATGCCAGATACACCATCCTTTTATAGGCATTACTATACTTAATCCTTACAACAGCCCCATTTGGCAGGCACTGTTATCATCCCTATATTCAAGATCAGGAAAGTGAACCTTAGCAAATTAAAAGTAAACAATTTGCTCAAGGTATCAGGCTTAGGGAGTGACGAAAGCTAATAGGCAGGGAACATTTTCAAACCCATTTAGAATTAAAGAAGTACAAGTAAAAACATTACAGGATGCCTGTATTTTGTCCTGTATTACTGGCTGGCAAAGACCAAAAGCTAATAGTGTCAAGTGCTGACCAAAAGGGAGGAGACTGGAGCACTCAAAATACTGTTAGTGGGAATACAGGTCACAGAAATCCATTTTGAAGACCAAAGACCAGTCCACAATGCAAGAATCAATAACCTGGGGAGAAATCACCTGATCAGGGCTAAAACCCAAAATTCACCAAGTATCATCCCACTCCCAACCAAGACACAGCTAGATCACAACAAATTCAGGGGTTTTAATCACATCCCTTATCTTGAGCTGAGGAAATTGCCCTCTTCTGTGAAAATCTAGAGCCCAACTAGATCTCTGAGATACACATCTACGTCCTTCTGTCAAATCAGATGCTAATCCACAACCCATGAAACAAAATGACAATGTAAACAAAATAAAACAAAATGTATTTTATTAAAGGTAAAGAACAGGGAGCCTGAGTGGCTCAGTCCCTTGAGTGTCTGCTTTTGGCTCAGGTCGTGATCCCAGGGTCCTGAGGTTGAGTCCCGCCTCAGGCTCCCTGCTCCACAAGGAGCCGGCTTCTCCCTCTTTCTCTGCCCTTCTCTCTCTCTCTCTCCCCCTCCCGCCCCCCCCCCCCCCGTCTCTCATGAATAAATAAATAAAATCTTTTTAAAAGGGAGGGGGGGACAGAGGGCTGTGGCTAAACAGTTTCCTTAGCGAATTAATTCTCCAACCAGAAGTATCAGCCTAGGAAGGGAAATGTACACAGTCAGGACTCTATTCACTTGCCAAATGAACACAAGAGCCAAAAAGACAAGTTCAACACTGGGGAGGTGCCAGTGTGAGTGATGAATCACCTCAAATAGCACTTAAGAGTCTGGCATTGCGAACACTTTGCTATGTGGGGATTTATCTAGGATAAACGGGGATTTAGCAAAGATCAGTTCCTTATCTCAGAGTAACTTTCACCAAGAAAAAATATGTATGGAGCATCTATGATGCGCAAGGGTCTTCCTGCCCACCAAGGATCATTTCTATTTGTCAAGTGGACAAGAAGGAGGAAACGAAAACCTTTTAAACACCAAGTAATGCTCAGTTTCTGGTGGCCAACACACTGGTCCAGGTCATATTCTACTCAGCAGAAAAATCTCTACTAAATCCCCTGCTTCTACCTCATATACTTAGTTGTTCCTTCATTCCATCCTTGTATTTTCTTAGTCATTGTTCTAAGGTTTTCCCACCCTGTAATTTGATATATTTCACGGAGTCATTTACTGTCTGTTTTATTTCAAAAGTTCAGAGCTGCTTATCCCCGTGTTTTTCAGCTGAACAGGCTTACTAGAATTAAGACAAAAACTGCCCACCCAGAGGATGAACCTACTCTGTTGCTTTCACTTCCACTCAGATAGTGAAATACATCCAATATGCAAGAATAAACTCATTTAATTGCCTGGTTCAATGATGCCCCATTGTGATTTAACAAACCTTGGTTCTTGGTTCCTGCCCTAGAAATACACAACTGCCTTATTCCAATAAAGAAACAAGAATGCACTTTGAGGAAAGATGGACATTGGCATCCAAAAAAATGGAGCACTCTCAAACTGCACTTATAATTTGCTCAGGGCAACTAAGGATGAACCTGGGGAAATTAATTTGAAAAGACTTAATAAAGGAAAAAAAAAAAAAAAGAAAAGACTTGAAGGAGTAAGGAGACATGCAGATATGTGGCCCAAAGGACAATATCATATCTCTTGATTTTAAAGAAGCAAGCATGTATGAGTCACCTAATAAAGACTGCTGCCACCCTCATTCCCCAAGAATCTGACAGACACCAAGATACCAGAAGATGCAAAGAAATAGAAAAAATGGGACAAAAGGCAAGAAGTTAGGTAGGAATGGGGAAGAATGAAGAACTGCAGGCAAATATAACAAAGAGAAAGGAAAATAAGACTTATAGGTAAAAATACATCTCTCCTCTGGGCAGTCAAGCTATCTTCCTCAAACATCTGCTTCTTTTTTTTTTTATTTTATGATAGTCACAGAGAGAGAGAAAGAGAGAGGCAGAGACACAGGCAGAGGGAGAAGCAGGCTCCGTGCACCGGGAGCCCGACGTGGGATTCGATCCGGGGTCTCCAGAATCGCGCCCTGGGCCAAAGGCAGGCGCCAAACCGCTGTGCCACCCAGGGATCCCAAACATCTGCTTCTTCTAACAAACATTCCAACCACACCACCACTGGGGCTAAAACAATGCTGAGAGACACAGAATTTTTCTAAAACGTTTATATTCCACACAAAATAAATGTGAGGCAGAGTACAAAGAGAAACACCAGCTACAGTACAGCCAGGTCAGAGAAATCCAATTTGACATGTAAGTAAAAAAGAACTCCCTCAAGTCTGGAAATATCTAGCTTTTTTTAGGAAGAGGTGGAAATCCAAGAGGACAAAATAAAGACTACAGATTCACCTCCCTTCTCCCCCTAGATACTATTTACATCTCTTTTCTAAACTGTGGAAACTCCACAAACCCCTTTCCCTTCATGAGACTCATAAACCCCCAAGAACAGAATCTATTATGAGTCCTTACAGCCAGGAAACAAGCAAGCATATTAAATATACTTAAAGAATAACAGCATTAAAAAATATATGCTGGGATCCCTGGGTGGCGCAGCGGTTTAGCGCCTGCCTTTGGCCCAGGGCGCGATCCTGGAGACCCGGGATCGAATCCCACGTCGGGCTCCCGGTGCCTGGAGCCTGCTTCTCCCTCTGCCTGTGTCTTTGCGTCTCTCTCTCTCTCTCTCTCTCTCTCTCTGTGTGTGACTATCATAAATAAATTCAAAAAAATTTAAAAAATATATATGCTGACTGAACATCTGCTGTGTCACAGAGTAATACACATGTAACCAAAGAACTAAAAGCTTTCAGATCCTCATACTCCTTACAAATCTGTGGTGAATGTGACACTAAGAAATTAACCAGCCATGAGGACTAATCTCACAATTACACTCCATCACTTGGTGGCAGGCTTTTCTTCTTCCTGTAAATCAATCATGAACTTCTGTCCTGCAGCATGTAAATTCAGAAGACTGACATTTGTGTATCCCTTTCTCCCTATTAAGATATTTAAGAAATAAATTAACACCATCTAATATGGATTTTGTAACAGCTTCCCCCTTCCCAAGTAGGTCTCTCTGGCCTAAATTTTATTAAACACCTGGGAGGCAGAGACTGAAACAGACTTATCAGTAAGGAGGCCAGGACAGCCTAGGAATGACTGGCTCATGGGAAAGGGGTTTTTTTGGTTTTTCTTTTTTCCTGTTTTAGTAATCTACAAAGAGTCAAAATGTTTGATGACAATCATGATCACCAACCTATCTTACAAAGAGTTAAGAAGGGAATTCTGTATTTGATAGTACCTTAAAACATAAGATTACATTCAGCAATTATACTAATTAATCCCAAATATGGCATGTGCTCCATTGAACTAGTTCTAGCTCCATTTCTGGTCTGGAAAAGTAGGGACACTGTAAAGATTTTCAAACTTTAATACTAGAAGACATGCTAGCATGCTAGCAACAGGCAGTAAAAATAAAAATGAACATCTCTTTTAAGTAAACTCACATATGTTTTTCTTTTAAAAGTCAAAGGACATTTTTGAGTATGCTTCCCAATTTATCTATGCTAATCTATTCCTCCTTTGTTTCACAGTTTGGTTACAAAGTCAAACTTAATAAACAGGGTCTAGACCTAGAAATTGTATCTACCTTTTCTTCAAACACCAAGTTCAATTCCAATTATAAAGGTATGAAATAAATAAATAAAAATCTTTATTTTAAAAAAACATAATAAAGGTATGAAAGACTACAGATGGCAAGCGGAATGGTGGAGGAGCACGAAGCAGTCTCAGGGCAAGTCATCATCCCCAACAGTCAAATGGGGAGGAATTCAACGGACAAGCAGGCTGTCAGATGGAAAGGTAGAGCTGGCAATGATGGAGCCAGGACATCTAAAAGGGAAACAGAGAGTAGTAGACTGCAACAGAAAAACAGAAGGTCCCTGGAGGCAAGGAAGAAAAACATGGCAGTCATGACAATAAAAAGGGGAACCCCAGATGGGAGCAGCAACCCCAGAAGTAAAGTAGCAGCCTAGGCACCTGAACCGTTGATTACCTACAAAATAAAGCCCACAACAGTACCTGTACAGTGCTGACTCTGATCTGGTTCTAAATGTGGTGGCCATAACTCTATAGTCAAGAAATACTTCCACAGGGACGCCTGGATAGCTCAGTGCCTGCCTTCAGCTCGGGGCATGATCCCAGAGTCCTGGGATCAAGTCCTGCATGGGGCTCCCTGCATGGAGCCTGCTTCTCCCTCTGACTGTGTCTGTCCCTCTCTGTGTCTCTCATGAATAAATAAAAATAGTCTTGGAAAAAAAAAAAATACACCCACAATTCTGACACCCTCATTTCATTTTTTAAGACTTTATTTATTTATTTAGACAGTGTCAGAGCAGGGGATGCAGAGGCAGGAGAGAATCTCTTTTTTTAATTTTTTAAAGATATTTACTTATTTATTTATTCATGAGAGAGAGAGAGGCAGAGACACAGGCAGAGGGAGAAGCAGGCTCCATGCAGGGAGCCCAATGGAGGACTCGATCCCGGGTCTCTAGGATCAGGCCCTGGGCTGAAGGCGACGCCAAACCGCTGAGCCACTGGTGCTGCTCAGGAGAGAGAGAATCTCAAGCAGACTCCATTCTGAGCTCCATTTCACCACCCTGAGATCATGACCTGAGCCGAAATTAAGTGTTGGATATCTAACCGCCTGAGCCTTCCAAGTGCCCCTCATTTTTTTTAAAAAGCAAAAAACTTATGAGAAAGTAATAGGGTACTAATTTTTGTGCCCTAAATCAGGGTTTGGCACTGTTTTTGTAACAGCCTATATTTAAGAATGTTTCTGCAATTTTCACATGGCTGAAAAAAAAATTTTTTTAAGGTTTTTTATTTATTTATTCATAGAGACACAGAGAGAGAATGAGAGGCAGAGACACAGGCAGAGGGAGAAGCAGGCTCCACGCAGACCTGACGTGGGACTTGATCCAGGGTCTCCAGGATCACACCCTGAGCTGCAGGCGGCGCTAAACCACTGCGCCACCGGGGCTGCCCTGAAAAAAATTTTAAAGCTATTTTGTGACATGTAAATATATGAAGTTCATATTTCAGTGTCCATAAATAAGATTTTGGAAAAACAGCCACAACCATTCATTTACTTATTGTATAAGGCTGCTTTTGCTATACAACAACCAAGTTGACTACTCCACACGGAGAATGTATAGCCTGCAAATATTTACTCTCTGCTTCTTTACAAAACAAGTGTGCCGACCTCTGCTCTACACCAAACTGAACAGTAATATGTTTGATTGTTTTTTTAACTGTAAAAGAACGTGAAAGTCAGATACTTCTTTTGAAAAGTTTTCTTAGGATTATATTACTCTCACAGAGCCTAGGGAGGACACATAACAGGCTTTCAAAGTGAACTTAGCAATAAAACCAGAACCAAGACTTCAGGGACCTTGCCTCACAACAAAAAGTTTTTGTCACTAAACATCCACTAGTCTGGATTTCTTTTCTAAACGGTGAAGAGAGTTCTTACTAGTGTCTACAAACACAGGCAACACTTGATTATCTTAGGGTGCAGGAGGAAGCAGTCACTTGTTTGGCAAAATTCACATCTAGTTCATGTATTGGGTTTTGGGTCCCTTTACAAGCCGGACAGAGTTGCTAAACCATTATATAGTTTCAAAAAGATGACTTGAACACGGGATGAACAGGAGGCTGTCAGCAAATGACTTTGTAACCTACTCAACTCCTGTCCAGAAAAAACATAAAAGCAGGAGTGCCTGGCTGGCTCAGTGGGGTGAGCCGCTCTTGATTTCAGGTTTGTGGATGAGTCCCACGTTAGGTGTGGAGATGACTCAAAAATAAAACCTTTGGGGTGAAATAAATAAATAAAAGCAAATGTTCTAGAGTGAAGCACTGTCCATTACAAGTCACCTGATGAGCATAATGCAGGAAAAATGCCGCCAAACCAAACGTTTAAAGCAAGTTAAAGAAAAGAAATAATAAAAATAAAATAAAAAAATAAAGCAAGTCAAAGAGAGGCCATAACCTGAGAGCAGTATCTTGGTACTTGTTTCCATCTTTAAAACATTCCCGATTTGGGGATCCCTGGGTGGCTCAGCGGTTTAGCACCTGCCTTCAGCCCAAGGTGTGATCCTGGAGACCCAGGATGGAGTCCCACGTGGGGCTCCCTGCAGGGAGCCTGCTTCTCCCTCTGCCTGTGTCTCTGCCTCTGTGTGTGTGTGTGTCTCTCTCATGAATAAATAAATAAAATCTTAAAAAAAAAAAAAACTTTCCTGATTTAATAATTAGGTAGAAAAACCCATCTGTAAAGCAAACTGTGAATTTACCAAACCCAGCCGTTATTTTATTCCAACTTAATAAACAAACAAACGTGTACCCAAAGCACCACAAACCTAACAACAGGCACTATCGTAAACAATTTGTCAAGTCATGGGGCCTCCCTTGAATAAGAATAGCGATTTCCAACCTGGAGAACACTGAGATACACACCCTTGTCGGCCAGAAGCTAAAGTGACCCAGGCAGCAACGGCGGGATGGCTGAAGCAAGGTTTGAGTAGTAAAATAAAAGTGAGACTGCCTTTTAAAAAAAAAAAAAAAAAAAGAAAAAAGAAAAGAAAAGAAAAAAGAAAAGCACGTCTACCACGAAACCAAACAACAGACTCCTCTGAGCAAGGTCGAGTCAGGAAGACAGGCGTTCTGGTATCCCCGGCCTCCTAGGAACACAAACTATCGCGATCTAGGACCTCGAAACAAAATGACAAAACCATGTTCAACGCCAAACCAACGGAGGGGAGGGTTCCTGTTTGCAACGAAATCTAAGGATATTTTTATTGCGAGAGAGAGAGGGAGAGAGAACGAGGGGGGCACGGTTTCCGTGGGAAAGCGACCTCCGACTCCCACGGACATGGTTCCCTCCTAGACCGTTGCGGCAGCCGCAGACACCAAGCGCGGCCTGAGGACACATCCTCCGTGGTCGCCGGCGGCTTCAGGCACAGCAGCAGCACGTGGCCCCGGCGATCACAGCCCCGCGGGGAGACCGTTACCACACCGTGCGGCCGACCTCCAGCTTCCACCCCGAGGCCCCGCTCGGGCCCAGGCCAGGGGGGTGAGCGCGGGCGAGAACTGCAGACTCATCAGCGCTGTGACCTTAGCGCAGGGGGGGCGGCCCCGGGGACATTCTCCGCCAGCAGCGCCCGGCGTCTCAGAGTCACTCGCACGCGGGACCGGCCACGCCCTCTCGAGAAGGCGTCTCCAAAAGTTTTGCTCAGGAGGGAAACCGAGGCACAGATCGTCTACCCGGGCCGGCGGGAGGAGCCCCCGGCCGGCCCTGGTCCGCCGGGATCCCGGGGCCCCGAAGCCGCGGCCGGGGGCCCGGGGTCGCCAAGCGGCGGGCGGCGGCCCGGGGACGCGGGTGCAGACGATCCGGCGCGGCCTCCCCTCCCCCCCCCCCCCCCGCGCCCGCCTCGCCGGGGCCGCCGCCCGGTACCTCTCGATGACTGAGGCCACCAGCTGCGGCAACTCCTTCATCTCGAAGGCGGAATAGGACGCGGACAGCAGGGGCCGCACCGCCACCTCCCATCCCGGGGTTGTGTCCGCCCCCGTCGCCGAGGCCCCGGGCGCCGGCGCCGCCGCCGCCGCCTCTTCGCCGCCGCTCGTCGCCATCTTCCGTCGTACTACTGCGGCTCCCTCCGGGGGCTTGCCACCGGCCCAGCGCCGCCTCCCGGGAGGGGGCGGAAGTGACGTGACCCAACGTCAGACTGCGCGACGCAGTCGCAGGGCAAAACACGCGACGCGCGGGGCGGTCAGCCTTTGCTCTCGGGAGTAGCTCGGCGCGACGCGGAGGCGGGCCGGAGGAACTGCGCCTGCGCAGGACTTAGCCCTTCGGAGGAGGTGGGGGGGGGACCTCCGCGCCTGCGCGCTGGCAGTCGTTTCTGAAAGTGCGAGTGATGGGTGCGGCTTCGGGGCGTCAGGGAAAGGTGAGTTGGGGGTTTGCTTGAAGGTGGGGAGACCGGGGCGTCGGAGCAGGCTGTGCGTCTGCGGGTAGAAGGGCCACCGCCGGAGACACCTAAAGACGAGAGCCGGCTCGCTCCCCTTCCGAGAGCCCCCCGCCCCGCACAGTGATACTTAAAAAACTTGCAGCCACTAGTCTTACCGAATTTGGGCCCACATCCCCGTTGTGTGTGTGTGTGTGTGTGTGTTTTAAAGATTTTATCTATTTATTCATGAGAGACACAGGCAGAGGGAGAAGGAGGCTCCCCGCAGGGAGCCTGGTGCAGGACTCGAACCCAGGACCCCGGGGTCACCAGCTGAGCCAAAGGCCCCCCGGAGCCCCCCACCCTGTGTCTTGATTACCCCCACTATGTTGCCAGCTCGCACTGTTCACCGCTCTCTGCAATTTGACGCGGCAGGTTGTGTTTCCCCACTTTAATGCTAGCAGAGAAAGAATGGAAGGTTTACTAAGGGGCTTCTTTTTTTTTTTTTTTTTTTTCCCCAGATAAACCGACCTGGGTTCCAGATCTAAGAGGGGAAAAGCAGTCTGACTTGACAGTTGACTCAAGGAAAGGTATGCGTGCTTCGAGAACATTCTTGGGCGGCGCATGGGTGTCGGCGCAGGACGTCAAGCCTGTGGCCCACAGGCCCCTTCGCAAGAAGTGTGGATGGTTTGAAAACCCTGAAGCCCTGAAATTCTTCCCTAAGTTTTGGAGGAGCTCCTTTTGCTACCGGTGTAACTCTTCGATAGCTAAACCGGTGATCTGATGATCGATTTGCACTTGTAGTAACAAAAGGGCTATTTTACATTAGGAATAAAATGCAGTCAAGTCAAAGCTAGTGTTGGAGGAAAACGTGGCTTTAATGATAACGGTAGAGATTTCCCTTTATTTTCTCAGGGGGAAATAGTGACAGTGGCAGGTTTCTTTTTTTTTTTTTTTTTTTTTCCAGTGGCAGGTTTCTTAAACATGAAAATACGAAAAGTTAAAGACAGAGAATGAAGCCTTTCCGTAACACAGTGAATTTTTTTTTTAAGAATTTAGTTGTTAAAAAAAAAAGAATTTAGTTGTTTTTTAAGATTTTATTTATTTATTCATGAGAGACACACAGAGAGAGAGGCAGAGACACAGGCAGAGGGAGAAGCAGGCTCCATGGAGGGAGCCTGATGTGGGACTCGATCTCAGGACTCCAGGATCACACCCTGGGCTATAGACAGGCACCAAACCACTGAGCCACCCAGGCTGCCCTAACACAGTGAATATTGCAGTAGTTCAAAATACTGAACCCAGTACCTGAAGAAGAAGGCTTAAAATTTTAGAGTGGCTCTTGGGACATTAATTTTATTTCACCCAAAGGACAAAATTAATCTGCAGAGGTTCTCTTGGAAAGGTTTCAGGAAATAACAGAAGATCAAATGTTTCTACTCCCTTCTTTCCCCATCCATCTGCTGCTGGAAGAGAGAGTAAAAAGGCAAATGCAGAGTATCACAGGGAAATTTGCTCCTGTACCAAACTCATATTTTTTTTTTAACTCACATTACTTTTTAATATTTCTGGCTCATAGATTTGGAGAAAGCACTCCAGATTAAGATTTTTCTTTATATATATATATATATTTTTTTTTAAGATGTTATTTATTTATTCATGGGAGACACAGAGAGCCAGAGACACAGGCAGTGGGGGAAGAAGCAGGCTCCGTGCAAGGAGCCTGATGCAGGGCTTGATCCTGGAGCCCAGCATCATGACCTGAGCCGAAGGCAACTGCCCAACCGCTGAGCCACCCAGGCGTCCCTTAAAAAATTTTTTTAAGTGAGATGTGTTGTGTGCCCAATGTGGGGCTTGAACTCAGAACCACAGCATCAAGAGTCTCATGCTCTACCAACTGAGCTAGCCAGATGGTCCTCCACATTCTAAATTTAAACAAGAAAGGAAGGCAATACATAGAGGACTAAAACAGACTTCTAGATGAAACATAAGCTTCTAATACTCTGGTCCAGAAAATAAGATAGAAACTAAAGAATAGTCATTTGGGGGGATTATTAACTGAAGGATTTAAAGTATTAGTTTCCTTCTAATCCCAAGTGGCTGAGTAAGGAACTAAGATTTTTAAACTTAACAAGAGATATGATATGGTCATATTACAAGAAATGCAGTGAAAGAAAAAAAATTCAGCAGCCATGATTGAATAGTGTCAGTGTGGGGATACAGACGAGGAGGAAGCGTGAAGAAACCCACTGGGTTGGGGATCCCTGGGTGGCTCAGTGGTTTAACACCTGCCTTCAACCCAGGGTGTGATCCTGGAGTCCCAGGATCGAGTCCTGTGTCAGGCTCCCTGCATGGAGCCTGCTTCTCCCTCTGCCTGTGTGCCTCTCTCTCTCTCTCTCTCTCTCTTTCATGAATAAATAAAATCTAAAAAAAAAAAAAAGAAACCGGCTGGTAAGCGAAAACATTCTGCATCTTGACAGGAGTTATGGTTACTTGGATATACACACAATATTTGTTCAACTGTATACTTATAATGTATATACGTTAGCAATTAAAAATCGTACCTTAAACTAAAAACAAGGGGCACCAGCATGGCTCAGTGGATTAAGCATCTGACTTGATTTCAGCTCAGGTCATGATCTCAGGGTCATTAAATCAAAGCCTCCCCCCCACACACACACACACACACTTCCAACGGGGCTCTGCACTGGGCATGGAACCTGCTTAAGATTCGTTCTTCCCTCCGCCCCTTTAACAAATAAATTAATATTTCTTAAAAGATGTCTTTAAAAACAAAATGCAAACAATAAGAGTTCATTGTCACTCCAGGAACCTCCAAAGCAAGAAATACTGGCATTTGTTTTTTTAAGATTTTATTTATTCATTAGACTCAGAGAGAGAGAGAGAGGGAGAGAGAGAGAGACAGGCAGAGACACAGGCAGAGGGAGAAGCAGGCTCCATGCAGGGAGCCCGATGCAAGACTCAACCCCAGGTCTGTAGGATCACACCATGGGCTGAAGGCAGGTGGTAAACCTCTGAGCTACCCAGTTTGCCCACTGGCATTTTTATTTCAAAAAAAAATCCATCTGATAAGAGTTGCTTGAAGTAATCCTGGTAGGTCTTGTGTGTTCTTCATTCCATGAATAAAAACTACATGTATTAACTCTCAGGGCCCAACAGAGATCATCCTGTTCTCAAGCTTTTACAAAGTTTCAAGAACCAACAGTGCATATTTTGTGGAAACTGCTACAAATGAAGAGCAGCCCTTTTTTGGAAATTCACCAATGAACAGAGATTTTTTTTTTTAACATCCAGACTATAAGGAAATAGATTAGAAGCCTAATTCTGTTTCATAATATGAGTCATTTGTAATCCACAAATACTGATTATTTTTCTCATAATACTGCATTTTATATGGTATGAATTTAAAACAAGAAAAATGCGCCTTGCAGCCTTCTTGTTTAAAGAAAGAGAAGCAATTTTGGCAATTGTACAGGGACTAGAATAGAATGTCAGTTTTACTGAAGAGCAGGAAGCAAGACTTAGAGGAAACTAAGGACAAAAAGATCAAAATTGAAATGAAAATGATAATAAGGTGAACATCCAAATTTGCAATGCTGTTCAGCAACAGCTAATGTGAATTAAATAGTAAAAGCTTGACTGGCAAACTTCTACAAAATGAAGTTTATTAGATACAGTTTAACCCAGATAGCTTACATAACATTGCAAATGTATCAGGAGAGTTTTGTTTTAGGGGCACCTGGGTGGCTCTGTTGGTTTAAGCTACCGACTCTTGATTTCGGCTCAGGTCACGATCTCAGGGTCCTGGGATTGAGCTCCACCTTGGGCTCCATGCTCAGCACAGTCTGCTTGTCCCTCTCCCTCTGCTCCTCCTCCCGCTTTCTCTCAAATAAATAAATAAAATCTTTAAAAAAAAAAAAAGACGATGAGTTTTGTTTTGTAAAATGATTATTCCTCAGAACTGCCATTGCCATCTTTTAGGATTTACACTCAGCAAAATCTTGGACCATCAGATTTAGAGATGGGAGGGAGAAAGATAAAGCTAATGTGGTAAAATGTTAATATTTGGGGAATCTGAGTGAAGGGTATCAGAATTATTTGTCCTATTCTTGTAACATTTCTGTAAGTCTAAATTGGATCAAAATAAAAAGTTTTAAAAAAAAATAAAAATAAAAAAAATAAAAGTTTTTAAAAGTTTGTAAATACTTTGTGATTCAGAAAATATATATATGGCAGGGAGTTAGCAGAAATAAAGTAGTGTAGGTAAAAATCTAGAAAGAGTGGAGTAAAATATTTATATCACATTCCTTTAACCCAGTGAGGGGAGAAGGGATAGGAGCTGTCCTGGTCAGCAGAGTCCTGGTCTCTTTGCAGAAGCGTGCCTGTTACAAAACATGCATATGATATCACCTCCTCTATTCTAACTCCAGAATAACCAAACAGGCTTATAATAACATTTTAATGTATTATATAGGCTTTTTTATAGGATATGCATTCCCACTAGCAGACATAAGTATTTTGCTTTTCATGACTGTCGTCTTCATTGTCCTCTATAAACCAGCATTCTGGTTTGTCAGTCTTCTAATCTAGCTTATTTTATGACAGCACATGAGATACACAACATCACCAAAACTGTAAATAATAATGGCACTTATTTGTATAAACGAGGCTTTTAAATGCTCATTTTCAGTTTATTGACTTTCACACATCTGAGTGCAGGTGAGGCAATAACAGACAAGAGTTTACTTCCATATAAATCTGTGGCTATTTTATAAAGACACCCTCCTAAATGTCATCGGTCTGTATACTGGGAAAGGCACCTTCTCAGTATCATGATTCAGAAATTTACATAAGCCTGGGGGCACCTGGATGCTCAGTTGGTTAAAGTGTCTCCCTTCAGCTCAGGTCATGATTCCAAGGTCCTGGGGTCGATCCCCACATTGGGCTCCCTGCTCAGTGGGGAGCCTGTTTCTCCCTCTCCTCCCCCTGCTTGTGCACGCATGTTCTCTCTCAAATAAATAAATATATATTTTTTTAATGTACATAAGCCTCAGCACTCATAGAAAATGGCTCTAGTCAGTCTCAGGGTCATACTGTGTGCCTTAAGAGGAGGCAGGCATGCACACATTCTTTACATCATCATAAATCCTTACTGGAAAGATGGTCTAAATAATACAGAATAGACTTGTCTGAAAGAGCATTCGATTGATCTCATAAAAATCTCTAATGGAATAACACTTAAGAATTTCAACCGCGTGAACATAAAAAAAGAAGGTTTGGGAGATCCATATTGCTAATGCGGGAATCTCCCCATGATACATTAAGTGATAAAATCAAGTTACAGGGTATTACGGGATTTGGAGAGAGATATGCCAAACTGTTCAGTGGTGACCTCTGTCTGGGAAATAGAGAATGGGGGAAGGTTTTATTTATTTTTATTTTTTTAAGATTTTATTTATTTATTCATGATAGACATAGAGAGAGAGTGAGGCAGAGACACAGGCAGAGGGAGAAGCAGGCTCCATGCAGGGAGCCTGACGCGGGACTCGATCCCGAGACTTGAGGATCGCACCCTGGGCCAAAGGCAGTCACTTTGAGCCACCCAGGGATCCCCTATTTTTTTTTTTTTTATAAATAACATTTTAAGGGGCACCTGGATGACTCAATCGGTTGGGTGTCTACCTTCGCTCAGGTCGCGATTCTGGAGTCCTGGGATGGAGCCCCTTCCTGGCATCCCTACTCACCGGGGAGCCTGCTTCTTCCCTCCTTCAGGCCCTCCCCTTGCTTGTACTCTATTCTCTCCCACTCTCTCTAATTAATGGATAAAATCTTTTTTAGGGCAGCCCCGGTGGCTCAGTGGTTTAGCGCCACCTTCAGCCCAGGGCTTGATCCTGGAGACCCAGGATCCAGTCCCATGTCAAGCTCCCTGTATGGAACCTGCTTCTCCCTTTGCCTCTGTCTCTGCCTCTCTCTCCCCTTGTGTGTGTCTCTCATGAATAAATAAATAAAAGTCTTTTTTAAAAAAATAACATTTTAAAATTATCTAAAGTAGGATCAGAGGGATCCCTGGGTGGCTCAGCGGTTTAGCGCCTGCCTTTGGCCCAGGGCGTGATCCTGGAGACCCAGGATCAAGTCCCGCATCGGGCTCCCTGCATGGAGCCTGCTTCTTCCTCTGCCTGTGTCTCTGCCTCTATCATGAATAAATAAATAAATAAATCTTTAAAAAAAAATACAGTAGGATCAGTGTGTTATATATAGACTGACCTTTTTTTTTTTTTTTAAGATTTTAAGCAGATAAGCAGCCCCTTGCTTATCTGGCACCACAGAATAGCTATGCTCCAGGAAGTTTACTCTAGATCTGGATGGTCAGCATCTCACTTTGTTACATAAAGCACTGGGGACAGCTGACACAAGGCAAATGATAGATGATAAGATACAATGGAAACCAACTGGGCAAAGAGACAGCCACGAGAATAACCAACAACTCAGGAGATGGGCTGTATCACATTTGTGGTGGGCACCTCCACATATATATTATCATCTTCTCTTCCAGCTACTCTGAACTTGATCCCTAGCTTAAGCCAAGCCAGCAGAGGACTAGCTGTGCATCTAGGCTGAATTTGGAGGTTATATTTTCTCAGACCCCATCCTCCCTCACAAATGGATTTTACAACTCGTATTTTAGCCAGAGATGTTGTTAAGGGCATTGTTGATCATGTTACCTATAGAACCACTGAGAAATTTCCCTCTGGTCACAGTATCAGGAATTGTCTCCTAAGTCACTTAAAAATAAGTCTCTTTTCCTTGATTTTAAACAGAACATAAATATTATAGGTACGCCTGGGTGGCTTAGCAGTTGAGCGTCTGCCTTTGGCTCAGGGCGTGATCCGAGAGTCCTGTGGTAGAGTCCTACATCAGGCTTCCTGCATGTCTGTGTCTCCCTCTGCCTCTGTCTCTGCCTGTCTCTCGCTCTGGGTGTCTAATGAATAAATAAATAAAATCTTTATTAAAAAAAAAACTACATTGTGTAGATTTCAGAGAAGTTTATCTCTAACTTGCTCCGCTAGCTATTAAATTGCAGGGTCAGTTGTCTGTTAGAGCCACCCATTTACTGTTTTGACAGTAAAACCATGTTATCTGCATGTTAGCCTACTCACTTTTCTTTTTTGCTGGGGGTAGGGGAACAGATGTCACTCTTCCAAAAGTGTTATTAAATCAGTAAATCACAATTTTAAGAGAGAGGAGGATGGGGCATAATACATTACTATTTAACCCCATCCCAAGAGAATAATGTCCCTTATAAAATTTTTTTTAATTTCTTTTTAAAGTTTTATTTAAGTAATCTCTACACCCACTATATGGCTCGAAGTCACAACCCCAAGATCTAAGAGTTGTATGCTCCTCCAGCTGAGCCCACCAGGTACCCCTCATCTATCAAAAAAAATTTTTTTTTTTTTTTTTTTTTTTAAAAAAAATTTTTTTTAAGTTCTTACTGACCTTGAATGTTTTAACCAACTCTGTATTTAATTCATAAGCACCCCCCCATAATTGATTGCAGAGTCAAAGGGTAGGGAAAATTATAACAAAAGCTACAGACTGTTATCCATTATTCCCCACAGGGACTGAGAATCACTAAATACTATTTAGCTGCAAAATTCTGCACCAAGGAGATCCCTGGGTGGCTCAGTGGTTGAGCGTCTGCCTTTGGCTTGGGGTATGATCCTGTGGTCCCGGGACTGAGTCCCTCATCGGGCTCCCTGCATGGAGCCTGCTTCTCCCTCTGCCTGTGTCTCTGCCTCTCTGCCTCTCTCTCTCTCTCTCTCTCATGAATAAATAGAATCTTAAAAAAGTTCTGCACCAAAAGATCTTGAATATTGCCCAAACTAATTAAAAAATAAAAAAAATCAGGACATAAAAAATACTGAAGAACTTAATTCAAGTGAAACATTGCAGGGGGCTCCAAATGAACATAATTAATGAAGATGGGGTGAAACAGATGGCTCAAGGGGGATGCACAGAAAATTAGGAAGACAAGAAAGCCGATCAGAGCACTGGCAGGCAACAGGGTCAAAAGCCACAGGCAGAGGCTGAGCCAAGCTAGTCAGAACCAAGTGTGGCCTTAAGACGAGAGGCAAAGGAATGATACGGGACGGACACAGGACCCTGCCATTAGCCTTAGCTCTCTCAAACACCTGCTTTGAGAGGATTTTTGGTAAAATGGTAATGATGAAAGCCAAAATACAGGGCATTTTACAGAAAGGCACACAGCTTCCCTCCACTTAGCTTGTTCTTTCGGATTCTGGCCTATAGGTAGGTAAGTAAAAACTAGCATCTAGCAGATTGGGGTGCTGTGCAAACAGCAGGCAGCAAGACATGGTAGGCAGCTAATGATGCAGTTTGCACATTCTTTAGGACAGTTGAGATTCCAGCCAGGCTTTCTCAAAACCAGGGTGGGATTATTTTAACTTGTATGTATTCCCTTCTCCCAGGACACTTTAAACAAACTTGTGCTTTGAGTCTGGATGAAGAGATGCCTGTTTTTTCTGGAGATACTTAGATGTTCATTCACTCATTAAAATCAATTTGACAATTTTATTACTCAAGTAAAATGATTCTCATTTTTCTTCCTTCCTCTGGCATTATTAACCAGCAGCATATATAACGGCAAAAAGAGTTCAAGTTTTGTTTTTAAATAACACAATTCTTGGGATGCCTGGGTGACTCAGTCAGTTAAGTGTCGGCCTTTGCCTCAGGTCATGACAGGGTCCTGGGATCAAAACCCGAGGCGGGCTCCCCTACTCAGCAGGGGGCTTGCTTGTCCCTCTCCCTCTGCCCCTACCCCCGCCCTCAAATAAATAAAATCTTTAAAAGTAATAATAACACAACTCCTAGATGATTAAATTGGCATGTTTCCCTACTAAAATACACAGCTTCTGGTTCCCTCTAATGCAGAAGTTGTCTCAGAGTCCCACATCACAAAAAAGGTCAGACATTCATGCCCTTCATCATCCACTTTATTCACACATCTGAGGGAACTGCTCCTCCCCACAGGCTAGAGATGGTCTCCTCTGCACATTTAATCCTCCACAGGAAAAACTCCATAATTCCCCAAGGTGCATAAAGGAAGCCTTTAGGACTTTTTCCATTTGTGGCAGAGATGTCAGCCCAGCCAATCAGCAATGCTCCCTCCACAATGTGCCTGTTTCATAACCCCGGTCCCCTCTCCCCTTTTTTAAAGCTGCAAAGGTTACAGCAGTAATGTTTAAAATCTACTCACTTTAGGAGAGATCTGGTGATGCACTCATTAATTTGTATCTAAAAGTAAAAAATAAATAATGTTCTTAAACAGGATACCTGTCTCTAACTAGGTCAGAAGAGGACTAGACCAGCCTGGGGGTACAATGAAAGGTTAGGAGGTACCAAGAAACAGGTAGAGTCTCTCTTCCCTTGCAATCTCTTGCAGGTTCAGGCAATTCAGTAGTATTAAGGCGGCCTTGGCTCGGACACACCTTACGTGCAAAGCATGGGCAATGACCAGCAGAACAGGACACTGTGACACACCTAACTTTTGATAAACTGCACCAAGGACTGGGTGGCCCAAAATAATGAGAGACTCCAAACTAGGGGCTTCAAGTGAATTTTGACACCATATATAGATTCTTCAAATCCTAGGAGAGAATCCATGAGATGCTGGATCCATCTTTGAGCCTCAAATAAGCATAGATCTTCTTTCTCCCCAATATAAAACAGTAAAAGCACCTATGAGGTGGAGTTATCAAGAAGAGTTCCCTCCTGACTGAAGCATGAGGCAAGGAAACAGTCAGAAGGACTTCTAGATGAGCCTGGGAAACAGAAAAGGTGAACCAAAATCATGTGACGTGAGCCTCACAAAAGAGAATGATCTGTTGGGGGACTTAGTAAAGAAAAACCATTCGCAGATGGGCAGAGGAAGGAAACAGGGCGATGTCCTTCAGACTCTGAGGGCAAGTCCGCCGAGATGCTCTGAGATTCCCGCCTGAGAGAATGAGTTCAGCCTCCATCCACCCCTGATGCTGCAGCAGACATGTCCTGAAAGGAGTCTCCACGAGTGCCCATCTTCCCCACGACTCGGCTGAGATGAGCACCCAGCACACGTCCTCCCCCAGCCCTTCACTCTGCAGCTGGAGCTTCTCGTCTGGCCCTTACTGCCCTCAGCTCTCTGGCAGTGGGTCCCGTGTCTTTACCGCCAGGCCCGATTCAGGAGTTTCACCTGTGCCAGTCTCTTAGTGATCATGGTGGCAAAGACCAGGCCAAAGAGGACACTGCTGATCAGCACATAGTCATAGTCATCCTTCAAGACATCAAACTGCTTGGATGGGTAGACTCGAGTTTGGTAAATGTCCAAACCATAGGCCACAACCTGGAAGGCAGACAGAACGAGAAATACGTGAGAGAGGTGGCCAGTGGTCTACCACAACCTCAAACTCTGGTCAGAAAGGAAATGGAATCCTCAGCTGTTTCCCCAGGGTGAAGCAAAGAGCGGCTGCCACTCAGGATGGCTGTGAGTTCTACTCACCAAACAAGTGGACTCCAGGCCTGAGGGAGCTGTGTAGATACCTCGCATTCGAGAAACCGTCTGGTTGTAGTTAATGAATCGCTCTGCATGTATCTGCACGTCTGGGGAATATGGGATTAGGTTCTCCTCTCTGTAAGACATCAGCCAGGACCAGCCTTCAGAACTGCTGCAAGGAGATCTCCTGGCTGCCCTTTCTCAGTCCCGGGAGGCTTTGAGGCCACATGTCTAGCCTCAAATTTTCCTTCAAAGTCTCCTTGCATCACGTAGTTAAAAATTTAGCAGCTTCATGTTAGAAAGGGCTACAAAAGAAAAACCTGTGTGGAGAGTGAGATCTGTACTCCTACCTTGTTCTACATCTAGTAACAGCCAGCCAGTATTTCACACTAGAGGAGGAAGTCAGGGCCACTCTAAAACCCACACGTGGAGCCTCTAGGACAATTCCCACCCCTGGTCCATGCTCCTTGGAAAACCCCGGCCTCACCCCACATGCTTGCCCAGCTTCAGCTGCCCCGCTCTCCACACTGCACTCCCCCTTGCCTCCTGTGCAAACGCAGATCTGCTCTCCCGTGACACTGCTCAGTTCCCCACACCCCTAAGTGAACAGAATTCAGAACAAAAGTGAGAAAGTACCAGATAGATGATGGCTGGCAATACAAAACTGAATGCCAACGGTCACAAGCTACTGGCTTCCCCACATGACCCAGCTCCATTAGCTCCCTAAGCCCATCTCCTCACGTCCCCCACCCCCAGCAATAGCTGTAGCCAGCATGGCCTCCTCCCTGCCTCTGGCACACCAGCCATGGTCTCGGTGCATGGGCACAGCTCTCCCCTGCCTGGGAAGTCTGCTCTCAGACAGCCAAAGGTTGGCTTCTGACCACCTCCAGTCTTCAGTCACCTTCCCAGAGGGGCGTTTCCAGGCCACTCTCTCAAGTTACAACCCCTCGTACCACCCCTCCCAACCCTCCATAGCCCTGGTCCCCTCTTAATTTTTTCTCAGTAGCCTTTACAAGTACCTAACACAGTATTATTTCCCTTGCCTATCTTATTCAGTGTCCGTCTCATCCCCTCACCAGCATGTTAAGCTAGCTCCATGAGGGCAGAGGTTTTCGTCCGATTGTTTCCTGCTACAGCCCGAGCCCCCCGCATAGCAAGGCAGCACGCAGCAGGCTGAGGACCAAACATAACCAACAGGCCACACTCCTTAGGGTGGGGGCCTTCAGCACTACCTGCAAGCATCTCACCTGCTTTGTTCTGTTGGGATCTCAGGACGGCGGGGATCCAGCAAGGCTTTAGGAAGGGAAAGGATTGCTCCAGAAGGTAGCCCAACTGCACAGAAACAAGTCAACAGAAGTCAGTGTTCACAGTGATCCAAACCAGGACTAGTCACAACAAAAATACCATTATCACAGAAATTTAAAATAGAGTTTCAAATCCAAAAAAGTGGGTCACTTACAGTGGCAAAGCTGGACTAAGGAACTCTGCCTACTGATACAAAGCCCTCCTCACTAATGTCCCCTAGTGGTCAAACAGGGTTGTGCCGGCAGCATGCAGCGTGCCTCCAGCTCTGTCCTGGGCGTGGCACACGGAGGAAACCATCACCCCAGAGACCCTTCCCCTGTTACTCACTAAGCAGGTGCCGGCTGGTGATGCCACGCTCGGTGATGGTGGCTTCCATGGCACTGATGGAGGAGGGGAAGATATAGGACTGCTGGAGGACCTGGGGCAGCTGGGGGCGGTCCAGGGAGCTGAAGGCCGTGGCATTGTACTGCTCGGTGCCCTCGTAGAGCTCTAGCGCAGTGAACTCGTTGCGCCGGGCCTTGGTATTCCAGTACTGGTACTGCAGAGAGGAGGGGTGGCATCTGGGGACTGAGCTGCCAAGTTCAGCTCAAAAGGGGTATTCCACAAGAAGGCAGGAAGGAAAGAAACCACCCAGCACCACCTTGTTGCTACTAAGTTTACTAACTCTCAGGGTAGTTTTCTCTAGCTTTACCCAAACTTTACCATAAGACAAAGGATTCTCAAGATACTTAGGAGTTGGAGAAATTACCAGCTAGGGTCTGGGTACTTGTTCCAAGTCAGACCAGAGGACACTCTCCTAAGTTACACAACACAGAGTTCAATAACCCTTCAAGGTCACACCGGCGGGACAAGGAAGGGCTGCCACCAGCCCAGAGCCATCTAGCTCCTGAGCCTAGCCCCCTAACCAGCACCTCAGCTGCCATCCAGGGGTCTAGATCCAACAGAAATAGAAAGCAGCACCAATTTCTGGAACAAGAGGCAGTGAAAGTATTCGAGACCGCAGGAGACCAGCCACACAGCCTTGGCTGGGTCGCATCCCTGCAACTCCCACCCGTCCACCTGCCGCTCCTTACCACCACCCAGTTCTCTGAGTGCACGATGTGGACGGGGCCCTTGGCCTTCCTCTGCACGGAGGAATGGATGATGCGCCCAGTGACACCATCCACGAGGAAGATGCCAATGAAGGTGCGCTCATGGTGTACGTCTGTGCTCTCTGTCACGACGGCCAGCAGGTTGGGGTTCAGGCTCTAGGGAGGAGGAGGGAAGAGTTCCTTCAGAGCCACAATGGCCAATCACAAGCTCTGCTGTGCTGTAAGCCCTGGGTGGAGAGGCAGACCTGGAGCCCACCTGCCCGGTGGAGGAATTGGGCTTCCTGACCACAAGAGCTTTCTATCGGTGTCCGTCGTCACTGTACTCGGTGCCATGTGCCAAGTCAGGTGCTCTGCCTACATCACCTCACTGAATCCCACAAACCTGGGAATGGAGCTACCGTCATCCACATGTAATAGGTGAGGAAAGGCTTCAGGTAGTTAAGCAGCTTGCTCACGCCACAGACACAGTAAATGGTTAACTAAAGATACAATCCGGTCTGCCCACTCACTGACCTAAGCCACTGCTCCGGCAATGCTAGTTCTTTGCACCAGTACCCTCCCTACCCTAAACCAATGGACGAGTCTCCATCCTCGTCTCACCTGACCTGCTAGTACAAAGTGACACACATGATCACCCCTTCTCAAAATACTTTCTCCACCTGGCATCCGGGACATGTGTTCCCCAGTTTTCCTCCACCCCACTGGCCCCTCCTTCTCAGTCTGTTCTGCAGGCTCCTCATCTCCCCAGTCTCCTGGACATCATCTACACTGGCTCTCATGGTCAGGCCACTCAGGGGTGCTGCCAATGGCCAAGGTCACGTACCCACGCTGCACTGTTCCAAATTCCAGGCTGACGTCTCAGTATCTCTTCTTAAATGTTCTACCTCAAACCTGACACGCCCCAAAGGGAACTCCTGTCCTGCCCGTGCCTAAAGCCTGCTCCCTGCAGGCCTCCCCAATGTATCAGGGTGGAGATCCGAAACCTCCAACTCCTTGACTCCCTTCTTGCTCCCCAAACATCCCACCTATCAGCATATCCTACTGATTCTACCTTCGGAAGCACCTGGACTCTGGTCCCCCCATCCCCCCCAACCCAGGTCAAGCCACCACGTCATCTGGCTTACTGCAAGAGCAGGTCAGCCTGCTGTCCCCCAGGTCAGCCTGCTGTCTCCCTTGGTCTTCTGATCTTGACCCAGCAAGCTGAGTGAGCCCTTAACCTTAGTCACTTATGTCACATCTGTGCTCCCAACTTCCCATTGGCACTCCAACTCATTCAACATCAAGGCGAGAGTGGTGGCCGTGATATGCCCCGCCACCCTCCAACCCCAGCAGCCTGGACTCTCCTCACTCACCCCATTCCAGTCATATTGCCCCCCCGCCCCCGGCTGTTTCTAGAACACACCAGGTCCACTCCAGCCTTCCTGTCCAGAAGCCTGTTCCTCTATGTTATGCACTATCCTTCCTCCTTCATTAAGGTTTCACTATGTCAGTGAGACCCTCCTTAACCTCCCTATTTTAAATTCCACCCCCTTCCAATCCCAGCTTCCCACTCCCCTTTTCTTGGCTTTGTTCTTCTGTAGAACTAATCCTCTCTCTGATATGCTCCTGAATATATTAACAGCCTCAATTTTGTCTATTTTGTTCACTGATATATCCCCAGGGTCTAAAAGAGTACCTGACATCCCGCTAGCAAGCCCCCACTCCTACAAAAAAAGTTCAACTTCCCTTTGTGGTATTCCAACTAAACCCCCAACCACAGTCTAACCATGAGAAAAACATCAGACAAAACCAAAATTGTCTACAAAACACCTGTCTAGTACTCTTCAAATCTATCAAAATCATGAAAGACTAAACAGGCCGGAGGAGACTTAGAGAAACATGGCAACTCCATGGGGCATGAGGCCTGGGATTGGGCCTGTGGCAGAAAGGGACCTTCATGGGAAAACCAGTGAAACCCCAAGAAAGTCTGTAGTTAACAGTCTTGTACTGATGCTGGTTTCTTAGTTCAGACAGATGCACCACAGTCCCTAGGGAAAGCCAAGTAAGGTGTACATGCCAATTCAATGTAGCATCTTTGCAGCTTTCCTGTAAATCTAAAATTAGGCCAAAACAGAAGGAAGCTTCCTGAAAAAAACTAAAAAATTTGTGTGATGTGTACAAATCCAAAAAACCCTACTCTGGCTACTATTTTTTTCAATGTAGAAGAATACAAGTACTCTAGTAAATTTTAACTCATAAAGGTAAATTTACATAATGAACACACTTTTTGTAGTACAAATCAAATGTACTTTAGAATTCATGTTATTTTGGCCTTTCTGAATAAGTCAAATTGCAGCCATATGGAAGGCATCCATCAATAAAGATTTCAAATCAAGAGTGCTAATAACGTTAACTACACGGCTGGCACTGTTCTAACCATGTTACATGTTGTTGTTAATCTTCAAAAACGATCATACGATGTAGGTGCTCTTAACTCCATTATATTCTTAAGAATACACATTCAGGGACAGCCTGGGTGGCTCAGCGATTTAGCGCCACCTTCGGCCCAGGGCATGATCCTGGAGACCTGGGATCAAGTACCATGTCGGGCTCCTTGCATGGAGCCTGCTTCTCCCTCTGCCTGTGTCTCTGCCTCTCTCTGTCTCTCATGAATAAATAAATCTTTTTTTTTTTAAGATTTTATTTATTTATTCATGATAGTCACACAGAGAGAGACAGAGAGGCAGAGACACAGCAGAGGGAGAAGCAGGCTCCATGCGGGGAGCCAGACATGGGATTCGATCCCGGGTCTCCAGGATCGCGGCCCGGGCCAAAGGCAGGCGCCAAACCGCTGCGCCACCCAGGGATCCCTAAATAAAATCTTAAAAAAAAAAATACACATTCAGGAAACATATGAAAATTAGCCATGATGAGCAGCTAGCGTGCGGTGGAGCCAAGTCTGTACCTGGACAGTCCAGCTGGCTTACACCCTGCAGTGCTGCCCCACGCCCAGTGAAGCAGCTTCCCCATCAGCTACCTTGGACATGCTACCCTGTTCCAACACACATCCTCCTCCAACTCAATCCATGCTCTGCAGAGCGTATAATTAATATAATTAATGACCATGCATTACAAGGACTGCCTTCTCTCCCAGCAGTTTTGCAACCCACTAGCTCTGTCTCCCTTCCCTTGCCACTAACTAGTGTTGGATCACAGAGATGGAGTTTCTAATGGATTAACTAAGGCTTAACTCCAGAAAGTTCTATCAGCACTATCAATAAAAACAAGAGCTAATGTACTGGGTAGCAGCCATATGCCAGGTACTACCTTATGCACGAGCATCTACGTGATCATCACAATGACCCTAGGAGGAGATGTTATGCTCATCTCATAGATGATAAATTAAGGCTCAAAGGAATGAAATGACTCACTCAAGATCAAGTATCTACCAAATCCTAGAGCCAGAATCCAAACCCTTGCCCTTCTCGACCCTGGAACTACAGAACCATACCTTATAGAGCACACTGCGGTCCCCCATCACTCGGCCCTGGGAATGAACGTGCTCACTGCTGCGCTTCCCCTTCACCTTGACAATGCGCTGGACTTCTGGGGGAATAGTCAGCTCCCAACTCAGCTCAGTGCTAAGATCCTAGGGCAAGGGCAAGAAAGCCAGCACTTATAATCTGGTGGGTACACTCAGACCCATGACAGTTATATATCCCACACACCTTTATTTGGGGCCTTTGTACCAAAAGAAACAGAAATCAGAGCTCCTAGGAAAACAGCAAAAAAGGGTCTAGTTTGTACAGAAGTTATGGAACTCTTAGTTTGTTGAGGCAAGATACTGAAGCTAGTAAGAAAGAAAAGGAATGTTCAGTGGTATCCCACTGTTTATCTGAGTATGAACTATCCAAGAAAAGTTTACCACTTATTAATAATAACTATGATTCCTGTATCTGAATCCAGCAATAAATTGCTAAGCTAGCGGGGACACTGAAACATTACAGGAAGGACACCTGGGTGGCTCAGCAGTTGAGCATCTGCCTTCAGCTCAGGGCATGATCCTGGAGTCCCGGGATCAAGTCCCACATCAGGCTCCCTGCATGGAGCCTGCTCCTGCCTCTGCCTGTGTCTCTGCCTCTCTCTCTGTTCCTTTCATGGATAGATAAATAAATAAAATCTTTTTCTTTTTAAAGAAACAAACAAAACATTACAGGAAATGCTCTCTATGGTCAAGAAAACCAATTCACAAACCTTTACAGTTAAATATATTATTTTTTTAAAGATTTATTTATTGGGATGCCTGGGTGGCTCGGCAGTTGAGAGGCTGCCTTCAGCCCAGGGCAAGATCCTGGAGTTCCGGGATCGAGTTCCACATCAGGCTCCCCACATGGAGTCTGCTTCTCTCTCTGCTCTGTCTCTGCTTCTCTCTCTCTCTGTGTCTGTCATGAATAAATAAATAAATCTTTTGAAAATAAAAAGATAAAGATTTATTTATTTATTTATTTGAGAGAGAAAGAGCACTAGTGAGAGAGCAGGCAAGCGAGCATGAGCTGGAGGCGCAGAGGGTGAGGGAGAAAGAATCTCCAGCAGACTCCCCACTGAGCACAGAGCCCAATACGGGGCTCACTCTCACAACCATGAGATCATGATGACCTGAGCCGAAACCAGGAGTTGGACACTTAACTGACTGCATCACCCAGGCGCCCTATAGTTAAATAATTATCCATCCAAACTATGTATACATGAAGCCTTGGGAGGAAGGGGAGGGGTGACTGGAAAGGGCCCTGGTGCCATGCTGCTTCCTGATCTGAGTGCCACGTACACAGTGCATTCAAGAAGCGAACCATAACCTCATGATTTTGCATTTTCTCAATGTTCTAAAAAATGGACTTAACAAAATAATGAAAAAATACATTACGTAAAAGGAACAAATTTTACATTAAAAAATACAGGTCAATTCTGTTTCAGTAAGAAAACCTAAATATAAACCCCATATGTATTATAGTCCATATCACTGTTACTCTGTATCTGTAAAAACACAGAAAGGCCGGGGGAAGGGGCGCCTGGGTGGCTCAGTCGGTTAAGTGGCTGACTCTCTTGGTTTCAGCTGGGGTCATGATCTTGGGGTCCTGAAATATCCCCTGGCCCTCTGTGTTGTGCTCTGCACTCAGCAAAGGGTCTGCTTGTGGACTCTCCCTCTGCCTCTAACCCCTTCCCTACTCACACGTGCACGCTTTCTCTCTCCCCCTACTCCCTCAAATAAATAAATCTTAACAAAAAAAGATGCATGGCCAACCACTTACATATGTTTCATCTGCAGGAGGCAGCTGAGTGCGGGGCTGAAGAAGTCTGTTTATGTCCTACATTTAATTTTTACAGTGAGAATATATTCATGCATTACTGAAATTTTTTTTTAATAAAAATGTTATTAAGAGCAAATTAGGCTTCCTTGCTATGGGCTCCTGTGAAACCATTAGGATTTCCTAAAGCATTCCCAGGGAGGAAGGCCCCAGTAAATGCACTTGGAGGTCAAAGACCCAAGACTGCACTTGGCTTATTTCCCACATAAGCTTTGTGTACTTTGCCTTCCCTTGGCCACTGTTTCTTCCCATTTCCTCAGGATTCCACCCATCATGACACTGACAGACTTGCTCTCCTCTATCCACAAAGTACATCTCTTTCAAGGTACACCTCCCCTTCTTTTAAAGATTACTTATTCAGGGATCCCTGGGTGGCGCAGCGGTTTGGCGCCTGCCTTTGGCCCGGGGCGCGATCCTGGAGACCCGGGATCGAATCCCACATCAGGCTCCCGGTGCATGGAGCCTGCTTCTCCCTCTGCCTGTGTCTCTGCCTCTCTCTCTCTCTCTCTCTCTGTGACTATCATAAATAAATAAAAAAAATTAAAAAAAAAAAAAAGATTACTTATTCATGAGAGACACAAAGAGAGAGAGAGGCAGAGACACAGGCAGAGGGAGAAGCAGGGGGGGACTTGTGACGGGGGGACTCAATCCCGGATCCCAGGATCACACCTCTTGAGCTGAAGGGCAGAGGCTCAACCACTGAGCCACCCAGGTGTCCCTCAAGGTCCCCCTTTTTAACAACTTGGAAGGGGCAATGTTTTTATGCACAACGGTAAAGAATGTTTTCTGGGGAGACTATTTCCCATGCTGTTTCTGGAAAGGTCAACTGTTACAAAATGTCAAGAAAGGTCACTGCATTTTTAAGACAACAGCCTCTAAAACTTAGATGGCATTTACCATGTGCCAGGCATTGCTTCCTGTGATTTGCACACATTAACTCCCTGTCTCCTCACAGCAAACTTAGAGTAGGTCCTCTCTCATCTTATTTTATAGATGAGAAAACAGGGCCCAAGAAGTCACGGGCCCAATGTCACAAAGTAAGTAAGTGATAGAGCTTGGCTTCACACTTGGGCAGCTGGAGCCGAGCTCTTAAGCTCTATGTTGTATTGCCTCTCAAAACACCCAGCGGGACAGGGTGGAGGGCCTTTCGTGAGTACATGCTCAGCTAATGAGGTCAAGGCCAGCCTCCTGTGAGCTCAGGGCTGGCCCTCAGAGCCAGTGTCTATCACGGTTTGCTAGCGCTGGACTCGAGTACGCCAGCATTAGAGCAAATCCCAATCCTAAAAATAAGATTCAAAGCACACGTTCTATCCAGAGTGGTCAATACTATCATCTTCATACAGAAGTACAAGCCATTACTCAAGCCCCATTCCTACCTCCCAACCTCTCTAGAACAAACAACAACATCCCTTCCCTTTGCTAGAGGAAAGGAACACAAGATAAAAACTCATGGGGGAAAAAAACAACAAAAACAAAAAACAAACAAACAAAAACTCATGGGGAGAGCAGGAGCAGCTGGGAGGCTCAGCCAGTTAAGCGGCCCGCCCTTTATTTCAGCTCAGGTCATGGTCCCAGGATCCTGGGATCAAGCCCCACGTCGGGTTCCCTGCTCAGCAAGGAGTCTGTTCAAGTGTGCTCTCCTCCTCCCTCTCCCTCTGCCCTTCCCACCACTCACGCGCGCTCTCTCTAAATTAAATAAATTGTAAAAACAAATAAACAACAACAAAAAAAAACACATAACTCCAAGGGGGCAGAGACTTCATCTACTGGGCACTGCTCTTTTCACAGCACCTAGAACCTTGCCTACCAGGCAGCAGCTGGTCAACATGGAAAGGACTATGAATCAGACATCAGGACTACGCTGACCCATATTTACAATAAATGAACATAATCCACTTCTGAGCCAATATCCAGGAAACACTTATACCCCTCCCCTGAAAGGTCCCACCAGGAGGTGCTTTCCCTACCTTTCGAAGTCGGTATCCACACAGCCGTCCCTGTTCTGCATCCACCAAATAGAAGAAGATGGAAGGGGCGAGCTCATGTAGCTGTCTCAAGACATTCCGAGTGGCTGGGAACGCTGTGACCTTGAAGATCCCAGATAGCCCAAGGAAAGAGTTAAAGCTAAAGCATGCTCTGTGCACAGTTTCTCAAGATTCATCACTGTTCACCATCAAAAAGCCTTAAGAACCAAACAGTCCATCTGAAAAGAATTAAAGTCCACTGAACCCAAATAGGCTTAAATCTAATTTTGCTAAGAGCCTGAGTTTTCACAAGTGCAGAAGTGCCATCGGGTGGTGCAGAGATGCCCTTCAGGCCCACACATGGGCTGACCGCACAGAGCTCCAGCTCTGGCCACCAGCTGCCTCGGGACCACCTTCCTCCCACCCAACCCACCAGAGGTTCTCCAGCCACTCTGAAGTCTCCTACCTTATACTCGTCGTCGATCAACAGCAGCACCTTGGCATAGTCTTGATCCATGATGGGGAGAAGCAAAGACTGCAAGATGGGGCGCTTCAGCACTGGGGGAGCCACCTGACTCCACTTCCCAAAGATGGGATTGAAGACATACAGAGAACTCATGCCCGTGTCCTGAAATGGGCAAGCAAACTGTCAGACCCCACCAACAGGAAAAGAATGCAAATGCTAAAGGTAAATAGTCCCCGATTGCTGGGACTTCAGCTCAACTCTGACGGATTCTCTAGACTCCTCTGTATGGATTCCCTATTTGTGCAAAATAAAGTTTCGCCTAAAGGCGAACCATCCTCAAGGCTAATGTACGTGTCAGAAGGTGAACAGTTAAACAGTCCCTGGCTCTGAAGCTAAGCAAGTACCGCACATGCTGAGGAACAAACACAATGGTCAAGTACGGATTCGGGAACCCCGGGCAGCCATTCCAGCAGGGACTACCAAGCCAAGAAAGTGCCCCTTTCTAATGACACCTGAATGAATCCGCTAAAATCCAGCGAATTCCAGGAGGCAGAAACAAATAGCTTTGCATCCTGCTCTCCCTTGTCTCAAGAGAAAGCAGCTGCTCAGCTGGGAAGGAGGGCTGGCTCATCCCAGGTCTGGTGACATCACACCCCCTCCAGAGTCAACCCCCATCGGTCCTTGGCGCTTCCTCCACTTAGACAAACAGCTGGAACAAACAGAGCTCTAACCCCTCAACACTTGTCCCTAGCTCTCCCAGAATTCCAAAGGCCCAGGAGAAATTCAACTTACACAACACTAAAAAGCCACCCCCACTTTGGCTCAAACCTGAGGACAGCCTCACCTTGTCCTTTACCAGGAGGGTGCACTGCGGGGGGTGGGGGAAATGGGCAGTAGTCCTCTGGACCATCAGTTTAAAGGAGGAGTCTGGCTTGACATTGGGGAGATACTGTTTCCACAGGATGGTGCCAGAACTGCTCTCAATGCCAAAAAGCTGCAAGATAAACAAATAACTGACTCACTACTAGAAAGACAAACTGAAGAACTGATTCCATCCTTGGAAATTAGAACCAGTGTCTACCAAAGGCTTTTTTGCTTCCCACTCACAGAACCTCAGAACGTTTGCTACTGGGGGCTTAAAAACCCTCTACCTCACCTTGCCCGAGGCTGTCACCATCACCATCATCTTCTGGAGATTAAATTCATCTCTGGCTAGGGTGTCAATGTTGATCTCATTCTTAATCTGACTGCGGGGCTTCCGAGCATCATAAAACATCTTCCAGAGGTGAGAAGTCCACGCCTGCAGCAGGATGAGCTGTGACGAGAGGCGTTTCAGGAACATCCCCAGTAAGCCGTCTGGTGTCAAGGAAAAGGTAACACAGCTGAGGCTCACCCCTCATCAGACCAGGTATTTCCAGCAAGAAGCTTTTCCTCATGGGGGATCTCTCCTGCTCCCCTGGAATACTCAAGTCATCCACACATGAAGGAGCAAGCCCAAAGGGCAGTCCTTATCTGAAGCTACCAATCTCACATTCAGGTATAGCCATGCAGGAACTTCCAAAACCTATCTTCCTGGCTCGCAGTTCTCTCACCTCCTGGAATCTTGGAAAAGGAGACCAGGAGGTCAGGGATCAGCCATGCAGGACGTGGCCATGCTGAGCATGTCTCCACCACAGCCCGCATCCAGAATGGCCAGAGGAAGGCTTCTGGGTGCCACGAGAAAGCCAGAAGAGGGGAGAATGTGGGAGCGCAGGATGCAGAGGTAAGTGTGCCATGGACAGGAATTTCCATTACCCACTGCTCTACCCCCACCCTGTTCACTATTGAACCTACACCCAACAGACCTACTTGCCACCAACCCCCCTGGGCAATCGTTCACCCCTGACCCTGTCAATGAGGGTGCCACCCTCAAGTCTTCCCCACAGGGTAAGTGTGGCCACCAGAGCAAGGTAGCATGAGTAAAGAGATGGTCTCTGGCGTCTGGCAGCCTGGATTAAAATCCTAGCTCTACTACTCACTAGCTGGGTGACCTAGGAAATGTACATAACTTCTGGCCTCTGGTTCCTCATCTGTAAACTAGTAAATAGTCCAAAGACCACATGACCTACACACAGGACTTCATGCCATGCAGGGTACCTGGTGAGTGCTCACTAAAGAGTGGTGCCCTTGCGGATGCTACTTTCCAGCAACCTCAGCTCAAGGAAGTGAGAGGCAAACAGGACAAGTCACAGGAACAGCAGTCCATGCACACACAGTTATGTACCTCATTGATGCAGGTCAGGAAAAACAAAGAATTAACCAAAAGCTAGCCACGTGGGCAGGCAATGAGCAACAAGGCAGCAGGAAGCAGATTTTACCTTGAATTGCTGGATCCGGGCAGCAGAAATAAATAGTAAAGTCAAATTAATCCTCGGCTCAAGAAAACCCACAATGCCTACCAAGGTGCCTGGCCCAGAGTAGGCCCTCAGTAACTACGGCTGCAGAATGAGGGATGGGAGGGAGAGGCAGGAGGCAGGACTGACCAGAGTGGAATGAACCAAGTCCATTCTGGGGCCTGGGACCAGCCAGCACCAGAGGACACCGCAGATTACCACAACAACCCCGTCAACCCAGTTACACCTCTCCAGAAAGAGGTGGCTGGTGCCTGGGGGACAAAGTATGATACAGTGCCTGGCAGATCTGAGGTACTGAGACAATGGTAGTTACTACTCTACTAAGTTAAGACTCTTTCCTCAGGATCTTCCCATAGAAGGGTTTCCAAGTGGCTCCTTTCAGAGAGAAGAACCGTTACCTAAACCACGTGGCCATGTATGCACTGGAATCTGGTCACAGAGCTAGTTCCACACACACTGGCAAAATGACTGCAGAAAGCCGGGGATGCCGTGAGCCAGCATCTCCTGTCGTCTAACTACCAGACTCATTCTTGGAGCAGCCCCTCCAACCACTATGCTGTCCCAGAGTCCCCCGTGCATACCTGCCTTCTTGCCAAATTCTCCTTCCAGCTCAGCCTGTGCACCGGTCAGGGGCAGATCCACCATCTCCAGGCATACCACCTCCGCCAGCGACTCCTCCCGGCCCCACAGCACCACCTTCCCTGCTACAGAAACCCTGGTTATGAAACCCAAGCCTGCCTCCCCCATAGCCCAAAGGCTCTTCTATGTGGCTCAGGGATTCCAGCAGCTCTCATGTCAGGCAGAGAAGCAGCCACAGCAGGGGGCGGAATTTAACAGCCCAAGGGAAGTTCCAGATCCCACCCTGGAATGCTAAGAGATTATTCAAAAACAGATGACATATGGCTCTAAAAAATATTCAGGCCACACTCCCCTGGAATCTTTCCCAGAAACCAGTCCACGGCCCCAAAAATATAGTCTGACTAGAATCTGGGCAGGCCTTAAAAAAACGGGCTGGATGAGGTCTGCTCACCCAGCTGCTGCAGGAAGAGGAGCAGGTGATCCTCTGTCTGTACCAAGGCCCGGTAGCCCACAGAGTCGTCCTTCTTCAAGAACACCTGGATGTAGAGCTGTAAGCAAAGTCCCAACCACTGCAGTCAGCCACAACCCAAATGTCTCTGAGCACCAGACCCCCAGATTCAAGGTATCAGAAGTTGTTAAAGGCTCAGCACACGAAGTTATTCACCATACAAGCAACATGGCTTACTGCCTAGACCTCAATGAGATAACAAGAACTTGTCAGAGCCAGCACAGCGCCACTAGGCTGCAGCCCAGACCTCTCAGAGGAGGAACCGGACTGCCTCTCAGGCACTGTGTCATTCCATATGCTCCAATCACTCCCCACAAAGTGAGCAGAAGGCCAAGATCAGAGCTTCCATTTTGGAGATGGGGAAGCCACAGCCCAGGGAAGCTGAAGAACACCCTAACTGTGCATGGAGGCCATATAAGACGACGACCAAAAATGCAGGCTGGGGCACTGGTGACAACTTACTAGCTCCGTGACTCTGGACAGGGTCCTGGAATTCACAAGGCACAAGTTTAATTTTAAAATGAGGGCAGTAGTAAGCACTTCGCAAGACTGGTGAGAAAGCTAAATCAATTAGTGTATCAGTAAGTAGTTCGGCACAGTGCCTGGCACGCTCACCACTTTGCACAAATGATACCTGCCTCTACTACTAATTGTGAGGACTTCTGACAGGTCAGCTGTTCAGAGAGACTGAACTCATGTCCAGAGAGCCCAAACACAGGACCCAAGAATTGTGACCTGGCCCTGAGGGAAGGGAGGGACACCCACTCTCGGAAGCCCACGGGCCAGAGCCCAAAGACAAAGCCTTTGACTCACCCGCTCTGGCCGAGTGCCGTTCTGTTCCAAACTGAAGGTAATGGAGGTGTC
Organism: Nyctereutes procyonoides; assembly: GCF_905146905.1. Taxonomy (NCBI): domain Eukaryota; kingdom Metazoa; phylum Chordata; class Mammalia; order Carnivora; family Canidae; genus Nyctereutes; species Nyctereutes procyonoides. The sequence goes on from NW_026575052.1 coordinate 6,187,300, forward strand.
GAGCAACCGCCGACCTGTCTCCACTAAGTAGAGATTAATGGTGTAGGTCTGGTTGAAGCAAGTCAATGAGTCCTATAGGTATAGACAGCACAGGTCAACTAGAGAGATCCCCTAAAGCCAAGTCCCACAAAAGTAGTTCAGGAATTGGGGTTAACTACCCTAATGAAGGGCCAGGTCAAGAAAGAAATGCAAAGAAAAACAAAAGGAAAAAACAAAGGCAGAAATAAGGTATCTGAGTAAGCAAACAGGACCACTGTACTTGTGTCAGAAGGAAGTCAGTACAGAGCAGCTGACCTCCCCTACAGAGGTAAGACCCCAGCAAGGAAATCACAAAGCTCTTCAGAAGAGCTCAGGAGAGGGGGGCCTGGGTGGCTCAGTCAGTTAAGCATCTGCCTTCGGCTCGGGTCATGATCCCAGGGTCCTGGGACTGAGCCCTGCAACGGGCTCCCCGCTCAGAGCCTGCTTCTCACTCTCCCTCTGCCTGCCACTCTGCCTGCTGGTGCTCTCTCCATCAAATAAATATCTTCCAAAAAAAGAAAGAAAAAAAGAAAGGAACTCAGGAGCTGGAAGACACAGCAGAAAGTGTCCCACCCAGGGTCCTGTGTCCTGCTGCAGTGCAACTGCACAGATCACCACTCAGCAATACCAGCCAGGGCCCCAGAGGACATGCGCAAACAGAGCGAGAGGAAAAAGTGCTTGAGAGCAGACTCTAGGGATCCTACATCCAATTTCCCAATTACAAAGGATCCAGACAAACATGATTCATAGACTGCAGCAAACGCCATCTGAGGCTGAAAGCTCTGGGAGACCTGCTCCAGCCTTCCTGGACCCTGGCATCCAGGGTCCATAGTGCCCAATGCCACACCGTACCTGGGGACTGGGCTTCTCTGCAAAGCTCCCCAGTGAACCATCTTCAGAACTGCTAGGCTTCTGCTAGGGAAAAGAAAAAGATGGAAGAGAAAACTTAGCCAAGGGGTCACTCCCCAGTCCCTGAAATTAAGCTGTCTTTTCCAAGTCATCTCAGCACCCAGGAGAAGACGTCACTCCTCACTACTGCTCATGAGTCTACATAGCTTAACAGCTGCGGATGAAAGTAGGGTTGCAATATTAGGTTCCTGTTCCTGAGGACAAGGGGGTGTGCTGAAAGCACTATAGAGCAACTGAGAACTTACTTCTCAACAGCTTCCTGCCCCCTGGGTTCAAACTGCCCCGACTTTTGGTTCTCAAGGCTCCCGATAGACATAAGGAAGGAACACCCTCCAGTGCTGACCGTTACTCTCGACACTCACCACTTCGCTGCGACAGGTCACCACTGCAGCCACCGTCTTCTCTCCAGTGGTGGCAAAGCTCACCAGCGCAGCCTGGGAATAAAGCAGTGTCAGTTCCTAAATGGGGCCTATACCAGCCAGCGGCCTTACAAAGGAGCATCTCCCTAGGGAGGTCCCTTGGCCTTGGAGCTGAAAGTGCTCCTGACTTTGGAGCATGGCAACCAGGACACCTGAGAACAGAGGGAGGCCCCTGGTGCCTCCACAGCTGAAAACAGGCCCTTCCCCTACCCGCAACACAGGTAGAGGCCAACCCTAAGTCTCATGCTTTTCTTGGTATCTATAGGGAAGCTTGAATTACTCCCACTCTCCTATGGACTCAGAGGAAGAGCCTTCGTTAATTCTCAGAAGAAAAAGTGTTCCATTTCTGCTCTAATGCTAACCCCTCTCACACCACACACAGAGATGTCTGGATCCAGAGCAAACATCTACAGATTCACAAGCAGGACTTACTAGTATCATGGCTTGGCTAGATCCTCCTGAATCCTAGCCCCATACAGCCTGAACTTACCTGTGGGAAGTTTTTGAGCAGACTCAGGGCTCCGTGACGGTAGTGCAGCAGAGCATAGTGGCTTGGGGACAACTGCAGGAAGAACTGGGCCCGAGAAGGATCCACTGGGTTGGGCTGTGTGGGAAGGACCCGGGGTTGGAATCCACTTGCAAATTCTAAGTCCAGAGACTGAAAGGCAAGAAGGAAGAGGATTAGGACTAAAAGCAGGCAAGTCACTTGATCCACCGATCAATCCCAGGCCTCTACCTCATTTTCCTGGTGAGAGTAACGAGGCCAAGCCATATGGTTCTAGAAGAGTGGCCATTCAAGTTCCCTAAAGAGAAGAGTGGCCTACCTATTTCCCTTTACATGAGTTCAGCCAGAGGCCTGACTTTCTTCCAACTGCCAAGGCTCAGGAAGGAAGCAGTGTCAGTGGAAGAAAGACTTTCCTAAGCAGCAAAGGCAAGGCCACAGGCCAGGGAGCAGCACCTCTCACCTGCAGTGGTATCTGCCTCAACTCCCATTCTGTCTCCAGGGCCAAGGTCTGGAGGGACCGTGAGCTTGGGTCAGGGCACACCAGGACAGCCTCATCCACCACACCACAGGCTCCAGTAAGACTCTGAAGCCAGGGGGTTGACACCCTGACCTACAAAAAAGATAGCGAACATTTGTGAGAATTTCTACATTTTCCTCTCTGTTCATCAGCAAGGTCACCACCAGGGCCTAAGCTTGAGCGTTCTCTTCATGGCTGGTTCCAAAGGACTTCTTCCCATCCCTCCCAACTTCTCAAGAGCTCCAAAGATGGAAAAATCAGAATTTTTTTTTTAAGATTTTCTTTTCACTGGAAAAATATACCAGGTCATTTTTAAGACCTGACACTTCAGATAAGCATTTCTCTACTGTACTTATCATATGTGGTTCTCTATCACTACTTCCACAGTATTACCTTCTAAGAAACTCACAGGCAGTGCAAACACCTACATAATTTTCCAGCCCTCCCAGGAAAGCACCATGCATGAAATGTGAGGGCTTTAAACCAACACCTGATGAGGAGAAAGCAGCCTCCAACTGACCAGAATCAGGGACCATGAATGGCTTCTGCATCTGCCCAGCCAAGTTCCCTGGACCCCAATGCAAAGAAGGGCTCCATATATCCCCCTCCACAATCAACAAGGCTCCTCAAGCCAGATGCCTGGCCATCCATACCTGCTGAACAATCTCTCCATCTTCCACATTAAACTTGACAATGTTCACGTGGCTGAAGGGAACAACTCCAAGGGCCCACACCACCCCAGAACCGTAGGAATACATCATCTGGTAATGGATGCTGTCACTAAGGGAAGAAAAAGCAAGGAGCAACAGCTTCAGCGGCAGGACAGGCCCACTCCCAGGTCCTCTAAAATCAGCCAGGTCCCTGCCCACAGATCACAAACTAGCAGTCCCTAAGTAGGTTTTGTTTGGTTTGGTTCTTTCAAAACAGCCATCAGGCTCCCTGCATGAAGCCTGCTTCTGCCTCTGTCTCTCTCATGAATAAATAAATAAAATCTTTAAAAACTAAAAGTAAATAAGTAAAACAGCCATCAACATTTAAAACTAAAAAAAAAAAAAAATTTAGAGCTGACTTTACATGTAAAAACCAGACTCCTGGCTCTTAAAAAGTAGAAGCACCGCTAGGCAATTCCTATAGGGCGTCAATCGGCTGAGTAAGGCTGCCCCCTGGAGGTAAGTCAGACACACTGCAGCTGCCAGCAATTCCTACTGGGCCTGCTTTGCTCCCAGGTGCCAGGCATTTGGCCACATGCAAATTTGAGTTTCATGCCCTGAAAATAGCCACAGGTCTAAGCAAATCTTTTCCTTTCTTTCCTCCCTCCTGATCCTTCAGAGCTTTAATGCTTTCCATGACTAGGACCTCCGGTAACCATCTCAAACCTTGCTCAGTTCTTCCCTTGAGCTCTTCTTCAGTTGTTCTGATTCATAACATGAATGAAAGGCTCAGTCTGACTTGAATTAGAAATCAAAAAGCCCAGAGTGCTATGACCATAATTGAATAAGCCACTCCCCTTGCTGGACTGTCTCTAGTGCCAAGTTTGAGAATCTTCCACTCACTGCAAAGAAATGCCAGAAGTAGCACGCCCTTTGAGCGCAGGCTTCTATCTAGTGAGCCCAACACACGACACATGAGGCCAACACAAGTCGAGCCTGAGTCAGAATAAATGTTACAACCCTCAGAAACAGGAGCTTGTGGAGAGCAGAACGAGGCAGCCACCACCTGGTGGGAAGGTGGCCTTACCTTTCGGGGAGGTGTTCCACCCACTTCAGGTGTCCGCTGGAGAGATGATGCAGGGCAAGAGTGGTCTTCTTCAGGACGGCAATGTACCTCACTGATTCCTGCAGACCTACCAGCCCAAGTGCCTGGAAACTGAGCACAGGTGCAGGGGTGAGCACTGCCAGCACCTCCGGGGTCTCAGATGAGAGGAGACAATCTGGAACACTACCACTGTAGCTTAGTAGGTAAGAAAAGAGGCCTTGGGGTCAAATGCATCAGGATCCTAATATGGGCTCTGCTTCTGGTTAGCTGACTTGGGAGGCTGCCCTTTCAACCACTTGGCTGTACTGCTTCCCTGAAGCCCTGTGAACCTCCTCAGTCTTGTTACCTCCTTCCCCAAGGACTTCCCAGCAAGTAGATCATCCCTCTACCATGGCATCTGTCACCCCGTACTGAGATTACAGGCTATGTGCCTGCCTCCCCACCGCTGACAATGTGTTTCTTGACAACAGAAATCTTCTCAGAGTCACATGTGCATTCCCACTGGCTGGGGGTGTGCCAAATATTAATCAGATAAATTATTATCAGAAAATATATACACTAATGCAAATGACCCCAAAATTGAAACAATCCCAGGAAAGATGTAACAGTTGCCCAAACTATTCTCTCAATATAAAATTAAAACATTGAAAGACTTATATTACATTCCTATATCTAGGACATTAGAGTTCTCATATCACAGTAAGGTTAGGAGCATCATTCAAGTGCAAGGATAAACACTGCACCTAGCACAGAGCTCTGCATCCAATCGGTGCTCAAGAAACACTGGCAGAGTAACCACATGTTCCATGACCTCAGATCATTAAGACACAGGGTGTTTGATGTTATTTGGTTCTTCAGTGGCCTATGAGGAAAAAGTCAAAAGACCCTGAATTGCTGTCCATGCAGACCTGTGTTTCAGCAAAACCTCAAACCACGGCTACCTGAAATGTAACTTCCAGGGACGCCTGGGTGGCTCAGTGGTTGAGTGTCTGCCTTCGGCTCAGGGTGAATTCCCAGAGCTCTGGGATCAAGTCCCACATTCGACTCCCACAGGGAGCCTGCTTTTCCCTCTGCCTATGTCTCTGCCTCTCTCTGTCTCATGAATAAATAAATAAAATCTTTAAAAATAAAAAAATTTTGGGATGCCTGGGTGGCTCAGTGGTGGAGCATTTGCCTTTAGCTCAGGGTGTGATCCCAGGATCCTGGGACCGAGTCCCACATCGGGCTCTCCACAAGGAGCCTGCTTCTCCCTCTGCCTGTTTCTGGCTCTCTCTGTCATGAATAAATACATATAATCTTTAAAAAAATTTAAAAAATAATTTAAGTTAAAAAAAATAGAGCTTCTTGCCCTCTACCTGCCACTGTCCAAGGTAATCTCCCAGTTCAGACCCCCAATGTTAGTCTCCCAGGAACGCATGATCCGGCCTCCATTGGACACAGTGATTGCATCTGGAAGAGAAAAATTCATGGTGAAGTCATCTCCCCAACTGGTACTCTGTTGGGGTATCAGACTATCCTCTGATGGGCTGTGAGCAGTGGCCACACCTCTGATATATGGATGCAAATAGAAGTTATTTATGACACCTGTCCCTTACCTTTTGGGAACACTCCTTTTTTTCACTAGCAGACCCCGTACGAAGGAAGGAACTGAGGAATGGGGAGATGGACCAACACCACGAAAGAGACCAAGCAGGACTGTGCTTACCCTGTCCGTAGAGCAGCATAGCGTCCACTGCCCCTTCTGCTGTGCCCTTGTCAACATGGCGCCACACTGAGAGACACGAGAGTCAGACATTACCATTAACTAGAGAGAGGCGTGCAAAAAGGTAGCAGAGAACCAAAGAGGTCTTTGCACCTTGGTTACTTCATTTTATTTCAAGGGAGAGGAGGATTACACTTAACTGACAATGATCCCCTCACACTCACTGGGTACTGAGAGGAGGAAGGTTTGAGAGGAGCCAGTCCTGTCCCAATCTGAAGTCTCCTCACTTCCCACCCCCCCCACCACCCCACCATTTGTCATACAAATGCATGACAAAATAACAGGATCTTTAAGATGCACAAGAAAAATAGTGATTGTAAATTATATCACCATGATTTTAGTGCCTAAAAACATCCATAAAAGTAGCAAGAGAAAAATGGATTTTTTGAAATAGTATCTTAAGAACTCTTAGAACTCAGGCTAAGGGGATAAACTAAAAAGTCGTTATAGGGAAACAGTTAATATTCAACGCTAACACAACTGAAAAAAAGAATCAGAATCCAGTAAGAGATGCATCTTTCGGCCAATCTGTCCCTAACTTGGGAAGCAACCAGGAAGCCTACACAGGCCATGGGCCATCCTGGATTCATGAGGCTCAGCCACTCCACCCCAAGCTACGGCCCACACTGGTCACTCACAGATCTCCCCAGTCCGAGAATTTAATGCTGCAATCACATTCTTCTCTGTAGCCACAACCAACTTCTTGGATCCAGGGGAAAACTCCAAGGAGGCAAACTTGAGTTTCCCGACATACTGCTGTCTCCTGAGGAAGTGAGGACAAGAAGTGTGATGGTCAAAATCATCACTGCGCAAAAAGTGTTTTGTGAAGAGACCACTGCACCAACACGTGAGGTGGTCACCATCATGGGTATCTTAGGACGTGTGAAGAATGTCTGTTAATGAGGAAATCTGATCAAAAGTAAGATTTCTAGGCAATGGAGTCAGAAACCAAGAGAACAAGAAGAGAGAATAGACCCTCACAGATAAGAAGTACAACTCTTCTTTAAAAAAAAAAAAAAAAAAGATTTTATTTATTTATTCATAGAGACAGAGAGAGAGAGAGAGGGGCAGAGACACAGGAGAGGGAGAAGCAGGCTCCATGCAGGAGCCTGACATGAGACTCGATCCCGGGTCTCCAGGATCATGCCCTGGACTGAAGGCGGTGCCAACCACTGAACCACCCGGGCTGCCCCCAACTCTTACTTCTAAATGCAAGCACATATTGATCTCAAGGGCCACCCAAAAGAACACCAGGTCTAAATCTCCTACAGGAACAAACATCAGTCCTCTCTGTATTCATTAACGGGACCAGACACTCCCATTACACGAGGGAAGAGACACAAAGTCTGTTGTCCACAAGCATACAATCCAACTGGCCCTTCTATTCTGACTCCTGGAGAAAAAAATCATGCGAATTTTCCAACAAAACTCCACAAACTGGGTCAGGCTTCTGTTCTCTTCAGCCTTTTCGAGCCCACCCCATGTTCAGGATCCATTTGACTCATTACTCATGCTTTCCTTGGAATATTTCCCATCCCTTTCAACACCCCTCTCAAGCATAAAGGGAATATAATTAGCTTTGCATGGCACACTACCAAGTCCACGGGAGGTACTTGCACATTGCTGCTACAGGAAAAGTACTCTCATCTCTGGCAAACTAAACACACATGGCAGTTACACTAAATTTCTCTTATGTTGTTTGGTCTAAAAAAAAAAAAGGAAGCAACTCAGCAGATAGTAAAGAAACAGGCTTATATGACATAACAGTTTCTACCTGTATTTTCATGTACTTAATTCTCGCTATATCCATTGAACGCTCTAGGAAATACATAGGACAAATGTTATTACTCTCATTTTACAGATAAGTAAACTAAGGTCTGTTGGGGTCAACTAACTATAGTCAGAAATAGAACACAACACTAAGACTTTCTGATTCTAATTACCATGCTCTCTTTTAAAACACTGTTATCGGGATCCCTGGGTGGCGCAGCGGTTTGGCGCCTGCCTTTGGCCCAGGGTGCGATCCTGGAGACCCGGGATTGAATCCCACGTCGGGCTCCCGGTGCATGGAGCCTGCTTCTCCCTCTGCCTGTGTCTCTGCCTCTCTCTCTCTGTGACTATCATAAGTAAAAAAATAAATAAATAAATAGATAGATAGATAGATAGATAGATAAAATAAAACAAAACACTGTTATCTGGGGCACCCAGGTGGCTCAGTCAGTCATGACCCAGGCTCATGAGCCTCAAGAGACCCACGTCAGGCTCCCTGCTCAGTGGGGAGTCTGCTTCCCCCTTTGCCTCTGCCTGCCACTCCTCCTGCTTGTGCGTGTGCTGTCAAATAAATAAAATCTTTAAAAATAAATAAGTAAAATAAAATATTGTTATCTTTTATCCGGACTGTAAAAGTAATGCCTGCTCAGGGCTCAGGGATGGCTCCATCAATTAAGCATCCAACTCTTGATTTCGGCTCAGGTCATGATCTCAGGGTCATGAGATCCAGCCCTGTGTCATCTGAGCATGAAGCCTGCTTACAATTCTTTCTCCCTCTCCCTTTGCCCTTCCTTCGCATATGCTCTTTCTCTGCGGGGGGGGGGGGGGGGGGAGGGGGGACAAACTAAAGCAATGCCTGCTCATTATAGAAAATACGAAAAATACATAAAAGCATTTTTAAAAATTTAAAATGTCTAACATACCACCACCATAAACTCTTTAATGTTTTAGGGTACTTCCTTCTGTTTATTTTTCTATCTGTAAATGACATGTTTGTACTATTCTAAATTAAAACCATACTACATACATGTACAGGCTGTACATGCGCAATATATACATTGCATTGTGAGCATTTGTCCACATCATTAAAAATATGACTTAGGCTGAATTTATTTATATTTTTTAGATTTTATTTACTTATTCGTGAGACAGAGAGAGAGAGAGAGGCAGAGACACAGGCAGAGAGAGAAACAGCCTCCACGCAGGGAGCCCAACGCAGGACTCGATCCCGGGCCTCCAGGATCACGCCCTGGGTCGAAGGCAGGCGCTGAACCGCTGATCCACCCGGGGATCCCCGACTGAGTGCTTTCTTACCTCTCCATCTACAGCACCCAAAACAACTACTGACCTCTACACACACACACACACACACACAAAAAAAAAAAAAACAAAACCATGAGTCAATGTATCTGATACAGAAAACACTTCACAGAGGAGGAGCTACCTGAGCTGGGCTCTGAAGAATTAACTGTTTCCTGAATAGTCCTGATAACAGGTAATACTTAATCGTACGCCACGCGCCAGACACTGTGCTAACTTAATGATCTCATTCATTCTCACCCCTACTGTAGGTAAAGATGAACTATTAATAAGACCATTTTACAGGGACTCCCGGGTGGCTCAGCGGTTTAGCACCTGCGTTCGGCCCAGGGCGTGACCCCGGAGGCCCGGGATCCCGGGATCGAGTCCCGCGTCGGGCTCCCTGCGTGGAGCCTGCTTCCTCTGCCTGTGTCTCTGCCTCTCTCTCTGTGTCTCTCATGAATAAATAAAAAGAAAAGAAAGCAAGCAAGCTGGCTCCTCCCAGCTGATGGGAGACGTGCAGGGCCCGTCCTGAGCCCGGGGCCGGGTGGGGCTGAATGACCCGACAAGGGGCTCGGTTGAGGACCCGTAGGGAGACCCGAGCCCCCGCTCACGCACCCGAGCTGCCAAGTCGAGGAAAAGCGAGAGTCCACTGAGGGGCCACGGGCCCCGCCCCCCGGAAGACCCGAGCCTGACCCGCACGGAAACCGGGCCTCGGGCCAGAACCCCAAGCCCGCCTCAATGTCAGGCCCGCGGAGACGGGCTGAGAAGCGGCCCTGACGCTGCTTCGTCCAACGCTCCCCTGCGGCCGTCTCCCGCCTCTTTCAACTCTTGAACGCGGAGACCCACATGTTCATTTCGCAGCGAGACCCCAGAGGTGCTGCGGCCGGTCCCGCTGCCCGCGACCCGTCCTCCCCTCAGCAGGCGCGAGGCTGGCGCTGAGAAAATAGCCACGCAGCTCCCGAACGTGACCCACACGCACGCACCAGTCGAACTTGCCCACTTGGTCTTCGTAGACCGCGGCCGCAAGGACAAGCAGGGCGGCCCAGAGCCAGAAGCGGAGACCGGCCGCCGCCGCCGCCGCCGCCGCCGCCGCCGCCATGATGAGAGCCGGGCGCCCCGCCCCCGCCCGGCATGCACCGCGCCGCAGGCTCCGCCCCCGCGGAGCTAGGACCCCCGGCGCGCGGGCAGTCGCCCTGGAGCCCGCCTGGCGGGGAGAAGCCGGCTGCGGCGTGGATTGAGGCAGGCACGCGCGGGGGCAGCCCCCGAGGGCCGTCCCAGAGGCCCCCGCGCCGCAGGGGGCCTAGCAGGCAGCGCCGCCTGCCGCCGCACGTGCCTGCAGCGCGATGCCCAAATCCAAGCGCGACAAGAAAGGTGAGCGGGGGGCCGCGGGGGCGCGGCGGGCGGCTGAGCCGCGGGCTGCCGGCCGCGCTGCGGGGAGCCGGAGCCTGCCAGGGCAGGGAGCGGAGAGCGCGGGGCGTCGGCGGCCCTTCCGCGGCTTGCGCGCCACCTCGCCGTGGCCCTTCCCCACCCCGGCCTCGGCCCGGCGCCCCCCGCGCCCTCGCCGCCCGGTCGGACTTGCTCCCGGATCCGGCCCTGGTGCTCGCAGGGCCTCTGCGTGGCTCGCTCGTGCCCGGGTCGCCCTGTGGTTGGGCCTGGCTCCGCCACCAGCTCCTGGGAGGCGGTCGCTGACCACTGCGCCGGGCGGTAGCGCCTCTTGCATCCCGGCCCCAGCACAGTCGCTGGACGGATGCTTCGGGGCCTGGCGCTCGCGGTGTTGGGGGGGCGGCAGGTGCAGCAGGCGAGGCCTAGGGCCTTCGCGGACTTTAACGATTTGGTCGTGGGAAATACATCCCCCCCCCCCAAAAAAAAAAAAAAAAAAACACCAAAAGTCAAACCAGGTCACATCGTGATGGGTCTCATGAGCTAAATAAAAGGGAGACCGAGCAGTGATGTTATTCCGTCTAGTGCATCCAGGGATGGTGTCTGATGAGCCAGTAAATAAGCGCACATCTAAGGAAGGGAAGTGAGCGGTCCTCGGAGCTCCCTGGGAGAACGACTGTTGCAAGGGGAGGGAAGATCAGGGGCAAGAGGCCCGTGTGGCTGGAGCAGAGTGTGCAAGGAAGGGGCGGTGGGCAGGGCTTTGGCTTTCACACCCAAGGCTGGAGCACAGGGATGACACACTTGGACTTTTTTTTTTTTTTTAAGATTTTATTTATTTGAGACCCAGCATGAACAGGGCGAGGGGCAGAGGGAGAGCGAGAAGCAGACTCCAAGCTAAACGCCAAGTGTAGGGACGCCCGGGTGGCTCGGCGGTCCAGCGTCTGCCTTCAGCCCGGGGCGTGATCCTGGAGACCCGGGACCGAGTCCCCCATTGGGCTCCCTGCATGGAGCCTGCTTCTCCCTCTGCCTGTCTCTCTCTCTCTCTCTCTCTCTCTCTCTCTCTCTCTCTCACTGTCTCATGAATAAATCAATAAAGTCTTTAAAAAAATTAAAAATGCTTTAAAAAAATATTCTCTCTCCCCATGTTCATCTGCTCCTCCCCGCCTCTCTCTCTCTCTCTAAAAAAGTTTTTTAAAAAAATCATCCTGGTTGCCTTGATGATAATAGATTGGGGAAGGTGGAGATAGAAGGCAAAGTTGGAATGAGCGAGATCAGCAGTAATGTAAGACGGGGGGTAGGGCTGGCTTGGTCCGGTTATAGCAGTGGAAATGGTGGGGAATGGACAAGGGTGTTTGGTTTTCCCTCCCGCGCTGCCCTTGCCCGGACTGGTGTGATTGCCAGTCTATGTATGTGCCTTGTGAGTGCCAGGCGGGATGAATAAGGAGAGGCCTATTCCTGGGGGCACCCACGGCTTCGCATTTGATGCCCCGTTAAGTGTTTGTGGGATGATTGGGTTCTGTAGAGGGAGCTCTGGTGAGATCTCACAAATCCCATATCTTTCTGGTTAAGAAGAAATTGAGCCCCTAGCTCTTGGGTAGAGGTGCTTGCCCTCCCCACAGAGACACTGCTTTATCCAGGAGTCCAAACTGCAGAACAAGATGTAGCAGAGGAGACAGAGTCCCCAGATTTCATCATGCCACAGCTGAGGCCACCAAAGATTTTCTCTGTGCGCCGTGGTGGAGAGCAGATAGGGAGCTGCCTCAGCCAGCTAAGTCTGCTAAGTGCCACTGAAAGCACTCCAAGGACAGGAGCGAGCCCTGCCCCCACGCCTCAGTATCCCCACTCGGATTTGTAGTTTAGCCTGAGAGGAGCGCAGGACCACCTGGTTCGTTAAGTAACAGGAAATGTGCCAGGGATCTCCAGGCTCAGGAACACTAGAGAGGAGGCGCTTGGAGGACCCTGGGAATACAGAGCCTTGCCTTTCCTCCTGCCAGCTTGGTGCAGCTGAGCTACTGAAGGGGAGAGGGAAATGAGTCTGCAGGGCCTCTGGATTCGCCTCTCATCATCTCTCCTTTTCTTTGTATTAGTTTCCTTAACCAAAACTGCCAAGAAAGGCTTAGAACTGAAACAGAACCTGATAGAAGAGGTAAGAGCTCATTCTTTTTATTTTCTTTATTTTTCATTCTTTTTATTGTTCCAGACCTTGAATTTGGTTTCTAAAGGTGCCTCTGGGGCTGCCAGAAAAACTGTTTTAGAAAAAAAAACAACACACCACCACAGGGTGCTGGTTCAGCCCTTTTCCCCCAGCAGCAGCAGCATTAGAAACTGCCGTGGCAGTGATTTCCAGCTTTGACAGAGCTCTTCCTCTGTGCCTTGCACCCCACTAAGTGCTCCATGTGTGCTGTGCACCCCGTCTTTGCAGTGTGCCTGGAGGAGTTACCACTGTCTTGCAGCTAGGTGACAGAAGCCTAGGGAGATTTGGTGGCCTGCCCAATGTCAGAAAGCTTTGGAGTTATGGGGGGGCCTAGCTGGCTCCATTGGTAGAGCATGGGACTCTTGCTCTTGGGGTCATGAGTTCAAGTCCCATGTAAAGTAGATTACTTAAAAAAACAACAGTGGGGTTATCAGATGTGAGTAAATGCGCCAGCCCACTGTCCACACTACTGCAGGCTGCGTGAGAGGAGAGTCTCCTCCGGCACGATGATTCCTTTTCCTTGAGACCACGTCATCATCACTGCAGCCAGCAATATGGGCAGAGCAGGGCTGGTGAGCCACCTCCCCTTGGGAGTAAATAATGAGACTTTATAGATTTCCATTTAGCAGGAGTCTTCCAAGTGTAGCTAAGTGTTTCTAGGTTGTCAGTTAATGGGCAAACCAAAGCGATCCATTCCACTCCCAGGCACAGGTAAGTCAGAGACCTGGAAGACCATGGGATTACTGCTTACCCTGCACTTTGAGATCACACCTGCCCTGCCTCGGGGGAGCCCCTGTAATCTTTGAGCTTGGCTTCAGTGACAGAAGTAAGGAGGAAACAACCAGATTAGAAGCCTCCAGCTCTAAACTTCCACGGCTGTTAGGGACCTAGAGCAGATTCTTCCCCTTCTGAGGCCCAACCCATGCTGCCCCTTGAACTCCAGAGCCCCATGAATTGTCCCATAGCTTCGGAAATGTGTGGACACATACAAGTACCTTTTCATCTTCTCCGTGGCCAACATGAGGAACAGCAAGCTGAAGGACATCCGGAACGCCTGGAAGCACAGCCGGTAAGTAGGCAATGGGATAAGGGTCTTTCTGAGTAGGGAAGGAGGCAGGATGCTCTCCAAGCACAGGGGTGGTGATTGACCCTCGGGTACCTGGGTCCCACAGATAACCACCTTCGTGAGGACAAAGTGCCACACCCTCCAGAGGCACTTTTTAACCGTTACAGCTGCTCTTGCCTTGAGCTCCTTGCGGGGAGGACTTGGTAGTTGTTTGGGAATGTTGGAACAGTGATCCCTCAGGAGAAGGGACTCCCTTCCCCTGGGGTCTGATCCTTTTAGGAACATCCCATCAATTTTAGAATGTGTACTCCAGGATGCACACGAGGGCAGGCTGCGTGAGCCACACGGCAGGTACCCGTCGTTGGACTGAATCTGTGTTGGTACAAGTGCTGACCCTGGTCTGCCTCAGACCAGTAAATGTGCCTCTTCCTTACATCCAGACTGGGAAGTCTAAGGGATCACGAAATACTCACAGTGGGCTGCTAGACTAAGTATTGTGAATATTGAAATAATGAAAATAATGAAAGGGGTCCTTGGCTGTGGACAGTGGGCTGGCAGGGCTACATGGAAGGAGTAGGAGCCTCTGGCCACACCTCCTGCTGCGGAATAGCCTGGGCCTGAGTTCCGGCTCCAGAGGACCAGAGCCGGTGTACAGGCGCCTAAGTGGGGGAGGGTCTGTGGGGCACTTCTTCACAAACCCATTTTCCTCCGTAGAATGTTCTTTGGCAAAAACAAGGTGATGATGGTGGCCTTGGGTCGAAGCCCAGCTGATGAGTACAAAGACAACCTGCATCAGGTGAGTTTCTGGCCATATGGCCAGTGGAGGGATGGGGAGAGCAAAACCTCACTTAAGGTTCGGTTCTCCTTAACCCCCAACCCTAGGTAGTCCCCCACGCCCACCACCTGACACCAGCTGTGTCAGCCAAAAACATCTGCAGATACTGCCAGATGTCTAATGGGATTGGGCCCCTTTCATTCTGTAGGTCAGCAAGAAGTTGAAGGGTGAGGTCGGCCTGCTTTTCACCAACCGCACCAAGGAGGAAGTGAATGAGTAAGTGTTTTTGCGATGTAGCAGGGAAGGAATAATCCGGATACTTTGTACAGTATGGAGGCACTGAGTAAAAACTGGTTCCCAGAACACCGCTCCTGAGTCTTCGTTCTCTGCAGCACCGTGCTCCACGCTGATGCCTGTCTGACTGGGAGGGGAGGCCAGGCCAAGGGAGCCTGGCTTCATGCGGGGAGGTGGGCCAGTCAGGAACCTCCCCTCCTACCACTTGTGTTTTCCCCAAGGTGGTTTACAAAATACACGGAAATGGACTTCGCTCGAGCAGGAAACAAAGCAACTTTCACCGTGACCCTGGACCCGGGGCCCCTGGAGCAGTTCCCCCACTCCATGGAGCCACAGCTGAGGCAGCTGGGCCTGCCCACTGCCCTCAAGAGAGGTATGGGGAAATCACAGCTTAGCTGCTGGGAACACAAGCTCCCAAACCCGACACATGCCCTCTGGCCCCTGTGGCTGAGCAGCCTATTTCTGCCAGCCTCCACTGTCTCAGGTGAAGATGGGACTAAATGACCATCTCTTGGTCGAGGCAAGAGTGGACAGTAACTTGCAGCCAGGACACAGCATCTAAGGGGCGTGAGGAAGGCATCCGCCCCACAGCTCCTCCTGGGCAGCTGCACACTTGTGGATTTAGCCTGAGTGTGCAAGGGAGGGTGGGGGACCAGCCAGCTCAACCCAGCTCTGGGCAGCTGGCAGAGAGCTCTGTGGGGACCCGTTCCCCGTAGGTGTGGTGACCCTGCTGTCTGACCACGAGGTGTGCAAGGAGGGTGATGTGCTGACCCCAGAGCAGGCCCGCGTGCTGGTGAGTACTCCCCCGCCGCAGTCGGTGTGCTGTGGCACCAGGTACTCTGGCCACTTAGAGTCACACCTGCTCCTCCTCATCACTGGTTCCCTGTGTCTCTTGCAGAAGCTTTTCGGGTATGAGATGGCTGAATTCAAAGTTACCATCAGATACATGTGGGATGCACAGTCTGGAAGGTTCCAGCAGATGGGAGAGGACTTGCCCGAGAGTGCCTCCGAGTCTGAGGAGGAAGAATCCGAAGGGGAGGACGATGACTGACAGGCCCTGGACCAGGACTGAGGGGCGCCACCCACTGGGCAAACAGCAGGGAGGGCGAGGGACGGACTGCTTTTCTGTAAGGAATATAGCTGTCTGCAGGGTGGCTCCCGTGGACAGCAAAGAGAACTTTTCCTAGAAAAAAGGCCTCAGCTTTGGGCTTTTGTTTTGATTCCGGATTCCTTTTGTTTACCACGAGCCAGCTTCCAGGGCTCCTGCTTGACGTGACGGCTGGGAACGTGATAGCCACCACCAGAGCCAGGGCTTCTCTTCTGGCCCTTGTGCCCCTGCTCGAAATGGGAGTTTGCCAAGGGATAGAGGAACCCTGGCCACCCTTCCTACCCTTTTCTTTCTCTTCCTCCACCTGCACCCCTGTCCCCACCCAGCCAGCGCTGAGAGTCTCACAGATGGTAAGTAGCCAGACACTTGTGCTGAGACCAGAGTAAAGCCACTGCTGACACCCGGAGCACATAAGAAAACTGCCCGTAGCATCTTGGTAACTTTTATTCTTGGTAGCGACTCATGGTCGGGTTTTGCACAAATTATTATTTGCGTGAGAAACTCAGAATGAGAAAATCTACTTCAAGGCATACAGCCCTCCCCGCGCCGGGTGATGGCGTTGTACGTGCCCTGCAGGTAGAAGGACCAGCCTCAGGGGGTGCACATGTCAGGGAAGGGACCCCAAATCTTCCCTGGCAGAGCCTGCAGTTCAGACCCTAACAATCCTAGGACCTTAACAATCCGGGCATACATTTAGTGGAAAGGAAGCTTCAGTCATTCAGCCCACACTCTGAGCACCAGCCATGGGCTGGACGTGGAATTTCCACCCACCAGCCAACAGGACAAGGTCCCTGCTCTGAGAGATTTAATAGCCAGGTAGAGCGTCAGCACGTGTAATCGAGAAAAGAAGCAATCACAGTCCACTAAGTTCTGTGAGCAATGTCTGACACCAAGTAGAAGTACAGACATTTGTTGGATGAACGAGGAGGCTCTGCTGGGGCATCGGGAAAGGCTTCCAGGAGACGAGCCACCTCAGTGAGGCCTGAGCACTTACTTCTCTACCAGGGAGAAGGGGAAGAGTGGTCCAGGCTAACGCACTCGGTGAGAGAGCAGGAAGGAAGGGGCCAAGGAACACACGCAGGCGGCAGGGCAGCCAGGGCCAGAGGGAGCAGGTGCCTCCTGGACAAGCTAAAGGGCTTGTACGACAGCCCCATGGCACCTGGGAGCACCTCCAGGCAGTCAGCAGGGGAGTGGCGGGGATGGAGAGGGCACAGGAGGCCGTCGGAGGGGCCAAGAGAACCCGGGGATCAGCAGCAGCCCTGCAGACAGGCGCCTGAGGCCCCGGCCCTCACCTGGTACACGGTGGGCAGGACCCAGCCGTTGCTCCTGCAGAGGGTGCAGATCTCAGCCACCTCCCAGGCGGCATAGTTGGAGAGGCCCAGCTCCACGAACTTGCCCTGCGGGGGAGAGGTCCCCATCAGAACCCACCGCGGCCCAGGACATTAGGGGAGACAGGGGCGGGCCCCGTGGGGCTGGGGTCTGTCCCCAGCTCTGCTCTGGGACTACCCTGGTGCCTCCCCTCTCCTGGGTGATGACAGGGCGAGGAGAGGAGCAGCAGACCACCTCCTGGAGCTCGGGCCTGGCCTCACCTCCTGGTGCAGCTGGTGGCAGGCCCGCAGCGTCTCTTCCACGGGGGTGTCGTGGTCAGGGGCATGTAGGTAGAAGAGGTCCACCCTGGAGCACTGCAGCCGCTTCAGGGATGTGTCCAGCTGGGCCCGGAGACTTTCAGGCTTCCATGAATTCTCATCCAATGGATTGGCCTTGGTGGCGATTTTCACTGTGGATGGGCAGGGAGGGGGGGGGCGGGGAGTGCGGAGTGAAATGAGAGTTCAGGCCAGTTTACCAAACACTGGAGGGAGTCCAGAGTAATGACTAAGAGAAAGACCTGGGTTCCTATCCCAGCTCTGTCATTACTAACTGTGACCTTGACCGAGTTACCTAACCTCTCTCAGCCTCGTTCCTGTCAACTGTAAACTGGTAGTGACGGTGGTACTATCTTGTGTGGTGGTCCCAAGGATGGATCAGAACTTGAATGGGCGTGCTCATTGTCATCCTCACTAGTGTCATCACTATGACAGATTATTTCCCAGACCTAAGAGCTGGTAAGCCCAACAGTCAGTCTGCCCTCGAGGCCTCACTGTCCAAGGGGCTGCATTGCAGTGAGCAGGGATGTGCGCCAGGTGCTGGGGGCCCAGGGCCTACAGGAGGAAGGCCCCCTGCGAGCTCAGGGAAGGCCTTTAGAATCTGCATCTTGGTCTCCAGTAGGAAGTCAGAGGCTGCCAGCTGAGGAAGGATGGGAAGTTCACTCCAGAGGGTGATGACAAGGACAAAAGCCCAGAGAAAAAGAACATGGTGTGTGAGGAGCCACGCCTGTGGTTCCAGGGAGCTAGAGCACCAGGTCCAGGGGGCACACAAGGCAAGAGAAGGGCCATAGATGTGATACAAAAGCCTTCGAGGGCGCCCACAGAATCTGGACTTTATGGGGCCATGGGAACCTCTGAACACTTCCCAGCTGAGGAGCTAAGTGGTCAGTTCTGTTTTGTTTTGTTTTGCTTTTAAAGATGATATTTATTTATTCATGAGAGACACACAGAGAGGGCAGAGGGAGCAGCAGGCTCCGTGCAGGGAACCCCATGCGGGACTCAGTCCCAGAACCCCGGGATCACGTCCTGAGCTGAAGGCAGACACTCAACCACCAAGCCACCCACCCGGGTGTCCCCAGTTCTGCAGTTTTGAAAGATAAATGTGAAGGAAGCGTGGATGAAGTGCCTCGGGCAGCAGGTTGGAGTGGGGTGACCAGCAAGGAGACCATGACAGGAAATCAGGAGAGAGAGGCAGGAGGCCACAGACGGGCCCCAAGGTGGGAAATCCAGAAATCCATCTGAGAAATATCCCAGAGAGAAGAGGCTAGTGTTCTCCCGCCTGCGCGCACCAGGCCGGGGTTAATTTAATACTTTGCTCTCTGGCCCTCAGGAAGGATCCTAGGTGGCGGGACTGATGGGGGCGGGGGGCTCCCCGTGGACTGGAGGACTGCTCGCTTGATATTGTTCTGTTCCTCCACCTCTTTTTCGTGTGAATTAAACTTCAGATCTGAGGTTTAAGGGCCTTGGCCTCGCCAGCCTGACCAGAAGGAGAGAAGAGAAAAGGAGGGCTTGGAGAGAAGAAAAAAAAAAAAAAAAAGACGTTGAGAAATAAGCCCCAGAGGGGTCAGAGGAGCATCCAGGTGATCTAGAAACACGGGCATGTTGCCAGTTGTTCCCAGTCCAGTGCGCTGTGAATCACCAGAGAAGCCAAGCGAGCCTGGCAGAGGAGAGGAGTGTGAGCGAGAGACGAGCGGGTGCTGACAACGTTACTGTTACTGAACAGTACATTGCTGAACTCCAGGTACCTGCCAGGCGCTGCCCCAGCTTTTCTTTTTTTTTCTTTTTTTTTTTTTTTTTGATTTTTATTTATTTATGATAGTCACAGAGAGAGAGAGAGAGGCAGAGACACAGGCAGAGGGAGAAGCAGGCTCCATGCAGGGAGCCTGATGTGGGACTCGATCCCAGGTCTCCAGGATCGCGCCCTGGGCCAAAGGCAGGCGCCAAACCGCTGTGCCACCCAGGGATCCCTGCCCCAGCTTTTCAAATGGCACCGGACTGATGATGGACGGTCCCCTGCCCTTACACAACCCCCCCTTCGCCGTATCTGCTGGCTCCAACAACCCGGCACTGCCAAATCCCAGTGCCTTGGCACACCCACTGGCCACACCCACAGCACTAAGGCCTGTCCTCGTCCTTCTTCCAGCAAACTCCTCAGGTTTTCAATGTCAATGCTCCCTTTTGCGGGCTTGCCGTCCTTGCCCAGCCTCTCAGCTCTGTGGGGTGGGTTCCCCTCAACTTGCCTTCTACAACCTCAGAGGCTAGCACAGGAATGTTAGAGACCCCACCACCCCCACACCCCATTACCGCCCACTGAGGCTCCCATGACTGAGCATGGCACCGGGATCCCCGGGGAGCAAAGTCTAGGGCCCAGAGCAAGGAGGAAGCAGATCCCCCACAGGTTCCAAAGTCTGATCATGGGGTGCCAGGGTGGGGAGCCAGGGAATGCGGGGACAGGAGGGGCCGGGTTCCAGCAGATGGGCCCGCACGGGGCACTTGCGGGGGCCGGGAAAGGGGGTAGGGGCTCCCCAGCGCCACATCAACGCTTTCGGGGGGGCCCCCAGAAGACCTGTGACCAAGTCCTTTCCAGACTGGGGTGGGACATTGCTGGAGGGAGGCTCCCGGGCGCCCTTCCCGGAAGGGAAAAGGAGAGGAAAGGAAGGTGGGGACAAAGCGGTGTCCGGAGCGACAGGTGCACGGGCCTGAGAAGCAGGGTGGGGGCTCCCGGGGCTGCGGGGAACCCGCCGTGCAGCCCAGGGTCCAGGCCGCCCACGATGCTCTCCGACCGGCCTCTGCTGTGCGGGAAGGCCGGGGCCAGCTCAGGGGGGCCGCGCTCCGGGACCATCTCCGTGCTGCCCAGCACGTGGCGGCCACGTGTCCCCCCTCCCTCGCCTCGCCCTGAACCGTCCCAGGGCCCCGGGGTCGTTCGGGAGGGGGCTTTCCTGGGCGCTGCAGAGCCTGGAACGAGGCCTGGGCCGGGGGCTCGGGCCGCCCCGACCCTCGGCCCCGGGGGCTACTCTGTGCATCTCCCGTGGGGACTGGCCAGTGGCCCCAGCTCGCACTCCTGTGCAGTGACACGGTCAACTATGCAAACAACTGCCCGCCTCGAATCACATATCCCCAAGCGAAAACGCCAGTCAAACCTGGAGGCAAGGGACACCCCGGTGGCTCAGTGGTTGAGCATCTGCTTTCGGCCCAGGACGTGACCCTGGGGTCCCGGGATCAAGTCCCGCATCAGGCTCCCCGCATGGGGCCTGCTTCTCCTCTGCCTGTGTCTCTGCCTCTCTCTCTCTCTCTCTCTCTCTCTCTGTGTGTGTGTGTGTGTGTGCGTGTGTGTCTCATGAATACATTTTTTTTAAATCTTAAAAAAAAAAACATGAAGGCAAAATAAACACTTTGTTCAGACGAGCAGGTGCTTAGAGCATTCATAGTAGCAAAGTCACCCTACTAGATAGAAGTATCGTTAGACGGAAGGAAATTTTAATTTACACTCGCAAAAATGAAGTCAAGGTGGGTCAACATAAAACATGTTCATTTTCAACCATTGTTTTTAGGTTACTTACATCAGTAACCTCTACACCCACCGTGGGGCTGAATTCACAGCTCTGGACGTTAAGAGTCACATGCTCTTCCTACTGAGCCAGCCAGGCGCCCCTCATTTTTAACTTTTTAAAAAGATACTGCGTTTTTATAAAGTTAATCATAAGCTTACCAAATGACTCAGTAAAAACCTATGTTCATACAAAAGCCTATATATATACACCATTGTTTCCTATTTTTTTAAATTTAAAACATTTTATTTATTTATTCATTAGAGACACACAGAGAGAGGCAGAGACACAGGCAGAGGGAGAAGCAGGCTCCATGCAGGGAGCCCGATGACAGACTCAATCCCAGGACCCCAGGATCATGCCCTGAGCCAAAGGCATACACTCAACCATTAAGCCACCCAGGTTCCCCTACACCAGTGTTTTTTAGAGGCTTTATTTGTAGTAGACAAAAAATTGAAAACAACCAAAATGTCCCTCAACTGCAGAATGGATAAACTGCATTGAATTAACTGATAAATACAGTCACATGGATAAATCTCAACTGCTGAGCTACATACTGGATAATTCCAGTATGGAATTTACAGGACATTCCTGCAAAGACAGGGCTAGAGAGACCAATCTAATCAGTCCTTCCCAGGCCTTCTGGCAGGAAGACAGAAGGATGGGGTAATGGAGCTCTTCTACATCTTGATTGTGATGGTGATTATGTTGGAACTTTCTGAACTACACCCCTGGGGCACCTGGTTGCCTCACTCATGGAGAGCATGTGATTCTTCCTTAGGATCTGGAGTTCAGGCCCCACCTTGGGTGTACAGATTACTTAAATAAATAAAACTTAAAGAAAAAAAAAAGAGCTATACCCTTAAAAGCGTGAACTTCATAGCGTGTAAATTATATGTTAATACAAACATAAAAAAGCCCACGTTGGGCCCCGTGCTCAGTGGGGAGTCTGCTTCTCCCTCTCCCTCAGCTGGTACCCTTGTTTGTGCTCTCTCTCTGTCAAATAAATAAAATCTTTAAAAATAGGGGATCCCTGGGTGGCTCAGTGGTTGAGAGTCTGCCTTGGGCCCAGGGCGTGATCCTGGAGACCCAGGATCGAGTCCCATATCGGGCTCCCTGCATGTCTCTGCCGCTCTCTGCCTCTCTGTGTGTTTCTCATTAATAAGTAAATAAAATCCTTTAAAAAAATATTTATAAATAAATAAATAAATAAATAATAAATTTCTCAAATCAATGATTTAAGCTTCCATTTTAAGAAACCAGAAAAACAAGAGCCATTTATTTATTCATGAGAGACACACAGAGAGAGAGGCAGAGACACAGGCAGAGGGAGAAAGAGGCTCCATGCAGGGAAACTGATGTGGGACTCAATGTGGGACCTGATTCTGGGTCTCCAGGATCACACCCTGGGCTGAAGGCGGCGCTAAACGTCTGAACCACCCGGGCTGCCCCAAACAAGAGCCAATTAAATCCAAAGTTGGGACAGAAATAATACTGATAAAAGCCAAAATAAATGACATGTGAAATGAAAAATTAAAAAAAAAAAACAGAAAAAACTGAAGCAAGGTTTTCGAAAAGATGAATAAAATTGATAAACTTCCAGTTAGACTGATCAGGAATAAAAGATACATATTACCTACATCAGAAACAGGAGGGATGCCTTGGTGGGTCAGCAGTTGAGCGTCTACCTTCGGCTCAGGGCGTGATCCTGGTCTGGGGATCGAGTCCCACATTGGACTCCCTGTGGGGAGCCTGCTTCTCCCTCTGCCTGTGTCTCTGCTTCTCATGAATAAATAAAGTCTTTAAAAGAAAAAAAGAAGAAACAGAGGAAGAGACATCACTACAGAGAAATTAAAATAATAAGCAAATATAGAAATCTTTATGTCAATAAATTTCATAAATTAGATAAAATGGAAAAACTCGAGACACCTGGGTGGCTCAGCAGTTTGGCACCTGCCTTCCACCCGGGGTGTGATCCTGGAGTCCTGGGATCGAGTCCCACGTTGGGCTCCCTACATGGAGCCTGCTTCGCAGAGGGAAAAAAAAAAGGAGAAACTCCTTGAAAGGCACAAACTACCAAAGCCCATTCAAGAAGAAATAGAGGGGTGCCTTGCTGGCTCAGTCGGTAAAGCATGTCACTCTTGATCTTGGGGTTGTCAGTGTGAGCCCCACAATGGGTATAGAAATTACTTTTAAAAAATAAAATCTTAAAAAAAAATAATCTGAGCCATATATTTTTTTAATATTTTATTTATTTATTCATGAGAGGCACAGAGAGAGAGGCAGAGACAGAGGCAGAGGGAGAAGCAAGCTCCTCACAGAGAGCCCAGTGTGGGACTCGACCCCAGGACCTCAGGATCATGCCCTGAGCCAAAGGCAGACATTCAACTACTGAGCCTCCCAGGCGTCCTGAGTCATATCATATGTTAAAGATACTGAATTCTTTCTTTTTCTAAAAAGAAGATTTTATTTTTAACTAATCTCTACACCCAACATGGGGCTCAAACTCACAACCCCAAGATCAAGAGTCACCATCTATACCAACTGAGCCAGCCAGGCATCCTGAATTCTTTTTTTTTTTTTTTTTTTAGTTTTTAGTTTTTAATTTTTTATTAAGAACGGGGTGCATGAGTGGCTGTTGGTTAAACGTCTAACTGGTGATTTTGGCTCAGGTCATGATCTCACAGGTTGTGAGATGGAGCTCTGCCTCTGGGTCTGTGCTCAGCAGGGACTCAGCTTGAGATTCTCTCCCCCTCCCCCCACTCGTACTCTTTCTCTCTCAAATAAATGAATTTAAAAAAAAAGAAATATAGATGACATACAATATTATATTAATTTTAGGTGTACAACATAGTGATTTGAGAATTATGTACACTGTGAATTGCTCACCACGGTAAGTGTGGTTATTATAGACTATATTCGCTATGCTGTACTTTTCATCTCCAGGACTTATTTACTTTATAACTGGCAGTTTGTACTTCTTTATCCCCTTCACATATTTTACTCATCCTCCCATCCCCTATCTCATGGCAACCACCCGTTTTTCTGTATTTATATTTCTGATTGTTAATTTGTTTTTTCTAGATTTCACATATAAGTGAAAACATGTGGTGTTTGTTTTGTTTTGTTTTAACTCATTTCACTTCCCACCTTTTAGGTTCATCCATGTTACCACAAATGGCATCATTTGTGTAAAGCAGCAGTTGAGATAGTCTCAGTCTCTAGGTGGATGGACTATTTATTCATGAACATGGCTAAGGTCTTGGGGACCAGGCTCTGTCCTTGATTGGATCTTTTTTTTCTCCCCTTGATTGGGTCTTCTAACATCATACCACAGTAGTTCTTTTTCAGACGTGACCTAATTTTCATGGTTTTGATTCAGAAAGAACTTATTAAGGATGGGGATGTTGGGTCAGAGAATTAGAGCTTCCTCTTAAATGACACAGTCTATCTACTAAAGCCTAATAATAGAGTGGCTCAGAAGGTATGCATTGTGCAACAGAAAGATCCAGGTCAAAGTTCAGAGGACACAAATACCAGTGATGTCTACATGACAAAGCCTCTAATGAGCTGTGTTGATTATTATGGACACCTATGATTCTTTGGGGGTTTGAATGGGATAGAGGATCTGAAAGTAGAGCTTGATTTATAGCTGCCCAGACCACTTTCAAAGCTTTTTACTTTAGGAGGCTTCTTTCACGTTTATTTTTATTTTTTGAAAGGATTTTATTTATTTATTCATGAGATACACACACAGACACAGAGGCAGAGACACAGGCAGAGGGAGAAGCAGGCTCCCTTCAGGGAGCCCGATGTGAGACTCGATCCTGGCACCCCGGAATCACACCCTGAGCCAAAAGCAGATGCTCAACTGCTGAACCACCCAGGCGTCCCTCACGTTTAGATATTTATCTAATTACATGATACAAAGATTTGATAGAATTTCCAGGTCAGAATGTGCTGTCCTTGGGCCGTATTAATGTTAGGCTTTATCCTTCATGACTCAGGGCCTCAAGCCAATAATTTGTCTTATATGACTTGTGAAAAGCCTTTGGAAGCGGCCTACATAGCCCCACCTAAAGATTACTTGAGGGATGTGGCTTGAATTTTGTCCTCAATCAAGACTTGTCCATTTTTTTTATCTGTGCTTGGACGGCATGCAATGAGACCATTGTCTTATGTGGGAACCACTATTAGAATACACTCTTAGTTTCATTATTGTAATGGAATATGTGGACATCTCTCAGCAGATATTATTGTGCTAGCGTTTGACTCATTAATGAAATAATCAATCCAGGGGAGTTTTAAATAACTCAGCAAAAGGAAGAGCATGCGTATTTCATACCTTGCCAGGTGAAAGCATATTTGCCTTAATGGATATGGAAAAGAAGACATTGGGGATCCCTGGGTGGCACAGCGGTTTGGCGCCTGCCTTTGGCCCAGGGCGCGATCCTGGAGACCCGGGATCGAGTCCCGCATCGGGCTCCCAGTGCATGGAGCCTGCTTCTCCCTCTGCCTGTGTCTCTGCCTCTGTGACTATCATAAATAAATAAAAAAATTAAAAATATATATAAAAAAAGGAAAAGAAGACATTATCAAATCCAATGTCACATACCAAGTGCCAGCAGTGGCAACAATTCAGTCACCAATGGTCAGTGCTGATGAAGTAGGAGTGGTGACTTTTTACTTAAACCTCAGTAGTCCATGATAATTTGCCAAGTACTACTATCTCTTTTCAGAGATAGGGCTGTTAAACTGGGAGATAGCACTGTAGTAATCCTTGAATGATGAATATGTTTTCCTTTTTCTTTTTTTAAAATATTTTATTTATTTATTCATTCATGAGAGACATAGAGAGAGAGGCAGAGACACAGGCAGAAGGAGAAGCAGACTCTATGTAGGAAGCCCGATTCGGGACTCAATCCCAGGACCTGGGGATCACGACCTGAGCTGAAAGCAGGTGCTCAACCGCTGAGCTAGCTACTCAGGCATCCCTCTTTTCTTTTTAAAAAGATTTTATTGGAGTATGGGCAGCTCCCTTTGATGATTTCTGCTGAATTTATGAAAGCAATCTGTGGGGATTTCGAATCATGACTGATTCTCAAAAGCATGTCAAGGCATTTGCACCTTGCTCAAGTAATTCTAAATGGACATATCAACTATGCAGTCCAGTGAGGGAAATGGCCAATGCACTCTCAACAAAATACTCAAAAGCTCTCATAATAATTTCAGTTCAGTCCATAAGTACTGATCCTTTTATCCAGAAGCCATAGCAACATCACTTTACATGAGCAGAGCCCGTGGGGAGAATCCTTTTTTTCTCCCCAACCTCATTATAAACCTAAACTACTTTCCCAGGCTGTATGTCCAGGTTTCCTCTGTTAAGGCAGGATATACATCAGCACGGAAGAGCTATTATTCTAACAAGTTAGCCAAAGAATCAGAGTCAAAGGAATTGCCAATTTGGAAAGGCCAGATGTCTAGTTAATCAAATAACAAATACTGAATTTCCATTTCTTAAGAAAACTGATAATGAATCTATACCTTATTCATACAGGTTGCCAGCGTTTATATCCACCACAGAGAATGTAATGATCCCACTGGCCACATGACAAGCAGAAAACACGAAACTGGTGTTACAGACTGAATGACTGAGTTCTGCCCAAATTCCTTTTTTTTTTTTTAAGATTTTATTTACTTATCCACGAGAGACAGAGAGAGAGAGAGAGAGAGAGAGAGAGAGAGAGGCAGAGACCCAGGCAGAGGGAGAAGCAGGCTCCATGCAGGGAGCCGGATGAGGAACTCGATCCCCAGTCTCCAGGATCACACCCTGGGCGGAAGGCGCCGCTAAACCACTGAGCCACCCGGGGCCGCCCCTCCCCCAATTCCTATGTTGAAACGCTACCCCCACAATGAGATGGTGTTAGGAGGTGCGACCTTTGGGAAACGATTAGGTTTAAATGAAGGGATGAGGGTAGAGCCCTGTGATGTGACTAATGTCCTGAAAAGAGGAAGAGACAGATTAGCGCTCTCCACCATGTGAGGGTATATAGCAAAAAGACAGCTGTCTGCAAAACACAGAGAACTCTCACAGACACTGAATACACTGACCCCTTGATCTTGGATATTTCAGCCTCTAAAAACTGTGAGAAATAAGTGTTTTAAGCCAGCAGTCTACGGTATTTTGTTATAGCAGCCTGAACAGACTAAGACAGCTGGCACGAGCATCTTGAAATCACTGCTATTTTTTGAAGTAGAATAGTATCTGGAGATTATGATTTAGTCATAACCTTGTGCAATGCATAAGGTTCACTTTATCTTTTTAAAATTTATTTATGAGAGAGAGCAATAGAGAGCGCACGAGTGAGGGGAGAGGCAGGAGGAGAGAATAAAGTAGATTCCCCATTGAGCATGGTTCAATCTCAGGACTCACGAGATCATGACCCAAGCCAAAACCAAGAGTCGGACACTTAACTAACCGAGCCACCCAGGTGTCCCTGGAAGGTTCATTTTCTTATTACTGTGACAGGTAACTTTTGATCTAGATTAAGTAGTTATCCTTCTCAGTTAAATTTGCTCATTTGTCATTCCAAGTTTCCTTAGGCATGTCCTAAGTGTCCAGCAGTAGCTGTTGACATGCTGGTATCTATGATAGAAACACTGCACAAATGGAAAATGCCAATTTCCTATCGGTGCCAGACACTTCAAGTTGAAAATCGGTTCATTCTAATAATCATTAAACTTTTCTTCTATCCACTGCATGCAAAGTAAAGCTCTTGGAAGTTCGTCAAAGGTAAAACATCTGGCACTCGGGTGAATGCTATTAAATTAAATTAATTAATTAAGCAGGCTCCACAGCCAACGTGGGGCTTGAACTCACAACCCTGAAATCAAGATCTGAGCTGAGATCAAGAATTGGACATTTAACCGACTGAGCTACCCAGGCATCCCCTGAATGCTATTTTAAATTCAATCACAAAGTTCAGCATCGAAGATGAAATGTCTTTGCAATGAGCACACACAAATTTTGGTGCACCATGGTGTCATGTTAAAAATAGTCCTGGGGGGATCCCTGGGTGGCGCAGTGGTTTGGCGCCTGCCTTTGGCCCAGGGCGCGATCCTGGAGACCCGGGATCGAATCCCACGTCGGGCTCCCGGTGCATGGAGCCTGCTTCTCCCTCTGCCTGTGTCTCTGTCTCTCTCTCTCTCTGTGACTATCATAAATAAATAAAAATTCAAAAAAAATAGTCCTGGGATGCCCGGGTAGCTCAGTCGGTTAAGTATCTGCCTTGGCTCAGATCATCATCCTGGGGTCCTGGGAACGAGCCTTGCACTGGTCCCCTACTCATGCTCTCTCTCTCAAATAATGAAAAATAAAATCTTTTTAAAAAGTCCTATTAAATTAAAAATCTACTTAGGAGTAGAAATGTACTTTCTCAGGACACCTGGGTGGCTCAGTGGTTGAGCATCTGCCTTTGACTCAGGGCATGATCCTGGGGGGTCTGGGATCAAGTCCCACATCGGGCTCCTGTGGAGAGCCTGCTTCTCCCTCTGCTTGTGTCTCTTCCTCTGTATCTCATGAATAAATAAAATCTTAAAAAAAAAAAAAGAAATGTACTTTCTCATGAGTAGTATGGATCCTTGCATTCCCATCTTCCTTATGGCCTCTAAAAAGTATTCAGAATGCAAATTTGAGGTACTGATGTTAACCCTCACATTTGACACCGCTAATGTTAACAAGTAGACCAGATTGGGAAGTAAACACATATATCAGCCCAGATCCCCTCCCTCGAGCTTCTAGCTTCAGCAGCTTTCTACCACATTAGTTTGAATATACAAAATCTATTTCAAATCATCCTCCAGTCTTTTACATACCTTAGTTTGAAGTTAAGTATGTGCAGTTTTCCCGATCTCTGTTCCTCTTTTGAAAAAAGCTCATTTTAGGTAAAAAACGGATGAATTCAAACAACCATGGAACACATGAGAAGCACTACCCAAAACGTTCTACTAGACGGAACGTGACCTAGAGAATGCATCCCTAGTGGGGTTGCTCAGGACTGAAGGTCTCCTGACCAGTTACCTTCTTGACTTGACTGCTCAGGACCACTGCTCCCGTGGCAGAGGTTGTCTTTCAAAGATGACTGTCGGTTCTCTCATACTCTCTTACGACATAATGTTGACAATCACCCCATGGGGCAAGAGTGATGTTACGGATTTCCAAAGATGGGACATATAGGGCATTAAGGCTTCTTCTGGTTTTCTTGGATGCTCACCCTTAGAAGCCAGCAGCCACGCTCTGAGGAAGCCCAGGCTACGTGAAGGGGTCACATGGAAGTGTACCACTTGACCACAGCAGCTGGCCTTCCAGCTGACAATCAGCATCAACCACCAAACATGTCAGTGCGTTGGCCCCCAGGTGATTCTACCTTCAGCTTTAAAGTCACTTCTCAGACACTGGGAGCAGATGAGCATTCCGCACTGAGCCCTGCCCAAGAGCAGATTCATGCTAAATGACTTGTTTTCTAAAAAACAAACCAAACAACCCAAAAAAGCCCAAAAGAACAAAAAACCAATCGCCCCTACAGAATCCCACCCACTTTGAGATATAATTCACATATTACACACATAAACATATAACTCAATGACTTTTAGTGTATTTGGAGTTGCACAACCATCATAGTTCTGGAGCCTTCCATCACCCCTCGTGAGAGCCCTGACATCATTAGCAGTCACTCTCCATTTCCTCCAACACTCCTTCCAGCCCTCGGCAACCGTTAGCCTACTTTCTGTCTCTAGTGGATTTGCCTGTTCCAGCCATTTCATGTAAGCCAAATCATACACTAGGAGGTCTTTGGTGACTGGTTTCTTCCACTTTGCATATTTTCAAACATGTTTTGTCCACATTGTCGATGTTTTTTTCATCTTGTTCCTTTTTAATGCTATTCCACTATATGAATAGGCCACCTTTCATTTATCCACTCATCAGCTGATGGACATCGGGCTATTTCCACTTTTTGGCTACCAATATGAACATCCGCATACAAATTTTTGTGTGATGTTTTCACTTCTCTTGGTGACACCTAAGGGATGGAGGTGCCAGTTCATATGGTAACTCTAGGTCTTAGCTTTTGAGGAACTGCCAGTTTCCAGACCGTGCCTGAACCATTTTACATTCCCCCCCAGCAGTGGGGATTCTAGTTTCCCCACATCCTTGTCAACACTTATTATTGTTCATCTTTCGCTATGGCCATCCGGGTGGGTGCAAAGCAGGATCGCTGTGGTTTTGATTTATGTTCTCTGGTGGGTAATAATGTTGAACAGCTTTTCATGTGTTTATTGGCCATGTGTACATCTTCTTCAGAATAAAGTTTATTTAAATCTTTTGCCAGCTTTTTAAGTTGGATTTTATCATTGAGTTGCAAGAGTTCTTGTAGATACCAGTTCCTTAGGAGATATAGGACTTTTTTTTTCAATATTTTTTTCCCATTCTGTAGGTTACCTTTTCACTTTTTCTTAAAGATTTTTATTTTTTATTTATTCATGAGAGGCACAGAGAGAGAGACACACAGGCAGAGACAAGAAGCAGGCTCCATGCAGGGAGCCCGACGTGGGACTTGATCCCGGGTCTCCAGGATCAGGCCCTGGGCTAAAGGCAGTGCTAAATCGCTGGGCCACCCGGACTGCCCACCTTTTCACTTTCTTGATGGGATCCTTTGAAGCACATACATCTTAAATTTTGATAATGTCAAATTCTTTTCTGTTGCTGGTGCTTTTTTTTTTTTTTTAAGATTTTGTTTATTTACTCATGAGACAGAGAGAGAGGCAGAGACACAGGCAGAGGGAGAAGCAGGCTCCACGCAGGGAGCCCGATGCGGGACTCGATCCCAGGACTCCAGGATCATACCCTGGGCCAAAGGCAGGTGGTCAACCGCTGAGTCACCCAGGGATCCTATAGTTTTAGTTTTTACATTTAGGTCTACAATCCTAGAGTTCATTGGGTGTGTGTTATGGTGTGAGGAGAGGGATCAACTTCATTCTTTTGCATGTGGATATCCAGTTGTCCCAGCATCAGTTGTTGACAACTATTATTTTCCTATTGAATTGTCTGGACATGCTTCTCTAAAACCAACTGAAAATATATGTAAATGTTTATTTCTGGACTCTCGATTCTATTTCATTGATCTATAAGTCTACCCTTATGCCAGCACCACACGTCTTATTATTATAGCTTTATGGTAAGTTTTGAAATAAAGAATCAGAGAACTCAGTCTTTTTATTCAAGATTATTTTAGTTATTCTGTGTCCCTTGAATTTCCACACAAATTTTAGGACTTATGAATTTCTGTTAAAACAAACGAACAAAAAACCAGTTGGACTTTCGGTAGAGATTGCATTGAATCTTCAGATTAATTGCAACTTGGAGGATTTTTGCCATTTTAGTCAACTCGATTTTAGGATGGCTAGTTGTGCAATGGTAACTGATACACCATCCCACTCAGGGGAGGAATCCATTTTATTGTGAAGACAAGGGACGGTGACTGCTTCTTAAGAGAATAAAATTTTGTCTGCAAGGTAACACCCTCTAGATGGCAAATAGGACATTTCTTAGAACAAAGACTTTCTGGTTGGTGGTTTGGTCTGACATTTCCAAATTGAGCTCTCTGTCTCACTTCAAGATCTGGAAGCTCCAACTGCTGACCTCTGTTGCGTGGCTAACTCCCAACTCCCTGCCCAGGGCTAGGTTGGGCTATTTGACTGGGAATGGTCAAATAGCCACCATCAGACCTGGGGTTTTTCTTCTTTAGCCTCAGGTGTCCCCTGCTTGGAGTAGGGGTTTGCCAAGGGAAATGGGGACCCCGACTGCCCATGTCACATTTCCACTTTCAACAGCAGGAGACCCTGGGCAAGGCTGAGAGTCTTAGAGATGACAAGGCGACAGGAGGCTTTCACCAGGACAAGAGAAAAGCCACTGGTGAAATTGAGAGGCTGTTAAAAATGTCACCCAACATCTTAGGGGGTCCCCAGGGGCATCTTTCTGCTTCTTGGTGGGGATGCTAACAGTAGGTTTTGCCCCAAGAACTCTATTTCTATTTCATGAAGTGATTCTGAATTAGAATATTTACTTTTGGGTGTATGGCCTCCTTTTCTTCTCCTATGACCAGCAGAGTGAGGAGACCTCAGTCCTGCCATTGACAGTTCAGGCTGGTTTCTGGACAGAGATCAGGAGGCACCCTCCTGAGGGCAGTGTGTGCTGCACCTCTGCCCTCTGGAGACTCCAGTTCACGGTCCTGCCTCCCTGGAGCAGGATGAAAACAGGTTGCAGACAGTAAAGGACACAGGTTCGTGGGGTTTACTCAGGGCCTAGATTACAGTTAGGTCAGGTGTCTGCTTTATTCAGACAGGAACTTCCCAAGTGGACAAGAGCCCCAACCTTTCCACATTGTGAAGGCAACTGGGAACCAGGTAGGAATCTAGAAAAATAATGCATCGATCCAGACAATCAAAAAAGTCCACTAAATCAGCTTAAGGCAGACTAGTTGGGATGAGAACAGAAGAGGTGACCTGAAAGAGAGAAACCTCTGGCAGGTGGAGGCGGGCCTGGCCCTAGCGGAAGTAGTTGGGACATTCGTGGGCGACCAGGTGCCAGGCTTGATCGAAGGCCTGCACCACGGCCGGTGCCAGGGGCCCTTCCTCAGTCGCCGCCAAGTTCTGGGCCAGCTGCTCCACGCTGGACATGCCCAGGATGACTGCGTCCCCACGGGCACCCTGCAAGGGGAGACAGCCAGATGGGACCACACTTGCGCACCATGGCGACCTCGGCCACACTTCCTCTATGTCTCGCCCCGCCCTCGCCAAGCCTTGGGCTCTGGTGTTTATTTACACTGAATATAGTTCCCCAAGGAACCTGAGATGCCTTCAGGGACCTTAACTATGTGACCACAAGCCCTGTCTTCTCTCCCTCTGCTGTCACGCTGCTCATCCTCAGACAGACTTAGGCTCAGAGCCCAGTTCTGAGACTAGCAGCCGCATACGGCCGCTTGGTTACACCACCTCCCTGTGACTCCAGCTTCTCGATCTTCAACATGGTTATGGGAACGAGACACCATGGCAGGCACTTGGCGCCCGTTTATTGAGAAACTACACTATGTACTTCAAACACCAAGCAACCGAATGGGCTGATGCAGGGAAAGGTTTTAGTTAGGAAAACAGGGGATGCCAAGGAGAGGGCAACCCCCAACTCCCACCAAAGAGTGAGGCTATTGAGTTCTGAGAAACCGTCTACCCCCTGCATGGCTGTGTGAACCCACTCCCTCATCTGTAGAAGTGGGGGAATGACACTGCATAGGGCCTGAGTACTAAGTACATGGACGCGCAGCCCTCGTCCTGGTTGGCTCAGTCGGTGCAGAACACAACTCTTGGCCTCAGGGTTGTGAGTTTGAGTCCTAACACTGGGTGTGCAGATGACTTAAAAATAAATTTCTTGTATTTATTTTCAAGCCCCATGACCAACATGGGCATGAATTTATGACCCTGCGATCAAGAGTCACATGCTCCACTGACTGAACCAGCCGGGTGTTCCCCAAATAAAGTCTTTGGGTGGGGGGGAGGGGAATGTACTACTTAGAAATCACGTAAAGGTAATTCTAGCTCTCCTAAAAGGGGTAGTAGTGCCCCCTCCAGGTGGGCTGGGTTACCTGGAGCTGGGAGTGGTGGTACAGCCACAGGAGGGCGGCCGAGGTCATGCTGGGGGCGCTGCTGCCATACGCAGCCTGCAGGGCCTTCTCCACCAGGGCAATGGCCTCAAAGTGGTGCTCCTTCCAGAAGCTGGGCAAGTGGGGAGGGTGGCACAAGGGTCAATAACATAAGATCACATTGAGGTTACAGCCACAAACCCAAGCACAGCAGCTATGCCCACCCAACTCTGCAGAGAAGAGGGACCAGTGATCTTCCAGCAGCATGTCTACTTTATTGGGCAGCAGAACCAGTGGGCACATTAGGCAGTTAAAGGGGTCTTACCAGAGTCCTCAAAAACATCTTTAACCTTTTCATGAGTTCTTAAAAACTCATAATGTCTGCCTTTACTTTACCTAGTGAAGCAAAGGTAACTAGTACCAGGGGCAAGATTGAGGCCTGGGGTCCTGAGCATCAATCTGGGATTCACTCTTTCCTTCAGGCAAGTGATAAGCACTTCTCAGGGAAGAGCTATGACTTGGAAGACCCGGTGTAAGATCTATGGATCTCCATTTGCTCACAGAGGTCCCGAGAAAACAAGAAATGCCAGAATTTGGTAATTTCTGCAGGAATCAAGAGACACAGGTCCAGACAGCAGGGAAGACCTGGAACCCCCAGGAAAGCAGCCTAGAATTTCTCCACTTCACCCTGCACCCCACCCACCCTGACGCAGCCCATCCCCAGCTCACCGATTCCTGTAGGTCTCAGCCCAGCTATTCCCAAAGAAGCGGCCCACGGGTTGTTTCCCATCCTTGTCCTCATACTTGTACTTGCCCGTCAGCAGGCCCCCTGCGGGAAGACCGCCGTCAGATCAGCAGGCCCACGCTGCTCCCAGAGGCTGTTCTGGACTGGGCAGAGGATGGTGGGGGGGGCCCAGGAGGGATGGAGGACACAGCCCACGCCTCTCAAATCCCTCCCTGCCTCCACTGTGTCAGGAATAGGCAGAGACGGGGCCAGGAATGGCCTCCCACCCCAGGGGGAGCCTGCCCCCCACCCCTGCAACCGCCCATACCCGCCAAAGGGTTGTAGGCATAGAACCTCAATCCAAAGTGCCTGAGGCAGGGAAAGAGCTCCGTCTCCACCTGCCGGGTGGTGGCGTTGTACATGCCCTGCAGGTAGAAGAGCCAGGAGAGGTTGCTTGTGTCAAGGGAAGGAACCCTAGCCACCTTCTTTTCTTCTTTATTATCTATTTGAGAAAGAGAACGTGTGCACATGTATGTGAGCTTATATGGGTTAGGGGGGCAGAAGAAGAGGGAGAGAAAAACTAAAGCAGATCCCACACTCAGCACAGAGCCTGATGTGGGGCTAAACCTCACAACCCCAAGATCAAACCAGAGCCATAACCAAGAGTTGGGCGCTTTAACCCACTGCGCCACCCAGGGCCCACTCCGGACCCCATCCCCAGCCTTCTTTTAAAATTATCAGTCAAAACCTGCCCAGGACTTTAGCAATGATTTCCCAAATTCCTAGTGGTGGTGGGGGATGGGGCGATAGTGTTGGGCCCAAGGCAGGGAAGCCGGGTGGCTATATCATTCCACAAACAGCTATTGTTGCCAGCTGTGGCTGGACACTGCCTTGCCACACACGAGCAAGTCCAGCCAGGTTTCTGCCTCTGCCTCCCACAGGTGTTAGCGTCAGACTAAACACAAAGAAAGAAGTCGCCATCGTTAGTTGAATGGATAAAGGAGTACTGCTCAGCCATGTAAAAAAGGATGAAGTCTTGCCTTTTGTGACAATATGGGATGACCTACAGAGTATGATGCTAAATGAAATAAGCCAAAGAAAAATACTGTGTGATCTCACTTATATGTGTAATCTAAAAAACAAAACGCAAACACAAAAAAGCAGAAACAGACCCATATACACAGAGAACAAACTGCCAGCTGTTGGAAGAGACGGGTTCGGGGATAGGCAAAAATGGGGGGCACCGGCTTCTAGTTAGGGAACCAGTAAGTCACAGGGATGAAAGGCACAACAGAGGGAATAAGTCAATGGTATTGGACTGGCTCTGCATGTTGACCCTGTAGCTACCACGCTGATGGTGAGCACAGCGTAACATAGACTGTTATGCTGTAAACCTGAGACTAAAATAATTATATCAATTATACTTCAATTAAAAGGATACACAAAAAGAAGATAGGTGGTCACTATGGAGGTGGGTTCTGGGATTACAGCAGATGCTCACAAATACTCCCTAAATGCATAAAGGTGATGTCTAGATACTGGAGGCTCTGCTGGGGCATCGGGAAAGGCTTCCAGGAGACGAGCCACCTCAGTGAGGCCTGAGCACTTACTTCTCTACCAGGGAGAAGGGGAAGAGTGGTCCAGGCTAACGCACTTGGTGAGAGAGCAGGAAGGAAGGGGCCAAGGAACACACGCAGGCGGCAGGGCAGCCAGGGCCAGAGGGAGCAGGTGCCTCCTGGACAAGCTAAAGGGCTTGTACGACAGCCCCATGGCACCTGGGAGCACCTCCAGGCAGTCAGCAGGGGAGTGGCGGGGATGGAGAGGGCACAGGAGGCCGTCGGAGGGGCCAAGAGAACCCGGGGATCAGCAGCAGCCCTGCAGACAGGCGCCTGAGGCCCTGGCCCTCACCTGGTACACGGTGGGCAGGACCCAGCCGTTGCTCCTGCAGAGGGTGCAGAT
The DNA here is from genome assembly GCF_905146905.1 of Nyctereutes procyonoides. Lineage (NCBI taxonomy): Eukaryota > Metazoa > Chordata > Mammalia > Carnivora > Canidae > Nyctereutes > Nyctereutes procyonoides. Next base: position 6,223,640 of record NW_026575052.1, read on the forward strand.
CTCGGCCACCTCCCAGGCGGCATAGTTGGAGAGGCCCAGCTCCACGAACTTGCCCTGCGGGGGAGAGGTCCCCGTCAGAACCCACCGCGGCCCAGGACATTAGAAAGGGGAGACAGGGGCGGGCCCCGTGGGGCTGGGGTCTGTCCCCAGCTCTGCTCTGGGACTACCCTGGTGCCTCCCCTCTCCTGGGTGATGACAGGGCGAGGAGAGGAGCAGCAGACCACCTCCTGGAGCTTGGGCCTGGCCTCACCTCCTGGTGCAGCTGGTGGCAGGCCCGCAGCGTCTCTTCCACGGGGGTGTCGTGGTCAGGAGCATGTAGGTAGAAGAGGTCCACCCTGGAGCACTGCAGCCGCTTCAGGGATGTGTCCAGCTGAGTCCGGAGACTATCAGGCTTCAGGGACTTCCCTTCCCAGGGATTGGCCTTGGTGGCAATTTTCACTTTGAGGGGAGCAAGCAATGGTTAAGAGGCTTATTATATGATTGCCTAAATTACTTCAGTTTTCTGAGCCTCAATTCTTTAATCTGTAAAATGGGGGTATAACAATGGTACTGCCCTCATAGGGAGATCATGAGCATTGTATAATGACATTTACGTCATCAATGCTCACTGCTGTTATAATCGCTAGTATTAGTCACCAAACTGCTGGCCACACCAGGCCTTGCCTAGAAGCACACTTATTCTCTGCCCTCAAGGAGCTCATACCCTAAAGGTGATATTACACTAAGGTAAGTACAATAGAGAAAAGCCTCCCCGGCACTAAAGGAGCCCAGAGTAGAGGAGTGTGGCCATCCTGGGAATTCCAGGGTAGGCTTTCTATAGTCATGACCCAGGAGCTGAGTCTCTTAAGAATGAGTCCAGGCCGACATGGAAGGATGGGAAGCACATTCTGGACCCTGGGAACATGGGCAGAGTCACAAAGGCAAACACACAGTCCATGGAGGCCCATCCCTACAATTCGGAGTTATAAGAGCATCAACTCCAGGCAGAGAGCGATGGGACAGGGGACAAGAAGAGAAGCGTGACAGACCTAATTGCAAATGCTTTTTTTTCAAATACTGTCAACCAAAGCTATGCTCACTGTGTCTGAAGTCGGGAGGGAATTCAAGGGGGCAGGCCTGGACACAGGGAGGCGAGAGGCTGCCTGGAGAACTCTGCAGAGATGCAGCTGCCTGAACAGGTGCCGCTGGCAGAGATCAATCTGAGAGGTACAAGGCAAAAGGAGCAGAAGCCGGTTGCAGATGCCCTGCCCCTGCACTCAGGGCAGTGTGCGTCTGTGCATCCACTGCTGACACACGATCCCCATGAGGACGGGATAGTGTACCGCCACGCAAGCAGCCCAGAAGGGCTAGAGCGCGCCAGATGTCTGGATTCTACACTTCTCACACTTGGCAAAGGCAACTCTGCAGGTCAGAGAGGAGGCACATGGCCACTTGGGATGTAGGAGAGAACCAGGCCCACAGCTTCTTGCCCACATTTTCTCCATTTCCCCCCACAATTCTCAAATCCTCTGCACTCCTGGTGTGAACTTTGCTTAAGTCCAACCTGTGGACTTTGGCTCTGCGAGTGCCCAGGCTCAAGGACACAGGGAAGGGCTGGGAAGAGAAAAACCAATTCAGAAACTGAATCTTCGTTGTTAAGGGGGAGGCAACAGGGTTAACCAGAACTCGTGGGTCTGAGATACAGCTTCCTCCAGCCCCACCAAGCTATGAACCGAAGGAGGACCCAGAGGGGCTCCCGCACAAGAGCTGGGAAGGACAGAAGAGCAGCAGAGGATGTTTGTAAAAATATGAGTGAACGTTTACTGGGCCCCACTGATGGGAGAAACAAAGGCAAAAGAAAAAATTAAATTTCCTTACTGACTACAGTCTATTGACAGGTCCTTTTTTTTTTTTTTTTTTTTAAAGATTTTATTTATTAATGAGACACACAGAGAGAAGCAGGCTTTTTGCAGGGAGCCTGATGCGGGACTCGATCCTAGGACCCTGGGATCACGACCTGAGCAGTCACTCAACCACTGAGCCCCCCAGGTGCCCCTGACAAGTCCTTGAGACAGGCAGAGGGACATTTCTCTAGGGACTCAGCAGCCTCAATGTTAATATTTTGCTAAGGGCAAGAGGCAATCTTTGTCTGCCCCCCACCCCCAGGATACTGTAGGTCTACTTTTTAAAAAAAATTTTTTTTAAGATTTATTTATTTATTCATTCAGAGAGAGCGAGAGAGAGGCAGAGACACAGACAGAGGTTGAAGCAGGCCCCATGCAGGAAGCCCGATGCGGGACTTGATCCCGGGTCTCCAGGATCATACCCCAGGCTGCAGGCGGCACTAAACCGCTGCGCCGCCGGGGCTGCCCCCCCCCCGCCCCCGTAGGTCTACTTTAACGTATAAAAATAAAAATTCCTGGGCAGCCCCAGTAGCGCAGCTGTTTAGCCCGCCTGCAGCCCAGGGCCTGATCCTGGAGACCCAGGATCGAGTCCCACGTTGGGTTCCCTGCATGGAGCCTGCTTCTCCCTCTGCCTGTGTCTCTGCCTCTCTCTCTCTCACTCTGTATCTCTCATGAGTAAATGAAGTAAAAATCTTTAAAAAAATAAAATAAAAAATAAAAATAAAAATTCCTTTGGAAACTTCCTTGATCTCTACCCCCCTCCCCACAAGATACATGTTAGCAATCATCCAACAAGCCTATGGCTCACTAACATATATCTGAAGGGTCTCATGATTGAGTTTATACTAAAGAGTAAAACTTTTCCTTTAAAAAATTTATATTTTTTAACATTTTTACTAATTTTTAAAAGAGATTTTATTTATTTATCCATGAGAAACATACAGAGAGAGGCAGAGACACAGGCAGAGGGAGAAGCAGGCTCCCTGCAGGGAGCCCGATGTGGGACCCGACCCAGGTGTCCAGGATCATGACCTGGGCTGAAGGCAGGCGCTAAACCGCTGAGCCACCCAGGGATCTCAGATTTATTTATTTTAGAAGGGAGGAGCAGAAGGAGGAGAGAGACCCTTAAGCAGACTTTTTCCTAATAATAGCTAGCCCCCTCAAGGTCCTGGAAATCCAGTGTCCAAAATACCTTGGAGGTTTGTGCTGACCCTAAACCCCTGTCAACTTGAAAGAATAGAACCAGTCACCCATCCCAACCCCAGTGCTGCTCTTTCTGCCCACGGGTCCTACCCCCACTCTGTGCTTTGATAAAAAACACCTTATTTTGCACCAAAGAAGTCTCAAAAATTATTTCCCGGCTGTCGGCTCCAAATCCCAACATTTTCCTACTCACTACCATGTGCCAGCCACCCTCCTCGGCACTTCCAACGGCGTCAGGCTAATGAGGGACAGAGTCCCTGCGGCGCACATCCATCCACCACCCAAGTCGCACCTGTCTACAGGTTGTCCCTCCACATACCAGACGCTGCATTTCCAAGCCTGGTCTGCACAGCTGTGCCCTCGCCCTTCAATGCCCCTTTCTCCCATTCTCTTCCCAGCAAACTATTTTTTTTTTTTAAGATTTTATTCATTCATGAGAGACACAGAGAGAGAGAGAGAGAGGCAGAGACACAGGCAGAGGGAGAAGCAGGCTCCATACAGGGAGCCCGACGTGGGACTCGATCCCAGGTCCCCAGGATCAGAACCTGAGCTGAAGGCAGATGCTCAAGAGCTGAGCCACCCAGGCGTCTCCCGCAGCAAACTTCAACTGACCCTTTAAAGGCCCAGTTGTGGTGTTCTCCGAACCTTCCCTAGTGCTTCTCCTGGACCCCTTGATCCCCCCAAAGTGCTTCCTCTTCTGGGCTTCAACCCTTCCCATTAGACTGTAAGCTCCCTGGGGTGGGCCGGAGCCACCTGCAGCCCAGAACAAACCTCCTCACTCCGAATGTTCCATCCCAGCTCCCTCCCCGCCTGCTCTGTGGCCTAGATGCAGCTGTCTCCGGGGTGGGGGGGGTGGGGGCGGGGCACTGCCAACTGCAGGGAGCAAAGTCTAGGCGCTGATGAAAGACCAGGATGAGAAGAGGGTGCTGCTCAGGGAGCCACGGCGTGGGGGGGGAGGAGGGCAACGCCGAGAGGGGCGGGTTGGGGCACCTGGCAGGGCTGGAGGGGGCAGCGCCCGGCTCTGGAGACCACCGCCTTCGGGAGGGGGCCCGAGAAAGCGAGGCGGGGAGGAAGCGCAGGACTGGACCAGGCTCCGGAGCTGCACCCCCAGGGGAAGGTGGGGACAAAGCGGTGTCCGGGGCGACAGGTGCACGGGCCTGAGGACCGGGGCGGGGGGGGTCACCTGTGCAGTCGCCGCCGCGCAGCCCGAGGCCCAGGCCGCCCAGGATGCTCTCCGACTGGCCGTCGCTGTACATGAAGGCCGTGTCCAGCTCCGTGTGGCCGCGCTCCAGGAAGGCGCGCACGGCCGCGGCGCTGGCGGCGGCGTCCATGCGGCGCCCCATCTCCATGGTGCCCAGCACGGTGGCGGGCCGCGCCGGGGTCCCCGAGGCGGCCCGCGACGGCGACAGCGGACGGGACATGCGGCGGCGGCGGCGGCGGCGGCGAGGCGGCGGCGCGAAGCTCGGGCGCAGGGACACCGGGAGCGCAGCGCAGCGCACCGCCCGCCACCGCGCGACCCACGGCGCGCAGCATGACGTCGGCGCCTGCGCACTGGGCGCCCGCAGCCCCGCCCACCCGCCTGGGGGCGCGGCCGACGCGCACCGCCCCCACGCACGCGCGGTTCGCTCCCGCCCCTCGCGCGGGAGGCGGAGCTACGCGGCTCGGGGGCGGGGCCACGCGGCTCCGGGGCGGGGCTTCGGGTCAGCTGACCCGGGCTGTGCAGGCTGACCCCAGAAGCCGGGCGGGCGGCGGGTCGTGGCGCGGTGAGTCGGGTGGGAACTGGGGGTCGGGACTCCGGGGCGCCCCCGCCGCATCTTTCCAGGAGCCTCGTGCAGCCCCTGGGCCGTCTTGCGGCTTCCGTCCCCCTCCCCGGGTGCGAGGTCCTGGGACGAGGCTCGGGGCCGGGGTTGGGTGGCCCCTGGGGGGTCTCTTGGACCAGCCTGGCCAGGGGTCGGGATCTGGGTCCTCACTGCAGCCCCTGGTGCGGGCGGACGGGGCCGACGGCTTTGTGTTCCGCAGGGCAGGCCAGGGCAGGGGCCTCGGCGCGGCTGGGCGCTGACCCCCGCAGCTGCCCTGTCATTACCCCGACAAACAGGCGGCGCTGGCCTGAGTCACCAGGTGGCCGGGGACCCGGAGGCCTGCAGTGGGGACGCCGTGTTCTGCGGGGAGCCCACATGGCCCTCTCCCCTCCTGTGCCTAGGACAAGTTTTGAAGTGTGTGGCTGGGGAGGCTGGGTCTGGAGGGCTGAGGACTGGCCCGGGCCTTGTCCATTCACCTACGAATGTCCATTCACCTGCTTCGCGCTCGTGCCCCGGGGAGGGCGGGGGGGGGGGGGGGAGGGGTTCCGAGGGGGGGTCCCCCCACTAGAGCCATCCCAGGCTGTTACCATTGAGTGGCTAATCTGTGCCAGGCACCCTTCTAATCCCTTGGCCTGGATTATGTCATTTAATTCTGCAGTCGGTCTAGGGGGTGGAGACATAGGTTATTCCCCCCCCCCCATTGTACAGATTGGAACTCTGAGGCTCAGTCACCTGCCCTGCAGTTCTGTGCTTGTGGACACCGGGCGGGTCAGTTCTAGAGTGCTCTCTCCTCGAACCTAGGTCATCTGATCTCACAGCTAGTTCGTTTACTTCCTTCCTTCTTCCCTCCCTTCCTTCTTTCTTCCCTTGCCTTTCCTCTCGGTCTCTCTTTCTCTCTGTCCCCTCTTTCTGGACCTTTACTGTGCAGCTGCTGTTTCTGGCCCTGAGAGTCCATCACAACTAGCGTGAAGGGAGAGGTATGAGCTTGAGGAGCAGGCTTAGCTGAGGAATGTGATAAGCATTCTTCAGATATGTGAATGGGGCAGAGGGGAAGAGGTGACAGGTGTCGTCTGACCAGCCTTTGCAAGGTGTCTTTGAGGTAGCATGTTAGAACGAGGTACTAGTGTCTCCTTACCTGGCCCTCCAGGGGGAGAAGGACACACTCTTTTTTTTTTTTTTTAAAGATTTTATTTATTCATGAGAGACACAGAGGCAGAGACACAGGCAGAGGGAGAAGCAGGCTCCATGCAGGGAGCCCGATGTGGGACTCGATCCCAGGACCCCAGGATCAATCACGCCGTGGGCCAAAGACAGGGGCTAAACCACTGAGCCAAACAGGGATCCCCTGAGAAGGACCCTCTTAAGGGAAGAGACCACATGTGCAGAAGCCTGGAGGTTTGCCACTTCCATGGGAAGCTTCCGTGGGAAGCATCTTCCTGACTCAGCTTGGAATCCAAGAGAGGAGCTTGGGTGCGGCCGGAGATGCCTTCTCCAGCGCAGGCTTTTCCAAGCGTGGTTGTTTGCACCAGAAACAACTGGTAGTGCTTTTTTTTTTTTTTTAAGATTTTATTTTTAAGTAATCTTCACACCCGACGTGGGGCTTGAACTCACAACCCTGAGATCAGGAATTGCCTGCTCTACTGACTTAGCCAGCCAGGTGCACACCCGGGGTTGCTTCTTAAACCCAAAGTCCCTGATCTGAAGTCCAGAGACACTGAGCCTGAATTCTGGACGTGTGCCCTCTGTGGCACCAAGGCACCCACCCCTGCTGTGGTCCTTGTCAAACCTTGGATGCAGTCAAGCTTTGTTGCGACCCTGGACATCCATTCTCATGCTGCTGTGTGACCAGGAGGTAGGCCCGTTCCCAGAAGCCAGGCCTGGTGCCCAGGCAGGCTCCCTAGCTGGGTCAGAACCTACAGATGATGGCCCCTGGGAGAAGGCCTCTTCGGATCAGGATCAGGTGTGTCTTAGAGCATCCTGAGCTGTGCATGTGCCCCGTGAAGGATCGGGGACCACCCACCCACTGCTCTGGGCCCTGTGAGCCAAGCTATAATGCTCAAGACACCCCCTTCCCTCACCCGTGATGTATTCACTTTATTTCCTCCCTAACCTGGTGAGAAGCAGGCAAGGGGTGACCTCGGGGTGGTTGAACTCCTGGATTCTCATCCTTAAAATAGTCCCCAGCACACGTTCAGTCACGCATGGGCGGAGAGCCTTCCTTATGTGCATTTCATCTGCACCACAAACCCCAAGGAGCCAGGGTCACCATCTTCATTCTACAGACAGGTTCAGGCAGGTTCCTTATTTGGGCAACGCTACCCAACCTTACCTGGAAAATGGGGACAGTATCCCCCACCTCACAGGGAAGTTACGAGGGTGGCAGTGAACTGGATGGGCAGACACAGAATCTGTAAGGGGGCGATGTGGGGGTCCAGTAGGGGGACAAAGGACTTGCTTGGAAATGCCTTTAGTGCAGCAAAGATAACAGTACTTACCCAGACGGTCTGCTAGCCTGGGTGGCCTTGCAGGTGCTGGTGGCAGGACATCAGGTGTAGAGCTCCTTGATGTGCTAAAGGTCATCCAGGTGGGTGGCCAGGATGCAGGAAGAGGCTGTCAGCCACCCTTGCAGGGCCCTGCAGATACAGCAGTGACCCTGGCACACGTGACCTGGACACCGTTACCCCAGCTCGGGGCTTCTGCCCATGGCCCATCACAGTAGGCCTGAGAGTTCCACTTCCTGAGAAAAGAAGCTGACTGGCTTCCTTCCCTCCTCACTTCCAAGAGTCTGGCCAGGGTGACGGTCCATTCAAGGGCTATGACAAAAGACCAAAGACCGGGTGGCTTATAAACAACAAACATTGATTTTTTTACAGTTCAAGAGGCTGGAAAAGTCCTAGGTCAAGACACCAGCACATGTAATGTTAGGTGAGGGTCTGCTTCCTGGTTCACAGATGGCTGTCTTTCTCTGTGTCCCCCCACTGGCGGAAGGGGCAGGGGAGCTCTCTGGGGTCTCATGTATAAGGGCGCCCATCCCATTCCTGAGGGCTCTGCTCCCCTTACCCAAGCGTGTCCAGAGCCGCCCCCCCCCCATTGCCCTCACACTGGGGGTTAGGTTTCCACATATGAATCTGGGGGGCCACAGACATGGTCTGGGGCACAGGGCATTGCTTTATGGGGATCCTGGTCTGGCTGAGGGCAGCAGGAACTAAAGGTATCTGGGGAGTCAGTCCAGCGAGGACAGCCTCTGGGCACGGGGAGAGAAGGGCAGGTCTGCCTCTGGCTGCTGGGGGGGTTGGGCAGGGACAGAGCGCCTGAGGCAGTGTGACAGGGTGGCCAGGAGCTGCGGCTTGGGGTCCCAGGCCCAGCTTTGACTCCTGCCTCCACTGCTTCCTGGCCCGATGTTAAGTCACTTCCCTGGTGCCTGGGATGTATCAGGAGCCCCCGTGTCCCCTTCATGGAGTTGATGTGGGGACAAAATGAGGCAATGCCTGCAAGGTGCTAGGAGCAGAGCTTGGTGATCCGGGGCCTGGTGAGTCTCTCCTGGTAGAGGTGGCGCCGTCGGGCTCTGCTCGCTCTGCCTTGTCTGGGACTGTCGCGCAGAAGGTGACTGCTGTGGCCACTGCAGGGCGCCCAGGCATCAGGAGGGGAAATTCCTGCCGCTCCTGGGACCCACCACTTTCAGGCTTTGTGGGCGGTGAGAGTGGGAAGGTGGCTCCGACTCCTTGGCCGCAGGAGCCCCACACCTGCCCGTGGAGAATTCGGCAGGGTGCCAGGCTCGAATCCGGCCAGCGCAAGCTGCCCCACCCCCCACCCCCCAGGCCGGGCGGTGTTGTCCTCTGACCCCTGTGGGCGGACAGCCCTACCTTAAATAAGGGAACCTACTTAATGGGGCCTTAATGGGGCCTCCTGTAATTTACAAGCTCCCTGCTGGTCTAATTTACAAACCAAAGATTGGAAACGATGTAAATGTTGGGGAGCAGGACCAAAGTGATTCTGAGGGTTCATTGCCTGAAGCCTTTCAGCCTCAGGGCAACTGTAGGAGGGAGGCGCGGTAATCACCCTACAGATGGGGGACCTGACGCCCAGGGAGGCGGAGGCTCTTGCCCAAAGTCGCAGCCTTGACGGGTTTTGGTAAAGCTGGCATTTGAGCACGTTCGTCCCTGTGCGCAGACCCAGCGCTCTCTCTGCACAGGTGGTTGTCACAAGGGTGCTTTGCTCTCTGTCCTCCAGGCTGAGCGTGTCCTAGGGTTTGGGGGCTTGCCCTGTGCTGGGGGATAACAGGATGGGCGAGGCTGGGGGCGAGGAGCTCAGGAGCCCAGGGGCCGGACCTCCCAAGGCTAAAGGCCCCCTCTCTTTCTCCCTGGACACCCCTCCCGAACTCCCACAGCAGCCATGGTCTGGAAGAAGGTGGGCTCTGGCAACTTCTCCGACTGCCCCAACGGCTCCCGCCCGTGGATATGGGACGTGTTTGGCGAATGTGCCCAGGACGGCTGGGACGAGGCCAGCGTGGGCCTGGGCTTGATCTCCATTCTCTGTTTTGCAGCATCCACCTTCCCGTGAGTAATGGCAGGGCGCGGGCCCGGGACAGGGGGTGCGGTGGGGTGATGGCTCAGGCACTGCCCGGCAGCCGATCACCGGCCCTGGGCCTCTCCAGACTCAAGGTCAAGCGTGAGCCCTCCACCACTCCCACTTGCTGACTTCCAACCCACCCTGGAGGGCCCTGAACTGAACTGCACCCTAGGTCCCATCTTATGCTGGGCGATGCCGACACACAGATAATAGTAACAACATTAACACTCGCTGTTTGTTCAGTGCACACTACGTACTTCAGTCCTAAACACTTGAAGTGTTCTTAGCTCACTTAATCCTCATAACCCTGTGAAACAGGTACAGTTACCATCCTTAATTTTTTGGATGGAAGGAATGGAAAGTCAGAGAAGCTAAGTAACTTGCCCTGGGTTGTACAGCTAAGAAGAGAAGAAGCAGAGGGGTGGGAGGGCTCAGATGCCCCAAATACAGCCCTTGTCCTGTGACAGTCTGGTGGGTGGCCGGCAAGCAGTGATTACAAAATAGTGTGATCCCTGCTGCTATTGAGGAACGGAGACGCACTGTGACTTGGGAGAGTCACTTTGCTGCTCCACGGCTCAGCTTCCTCATCTGCAAAACAGGAATGTTGTTCCCCCCTTCCCAGGGTTGGTGTGAGGATGGCACGAGGGAGTGTACGTCAAGCACGGGGCTCTGGACCTTGGCACAATGTGGGCAGACAGTGTGTGGGGGTCAGGGGCACAGGGAGACGTGAGGTCCGAAGGCCCTGCAGTGTGAGGGTTCTCTACTGTCAGGAGATGGGCTCTTTATCCTGAGGAAGATAAGGGTTTCATCAGGAGCTCGGCATTTTTTAAAAATAGCTTTTTGGAGAGATAATCCACATATCATATAATTAGCCTCTTTAGATATATAATTCGGTGTTTTTAGAATATCCACAGAGCTGTGTATCCATTGCCATAATCAGTTTTAGAACATTTTCATCACCCTAGGGAAAAAAAAAAAAAACTAAAGAAATGAGTCATTCCTTATTCCCCCCCGAAGCTCCCAGCCCCTGGCAACCACCTGTCTACCTCCTGTCTCTAATAGATTTGCCAACTCTGGACATTTCCTGTAAATGAAATCATAGAGCATGTGAAAGACCGGCTTCTTTCACTTACCAGAACGGCTTCAAGGCTCACCCACATTGTAGCAGATGTCAGGACATCATTCCTTTTATTTCCAAAGAATATTCTAACGTGTGATGTTCCACATCTTATTCATTCATTCCCAGACGGACATTTGGGCTGTTTCCACTTTTTGGCTGTTATGGCGAAGGCCACTGAACATTCATGGGCCAGTTTCTGTGGGTACATACGTTTTGACTTCTCTTGGGTGTATGCCTACGTGGTAAAATTGCTGGGTCATGTGGTAACTGTATTTAATCTTTTAAGGATTTTTTTTAAGTTTTTTTAAATTTGTTTATGAGAGACACAGAGAGGCAGAGACATAAGCAGAGGGAGAAGCAGACCCCCCACGGGGAGCCCGATGCGGGACTCGATCCCAGGACCCTGGGACCACAACCTGAGCCAAAGGCAGATGCTCAACCACTGAGCCACCCAGGTGTTCCTCTTTTAAGGATGTTTAAAAAACATTATTAAGTCCTGATTTCATGACTTAGTCTGGTCCTAGTGATGTCATTTTGGGCCTCTGGTTTTTTTTTTTTTTAAGAATTTCTTTTTTAATATTTCTTTACTCATGAGAGACAGAGAGGGAGCAGCAGAGACATAGGCAGAGGGAGAAGCAGGCTCTTTGCAGGAGCCAGATATGAGACTCAATCCGGATCCTGGGATCACCATCTGAGCCAAAGGCAGCCGCCCAACTGCTGAGCCACCCAGGCGTCCCAAGATTTTTTTTTTTTTAAGTAAAAATCTCTACCCCCAGCATGGGGCTCAGACTCACAGCCCTGAGATTAAGAGTCCCATGATCCATCCACTGAGCCAGCCAGGCATCCCCTGTGGTTTTCTTTTTAACAGGGAACTAACTGCCAGACTGTTTTCCAAAGAGGCTGCACCATTTTATATTCCTTTTGTATTCCTTCCAGTCGTGTGTGAGGTTCCAGTGCGTCCATATCCTTATCAATGCATATTTTTTTCCATCTTTTCATTATAGCCGTTCTAATGGGTTTGAAGTGTTATCTCGTTATAGTTTATGATTTGTATATGGTTTTAGATTATTCTTTGCCTGATGGCTAGTGATGTTAAGAAAAGGTCTTTTCAGATTCTTTGCCCTTTTTTTTCTTTTTTAAAAAAATTTAATTTATTTCTGGGAAAAAAGGGCAAAAGATAAATAAATTTAATTAATTTATTAGAGAGAAAGCACGTGTGAGAGCACAGGCAGAGGCAGAGGGAGAAGCAGATTCCCTGCTGAGCAGGGAGCCCTATGCAGGGCTCTGAGATCATGACTGGAGCTGAAGACAGACATTTCACCGATGGAGCCACCACAGGTGCCCCCTTTGCTCACTTTTCAATTGGATTATTTTTCGTTTTGCTGTTGAGTTGTAAGAACTTTTTATGTAGTCTGAATACGATAGCCTCATCTGACATGTGATTGATTAGTAAATATTTTCTCCCATTCCGTGGGTCCTCTTTTCACTTCCTTGAGAGTGTCCTTTGAAGCACAGAAGGTCTAAATTTGGATGAGGTACAGCTTATCTCTTTTTTCTTTTTTTGCTTGTGCTTTTGGTGTCACATCTAAAAAAACATCGTGGCCTAACCCAAGTAACAGAGACCTACCCTTATGGTACGAGGAGCGCAGCTGGCTCCAGGGGGTCCCAGACAAATCAGGTTTGAGCATTCACCCAAAGAGACATGAGTGGTGGTGAAATGAGAAAGGAGCTTATCTCCAAGAGGCTGACTCTGGGAAGACTGCAGACTAGTGTCTCAAAGACTGTCTCCCAGGGGCTATATAAGGACAGTGGGGGACTCTGGTTGGTGGGAACATACGGGGGCGCAGTGAAGGTCAGATCAGGCATTGTCTTGGGGTCAGTCACTCCGGGTCTTGCTGGCTCAGGGCAGTCCTTTTGCTTGAGCAGGTACTTTCATTTCCCTTCCCAGGATGCTTTGCCCACGTGGTCTTTTGCCTGAGTTAAGGGATAAGCTAGAAAGAAGAACTTAATCAGGATTGAAAGTTTAAGGCCAAGGGGCAGGCGCCTGGGGGGGCTAGGTCTGTTAAACCTCCGACTCTTGATTTTTGGCTCAGGTCTTGATCTCAGGTCGTGAGTTCAAGCCCTGTGCTGGGCATGGAGCCTACTTAAAGAAGAAAGTTTAGAAAGAAAGTTTGACAGACGTTTCTCCAAAGAAGACCTACACATGACCAACAGGCACATGAAAAAATGCTCCACATCACTTGTCATCAGGGAAGTACAAATCAAAAGCACAATGAGATACCACTTTGCACCAGTGAGAATGGCTAAAATTAACAGGACAGGAAACAACGTGTTGGTGAGGATGTGGAGAAAGGGGAACCCTCTTGCACTGTTGGTGGGAATGCACGCTGGTGCAGCCACTCTGGAAAACAGTGTTTGTCAAGAAATTAAAAATAGAGCTACCCTACGACCGAGCAATCGCACTACTGGGTATTAAAATATTCTTTTTTTTAAAATTTTTTTTTTAATTTATTTACGATAGTCACAGAGAGAGAGAGAGAGAGAGAGAGGCAGAGACACAGGCAGAGGGAGAAGCAGGCTCCATGCACCGGGAGCCCGATGTGGGATTCGATCCCGGGTCTCCAGGATCGCGCCCTGGGCCAAAGGCAGGCGCCAAACCGCTGCGCCACCCAGGGATCCCCGCACTACTGGGTATTTACCAGCAGATGTAGTGAAACAACGGGTGCCCGCACCCCAGTGTTCGTAGCAGCAGTGTCCACAATAGCCAAACTGAACAGAGCTGAGATGTCCTTCGACAGATGGATGGATCAAGAAGGTGTGGTGTCTACACACAGTGGAATAGTACTCAGCCATCAGAAAGGACGGATGGAACTGGAGGGTTTGTGCTGAGTGAAATGAGTCAGTCGGAGAGAGACCATCATCATGTGGTTTCACTCACACGTGGGATGTAAGAAATAGTGAAAGGGACCATGAGGGAAGGGGGGAAATCAAGTGGGAAGAATCAGAGAGGAAGACAAACCACGAGAGACTCCTGACTCTGGGAACCAAACAAAGAGTTGCAGAAGGGGAGGAGGGTGGGAGGACGGGGGGGACTGGGTGACAGGCACTAAGCAGGGTGCATGATGGGATGAGCACTGGGTGTTACACTATATGTTGTCATATTAAATTTAAATTTGGGGCAGCCCCGGTGGCTCAGCGGTTTAGCGCTGCCTGCAGCCCAGGGCCTGATCCTGGAGACCCGGGATCGAGTTCCGCGTCGAGCTCCCTCCTGCATGGAGCCTGCTTCTCCCTCTGCCTGTGTCTCTGCCTCTCTCTCTCTCTCTGTCTCTGTGTGTGTCTCTCCTGAATAAATGAATAAAATCTTTAAAAAATTTAAATTTTAAAATGTATAAAAAGTTTGAGGTCAGAATGGTGGTAGTCAAGCCCTCTTTTGCTCTTTTCCACAACAGGTTTGTAGATTTACCTGATTCTGACATCAGTGTCCACAGGTATATTTTCCCCACACCGTCCAGCATTTAACAGTTCAGACCCTGTTTACCTTGGGACAGCATCAGATCCCACAGGTTAGGGGCTCGGTCCCACAAGGCTGCCCCTCCCCTTTCAGATGTCAGTGGCAAGTCCACGTTGTCACCTGTGCTTCTGATACATGTAGACCAGCTATAGATTGGAGGTCCCAACAAACCCCTTACTTGAGTTTGACTAATTTGGGAGAACGGCTCATGGTCGACTCACTAGATCACCGACTTCTTACGAAAGGAGGTTAACTTGGGAGCAGCCAGCCGGCAGGGATGCCCAGGGCAGGGGATGCGGACGGAGCATGGAGCTGCTGGGTCCTCCAGTCACTGACCCGGAGGCTCTCTGAACCTGTCCGAGTTCTGGAGGCTTCGCTGCGCAGGCCTGATTGGTTACATCATTGGCAGCTGGCGATTGGACCCCATCTCCAGTCCCTCTCACTTCCTCAGAGGTCAGGGCAACGGGAGTGAAAGTACCAATGGTTTAATCACATCACAGCCACCAGCCCTCATCTTGAGGTGACCCAGAGGCGGTCCAAAAGGGACCTCATTAACATAACGAATGGCACCTGTATTGCTCACTTAGGAAATTCCAGGAATTTTACTTAGCAATATGCTAGGTATGGGGTGAAGACCAATTTCTTTTCTTTTCTTTTCTTTTCTTTTCTTTTCTTTTTTCTTTTTTTTTCTTTTTCTTTTCTTTTCTTTTTTAGCGGAGGGGCAGAGGGGGAGAGAGATGCTTAAGCAGGTTCCACACCCAGCGTGGAGCCCAAGATGGGCTCCATCTCAGGACCCTGAGATCCTGACCTGAGCCAAAATCAAGACTTAGATGCTTAATCGACTGAGCCACCCAGGCGCGCCCCCATATTTCTTATTATGAATCACAGTATGATAGAGGAGGTTTTAAATTTAGGTCTGTTAAAAAACAAATTCCACTGGTCAAATTTGAAGACACAGTTTGGGTTATTAAGCCATTCATGAATTGGGCAGCATCCTACACGGCAAATAGATCTTTAAAAAATTCAACAGATTTGTTTTTGCAAGAGAGAGAGAGAGAGAGAGAGAGAGAGAGCAAGTGCGTGCGAGCACATGAGTAGGGTGAGGGGCAGAGGCAGAAGCAGACTCCCCACTGAGCAGGGAACCCAGTGGGGGACTCACTCCCAGGACCCTGGGATCATGACCTGAGCTGAAGACAAACAGCTGACTGACTGAACCACCCAGGCGCCCAGCAAATAGATGTTGTTTTTTTTTTTTTTTTTTTTTTTTGCAAATAGATGTTCTAAGGAGCTTTCCAAAATGGAAGGTTTTTATAGGAAAGACAGTGGGGCAAGAAATTAGTAGAAAAAAAAGAAGGGATTAGATCCTGCAAGCTCACTTTCCTGCAGGGGGTCTTGGTAGGTGACGTCATGTTCCTTTGTGGGGGGTGGAGACATGTGACATGGGACAGATTACCTCATTGCTACTGACCAGAAAATTCCTGAGCGATTAAGACTACATTTCTGGGGGAGGTTGAATATGATTAGGTTAGTTTTTAAGCCCCTGTTTGGTGATTTGGCCTAAGTGACTCCACCTTGGGCCTGTGATTTTTTCTTTTCTTTTCTTTTCTTTTCCTTTCCTTTCCTTTCCTTTCCTTTCCTTTCCTTTCCTTTCCTTTCCTTTCCTTTCCTTTCCTTTCCTTTCCTTTCCTTTCCTTTCCTTTTCTTTTCTTTCTCTCTTTTTTTTTTTAAAGATTTTTATTTATTCATGAGAGACACAGAGAGGCAGAGACACAGGCAGAGGGAGAAGCAGGGTCCCCACAGGATGCCCAGTGTGACACTCGATCCCAAGACCCCAGGACCAGGCCCTGAGCTGAAGGCAGACGCTCAACCGCTGAGCCACATAGGCGAGGCGTCCCTGTGGTTTTCTTTTTAATGGGTCTTTGGTACAGTTTGCGTTGTATTTTGTGCACGGTATGGGGTAGGAGTCCAGTCTCGTTCTTTAGCTTGGAGATACCCAGTTGTCCCAGTACCATGTGTTTGAAAGACCATCATCCCCCCGCTGAATTATCCCAGTATCCTGTTGTGGACTTGGCAGTTTTGCTGAATGAGCTTGTTCTAGGTGCTGTATGTAGTAGGCAGGTTGCAAGTAAACAAAAATAGGTGCCGTCCTTGGGTTTACAGCGCTTCCATTCTGGCTACCTTGAAAAGGCAGTCTGGGAGTCTCAGGGAAAAAGGACTGGTAGGGCAAGGAGTGAGACCGGAGGCAGGGAGGCCAGCTGGGAGGCCGTGGAAGCCATCCAGCAAGCAGCGCTGTTGGGGGCATTGGAGAGGCCCTTCCAGGCTGACAGGACAGGTGTGGGTGACTCACAGAGGCTGACGGAGAGACGCCCTGTTCCAGAGTGAGTGCATCTCTAGAGCTACCTGGGGAGCTGGCTGAGATCATGTTGGCCCTGCCTGAGGCCCGCTGGCTCACCAGGGAGGGGGTCAGAGGCCTGGGAGAGAGCCCCAGGTGACAGCAGGAAGGTGCCTGCTTTTCTGCCCCTCCTTAGGACTCAGCCTTCCTTGGGTGAGACACAGTCACAGTCCCTGAAATCTACGACTTGCCAAGTCACGTGTGCTACAAGGGGCTGTAAGGGCCGTAGGCTAGACCTTACTTAGGGACCTTCTGGGTGCCAGGCCTGCATTGGACACTCTTCCTGCCCTCAGGGAGCTTGCGTCTGGGTGGGACAAGGACATCCCGTGTTACGGAGGAGGAAGTAGAGGACACGGGCGAGCTTGTGTCAAGAAGGCCGTGGGGAGGAAGTGATACTTCCTGAGCCACGAAAGACAAAAAGGAAGAGGAGAGAGTCAGCTGTCTGGCTGCCGATGAAGAGTCTGGAGAAAGGGAAATAAGTCCTGGTGGAGGGGGCGGGGACAGAGGGACAGCTGGCCCTGGGGGCCTTGTGAGGACACGCTCAGGAGGATGCAGGCCCTCGCTGGAGAGCCGCAGAAGGATCCGATTGACTTTGGCAAGCCTGGGGTTTCAGAAGGGCCCTTGAGAGGGAGGACAGGTTCAGGGGGAGCCAGGCTCGGATGGGGGACAGGCAGGTGCACGGGCAGGGGTGGGTCCCGACAGGAGGAGGAGAGGGCAGGGTGGCCGTGGGAAGAACCGGGGCCATATCCGGCTTCTCGGCTTCTGACTTGGGTGATGGGAGGGATGAGGTGCTCTTTAGTCCTTTTATTTAAATACACACAGACGAGGGGCACCCCGGTGGCTCTGTCGGTTAAGCGGCCGACTCTTGGGTTTCAGTTCAGGTCATGGTCTCAGGGTCGTGAGATCAAACCCCACGTCCAGCTCCGTGCTCTTCACTGACTCTGCTTGGGAGTCTCTCTCTCTGTCCCCCTCTGTCCCCCACCACCCGCCCCCCCACTCTCTCTCCCTCAAATAAACCTTAAATAGAAAAGATTTTTTTCTTTCCCTCTGCCTCCCCGCTAAAATAATAATAATAAATAAAATAAATACAGACGATTAAATAGAAATGTAGAGTAAATGGCAGTTGTATAAAGGATCAGAGCGACCGGAGCCTGGGGGCTGGCTGTGACGCTGGCGCCAAGGCCCCGAGTGACGTGACTTGGCCCGTCCCACGCGGACTAGAGCTGCCCTCTGGGGCTTCTGCAGGACCAGCGGGTTAGCAGCACCGAGGGCGCGGGATTCTGCTGAGGCCTGTCACCTGTGCTGTCACCTGGCACTGACACTGGCCGGAGGTCTGAAGAGACGGCCTTTGGGAAAGGAACCAGGGGGTCCCAGCCACCCACCGGGGCATGAGCTCCCGGGGCACAGCCCCGCCCTCCCCGCTGCCCTTTGAAGGAACCGGGCTGTGGTTTGGCCCAGCTTCTCTGCCGCTCGGGACACAGCGCAGGCCAGGCCCTGGCTCTCGCCACTGCCACCGTCGTCTGAACCTCTGCCTCCCTGTGTAGGAGAGTGAATGTGGGGTCCCGACACCAAACTCCAGGTGCCCCCGGGGAGTCTCCGGGGTGCTGTGGAGGGGAATCTGATGCCCTAGAGACCCCTGGTTGGCAGAGAACACCCCCCAGTGAGCATCCCCGAAGGGCACAGGGAGGCTCCTGGGGGTCCTGCCTGCAGGGAGGCTGGGCTCCCAAGGGACCACCTGTGCGCCCCCCCACCCGTCCCCCGCCGCAGCCCCGCCCTCCCCTGAGCCCATGTCATCTTCCTCTCCTGCAGCCAGTACATCAAGGCCTGCAAGGCCGGCAACATGGACCAGGCGCTGTCTCTGTGGTTCCTCTTGGGCTGGATCGGAGGAGACTCCTGCAACCTCATCGGCTCCTTCCTGGCCGACCAGCTGCCCCTACAGGTGGGTCCCGCAGGGGGTGGGGGGCAGCTGGCAGGAGCATCCTGCCCCCGACCATTGCTCCTGCCCTGGGGTGCTGGGTGCCCCGCTGAGCTGCCAGGGTTGGGGGGGCCCGGAGGAGGAAAGGTTTGCCTTCGGGGGGCGGGGTGGCAGGTGCCGGGAACCACATGCCGGCATCGCCGTCTTCCCCGCTGGGAAGGCCTCAGCCGGGACCCTCAGTTCACCCCTGAGCCCCATCCGCCCCGCCGAGGCGGGCCCGCCACCTCCCTCAGTCCGTGCAGGCCTGGCCCTCTGCATCCGACGGGGACCCAGACGGGGCCCCAGGAGGTCAGGGCGGCGGGGTCATGGGTCGGGCTGCTGTGTGCCTGGTGCCCTGAGCCCCACTTCCCGCAGACCTACACGGCCGTGTACTATGTGCTGGCGGACCTGCTCATGCTGTCGCTCTACTTTCATTACAAGTTTAAGAAACGGCCCTCGGCGTGTGAGTGCGGGTGGCCGGGCGGGTGGCCGGGGACGGGGACGGGGTGGCGGGAGGGCCGGGCCTCGGGGGAGGTGGGCTTCCCCGGTGCAGCGGTGACCGGGGCCTCACCTGCCGAGGAGCAGAGGCGGGGCCGGGGGGGGTGCATCGAGCATCCAGGCGGGACCACGGGACGCCCCTTGCCCCTTCTCTCGAGCTGTCCTTCAGCAAATGTGGCTTCAGCCGCTCCTGAACCTGGCCCTGGGCTTGGAGCCAAGGTGACAAGGACACAGGTCACGGTGGCCCCGAGGGTTGAGCAGGGGCGACAGCCCTGGAGGAGGGTGCTGCTGCGGACGGCGGACTAGGTAGCTCCGAGGGGCTGGGGCACGTCCTGGTGGCTGCTGCCCCCGTGCGACCCTGGCTCCCTCCCCCGGCGCAGTGTCTGCCCCCATCAACGCCGCGCTCCTGGTCGGCTCGGGGGTGGCGTGCGGCACCCCGCTGCTGAGGCGCGCCGGCCCCGAGGCTGCCCCGGCCGAGGTCTTCCGAGGCCGGACGCTCCTGTCCGTGGAGCCGGGCAGCAAGGTGAGCGGGGGGTGCGTGAGGTGGTGGCTGGGGCCCCGCCGGCCACGGGTGGGCCTCCCCCTGCGAGGGAGCCCGATGGCACGGCGCACCCCGGCCCCTCGTGGGCGCTGAGCACCCCCGCCCTCTCAGCCCTTCACTCAGCAGGAGATCATCGGCTTCGTCATCGGCTCCGTGTCCAGCGTGCTGTACCTGCTGTCGCGGCTGCCTCAGATCCGCACCAACGTGAGCCTGGGCAGGGGCGGGGTGGGGAGGGCCTCGGTCACCGCGTGCTCTGTGTGCAGAAGGCCCGGGCCCAGCTTGGGCGGGCGGGGCGGGCAAGGCTCCCCCTGGGCCTCAGTGTCTACCTCCGGGACTGGGGCGCAGCGGCAGGTGCGGGGGGGGGGGGGGCTTGGCCTGCAGCCCTCCGAGGGGAGGAGGGAGTGGCGGGGGGGGGGCAGCAAGGGGCAGGGAGGGGCAGCCGGGCTCCCGGGGACCTGGGCCGGGTGGTGGGAGTGCGGATGCTGGACGCGGGCCCACGGCGGGAAGCCAGCTCCGGCGGACGGAGTGGCAGGAGCCCCAGCCCAGGCCTCTGACCGCCCCCCCCCCCGCCCCCTAGTTCCTGAGGAAGTCGACGCAGGGCGTCTCCTACTCGCTGTTCGCCCTGGTGATGCTGGGGAACACGCTGTACGGGCTGAGCGTGCTGCTCAAGAACCCCGAGGTGGGCCAGAGCGAGGGCAGCTACCTGCTGCACCACCTGCCCTGGCTCGTGGGCAGCCTGGGCGTGCTGCTGCTCGACACCATCGTATCCTCCGGGGTCGGGGGCAGTGGGGGGCAGGTGGCAGCTTCTGTCCATCCGAGAGGGGAGTCCCGTGTGCCTGGCACCCTTGCTTGGCACCCCAGGGAACTCCCAGCTTAGTGGGGCGGCTGTCAGCACCCCCTTCTCAGCGGTGGCACTGAGCACTTCGGGGTAAATCTGTCTGTGTCACACCAGGGGCTGTCTTGGTTTAGAAGGTCAGCCGAGGCCTCTAGAGTGCTCCTGGGAGGAGGAGGATGGGGGCTGAGGGGGGGCGGCAAAGGCAAGGGAGAGGTGGCCTCGCCTCAGCTTGTGCAAAGGCCCTGAGGAACGGGGCGGGGGGAAGAGGCTGTCCTCTAGAACCTTGGGGGGGGGCTGCAGCTGCGGCTTGGGGCCTTGGCCTCGGGGTGGGGGCAGGGTGCGGGGTGGAGGGGAGAGGGGAGCAGCTCTCCAGGGAGCCGAGGCCCCCAGGGGTACGTCCATCCCAGCCTTTGCTCCGTTTGGCCTTGACGTCGGCGCCTCCAGATCTCCATACAGTTCCTGGTGTACAGGGACACTGGCACCTCCTTGGAGCGCCAGCCCCTCCTCCCCAGTTGACCAGGACCCCCAGAGGCCACTCCCAGGAGGGGACAAGTATGGGCCGGCCCGGCGCTGCTGCCCCCGGACTGGGCCATGGGGGGAGCCGGGGGCACCTGGAGGCCCCGGCCCAGCTGCGTCCCCACCTCCAAAACCTCCTCACCGCCGCTTCCAGGAACCTGGACTCTGCAGGGAGCGAGGAGGAAGTGGGGCGTCAGGGCCAGCCCCCGCCCCCTTGGGACACCCCCCAGTCTGAAGCTGCTGTCCCTTGGGAGCCTCGAGGGAGGGGTTGCAGCTGCACCCCCGGCCCCCTCCGTCCGCCTGCATGCACACTCCTTGGAGCGGGGCGTGGCCGCAGCCGGGTGACCCCAGGACCTTGCTGCTGACCCAGGCCGGCCGAGTAAACGGTCCCTGCCAGCGAGGCGTCCTTCTGCTCCTTCCCCAAGGTGCTGGGGTCTGCACTGCTCTGGGCAACAGCTTCCAAGTCGGGGCCCGGAGGTCGGGCTGTGGCAGGGCCAAGCGGGCCGCCCGGCCTCTGGGGGACCTCGGGTTTTCTCCCCTGCTCCTGGGTAACAGACCCCACCGCTGGGGGTGAGGACGCAGCAGCGAGAATGACAGGGTCCCGGCCTCGCGGTGTCAGGAAGAAGCAGAGTAGTTAAGGTTCAGATCTTGGGTCTGCATCTCAGCTTCTCTGTGCCTCAGTTACCTCGTCTGTGAAATGGGATGACACTGTTCCCAGTTCCTATGTTCTTACTGTTCTTATAAGATGGTGTAAGTAGCGGCGGACGTCAGCCCGGAAGCCTGAACGTAGTGAGCGCGCCATAAGGTCAGCTTTGACCATTTATAGCTGGAGGAGAGGCACGTCCAGATCGCCCTGCAGATCAGAGAGACCTTCCTGGAGGAGGTGACCTGCAGGATGAGCAGGAGATAGCAGGGGGAGTGGGAGGTGTTGCAGGCAGGAGGGAGGCGGTGCAAGGGCCGGGGGAAGGGCAGGGGAGGACAGCTCAGCCCGGAGCTCCGCTTCTGAGCCCCAACCTCACTGCCTCCCAGACCCTGTTCTGAGTCCACTTTCTTGTTGGCCATGACCCGAGGGGGAGAAGGTGGGGCCCGAGGGCTGGTCGGGGGAGAAGCTGTCTCAGGCTCTCCCAGTCTCCTCTTCTGCCCTGGGGGCTGGAGGGAGCTCGGCCTCGGGGTCTGTGGCCTCTGCCCGCAGGCGGCCCACAGCCCAGTGAGGTGCCGCTCAGACTTGCGGGACGCAGCGTGCCCAGGCCCTGGCCCAGGCCGCACTGGGTGGCTGGGATGGGGGGATCTGGCTCCTGTCCTTGCCAGCACGGAGGGAAGACGGCTGCGGGGCCCTGGGGGTAAGGGCTTTGACCGGGAGGAGACCGGGAAGACTTCACGGAGGAGGAGGGCCCTGGAGCGGACTCTTCTTTTTCTTTTCTTTTTTCTTTTCTTTTCTTTTCTTTTCTTTTCTTTTCTTTTCTTTTCTTTTCTTTTCTTTCTTTTCTTTCTTTTTTTTTCTTTCTTTTTTCTTTTCTTTTTTCTTTTCTTCTCTTTTCTTTTTTTCTTTCTTTTCTTTCTTTTCTTCCTGTCTTCCTTCCTGTCTTTCTTTCCCTTCCCTCCCCTCCCCTCCCCTCCCCTCCCTTCCCTCCCCTCCCCTCCCCTTCCCCTCCCCTTCCCCTCCCCTCCCCTCCCCTCCCTTCCCTTCCCTTTCTTTTCTTTTCTTTTTAAAGATTTTGTGTATTTATATGACAGAGGAGAGCGTGGGCACAGGCAGGGGGAGCAGCAGAGGGAGAAGCAGACTCCCCGCCGAGCAGGGAGCCCAATGTGGGGCTCTATCCCAGGACCCTGGGATCATGACCTGAGCTGAAGGCAGATGCTTAACAGGCTGAGTCCCCCAGGGGCACCCGTGGAGCAGAATCCTGGAGGCAGAGCGGGTCAGGAAGGGGAAGGTGTGTGCACAGGCCTGGAGCTGTGGGTCTGGGCTGCTCCCAGGATGGGCCCCCAGAAGCCAGGCTGACGGCAGGGTCATGGGGCAGGGCCAGGGCGGCGGGAGACTGGGTCGGGGGGACACGACACACGACGGGGGGGGATGGGGGGCTCTGAGGTTCAGGGGTGCAGCCAGGGCGAGTCGGCCCGGCCATTGAGCTCCCCTTGCGTGCAGGGCCTGGCTGGGCCCTCCTGAGTCGGGCACTTAGGATGCAAAACCGGCTTTGAGGGCCCCAGCAGCTTTCCGCCCCGTGATCCGCCCGCGATCCCACCCCCCGCAGGCTGAGCCTCTGCCCCCGCCCCCCCCCCAGCCGGCTCCGCCTGGGCTGGTTCGGGCGCCCTGTGCCCTGTCTGGTCGCTGGTGGCCCGCTCGGCGTGGTGGCGGGAGCCGGGGTGCCCGTGGCTCGGGGACAAGCGGCACAGCCCTGCGCACGGCCCTGGCCCGGGAGGCGGTGGCTGGCGGCTGCGGTGCCCGGCCTTGTGTCCCGCCTCGTGTCCTGCCCCACGGCTCCGGTCCCCTCCCCTTCGGGAAGGCCCGGCTGGGAGGGCTCAGGCCCCGGAGCGCCCTGCGAACGACGCGGTCACGGCCAAGTGACGGCCCGGGAGGTAAATGGAGGAGCTTGTCCTCTGCCGCGGAGGGTCTGCCAGTCCCCCCCCCACCCCCCTCGCCGGCCAGGTGTGCGGGGGGTGGGGCTCGCAGGTGGAGGTGCTCGGGTGGCCGCAGAGGGCGGGGCCTGCCCTCCAGGTGCGGCCTCAGGCCCTGCCTCCCGCCTCGTGTGCGGCCCGTGTTCTGCATTCGGGGTTCAGGCCCAGGCTCCGCACTTGTCACTCGCCCTTGTCCGGGAGGGATTGTCCCTCTGGACACTCATGGGGAGCAGGGGGCCGGGCCGGCCCCCCCTAAAGAGGCCTAGCCTGTAACTACTGAGATGCCGTGAGTGCAGACGCCTTGCGCAGAGCCTGGTCCCGCTGTCCCCTGAGTCCTGGCGGGGTGGGGGTGGGGTGGGGGAAGCGGGCAGGTGGCGATCTCCGTGGCAGCAGGAAGGGTCCCGCATGTGTGTCCCCAGACCCTCCCCGCCCAGGAGGGGGTTTCCCCTGGGTTAATTCAGTGAACCTGGGGTTTAAGCCACAGCGTGGATGTGGCCTTCAGCCCCCAAAGTGGAGAAAGGGGAGCACCCCACAGCTCACTCCCCTCTCTACCTCTTCTGCTATTGGACTTGGCCTTCACTGTTGCTGGACGGACGGACGGACCGCGGAGGCCCCTGGGTAGGCAGCCGGGTGCTGAGACCTGACTCCCTGCCCCAACTTGCCAGCGCTTACCTGGTCAGGTCACTGTTAGCCCTGCGGCGGGAGTGGGGCTTGCCTTCCGCTCGGGTTAACTCTGGGGGAGTTGATCGGTCCTGCAGCCCCGAGGACACAGCCACCCACTGGGATCTCTGGGCCCAGCACAGAAGTGGTCCGTAAAGATGATTTTTATTAGTGGGCACGACCCTACCCCCACCACAATGTGGGCTGACTTCTGTCCTGCTCACCGCAGTACACAGTAGGTGCTCAGTAAGTGAATGAGAGTGACTGTCCCTCCAGGAGCCCTCCACCTGGTGAAGGAGGCAGGCCCGCAATGCACAATCACAGCACTGCCGAATGTGTACGCCTGACACGGGAGCGTATGGTGTAGGAGTTCTAGCTCCAGGACACTATTTGAAAAAAAAAAAAAAAACCAAGTTAGTGATTACTAAATCTGCATGGAAGTTACAGGTATAAGAATAGATTACATCTCGGGTGGATGGATGGATGGATGGGGTAACTGGGTGATGGACATTGAGGAGGGCTCGTGACGGAGTGAGCACGGTGTTCTAGAAGACCGAGGAATCGCCGACCTCTACCTCTGAAACCAAGAACACATTATATGTTAAGTAAATTTAAATAAAAAAAAATTAAGACTATATTCTAGTTTGCAACATTTCTACTATCTGATGGTAACCCAAATGCCTAATGTGCATGAGGAATTGTGAAGAATTTCATCCCTAGACCGGTCAAAAATGTGCATGTATGTGACACTGTCTTCATTCTGTGAAGCAGTAATTGGCCATTGACGTTGAAAAGTTGCACAGAGATGGGGCACCGGACTGGCTGAGATGGTGGAGCGTGTGACTCTTGATTTTGAGGTTGTGAGCTCAAGCCCCACTTAGGGTGTAGAGGTTACTGAAAACTTTTTTTAAAGGTTGCACAATAAAGGTAGAGAACAGGGGCGCCTGGGTGGCTCAGTGGTTGAGCGTCTGCCTTTGGCCCATGGCCTGGTCCAGGAGACCTGGGATCAAGTCCCACATCGGGCTCCCTGCATGGAGCCTGCTTCTCCCTCTGCCTGTGTCTCTCATGAACAAATAAAATCTTTAACAAAAATAAATCAAATCTTAAAAAAGATTTTTAATTGAGAGCATGTGTGCACTCATGCAGGGGGAGAGAATCTCAACCAGATGCTGGTGCTGAGCGGGAGCCCGACGTGGCTCGATCTCCCAACCCTGAGTCATGACCTGGGACGAAACCAAGAGTCAGGCATTTAACTGACTGAACTACCCAAGTGCCCCTGACATAGTATTCTGAAAGAGAAAGTCATAGAAAATTAAAAATACGACATTAAAAAGTTTTGTACATTTCAATAGACTAGAACATTTCTTTAAATTGAATTTATAGAAAATGTTTATGCTGTGAACTTCATCTTTTAAAAAAGTGAATAGACTGTTGGTGATGTGAATTATAAGGTTTTTATGACACAAAAATAGCACCAACTCGTTTTTTTAAAAAAGTTATCGATTTAATAATAGATCATCTGCTTCCTAAGGGCAGAAAAGAGAATTGCAAAATCAGTAACAAGCCCTCACTCAAAATATTTGTAGCGAAGCAGGTAGGTTCCGGCTGAAATGATGACCCGACAAGGTAGGATTAAGTAATCTGGTTTTCGGGCTGAAAGTTTTACAAATGTTAGTTACATTGAGAAACTGATGGTGAAACACTTTCACTTCTATGATAGGTAATTCTTAACATTAACTGGAACGAGATGTACTTTATTTTTAAAAAGCTTGGAGCTCTGGGCACCTGGGTGCCTCTTGATTTCAGCTCGGGTCATGCTCTCGGGGTTGTGGGATGGAGCCCCGCGTCGGGCTCCACGCTCAGCGTGGTCTGCTTGTCCCTCCTTCTCTGCCCCTCTCTCTGCTCGTGTTCTTTTTCTCCCAAATAAATAAAATCGTTTAAAAAAAAAAAAAAAAAAGGAAGCTTTTGCTGTAGAGGCTTCATCACCGAGAATTCCAGGACGGGCCAGCAGGTGGGGAGCTGCCCTCCCTCCAGCCTCCTTAGGGTTCGCTGGCCCAGAGCTGCAGGCACCTGTGGGGAGCTCCGGAGGGAAGGTGAAGGTGAGCGGGTGGGTGGCAGCTGGGGTCAGGGGCCGGGGCTGCTCCAGGATCTTGGGAGCAGGAAACCTTCCCTGTGGGACCAGCTCTTTCCTGTCGGAGAGTGTCAGGCGAGAACTGAACTGGCTGGGCCTGGGTCACGCCAGGGGAGGGCCATGTGGCCGCACTCAGGCGGCTGCTGGAGGGTGGCGGTGGCGGCGGTGGCATCAGCGAGGCCCGTCCACGCTGCCTGCTTCCTCCGGTGGCTGAGGGTCGAGGGCATGTGCCACGTGGTGCTGCAGTCAGTGATGCAAACGAAGGAGTTTGGAACGGGGTGGGGGTGTGTGTCTTGGAATCTGGGGCCCCAGAGGGAGCTCAGGGAGGGCCCAGGAAGCTGACTTGTCAAGACCACAGTGACAGGGTGAAAGGGCCTGAGACCACCACCCGCCCCAGGGGTGTTAAGTGGGTGCAGAGCTCACCCCACAGCCAGGGCGTGGGACCCCCGAACTGGCCCCCCAGCTGTCTGGTGTCAGTAGGAGAGCAGGGACTGCGGAGTCCCACACACAGCGGGGGTCTGCGGGGATGAAGGTGGGGGTGGGGGAGGCCACACCCAGGGTGACGGGACATGGGGTGCCCAGCTCTTCCGGGCGCGTGGGCTGGGGAGCAGAGCAGCAGCCCTGGGCCCCACAAGGGCCCCTCTTCTCGCCCACCGTGGGGGTCCCCCCTCTGCCGCCACCCCGGGGCCAGCATGCCGGCGAGGTGAGAGAGAACACAAGGCCGGTGCTAACTGCGTCCCAGTTTGTTTATTTATTTTTTTGTTCTTTTTTTCTTTTTTTTTTTTAAGTATGGAAGCTCAAGTATAAGATGTAGATTTTCTTTTTTTAAGCTTTACAAAAAAACAAAATAAAACAAAAAACTCCTTTTGCATTCCATAAAAATTGACAGAAAAGCACCTGGCCAGAAGAGCAGACGGTCAGCAGGCCCCACTCCGCGCCCCCACCACGTGGGCTCCGTGGGACAGGGGCCAGTCTGTGCAGGACGACGCTGAGGGCCACCTCCTTTCTCCGGGAGCTGTCCCCTGTCCCCCCGGCCCCAACCCCAAGCAACTCCCAAACACACGTGGAATCAGATTTCCAGTTTTTCTTCTCTCTTTCACACACCACAGTTAGTTCATAAAATTTTTTTGTTTTACATTTTTTACACCAATGTAACAAAAAGGGGGGAGGCGGGGGGCGGGGGGGGACTGGGGCAAACAAAAGCACACGGGCTCTGGAAACAAGGAGAGTTCTGATAGCAAAACGTGGTGGGAAGTAGGCCTCGGAGACAGGGGTGTTTACTGGGCTTTATTCTGGGGAGATGGCGCTGTGCGGTCGCGATGCCGGTGTTAGGGACCTGGTGGGGGGGCGGGGCGGGGGCAGAGGACGAGTTTTCTAAGAAAGGACTCTACGGAGGCGTGGCGGTCCGCGGGCGAGCGCGGAGCGGAGCTCTAACACTGCTGCTTTCTCTTCAAGGCCTCCACCAGGTCGTTCTTAAGAGCTTCTTGCTTTGATTTGTCTGCGAAAGTCTGCACAGACCTGCCGGGGGAAAGAGGGCGTCAGTGCGCGTCACGGGGAGCGGCGGCCCGAGGGCCGGGTCACGCTGCCTCCTCCTCCTCGGGTGACCGTGGGGCCGCCGGGGCCTCCGTGCACGGCCCGCCTGGGGTCACCAGAACCCCACTCCACTCCTCCGGGCGCGGGTCCCAAGTCAGCCTGAGCCAGAGGGTGGCTCCTGGGCTTCGAGAGCAACGCAGCCGAGCCCCTCGTGCTTCAGGGGCCCTGCCGGGGAGCCTCCCCTCACCGCCCCCCTGCCCGGCAGAGGCGGCCCGCGGCTCACCCCCCAAGTGCAGGGTGCAGGGTGCAGCGAACACTTAAGAACCTCTGGACATCTGAGCAGACTGGGTGCACGTCCAGGGCAGCCCCCAAAGGGCAGGCGCGGGCAGCCTGCTGCTGTGCGGCACCGTCAGCTGAACTTGGCCGAGAAGCTCCCTCAGCCTGGATTTCAGGAGGCAGCATGGGACGGAGACGAGAGGCCCTGGGTCCCTGCTGTCCGATCCCGGATTTGTGGGGACGTGCGGGCCGGTGCACCTGCGCACGGGCGTTAAGCTCTGCACCAGAGCAAGCGGCCGCTAAGCTCCGCAGAGGCCGGGCGGCGCACACAGTGCTTCCCACAGCTCTCATTCCCCTCAAAGATCCCGGGGGGCCTCCTGGTGTCCCCAGTTCACAGGCGAGGAAAGTGAGGCTCAGGGAAGTGCCCCCCGCAAGGGCCTGAAAGGTCGCTCTGTCAAACTGACCCAACGTGTTGACCAAGAACTTAATAAACTTCTTATAGACTTCTCAACAGTCTCGAAGCAGTGACGGAAGGGTGCAGGCTGCCTGGCAGGAAAGCTGCGGACACTGCGGCCCGTGGGAATCTCAGGCTTGAAAGCATCGGCCGTGAAAAGGCCGGAAGACAGGGCAAAAAAGAATCCTCGACTTCCAGAACTGGGAGAACCAAGAACATCCCAAACTGAGTTCTGGCTACTGAATCCCAGAAAAATCATGGCACGTGGCCTCCCAAGTCTGAGGGGGGCACAGATAAGCTGATCTGTAAACCACTAAAAAACTCTCAGGAGAAGTGCCATGGTTTTCGGTGGAATGTTTCTGAACAAGCATCCTGGGCTGCCCCGGCTCAGCGGTAGCAAAAGGAAGCATCAGACGGCAGCCCGTGGCCCCGGGCTTCGGTTCTTAGCCCACCATGTGCTTCTGGAAAAGCTTCCAGGGGGAGGAAGCGACAGCTCACACGGCTCCCAGGCCTGCGTGGGTGCTGGCTCTTCTGGGAAGGAGCAGCCAAGCACACCAGGCCTGGCCTGGGCCCCGTCCTCAACCTCCACAAGGGAGAAAGTTCCAGAGTTAGAACCAGAGGGAGACTAGGTAAGGCACGGGAGACTGGGCTCAGAATGGCCTGGAGATATAATTTGGGGGACACAGCCTGGAAAGGTCACTGCCAAGCAATGTCCAATCAATGCCCAGAGGAAGTGCTGGCTCAGAGTGGGAAGGAGGACGTGTCCTGGACCCACGGAGAGCCCGGCTGCCCGCTGCTTGGGGGGTGGGGGGGTTTCTATGCTGGAAAGCTTCCAGGGGGGTGGCCAAGGGACTGACCCAGGGCAGGGCTCTAGAAGACTTTACACCCCACCCCACCCCCAACAAAAGCTGAGGGGCTGGGGAAGACGCCGGCAGTACCACGGCACGCCTTAAGCAGGTTTCCTCTCGCTGCGATGGGAATGGGACGTCCCAGCGCAAGGCCTGAGGGTGGCACTCAGAGGCCCAGACACGCTGGAGTCCCATGAACACAGAGGAGCCTGGTTGCATCAATGCCCCCCGCTCCCCCGAAATCCTGCTGGGCCTCTTCTGGGTCAGGCTCCAGTGGCCAGTCCCTGGTCTGGGCAGAAATCCCTTAGCCCTGCCCTGAGGGCTTCCGAGCGCCTTGGATTAAAAGTTTCCCTCCTCTCCCAGGACGCGGGCTTTCCCCCATCTGTATCTGTCATGGGCTCAAGTCGGGGTTCACAGCTGTGGTCAACAAGCAACACTTGCTCCTTTCCGTCAGTGTGAGGCGTTTAAGAGGACGGCTGCAGCTTGTTAGGGGCAGAAGGTTATGCCGGTCCAAGCAGCTCCAGCAGCAACCAGTCTGGGGGTGCAGCAAGCCCAGCCGGGGGGATTCTGGCCTCCGCTCTGTGCTCTAGCCTCCGGCTTGGGGCCACACACCCCTTTCACAAGCCACGGCCCCAAACGGTCCATTTCCCATGGAGAAGGCTCATCTGGCCTCTGGGATGCTTGGTGGGGAGGCCAGAGGCGCCGGTGCACAGAGAGGGGGCTCGGGGAGGCTGCCCTGGGGCACGCGGCCGAGTGAAGGCCGTGCCCAGACCCCGGCTCTGAGACCAGAGCGGTGCAGACAGGCAGTTTCTGCTGGAGACGCAGGGTTAATCCCCAGACTGGGCTTCCTCCAGAGCCACGGCCAAGCCCCATCTCTGCCCCACACCCACCCCTGCCCAGAGTGCAAGACACACACACAGCACACACGTGATACGGGTCTGGGTTACACGGGGCCGAGTCTACGTGTTACCGCGGCCGCCCACAGCCGTGAGCCGACACGGGGGTTAGTGGTGGTTTAGAGGACCGCGCAGCCACAGCTGGTCCGGGGGTGGCGGCGGGTTGGTGAGTCCTGTTTAGTGGGGAGGGTGCTCACGCCTCTCAGGCAGGGTACCTGCGTCGGCTTAGTTATCAGGCTGGATGTGGATCTGGCGCTGGGTCAGCACTTGGGAAAGCTCCCTCTGCAGCTGCTGAAACTTGGGGTGGTCGGGGATTACGTCAACAGATCTACAGAGAGTGGTCAGAGATGAGTGCGGCGGGAGGGAGGGACACGCACCTAGGAGCATGAGGTGACTGCTGGAGACGCAGGGGCGTACGGGGTAGAAGGCAGAGCCATGTCCAAGGGCCCTGCGCTCTGGGGCGCAGCACAGAGCGGGAGCCGCTGAACTCGAGGCTGGAGGGGGCCCGGCCACCGCCCCCCTGCTGGGAGCATGTCTGCGGGACGGAGTGTGGGCCCCAGGTGACCAGAGGACAACGATGTTGCCAGAGGAGGAACAGAACCCGCCAGAGGCCAGACTGAGTTCCCCACCGGCAGGTGGAAATGGGAGAGATGCAGATCCAGGGGGCTCCTCGCTATTTCAAACCATATGAGCAGGAGACCAGGAATCTGTCTCCTGGGTGAATCCACAAGTCAGGGCAGCCCCCGGAGCAGCTCCCTGCCTCTGCTGTCGGCCCCAAAGCAGAGCCTGAAACATGGAACGGGGCCCTGGGGGCTGAAGCTGAGGGCAGAGGCTACCCCACCTGCCCCCCGGGCCGGGGGAGGCCCAATAAAAGGAGCCACCGGCCGGGGGTCGCACAGCACCTGCAGGAGCTCTTAGTTTT
Organism: Nyctereutes procyonoides; assembly: GCF_905146905.1. Classification (NCBI taxonomy): domain Eukaryota; kingdom Metazoa; phylum Chordata; class Mammalia; order Carnivora; family Canidae; genus Nyctereutes; species Nyctereutes procyonoides. Next base: position 6,254,794 of record NW_026575052.1, read on the forward strand.
CTGACCCCAAGGCCAGTGCTCGTCCCACGGTTGCATCTCCTGCCCTGTCCCCCCGGACTTCGACGGCCCAGAGAACCCTTTCCGCCTTCCTTTGGGCCAGCGCTGCAGAACCGAGGGCACCAGAAGGGGGCGGGGGCGGGCAGCTCAGGACAGGGACACGGCCACCAGAGCCCCCGGGGGCTCCAGAGAAGAGCAGGCCGCCCGACAGGCTGCACTCCCTCGCGGTCCCGAGGGCACCGATGCCCCCAGCAAACACAACAGCAGGCAGGAGCCAGCGACGACCCGAGGCCGGTGCCACCCCGCGCAGCAGGCCTAGGATTCAAACCCACGTCTTTTGGTCGTGAAGCCTGTGCTGTGGGTACGTTACCTCAGCCCGTTGACGATGTCCTTTGTTTTTCCAAAGTAGATCTCATTCAGCGTACTTCTGATTTTATTTTCCATGTCCTGGAAGGGAGGTCGGTCGGGTCAGGGCGGCAAACGGAGGCCCCAGGCCCACCCTCCCCACCGGCCGCTCACCCCTGCAGTCCCCGCCGCCACCACAGGGGGGAGGTGCAGGACCGCGCCACAGCCAGGCCGGCCCCCAGGCCCCCACGCCTGCCCCCACCCTGCCGAGACTCCACGGGAGCGCTTCCCGGGCTTCGGGCTTGAGAAGCCAACACTCGGGGACCAGCGGCCAACACCGACGGCCCTCCAGGGAGCTCACACCACTGGCAGGTTCCCCGTCTGTGCCACGCCTCCACCCCTCGGTCCCCGACCAACACAGAGTGTGGCCAAGGGAAGGCAGGGGCCGCGGCCCCGACGGGTGCGTCCTGGCTGAGCTGGGGCGCCTGCCAGCCGGCGGGCTTGGGGAGCCGAGCCCAGGGCAGACGGGCAAGGCCCGAGCAACACGACTCGCGCACGCTGCGGGCTGCCCCGCCGGGAGGAGCCCGGGGCCCACTCACCTCCACCAGGCGCCCGATGTTGGCTATGTGCGGGGAGCAGTCGCTCACGGTCTCGTCCTTCTCCATCTGCAAGAGATCAGACGGTCGCTCGGCGTCAGAGGCCCGCGCGCTCCTGCGAACGAGCCGGGGCCGCGCAGAGCCGGCTGCTCCGGGGGCACCCCCGCGGGGGGGCCTCAGCTTTGGTCCACACAGCTCGGCCAGCAGAGGACCACCCGGCCGGGCACGGCTCCGGCTGTCCGCGTCCCTTGCGGGGGAGCCTCCGGCGTGCCTCGGCGGCCCTGCGGCGGCAGCTTCGGAGGGAGGGACCAGCAGCCTGCAGCCGGGCTGACGGGACGCGCAGACTGGTGGCGGGGCCGGCCGTCGGGACCCAGGTTCCTAGACTGTGACCCAGTGGGGTCCTGGGAGGGACCCAGCCATGGAGCCTCGCGGGGTCCGTTCTGACCCGATAACCTTTACTGTTACAGCTATTAGAGGCGGCAGCGGGTGGGGCCGGGGCTTCGCGACCTGGGCGCTCCCGCTCGAGAACCCCCCGTCTCCCATGAGGTCGATTCCTCCAGGAGAGGTCCCGTGTCCACAGCTCGCGGGGTGCCCCGGAGGGTGCTGAGCAGCCCGGTCACAGAACGGGACAGTGGTTGAAGACGCAGAGGCCGAGACAGGATGAAAAGATCAGAGCGTGTCATCGGGGCAGCCAGAGCTCAGGAGTGGAGAAAACGCGGGCAGGGCGGGGGCGGGGGGTGGGGGGGGGGGAAGGGCCTCTGGGGCTGGAGACCTGGACGGCCGTGCGCTCCCTGTGCGCTCCCTTTCCTGACACGGAAAAGGTTCTTTGGGCCAGAGGGCAGCTTGGAGCGTGGCTGGGCAGGGAGAAGCCCGACGGGCCTGACCCCCAGGAGTCTTGTCCTCCCACAGAGTGTGAGTCTCACCCTCCCCAGTGCCGAGCAGGGGGTGGACTCCTGGCAACCTCAGGCTGAGCTTGTGGAGGGGCCCACTTTGTTATTTTAATTAATTCTTTAAAGATTTATTTACGCGAGAAAGAGAGCGAGTGTGTACGCAATGCATAGAAGTGGGACGGGCAGCGGGAGGGCGAATCTGGAGCAGGCTCCGGGCTGAGCACAGAGCCAGACGGGGGCTCGGTCCCACCACCTGAACCGAAACCAAGAGCTGAAAGCGGAACCGACTACACCAGCCAGGCACCCCACTGGGGTCAGAGCTGTTGGCAAAGGGCTCTGGGCCATCAGGGTAAGTAAAGTCACATCAGCAACCCAACCTCTTGGGTATCATCTTTGTGCTCCAGGATCAAACTACTGGTTGTCCAAAGGTAAGAGAGGTCTGGGGTGGGTGTGAGGGTAGGGGGGACAAGGGAGGGGCAAAGTGAGGAGGCTTGGTCTCCCCTAAAGGGCACAAGAGGTCCCTAAGCTCGTGGCAGGGGATCTGAGCCCAAGGAAAGGCCTAGCAGGGACCGGGGAGGGGAAGGAAGACAAGGGCTGGGGTGCAGGCAGAGGTCTTGCAACACAGACGTTTCCACGGCCCCCTTGCCCACACCCCTGCTGACTCCCTCCACACCTGGTCAGGGTCAGCTTGCTGGAAATGCTGACCCACCAAAAATAGGACTATTTTTGCAATGCATATATTATTACATCCTTATAAAAGTGGCTGCCAGACGAAAACATTTTTATGTGCTGTGGCCGCACAGATGTTCCACAAGGTGGTTCCAACCAAGTCTGAAGTCTGGGCCCAGCCCGCTCGTCCCCATCAAGCACCTCTCCCCCTCCTCCCTGTGGCCTGGAGATGGGAAGGACACGGTGAGTGTCTGGAAGGCAGGCTGTCTACCTCGGAAGGGTGTACGTACAGCCTCTCCGGCCGCTCTGCAGCACAGCCGGCGCGGGGGGGACCCTGAGGGAAGCCAGCGCCTGCTCCACGGCTCCGCCCCTGGAGCCCACGGCCTCTGCTGAATGAGCTGCTATGCACAGGATCAGGATCAGGACGGAGCCCGGGAGAATGGCAGCTCCGTTCCCGGGGCTCCTCCGGTCCTGGCTCTTGGGCAGAAGCCGGCGACGTCCTCCCGATGACTGAACCGGGCTCTGGTTAGGAGCTGGGCTGGAGGCCAGGACTTAACATATGGCCAGAAGGCCTCTCAAGGAAGGTTCGGTTTGCCCGGTTTAGGGAAATTTTAATTGAGCCTAAAACTACATGTATTCTAGAAGATGGAAAAGTCTCTGCTTGTAAGGTATGTGGTAGTAGCAGAAATAGCTGTTATTTATTGAGCACAAACCATGTGTCCAAGTGGTTTTTTATTTCTACTCTATAGCAACTTTTCCGAATAAGCATTATTAGCTTGAGGGTGAAAATGCGTATTTTGGAAATGGGAGGGGGGAGTGGTCTGTCCAGGTCACACAGCTGGAAGGCAGCAGGCTAGGACTGAACCAGGTCTGGACGATTCCACAGCTTGTTTTCTTCCACGAGACCTCTCCGTGTGCTCACATTCATGTACATTCTTTACGAGAAAAAAATCTGAGACGGACCACAGTCCAGGGCTTGGAGACTCCCAATAGTATCCATCCCTGCTCAGCCCCCTCCCCACCCCAGGATCTCCAGTCCCTTCCTCTGTGGCCGGTCCCTAGAAGCCACAACACTGGAGCCTCCAGGCCACCTCTGGGAACACAGGGAGCCGGCTGCAGCTGTAGCTGTGCCTCCCACAGCAAGAAAGCACTCCCTGAGCCCGTAGCCCTGCTCCCCTACATCCGGGGGAGCGCGAGGGCCTCCTCCCCTCACCAGGATGGACAGCCTGGCCTTGCCTGACTGCCAAGCTCGAGTCAAAGAGGATTTCTCTGCCATGACACCTGGGCAGGTGCCTCTGCTGGAGTTTTACTGCGTGAAGATCTGTCACAGGGCGCCTGCGTCTGAGTGAGGAGAGAGCTCAGCTTGCAAAGGACCAGCCTAATCCCCCTACTCGACAAAACATTCCACCTTTGTTTCTAAATATTTAGAATCTGAAAAAAATATCAAACGAACATCTGCAGGGCCCATCCCCGGATCGGAAACCTTGGATCTCCTTCCAGAGATTTATGATCTAGCCTCTTTCTCACGTCTCCAGCTGTCACACAGGAGAAGTGACCTCTCAATGCAACTTCCTTTTCAACATGTTGGTACTTGGCTTGCAACATCTCTTACTTGCTCCACAGCCTTCCCTCCGCCCTCCTCCCCTGGAAGGACTGCATGATCTGGCTGTGCGGGGCTCCCACACAGACCACCGCGCGCCCTCCCCCCCCCAGCCCCCTGGCTGCGTGGATTTGCCAAAACACTTTATGTACCTGCCTCATTTCCAGGGACATCCCTAAGGGAGACTGTGCTAGGTGGAAGTGAAGGGAAGGGCGGGCCAAAGGGGAGGTGATGGGTGAGGGCGACATGTAACTCATCTCATGGGTCATTGTTAGATTTACCAACCATTTGAAGGAAGTTCTCCATGTCCTACACTTACAGCTGCCTCAACTGAGAGAGGCTGGGGACAAAGCCTCTGAAGCTGGGGAGGGACCCCTGGGGACAGAGGGAACAGGAAAGGGGAGGGAGGAGAGGGGCTATGCCCTGAGGAGCGAGGGCGGGGGGGGGGGGGGGGCGCTCTGTGGAGGAATGTGCCTCATCACTGGCCAGGAGAGCTTGCAGGGTTGGTGCCTGGTGACATGGGTCCTTCCAAACACACACGAGGCACGAGGTTTGAGTGTGTGGCTGCAGCAAGGCCTAGCTTCCAGAGGGACACCTTGGGTCTGGTCACTGCAAGCACTACTTGATAGAGGAGCTCAAATGGGGAAGCCTCCTCTGATCCCATGGCTCACATGGTGGTAGGTCACCCAAACGTTGCCCGCTCTATCCCAAAATGTGTCCCTCTCTGTTCCCCTCTCCCTGCCCTCCGTTATTTCCTGCCTTGAGTCTGACACCAGCTCACATACTGACCTCCTGGGTGCGGGCTTATCCCCTCCAGCCCTCCCGGTGGCCTCCATCTAGCCCGAGTCACCTCACTCCTGGGGGACTCTAACAGCTCCCTCACCCTGCCCTAGCCAGATCATCGCGAGGAAATCACTTCGTGGCTCAAAAGTCGGTCTCCTCACCTGTTACATGGGAAAGGTAACACTACCTTGCTTGCGTCTAAGCCCGGAGACAGCCCCCCAAACCACCATGCATGTTCACCCTTTTCCACGGGTTTGCTCGGCTCACCTGGGACCCCCGTGTCCCCCGTCCAAGGCAACCAGATGTTTTCCCGAGGTTCATCTGGGACACACGGCTCAACCCGCGACCCGTTTCCCGTTTGCTCAGAAGCCATGCATCACTGCCGGAGATGTGTCTCCCCCGCCGCTGCCCTGGCTCTCCTTTCACATTACTTACCTTGGAAACCAGCCCCGGCTTTAATGCACCTCAGATGAGTTATGTGACCGGCCGCGGGGATGATGACAGAGGCATGAATTTCCTCATCAAAGCCCAAGAGCACCAGGCAGTCCAAACAGTCCTGCAGCCACGGCCCGGTGTGCTGAGGACAGCCCCTCATCGGGCCCGTGTGGCTTGGCAGGACGCTGCTCGCAGCGAGCCGGAACCAGACCCTGGCCATGGGCTGGCCGCTCTGACCAAAACTACCAGGAAGGCTGGGGATGGAATATTTTGTCGCCGTAAACCAGTGGAATTATAAACAGTTTGGAGCGGTAAGTGGTGCAGGAAGCTGTCTCCGGATACAGATTTAGGATGTTCCACTGGTGCCCAGGTGGCAGGGTGTGGGGGAGGCGGGCTGTGGGAGAGCTCGCTGCCTGGGGGCTCGGCTGGCTGCCCGGCCAGTTGTTCCTGGAGGACAAAGGCCTGTGGTCCATGCACCAGCCTCGGCTCCAAGGAGTGGGGACAGCCCCACCCAGGGACACCCAAGATCCCTGGTGGCTTCAGGCTGCTTAGGCTCAGTGGAGGCGGTGGAGGCTTAGCACGGAAAGCCTAAGGCTCAGATATGTGCCCCAGGCCTGCTGACAAAACACCTGCTCTGCAAGCTTTCAAGTGCACGTCCATGGTTTCGTGGCTACAGATCCACTTGAAAGAGTCCTTGAATTCATCCTTTTCATATATTTTTTTTCTATCAAATAGAGGTATTAAAAGATTGGAATTTTCATCTCTTTTAAAAAGATGTCTGCTATCAAAAGGAACCCTCGAGAGCTCAGGCACTACTGGCCCCGGGGTGGGTGGGGCGCTCCCTTGGATGACATTCTCCAGGACACTGTGCTGTGGCCAGCACCGACTTCGGGGAGACCGGGGGTTCCTGGGTCTGTGCTTTCTCCTCCCTTCACACAGAGACACCAGGCGAAGGCTGTCCCTTGGGATGGCGCCGTCGGGGGTCCTACACGCAGATGCTTCAAGAGGCATCTGAAGCGGACGGGAAGTCAGGTCTGCGCACCTCCGAGTCCAGCTCCCAGCTCACCTGAGACATACTTGGAGGGGAGGGACATCCTGGACATGAGCTGCTAAGGACACTGAAGCAAAAGATGGGGGAGAGGCACGTGGAGCTGGGACAACCTGATTTGTAAGAAACACATACATTCGTTCAGACGCCCAAGACACATACATTCCTCACGTGTACTGGTCTTGGTCCACGGTTCCCGGCTCAGGGCTCCCATAAGCCTTGGATTCTCCTGAGCCACTATGGGGCCATCTTTCTTGGCTTCCTGTCCTTGGTTCCTGAAGTCACTTCAGGGCCGTCCAGGTGACTTGGGGGTCTTGTTACTCATAATGAGCCCCTTCCTACCACAACTGGGCTCGTGTTAATGGAGTGACTTTAGAAAACACCTCTGGTGACCGGGGGACTTTCAGTACCCCCCAATTTCCAGGCAGGGGAGCAGGGGGCTTCAGAGAGTTTCCAGGTTGGGGAACAGAATGCTTCTAAGTGCCACCATGCTGGGCCAGCTCAACTCCAAGACGATGGAAGCTCCTTTGTTTATGACCTCATCTGATGTATCCACTTGGCTGCTGATTTGTATACTCTGATAAACCAGTCTAATGAGTCCCTGGGTGAGCTTCTGTGACCACTCCAGTGAAGTAATCAGACCCCAGGAGGGGGTCACGGAAACCTCGGACACCCAGCTGGTCGGTCAGAAGCACAGGTGGCACCCTGACTTGTGGCTGGCATCTGAAGAGGTCTGTGGGGGAGGGGAGGGGGCAGGAGCCTGAGCCCTCAACTGGTGGGATCTGAGGCCATCTTCAGGTGGACAGCGTCAGAGGCAGCTGAACTGTGGGATGCCCTGCTAGTGGCCAGAGAAGTGCTGCGGATGGTGTGGGTTCGGGACCACCCTCCACCAACGGTGGAATGGGGTGCAGAACCCAAGAGGAGCACCTGTCGAATGTCAGTGTGCATATAAATTACCTGGAAGTTTTTGCTAAACTGAGATCCCAATTTGGTGGGTCAGGACAGGGCCAAAGATCTCTGTGTCCAACGGGCTCCTCAGTGCTGCTGAGGACGGTCCAGGGACACGGCTGCCTCGGGTGGGTGGCGGCCAGGTGTGGGAAACAGCACAGCCCCGTTCCTTGCAGGAGGAGATGGGCCTGAGCTACCGTGACGGGGTGTGTCCCGGTGAGGAGGAAGCAGCTGCAGCCACGCCTGCAGCCCCCCGGTCCTACAGAGGCAGGGAGCCAGACGGAAGTGGCGGGTGGGTATCGGACCACAGACCACTCCCAGGGCATTTCTTTAAAAATGTGAAGCCCTGCTCAGACGGCGGATTTACAGCCGGTCAGCCAACTCCCCCTAAGAAAAAGCACCTACGAAAGGTGATAATCAGACCGATGCCTCCGTCTGAGGAGGTGTCCAGTAGCCCCGCTGGAGGGCTCTGCATCTGGCCTCGAAACCACAAAGTCACAGTCATCCCGGTTAAGGTGCAAATGACAAAACCAAGAGGAACGGCGACCCCCGGGACAGCTGAGACCAAGAGTCAGCTTCACTGCCGAGGAGCGAGCGGGTGAAAGTCAGACTGTGAGGACCGACACCAATCTCCTCTTACGGACCGGACCGACCACGCGAGAAATCGCTGGAGCCCCCGAGGCTGCTGAGAGAGAGGAGGGGTGGGAGCGACACGGCGCACTCGTGAGGTGAGGTGCGGGCCGAAGCGACCAGGGGCACGGCATGCTGGGCGACAGGGTCTGTTCCGGATGTTTCCCAGAGGCCAGCGTAAAGGGAACGTAAAGGGAACGGTGCGCTCCCTGGGCCGGCCGAGGGGGCGGCAGGGGTCGCATCAGGCTGGGAGGGGAGCTCTCAGCTCTTCCAACGTCGGGATCCTGCGACTAAAGCAGCTTTTTCTTCGCGAGGGGGATGAACGTGAGGAGTTTTGAAAGGCACCTGCTCCAGCCTACGCCGAGGGATGCCGGGGAGCGTCACGGCGCCGTCCTCGGTGCGCGGCTGTGCGGGGGCCGGGGCTCAGGGGACACAGGCGTGACCCCGCGCCGCCGTGACCGGTCCCTACGGGCCCCTGCGCAGGAAGGCCCAGAAACCCGCTCAGATGCTTCATGTAGGCACATCCTCTTCCGGATCCTCTCAGCTTTTATTTCGGCCTTTTCTCCTCGTTTTGGAGACGCTGCCTACTGGCCCCCAGCAGCCCGCCGCCCGCCCTCTGTGCCGTCACCCCCAGTCCCGCCCCCCGCCCCTTCTCTGCACAGAGCGCCTCTGCCCAGGGCCCGGGTCTGCTGCCTGCCCGCACCCCCCCCCCCCCGTGAAAAGCAGCCAGGTTTTTGTGCAGGAATCCGACACCCCTTTTTCATCGATACCACTCCCCGCAGTCACGTGCCCCCCCACCCAGCCTGCCCAGACTGCCTCATGCCCCTCGGCCTCAGGAGGTGATCCTGTGGTGGACACAAGCAACCGAGGCCAGGGAGACATTTCTGGGGTGAGGGCAGACCTAATTCTGAAAGAAGAGCTCTCCCCCCAGGACTGCCCGGGGCCAGAAGCAGAAGCCAGGCGGTGCCGGGAGCTCCCGTCCTGGGCCCGGACACCCCGAACCAAGCCTGGGCCTCTCAGTTAGGCGAACAGCCTTGTTTTCATTTTTGCGTAACGGCAGCGTTTTACTTCTGTCACTCGCAACCAACAGTCCTCCCGAGGGATCTAAGTCACCACAGCGACAGTCACTCACCCTACATGTTATCAGGGATGTGTCCTAACCGGCCCAGGAGCATTTTAATGTAAACGCCGCGACCCAGACCCAAAGATCAAACCTCCCGGGGAGACCCTACCTGTCTGGTCAGGCTGCCTCCGAGGTTCATGGTACCAGAGCCGGACTTGTTGGTCTGCAGCCAAAGCATCACGGTGGAGGTCAGCTTGTAATGGGCGGTGCGACCGCTGGATTTCTCCTGCGGGAGGAGGAAGGGATCAGAAGCCCAGGAGGGACTCTGAGCTGAGGAGAGCCTGAGGCGGCCCCTGGACCCGAGGTCACTCTAACCTGTCCCTGCCTTAGATACGGGGCCACGACGTGACCTTGTAAAATCCCAGCCGTTCTCTAAGGGACCGAATCTGCGATCACGTGTGCTCAGTTCTTCGGGGATCTTTACCGTCAGTGACTACCGCAATCCTGACGGGCTCCAGGGCATTTTTAGGAGTGATGGGGGCAGGGGTCTGCACATCACAGCACTTCCCCCTTCAAGAACACCCACTGGGGAGGCGTACCTGCACTTCCACCACGTGGATGGAATCCCAGCAACCCTTGATCTTCTTGGATCCGTCTCCAGCCTTCTTTATGAGGATCACTCCAGCAAAACCATGATCTAGGTCCCAGAGGTAGACAGACGAGACACCGCCTTCAAAATACCTGCCGGAAACAGGGGCCCGAGCCCATGAGACGTTAAGCCTGTCAGACTGAAGATCAGCAGCCTGGGGGTTCATTCAGCAAAGTGTCATCTGAACGTCTGGGGTTAAGGACCCTCCCTCCCTGTGATGGTCCCAGGGCTGTTGCTCACGTGTGTCCTGAGCATCTGCTGGTTGGGGGAGGAGTCACAGAAAGATCGGGTGCATGAGTCCTAAAGATGAATCGGAGTGTGAGCTCTGCCACTGACTCTAGCTTTGTGGTCTTCGGCAAGCTCACTAAACAACTCTGGGCTCCAGGTTTCTTCCAGAGGAAGCATCCAGCAAAGTGTGTGACGTGGAAAGGACGGTCAGTGGGTCATTACTACGGGGTAATGGTCACTGTTCGACATTCCTGTCTTTGGGGATGGCTATCTCACAGGGCGGACAGAGGGGAAAAACAGCAGCACACTCCTCCCCTCCCAGAGCCCCAGAAAGGAAGAGCCGAGCTGAGGGTGGAGCTCCCTACTCCGGTCTGAATCGATATGGAAAAATCCCTAAGAACAAATATAAGAAGAGGCCAGAGGAGAAAAGGAAATCGAGCCAGGTCCCAAATCCGAGACCCAAGGTGACAGTGGCAGAGCGAGGCTGCCAGGGCACAGGCGGGTCACCAGCTGCCATGTGGGGCCTTGAACTCTGCTGACGACCAACGAGAACACTGGAAAACGCACGTCTCTGCGGCCTAGCACGTTTGCTACCAGCGCGCTGCTGAAGCACGTCTTTACCAGCAAGTCTGTGGCCTCTGTGACCCTAATTAACCTCGGAATCCACGGTGTAGCAGGCACACTCTGGGACCTGCTGGGAGGGCTGGTGTCGTGTGTGAGCATGGGCTCAGGCATCCAGGAGCCTCGCCAGCAGCACACACGTGGGTGGCGATGAGCATGCGCTCGGGGGGGACATGGGCCCCAGCACCCCCCATCATGAGCTGTGGCCGCACATTACCCACCAACTGTTTCTTAAGTGCTAGCAGGTACCCACTGAATTGGGCATTAGCTTCGTTATAAAATAGTAACAGTAATACCTACTTTATGGGACTGTTGAGAAACAAACAAAAAAAAACCCAGGAAAATAAATAATCTGACCAAAGACTATTACTGATTTTAGTAAAAATAAGTACTAAAAATAAACATGTCTGTGATTTCTCAACAAAGCAGTTATATACTAAAAATGTACAGAGTTGACACTAATATTTAGAGAATGTGGGTGAAGGGTACACAAGAATTCTTTTTTGGGGGTAATTTTACTGTAAATCCAAAACGGTTTCAAACTAAGAAGTTTTGATCCGAAGGTCACTTGGTGATCTACACCAGTGTGCAACAATCAGAGCAAGGAAGCAGCCTTTCCTCATGAGAACGACAGCCTCCTGCCTTTGGGCTGGAGGGTGCCATGGCCCTAACCCACCGCAGGCCCACAGGGCACCCAAGGGTCCCTACAAGGTCTGCTACCCTCCCCTCTCCCCCCTGGAATTCCTCGGGCAGAGTGGGGCCGGCCTGCTGCTGCCACCACATCCTGTCCCCACTTCTCCATCCCTGCAGGATCCACTGTGATAAAGCTGTCAGCTGCCATTCCTAGCACTGCCCACCCTCCCAGGGCTAACGCAGCAGGAGCGTGGTGAGGGTCTGCTGGACAGATGTACGGAGGTGCTGGCCCCAGGGCAGGAAGCGGCTGGCTCCAGGCCAGGGCAACACAGAGCACAAACACACCTGGGGGTGGGGGGCAGAGCTCAGTGCTGTCCTAGGTGATCTCCAAGAAATCTGCAACAGTGGGCACTCAGGGACCCTACTTATTCCAACTCACTCTCCACACTCCCGCTCTCCGGGGACAGGAGGGGGTAGAGAAGTATTTAGGTCTGGGACCTGTGCCCCACCTCTTTCTGTAGGGCCATCCTGGTCTGGAGCAGCCCCGCAGGAAGCTGGGCACCCACAGGCTGCCCTGGAATGCACCTGGGATGGGTGGAGGTCTATCGGTCACCTCTAGACCAGACACCCTGCGGTGCTTGGGTGAGTTCGAATCAGGGCCTGGGGGAGCCTTCTTGCCCTGTTCTCAGTCCTGGTGATTCCCTCAGCTCACAAGTTCACTAGGAGGCACTCGGCACTCCTGAAGGAAGAGCAGTCCAGCCAATCCCAGTGCTGCTAGGGAGAGGGCTGGGTTCTAACCCTTGGTTTTCCCTCTGGTCGGCTTGTAGGGAAAGAAGCCCCACATCAAAAGGGAAGAAACAACTCGACAAACTGTGGCTTTTCTTGTGCTGACATTTAGAAAGGGCCAATAATCCCTTCTTTCCACTGGCCATGCAGGAGTGAAGGCCTGATGCCCAGTGATCATTCTTACCCTTCCACCCCGATCCCCACGACCAGGGAGCAACGGTGGTCTTGCCAAAGGCCCTGCACCGTGTTAGAATACGAGGGAAGGTGGGCCAGGCTGCCCTAGAAGGGAACCTGGGGAGAGACCCTGGTGGCCTGAGAGCCCTTGGCGACACCACCCGGAGACCAGCTCCAAAGCACCAGGCAGCCTACGGTTGATCCTCCTCAGTCCCATCCCTTAGGTTTGTTTTCTTCCGGAAAATATAACAACCGCATTCATGTTTTATAAGGTGGAACTGGCCGTTTCCACTCCGGCGCCCCACCCGGTGGCCTGGCTCTCGCTTCGGGCAGCTTCTCCCTGGCATCCTCAGCTTCCTTTGTGGGCCGCGCCGACGGGGCCCAAAGTTCCAAGATGTGGGAGACAAAGGAGGTAAAAAAGCAAACTCAGTTCTGACCTCTATGTGAGTAGCTTTTCTCTTCTCCAAAATTAAGTTCACTGCAAGGACATGACAAAACAGGGAGACATAAAAACCAGCTCATGATACCATGTATCAACTTATCCTATAAATCTGATTCTTCCAAATCCCCTCAAGTCTTTGTCCAAATGTGTTAACTTTTACGTAACGACAAGCGCAGCAATGGTGCTGTGTTGAGTTCGGCCTCTGCGCCTGGCACAGAATTCATTAGCGCTTTTCCAGGGAGCCACACGATCTCCAGAAGTGATTTTAATAGCTGAGGTAGTATTCCACTGGGTAGCAGCCTAACTTACAGTCGATCTGACGTGTAATAAAGGAACGGCAGCCGAGTTGGAGGCGATGCTGCGATCTGACTTTGAGTCCCGCTGGGGTGTTCCCTATCGGGGTGAGGCGGACGTGCTGAAACCCGGCCTCTGCAGGCCGGGCCCCAAGACCACAACAATTCAACAACGGACCTGCATTCCATTCACCAAAAGGCATCTCCAGGGACTAGGGTGGCAGCAAGTCTCAACCTGATGCTCCAAGACAAAGGGAGCAGAGGACTACGTGACCAGAAAGGGCCGGCTCAGAATCTCCCAGAAACACCAGCCTCTCCAACAAGTGCCGTCAGGACCGCGGTGAGCAGGTTGGTGGCGGGGTAACTGCGGGGCATACAGACAGCCCCCCATTACATGGTTTACGGCTTCGCTCTGTGAGTGAAGCATTAATTAAAGAGGGACCTCAACAAGTTTTTGAAAATTTATTCTTACCTACTGTACTTTGATCATAATGACATGAAACAGGAAAAAAATAATTTTTATGTGGTTCACATTTATGAGTTTTTACATAAAGGCTTTTGTGGGTATTTTAAGAATGTGCTAAAATGTTGTCTGAAACCACATAAAGCCATCTGAGGAGTCGCCCGCCAGAACTAACAGCACACACATGGAAGCACTTTAACTGGCCTTTGTATATTTAATGAGTCAAATAGTATTAATATTGTTTAAATGCTAACATGCCATTTCAATAAGGTGGCTCTACCATCGCCAGCGACCCGCTCTCGGGCCCTGCACGTCAACGTGAATGAACACTCAAGCGTGGCCCAGGACGCAGAGCAGGCTATGGAGGAAGCAACCGGGCCTACTCTGGGCTCTGCCAGGGGTCGATCCTCTCAAAGCCTCCACCATCCAGGAAGGGAGGGAGGACAGGCCCAGTACCAACTGCCACGACACTGGTGTTTGAGCTCAAGAGGCAAGGCCCAGAGTTCCTGCGGTGAACCCTCCGGTCAGCGGGCAGCTCAGAGAACTTTCAGATACAGAGGCCCAAAGACAAGAGCATAGGCTTTTCTTGGTTAGGCCTGAAACCCACAGATGGTGAAGAGGGTGAATGATCTGTTAGCTGGACAACACGAGGCCCATCGGCAGTGACACCGGAGAAGCCACCCGGGAGAGTTTCGAACCATGAGGCAGTGGGGCCTCCTCTGAAAGCCCCAGGAACACCAGCAGGGGAAACGAGTCAGACGCTGAGCTGGTGTCACTGAAGAGCAAACCCCCTCAACCACACGTCGGAGGTTCCACCAATGGTCTTGGGGGGCTTCTGAGACATTCTCAGTAAGGGTAAACGCTTCATATCTGTTTTCTAAAAAAATTTTAATTAATCAATTATTTATTTTTAAGAAGTAGATTCCATTTCCAACATGGGGCTCCAACTCATGACCCGGAGATCAAGTGTTGTGGGCTCCAGACACTGAGTCAGCTAGGCGCCCTGAGGGTGAACATTTTCTTTTTCTTTTTTTAAAGATTTTATTTATTTATTCATAGACACACACACAGAGAGAGGCAGAGACACAGGCAGAGGGATAAGCAGGCTCCATGCAGGGAGCCCAATGTGGGACTCGATCCCGAGTCTCCAGGATCACACCCCAGGCTGCAGGCGGCACCAAACCACTGCGCCACCGGGCTGCCCAGGGTGAACATTTTCTAAGGCAGATGGAACAGAGAATTCAGACGGCTGGCACTAAGGAGACGGGGCCACTGTGCGTTGGCTCCGGAAGTCAGGCCATCTGAAAACGAGTACTTGATGACAACAGGCAGATACAGGTTCCGTAAACTCGAGAAGCTCGGGGCACCATGGGATACCTGTGCCCAGGACGAGCCAGGAGCACAAGGCAAGACCAGCAGGTGGGTTACCTATTTATCAGCACAGGCAATTACAGTGAAGCGTCCGGTCATGTTTACTCTCTACCATCAGATCCCTGAACGTGGACCAACTAAAAGCCCAACATGCCAGTTAATCCTCCTGTCCTCAGAGTTCAGCATTTTTCCCGGAAAATGACCCTTGCACTTGAATCACATCATAGTCACAGACACAGATTCTGTGTCCCTAATTCTTCAACTGCAGGATCTCCAGGGCGTGGGGCAGAGTAGAAAAGAGGGAAAAACATAAGACTTCAAAATGACCAACTTCACAAAAGGAAGTGGAAACTTGTTCTGGGAACCTGGGCTGTAAGCAAGCATGACCCAATCCCCAGTCTTGGCCAACACTGGGCTGCACGTGTATCAGGGAAGATGGAACTGGAATGCACTGAACGCGCTGTGATGGGCTTGAGCTCCCTCCTTTCAAAACGCCCCTGGGGAGAAGAGCCGGATCTGAGCGTCTCATATGGAGGCCCCGGCAGGTGAGGAGTCACAGGCCACGGCCCTCCCAGAAGAACCGCAGCCAGGACAGAGCTGCTGGGAGCGGGCCCTTGTTGGCTTCACACAGACATGGTCTTTTCGCCATACGTGGGCTGGGCCAGGAGGCTGCAGCAGACGCAGCCCCCTGGCAGCGTGCTGTCACGTGCGATGTGGAAGCCCAGGCCATCATCCCCAAGCTCCAAGGCCCAAGGCCCCAAGCCAAGTCAGGGGCATTATAAGGTAAGCCCTACTAGATGCTAGAGCATGTAGGGGCTCTCTTCTGCTGTTGGCTTCGTTCAATATGCCAAGAGGAACGCAAGGAATATCTATTTGGCACCAGTGTGGTGCCAAAGACTGTTTTCCCATTTGCAAAACGAAGGAGCTGGTTCACAAGCTCAGTGGGGTCTTCCCAAGCTCAGACTGCCGGGGATTTGGTGGCTGCATCAGAGAGCCTGTAAGAGGCAGATCCTGAGAACCACAGAGCAGATTACTAACATCGTGATCAAGGTGGTCAAGACTCTGCTTACACGCCTCCAGTGACAGGAAACTCACTACTTGATCGGGGCCACCATTTTTGTTTTGAAGAGTTCAAATAGTTCCCACTGGACTGACCACCTGCACCGACTGCCCACCAGAACCACACAAAATAAGAACTTAATGCTCTTCTCGCATGGAGTCTTTTTAACTAAAGATGGCTTACATTAATGCCAAGGTTTCTCTCCTCTGGCCTTCCTGTCATTACATTATTGCCCATAAGACATGACTTCAAGTCCCCACGCCTTGGTTACCCTCTACTGTAAGGGTCCGAGAACAGAAGTCAACGCCCTGTGTGTTTATCAGCACATCTCTCATGGGGGGAGGCTACTTCCCCTCCAGGGAGCCCAGGGCTGAAGCAGCTTTCCTGGCCACCACGTCTCACTCATATCGACACAGACAAGCTTGTCCTTATCCTCTCCCATGAAATTTTTTTTTTTTTTTAATCGTGTTGTAAAATTCTCTCCCACGTCCTAGATTTTTAAAAACCTGGTATACTGGACCTAAGAATATGATTTTCCACTCAGAGCTGTTATATTTAACTCTCAGAGTCACGGCTTCACCATTTCCATGTATCCTTGGGGATTCTGAGTCTGTCATCTGTGTCTGATCCAAGCCACTCTTCCTTGGAGACCCTTATGTGTGGGAACATACACGGAAGTAGGGTGCCACCCAGATGAGTTCGACCGAGTTCCACACTGTGTGCACCAGCTCTCCCAAGTGGCTCTAGAAAGTCCTGGAGGCTGGAGTGAAGCTTCTGTGGAGAAAGGGATGATCAATTTGGAAGGATGCCTATGGCCTAGACACTTCTTTCAAGTTGAAGGGGCAGTATCAAGGCTGGGGTGGGGGTGGGGGACTCCCATGGCCTCAGATCTGACTAGAGACCGTAGGGTCCATCAGCGAGGAGGAGGGATGGACAGAGCCAACAGATGTGGTGGCACCAGCTGAAATGCCAGGCCAAGGGTTCTGGCTGCACATATTTTTAATGTCAGTCCATTTAAAACAAGTGGAATCCTTCCAGGATCCTGTCCCAAGCTAGGAAGACTGTCCCTTAAAATGTCCCAAACCGTTAGATTCCAGGAGGTTTCTCCTTCCCTACTCTGGGTCCCCGGGTCACGTCTGCGGTCCGTTGTGCTTCCGGGGTCTCGTCGAGCAGCAGCAAGGCTTGAGGTTCACACTTTACTGTAACTGGCACTTGGTCCTGACATTGACAAGGAGGTCATGTGGGCACCTGTTCAAACAGAAATTCTTATGCCCGCTGACTGATTTTATGGCAAAGGCAGGAAGAATAAAGCCCCGAGGCAGACCCATTCCACCAGTGGCTCAGGTTTGGCCCCAGAACAATACCTTCTTGTTTCCTTCCAGCCTAAAAAAGAAACTGAAGTTCTCAGCTACCAGCAGCAGTTGGTTTTCTGATCATCCTTAAACATCCTTACAGCATAAAAAGGCAGCTGCTACCTACAGGTGGGAACAATTCAATTCTACTCCAGGAAAAAAGAAAACCCTCCAATTTGCTTGGAGAGGCATCTAAAACCTGGCCTCCGTCCTGGCAGTGCAGCCCAACGTTCCCTTCTCACTGGCTCCAAACACGCCACTGTTGAGAGGCTAAGCATCCTCCCCATCCGACAGGAGGTGTGGGTGCTGCCGGGTGGGTACAGCTTCTGGAAAGCCTGCGGAGAGCTGAAGACACGCTGACAGCCACAGCTAAGGAGGCCCGGGACATGTGGGCTCTCCTCTGCCACTCTGGGGTACCAGCTTCCATTCGGGTGCATCCCTGAGACCACCTCCTGAAGGCAGCAAGAGGCTCACAGAAAACAGGAGAGCAGAGGGCTGGCACAGAGCAGGCACAAACTGGTGGCCGTCGACTTCCCAAGTCTCTTTCTCTCTGGGCCGACAAGGGCACATCTCCCTCCTCCTAACCCTGGCCTGTTCTGAACTGCACACAGGGAGCAAGGTCTTGCTTGCCCCGTGAGCACGGTCCCATCGCGCTTCCCCGGGGGCTGCATTTAGCTCTGCACCAAATGGATAAAGGGGGGTACTTGGCTCTGGGCTGGGGGATGTGCCACTGAGATCCAACGGGCCTTGGGGCCGTGTGTGTGTGTGTGTGTGTGTGTGACCAGCTGTTTCCACCACATCCGCCTGTGGACACAGGACAGGTATTCTGTGGAAATTCCCTCTAGGACACACAGGTGCGACGGTGCCCGAGCAAGCACACCAATCAGCTTAGGCATGTGTGGCTTTAATGCCAGTTGTGCATTGAAAGTGCACATCTGGATCACGGCTGTTATTCCTTTACAGCCTCTTTATAGGGTTTTTATATTTCTGTACTTGCAGAGACACGATGAAGGCCTCTCTAGAAATAAGGGTGCTGCTGCAAGGGCTGCAGATGTGGCTCTGGGATCTGACTGAGCTGTGCTGCCGCGACCGTCTCCTGGATCTCTGGACCCCCTTCAACCATCCTGCTGGCCCACTCAGCCCACGTCTCAAAATGTTGATGATCCAGGCCTTCTGGAGTTGCAGGGCCGCCACTCTCGTCCAAGAGTTGCCATTCATGGGAACCCATTCTGTGTCAAGGGCTTTGAATACGTTATTTCACAGTTAAGAAAACCGAAACCTAGACAGCGACAGAAATGTGCCCCAGCCACTGGGATTGGCCCTTGGGTCTGGCTGGCTCTGCACGGAGGGGGTCCTGCAGCAGTGCAGGTGGGCACTGGCTCAGCCTGTGTGGTGGAATTTAGCGAAG
Source organism: Nyctereutes procyonoides (assembly GCF_905146905.1). Classification (NCBI taxonomy): domain Eukaryota; kingdom Metazoa; phylum Chordata; class Mammalia; order Carnivora; family Canidae; genus Nyctereutes; species Nyctereutes procyonoides. The sequence goes on from NW_026575052.1 coordinate 6,273,278, forward strand.
ATGAACAAACACACACACAACCGCGCCTCTGCACACAATGCTGGTTCAAGGTGGGGGAGACGGTCAGAGGAACAAAGGATCCCACACTGGACAGCCAGGGGGCTCCTTCACCTCAGTGAGGCAGCTACGGCCTGCTGGCTAAACCCTCCTAAGACCACCCGCCCTCAATACCTGCACCAAGCAGCATCTGGGAAAAGACGTGTCTCCCGGGAGCCAGGAGCACAGCTCAACCAGGGGGGGAGCTGGTCCCTCCTTCCACGTGGGTGTCTGCACCCCAATGCGTGGAACTGCACAATCCAAAGCATGACTGTGTGCCATATGCTTGTAAGCACCTCAGAGTTCTGGAGGAACCACGGTCTCTGATGCTGATTCAGGGGGTCACGTTTGTACACAAAATGGTTTTCTGTACACTCCTACTTTTTGTTTGACTTTCTTTTAGCAGGTGAGAGCCAGTGCCTGCCAGGGCCACCAACCCCGGAGCAGCAGCTTTAGGACGCCAGATGAAGGGGCCCTGCGGTGGCCGCTCCCATCATGGCTCTGTGGGCTGGGGGCAGCTTGCAGGCTTGTCAAACCCTCTCTTTAGGGGCTGGAGAAAGCACGGCAGAGCCGAAACTCAGCCCCCTGGGGGCTGGCTGCAGACTGACTAGCTCAGCGCCCCTGGAAAGTCGACCTGCCTCTCTCCACTAGTCAATGAAAATGGCACAACTGACGGGGGCCCAGGTTTCCCCAAGAAGTGCTTCCAGCACTTTCACACAAGCCCGAGGCTGTGGCAAGCCGGAGTCCCACAGCAGGCGGGGAGGGTTCTCAGAGGCCCTCTGTACGCATGGCTGAAGATACAATAATACATGTGAAAACCCAAGTACTAATTACACTGCCAACAAGTGGAAAGCCAGATGCAGACCCCATCCTCGTGCAGCCATCCCTGGAGTGCAGCATGCGGGGCCTGTCGTGGGGCCTGTCGCGGGGCCTGTCGCGGGGCTGGCTGGAGACTGTTCTATCTGGGAAGAGGAAAGGTTCCAGCTCCGGGCAGGAACAAAAAGGTTTATGCATCATGAGCCATTCAGACCCATATGAAGGGGCAGGGAGTGAGGGCGGATGTGCCAAACCAAACGGCCCAGGTTTCACCCAGCTCCAGAACTTTCCTGAATTATCTCCCACCACTTCATGCCTCCCTGTTCAGTTCTTTCGTGCACTTCCCAGTGGGGTTGTGGTTCTGGAGACTGAAGGTAATGGCCAGCTGTTTCTGGTAGTGAGAAGCACTGGGTGACCTTAAGCTACAGGTTTCACCCAGCCAGACTGCGGGACGAGTAGTTAGGACCAAGTAGCCAGACTACAGGAAGTATGAGGCAGGATCTTTCCACTCGTGGCCTCTCCAATCCAGCCTCCAAACAACTGCTTATAAAGAGTTTCTTAGGACATGCTTCAGAGCTGGCCTGTGCGCCCCTGGGGCCCTCCAGGTCCTTCCTGATGCACTGAGAAGGACACTCAAAGCCCATGCCTGACAAGAGCCTGGGTACGTCTCCCTACTGCTCACACCCTGCCCCAGCCTTCACTCAGTGACCCCACAGCCCAGGAACCACCTCAGGACTGTCCGAGTGACTCCCACTGCTCAGAGCATTACCTCCACCACCCTCCCTGGCTCCTGCCAGCCTCATGGCTGAGCCCAGGCTCCCCATGACCTCCCGAGGGTCAGTGATTCACAAAGAGGCTCACAGGACTCAGCACAGTCTTGCCACCAGGAGTCATTCTAGTGGAAGGAGACAGGGCAGGAGTAGGCAATGGAAAAGCATGTGGGAGAAGTCCTGAGGAAACCAGACACAAGTTTGCAAGAGTTTGTGACTCCTCTCCCAGGGGTCACACAGGATGCACTTAATTTCTCCAGCAAGAAGTTATGACAAGTGTGAGGTGCCATCTACAGGGACCCTCATGAGACTCAGTGACCGGGGTTTTTACTGCTAGAGCGCTCTCCACCTAGCACATACCAGAAGGGAGACAGGAATTCAGCATAACCCACAGTGTTTTTTTTTTTTTAATTTTTTTAATTTTTTATTTATTTATGACAGTCACAGAGAGAGAGAGAGAGAGGCAGAGACACAGGCAGAGGGAGAAGCAGGCTCCATGCACCGGGAGCCCGATGTGGGATTCGATCCCGGGTCTCCAGGATCGCACCCTGGGCCAAAGGCAGGCGCCAAACCGCTGCGCCATCCAGGGATCCCAACCCACAGTGTTTGTGCAAAGAGTTTTAAGCATCATGAACCATTCTTATCAGGAATGGTAGGAACCTTCCAGAAAGCAAAGTTCCTGGACACCAGGCAAGGGCCAGCCCTCCAAAGGCAGCAGCCCTACGCTGGCTATTCAAACTCTTTCCTGCCCAAGGGCAAACCCGCTACACTCCATAGTTCTGCCCCAACCTAGAGTAAGGCCCCACTGCTGGCCCTGCCTCCATGCCTGGGTTTGGCCCTTCATAGCACTTTGCAACCTGTGCAAGCACTTCGTTTGTTGGCTCCCTCCCTCCTGTGTGCACCCGACCCACTCATCACTGTGCCCCCTGCTCAGAGCATGGTCGGTTCTCAGTGTCTGTGCAACTCTCCCATCACCACAGATGTGAACTACGTCAGTCCATTTTCGAATTACTCGAGTAAATTACAGAATTTACTCGAGGTCTCACTGTGGGCCGGGAGCAGAGCCCCAAGCAGAACCCACAGCCTTCCAAGGTGGCCGGTGACATGACACCACCTGCACCCAAACCACCCCATATCCACAGCCATAATGGCACAGAACCTAAGACACCCACAGGATAACTGCTGCAACAGTCTTGTCCTGACAACTCAAAGGTCACCACGTGGACACGACGAGTCAGCGCAAGAGGAGCCTTACAGCTGCACGAGCTGCACGTCACTGAATGCCTCCCTCAGCCCTGAAGCCGGCAGGGGTCCCTCTTCAGCAGATAAGGAAACAGAGGCCCACAAGGTTCACTTACTCGCCCAGGGTCATTGAGCGAGCAGGGCACAAGAGAGAACCAAGTCCAGGCCCTTCCAAGGCCCGGCTCCTCCTGATTCTGCAGCTGGCTGGACGGTGGTGGGCTTGAGCCCTCTCCTGGGGTGTCCTCACCTCCCGTCTGAACAGCTCCTCCCACCATCGCCAACCTGCTGCCCCTGCGTCTCCCATTTCTTCAGAAAAGCCCCCACTGTCCTCTGCAATTCCTACCAGGACAGAAACACTGATATTCCCCAGGCCTGATGCTCACATCCAATGATGGGGGGGGGGGGGGGCGGGTGGGGGTGGGTGTCGGAAGACCCCAAGGGGCCCAGGGTTCAGGTCTGTGAAGGCAGCTAGGAACATGGGAATTTCCAGGACTCCCGAAGCCACGGCAGCAAACCTTTTCCACACACGAGTATGGATGCCCTGCCCTTCCTGGGCCAGCGCTGCCCAAATGTCAAACAGAGGGACAGAGAATGGGAGGAAGAGGCAGGAATAACCACCATTCTAGCATGGCCCCAGAGGGGAGAGAAGGCACAGAGCTCGGGGAAGGCCCATCCACCAAGCACCCTGGCTGCTCCCGGAGAGGCTCGTGGGTTTCTGGACTGCCAAAGGGACGCCAGACTTGTTTCATTCTGTAAACTTCTTCCAGACAAGAAGGGCTGATTAGAAAAGCTAATTAAATCTTTTGAAGATTATCTCAGACCCGAAGCAAGGGAAGAACACAAAATGCCTTCCCGCCCTGCTCCTCCACCCCCCAGACTCTGGCCTTCATTAAGCTTTGATTTCAATCAATTGCACACCCACTAAAATTAACTTATAAGGCCAATAAATTGCAACCGCATGTTTGAAGGTATTATCTGCTGCAAGCCAAGAGCCAAGGATTGCAGAGCACGGGGCAAGATGTCTGGCACAGATGGGAGTAATCATCTCTGGAAGAAAGCCGTGCCAGCCCCTGCAGTTAGAACATCTGGTCTCAGCAGAATCCAGGCCGACAGAGGCAACAGTGAGACCCAACGTGAAAGCTAGAGCTGGGAAGATTTCCCTGGGAACCCCCCCCCCCCAGAAATCAAAGCGGTGATCCTGGGGTTCACACCCCAAGTGCAAAGTCTCTGGCAGCAAGTATCCACCCTACATTGCGGGTCTCACTGCTGAGTCTCTCCCAAGAAAGATGCATCGCGCAGATCCGGTGATGGGGTTCTGTGACTGATGAGCTACCCTAGGCTTCGGCCTAAAAAAGCAGTCAACGTTGCCAAGAACGAGTGTGAAACGATCCCATGAGCCAGCCACCCAAGAGCCTGTCCTTTCTGCTACCTTTCCCACTCCCCAGGTGCCACATCTGTTCCAGGGACAGTCCCTGGATTGAGCAGGGCCTGTGCTCAGAGGTAGAAAACCCACCTCGGGGCTTGGTAGAGAGGACTCGAGTGGCCCAGGTGTTGGTGACCACGGTGGGACGGCTCGGAGAAGGGCAGCGAGGAATCAGGGTGGCCTGAGAGTAGACCCCACCCCGCCGGCCTGCAGAACAGGCTTGACACCCCCAAGGACGTGCGGCACTTTGACCAGGGCTGCTTGGGTGAGGCAATCAACAGTTGTTGGATAGTTACTCCTCCTCGGGGGGAAAGCTGCCACCACAGGCCCTTTCTGCCACAATGACGGCAAAAAAGGACATCGATAAACGTCAGAGGGACTCAGGGGAGAACACAGCGAGGGAGCTGCGGAGAGTCAGGCAAGCAGGGACTTGACCTGCTTCCAAGGGGCCCCTACTCGCCTCCTGCCCACACCCCAAAAGAGGGTACATTTATTCTGCAAGGGGGGGCGGTTGTGCAGGCAGGGGTGGGGGGGCACCATGCCCCCCCCCCCGGGAGTTACACGTGGAGGGCCTGCGGGTCCACCCAACCCTGGCCCTGCTCTCCCCATGACCATTCGGACCAGCTCCGGTTCATAATTCACTCTAATTCCCTGCAAAGTCAGAGCCTTGACAGACCTGAGGACAGAATCCAGGCTTTCCCCCAGGACGCTAATGAGGAAGCTGTAATCTCTCCAGGCAGAGAGCAGCCTCCGGGGAAACAGCGAGCATTTCCTTTCTGGAAAAGCCTGGGTGGCTCTAGGTCTCAGGCCTGGGTCATATCTCAGTTCTAGTCTCCAGCATCCGTCCTTCCAAGGAGAATATCGGGGACAGGAACAAGGTTAATAGGTCCACGACGAGCAGAGGGAGCAAGGGGTCTGCCGGTTTGCTGGAGGACAAAATATTCCTACAGGGTCAGTCTTAAGGCACAGCCAGTAGGGGCGGCAGGGGGAGGGGTGGCAAGAAAGCACTTCAGGCCTTTGGCCGCAGAGGGGTGTGTGGGGGGGTCAAATCTCCAGACCTTCAGAGGACAGAACAACAACTCTGCACCGACTTCAGTGGGCCTCCCAGCGCAGGAGGGGGGCTCTTCCCACCAGCAGTCCACACGAGCAGCTCCCCGGAGCGTCCACCGCGGTCAGAAAGTCGAGAGAGCAAGGCTAGCCCAGTCCTAACTCAGTGACCCATCAGGGTTCCAAAGAATCTGAAACATCTGGAGTCATCAGGAAGCAAGGACCAGGTGAGCACAGGGGATGGGTAGGCTCCTCGCATTCCTCAACCGCCACGGGGCGCAGGCCGAGCTCCAGTTTGGAAATGGGGTGCCCTGGAGACGGCAGCCTTCCTCATCTCGTCCTCCTGGGCACAATGGTGCTCCTGTTCTGCTCTCAGGGCGGCAGCACTCCCTCTTCTTCCTGGCAGGGTGGGTGGGTCTGGTCTGCCTGGGGCTCTGGGCATCTCTCTCCAGGCCTGGGACGCAGGCCACCCTCCCGGCTCCTCACGCAGCAGCTCAGAACCAGCAGGGCCAGCAGACAGAGGGCTGTGTTGCGGGGAATGAATGCCTCCCCTCAGAGTGACCTTTGCCAACACGACAGGAAGACAGGTGCTCTGCGGCTTCATTCCCTGGGGCTGACAACACGTGAGCCTTCCCACAGGAAAGGAATGTGTCTTTGTTGCTGTTTTTAAAGGTTTTATTTTTAAGTGATCTCCACACCCAATGTGGGCCTTGAACTCACAACCTGATCAAGAGTCCTGCCCTGTACCCACTGAGCCAGCCCCAGGCACCTCTGGAACGCATCTTTCCAATGGGAAGGGGCAGAGATGAAGGATAAAGGGAAGACGTGACATGACCTACCGTCCTTTCATCCTATGAAACCATCTGGCCCTTAGAACACCCAGGTAACTGCTGGCCTGTGCACAAGGCAGAGACAAGGCCTCCTAACCTGCAGGCTGACTTCCCTCTGCTCCAAAACCACAAGGAATGAAAGAGGTCACATTCTGGGCCGTACTAGGGTCACCAGCGTGGCCACCAACAGCTTCAGGGCACTCTGAGAATGGGAACTTCTGGAGGGGAGCAGTGTACCAAGATGTTAAAAAAATAATAATAAAAAAGGCAGGAAAGGGGAATAAAAAGAATTTGTTTTCATAATTTTTTAGCTCAGAAATGGGTCTCATTTTAACTCATCATGTGTGGTCCAGCTGGGAAAATGTTCCCCACACTTGGTCTCAGGAGAGAGTGTCCTCAGTACTCTGATAACAGTGGGTGGCTTGAAACAGGACTCTGGGTCCCCAGTGACGCTCTAACCACCACCCCCATGGTAGCCTGTAGCTGCTGTCACGTGGGTGACATGGGCTTCTCCGCACCCCCGGCACCGAAGGCCCCGAACTCTCCTCCCCACCAGCAGCAGCACACGGATGCTGCCGGGACAGAGGTGTGCCGTCTGGCTGTGTTCCATGCCTGCAAACTGCCGCAGCACCTCAGGGTCTGGGCTGGTCCAGTCTGATCTCCCACCTGGGTGCGGGCAGCGGTCCTGGCGGCCCCTCTCAGCCCCCCAGTGGTCAACTCCCTCTTCAGAGGCGAGCACAGGCTCACAGACATCCGCTACCTGCAAAGTGGGCATCTGCCCAGGAAGGAAAGTCTTTCCAGGAGGTGCCCGAAGGAGTCCTCCCGAAAGGACTTCCAGGGAGTCCCAGGCCTTGCTGGACCCGGAGTGGTGTGAGCATACTGAGAAGGGGTGACCGCCCCGGTTGATCCAGACCCTGCAGAAGGGGGATGTCTGGGTGGCTCAGCAGTTGAGCGTCTGCCTTTGGCTCAGGTTATGATCTCGGAGAGGTTGTGATCCCAGAGTTCCAGGATCGAGTCCCACCTCTGGCTGTTTGTGGGGAGCCTGCTTCTCCCTCTGCCTGTCTCTGCTCTGTGTCTCCCATGAATAAATAAAATCTTAAAAAAAAAAAAAAGACCCCACAGAAGGGACACACCTAATGATGACCATGCATCACTATGTATGTGAACCAGGAAGATAGGAAGGAGAAGGAAAGCAGTCAAAGATAAGACCTGGGCTCTTCCCTAGGCCTGGCTCAAAAGGGCAGTACAAAGGCCACATGTTGGAATCGCTTCATTCAGGAAGTCACCATTCTAATCCCTAAGTGTTCTGACCCCTGGAGAATCTAAGAGGTGCCCGCCCAGACCACTCTTTCCTGGCTGGGGCATGGCTGGCCCCCTGCGGGCATCAGTCCTCAGCTCCAAGGCCACCACGTCCTGGAGAGGCCTTCCCTACCACTCCACCTGAAGCACGAGTCAGTCCCCATTGCACCACACATCGTGGCATCCATTCACTTGCGGTGTCTTCCCAGAGGACGCCCCAGAGGGCAGAGATGCCATGATCAAGGCCGTATCCTCCAGTACTTGGTGGGTACCTTCAGCGCTGGGCAAGTACGTGAAGATTTTGGACTTCGGAATTGGATGAGGATGGCTTCACATCCCAGGTCCACCACCCTGGCTATGTGAGGTTGGGCAACCTGGGCTGACTGTCCCCTCACCTGTAAGGAGCAATCCTCTTTCCCAACACGCTCTTGCAGGGATCGACATATGTACGGATGCTCCCGGCCAACACCAAAGCTAAAGCTGAGTCACATGGGGGTGACTTCAGGGGCAACAGAGACATCGAGGGCCATCTGCTCCACCTGGCTTTTGTACTGCATTCGTCTGCTTAAGTGTCATGGGGTTTTCTGCCTGCAGGTCAGGCTGAGAAGTGGCACTTTTCCTCCCAAGCCAGTTCCTATGAGAAATTCTTTATCTAGGGTGTTTTACCAAATCTGCTAAGAGCCAGAAAGCCATTCCAAGTGCCTGCGGGACAGAGTCCTGAATCCCCACACCACGCATGCCGCCAAGTTCCGGACAATGGTTCCAGCACTTCAGGTGCTTTGCTTCTCCTGCTTCCACTTTCTTGCCCAGACCCTAAGTCCCGGTGGACAAATGACCAGCCCAGGGTCAAAGCCCACCCACCTCAAGGCTCGAGAGATGGTTTTCATGTTTTTATTATATTGTCTATTTTTTGGGTTTTTACACTTTCAGAGGATAATACACGTAAAACAAGAAAACACTCAAAGTAAACAGAGGCTCCTACGACCCACCACGCCTACACTCTGAGCACGCTGTCCGGCCCTTCACAGAAACGACCGAGTCTGTGTGGTGGAGCCGTGCCTTTCACAGCTGTGCTGTGTTCAGTACAGACCTGAATTTCCAACGAGATTCTACCGGTCAAAGAAGGACTGTGTCAGAGGCTAAGCTTCTCCAGAGCCCTTCTTGGCAAGGCCGGTCGGTAAGTGGCTGCTCTTTTTGGTGCTATGGTGGGTGGGAGGACCGGGCGGAAGCAGGAAAGGGAGGTGGGAATCTCAGCAGACCCAGCAAAAACACCTTCCAAGACAGGGACTAGGCCCTAAAGAACTCAGGAGTCAGCGACACAGTGGGTCAGAGCGTGCAAGGGTCTCAGCTGAGGTGGGGGTCTCTGAGCCCCAGGCACGACTGGTCGGGGCACACAGGATGGAAAAACAGAGGGTCCCCGGAGACAGGCTGGGGTCCTCTTGCCTCAGACAAATGCCCGGATCCTCCTGGGCCTTAACTTCTTCATCTGAACAAGGAGGACTAAAAGAGCTTTCATGTTTGTGAGAGTCTGAGAGGACATGCAGAGAGTGTGCTGGCCCAGGGGTACCCGCGACCACAAGGAAGCACAACGTGGGACCTGCACACGCAGGTCTGCGCACGGGAGCGCTCCACCACCGAGTCGCCTCATCCCTGACCCAGTCACCAGGCTAGTGCCCAGTGGCCCGCAGTGAGCACTCAGTTATCACTGGCGAGGTAAGCCAGGTGACAGGGTCCAAGGAAGGCTGCCTGGCTTGCTCCCACCCTCCCTTGGGACTCACTTATCTAAATCACAAGCGCTGAAGTGGGAAGGGAGGAAGTAACTCACAGGTCTCGATACTGGTCAAAGGCATTGTTGGCTTCCACCTCCAGCTTTCTCAGCCGAGCAGAAGGCATGGCCCCGTCTTCCAAAGGAGGGTCATACTTGTTACTCCATGGTGACCTGAAGGGGAGGAAGGAGAAGGAAATAACACCAATCATTCCCAGAGAGGTGGCCTGTGAGCCGTGAGCCCGAGCTCCGGCTATCTGACGTTTCAGAGATAAGGCCACTACCCACAGCAAAGATGTTTCCAGGCCCTGCAACACACACAGCTTTCTCGAGGTTTGCTGAGCAAGGGCTTGGAGGCAGACTGGCCCCGGCATGAACCTCCAGTGCCACCTCTCATGAGCCGTGTACCTCCGGCAAGTGTCTTGACTTCTCTGAGCCTGTAAAATGAGGCTACCATGTGCTACCCGCAGGGCTGTTGTGAGGGGCAGAGGAGAAAATATACCAAGTGCCAGACCACAGCCTGGTCTGTGCTGTCAATGTCGTGACAGCTCCTCACTCTTCTCCTAAGTTTCCTCTGTTTTCACCATTGTATGGATCAACAGATGCCCCTCTGGCCTCCGGGACCTGCCAGCAGCTCTGGATAAACTCTTACCCCAAAGATCTTTCTATGCAGCTAAGGACTGAGAGCTGCTGGTCATGGAGGCAGGCAGGTAGCTGCTGACTACGTGTGAGAAAACCTGAGGGGTCCTCGGGGGACGGGACAGCCTTCCCAACATCCAAGACCATGGGCACATACAAAGACTGCTAATCTGGGGTGCCTGGGGAGCTGAGCTGCTTGATTGTCCCACTCTTGGTTTTGGCTCAGGTCATGATCTCAGGGTCGTGGGATCGAGCCCCGTGTCAGGCTCCGTGCTCAACAGGAGTCTGCTTGAGAGTCTCTCTCCCTCTGTCCTTCCCCCCAGCTCGTGTGCCTGTGTGCAGCACACACACTTGTTCTCTCTCAATAAATAAATGACATCTAGAAAGAAAGAAAGAAAGAAAGAAAGAAAGAAAGAAAGAAAGAAAGAAAGACAGACTGCTAAGTAATGAGAAACAGCCTCTCTTTTTCCAGCCCAAAGACTTGCTGTATTAAAAAAAAATGTATTTTGCCACATGAGGAAAGCATTTAATGACAGGGATACTTGGAAACGGGGGTTCTAGTGAAGTACCTACTTGTTAATTCCTGCAGGTTGAGTTCAGAGAAAGAGCCAGAAGGAAAAGGTGAGAGGAATGGAGGGTGGCAGTGGTGCCGTGGGCTGTGGACAAAGTCCTCCCCACTCCTGGATGGAAACGCCTCAGCGTCTCTGCCGCCTTTTCCGTATTCCCTGCTGACAAGCAACTTTTGCCTCACAGAAACCTCAAAAGAACCTTTCAATTTGGGATTCATGTTATGGAAAAAGGGGATCATGGTCCTCAGAACCCCAGTTTTAATGAATTCCGTGCACGCACATCATTCTTCTAGGGAACTGGTACACCCCCCTCCCGCCCCCGGCACCTACATCGGCACATCACAAGTATGGAACCAGAGAGTGAGCCGTGAGCCGGGTGGTCGCTCCCCCAAGCTGCCTCCATGGAGAGATCCCAGCTCCTCGGCTGCTGGGCCACCAAGGGCGAGCAGGGAAGGAGTCACTGCGCCTGGTTCCCAAGAGGAAGCAGCAGTAGCCCTGACCACTTCGAAGCTCAAGGAGCCTCTGGAAACCTTTCTTTCCAGGCAGACTCTTCCACCCCACTGCTCTCCTCACTGTTGGTATGGAGACTTTTCAACAATGGGGTAACATGCTCCCTTCTGCCCCATGACCAGCAGCCAGCCCTGTGACGACCCTAGACTGGGCACAGGACATGAGAAAGAGCTGTCCCATGCCCTTTCTCATGTCAAGAAGCATCAAGAAGATGCTCCCTTCTGCCCATACCCACCAGGGCCTACGTGGCTTCGGGGGGCAGCTGTGAAGCTGACACTGGGCACCCTCGCATCCCCACTGAGGGGCCTCTCCCTTCCAGAACACGGCTGATGCATCTGTTCTTATTATAACCTGTCTTCTTCATCCTCCGAAACTTTGCTGCCTCAGAGAACTTTCCTCCAGGACAGAAATGTTCTCTATCAGCGTTGTCCAAAATGGCAGCCCCAGGTTGAGGAGGCTACGGAGTATGTGAGATGCGGCTAGGCTGGTGGCTACTTTACTTGAATTAATGCAATCAGTTTTGGAACAGAGGTTCCAAGAGGGCCAGTCTTTCCTGTCTTGTTCTCCACCGTTTGCTTGGCACCTAGAATAGAGCCTGGCACTCAACCACGGCTTCAAGAAAGCTGTTAAAGGATGAAGAAATCCTTACCCCCACAGCCCCAGAAGCTACGCCCCGCCCTGGCCCCTCACTTTCACATATGGATGTGGATTCCTGCACCTGCCACAGCTCTTCCCTTCCCTTCTCTAGGGTGCAAGGGTGCGTGGGGAAGGAGCCCACCCTGTCCACACCTGCCACCCTAGCACAGGGCTCCCGGGCCTTAGCCTCATGGCTCAGGGTGGGAAAGAAAGATGCAAGGGGGGACTCTGCTGGTGGTCCTCCAAACCAAAGAGAAGAAGCCACCTTCTGCTTTTTCCGAGGGACACCTAAGCACTTAACAACAACAACAAAGGCCTCCTGGCAGCTCCCGAGACAAAGATTCAGTGGAAGGGTACTGATTTGGACACAAGGCTCAGGACCTGCACTTGCCAGAGGCTAGAGGACGAGACCTGGGCCCCCTCCCCCACGTGCCCCCTTCAGGACATCTCAGTACCCCCAGGCCTGACCTTTGCTCCCCCAGCTAAACAGCCCTCGCCTTCCTGTGGGCCTGGAAGACCCTCTCCAACTGGCTTTCATTTAGTGGTGACCTGACGAGACACAAGAGCCCATCTCTCCTGCAGGCTGGGGGCCTGGATTTTCAAGAAGCCTGTAACTCACATTTCTCCTGGCTCACAGACGACAGCATTTGAAGCTGTTAGTCCTGGAGCCGGGGTAATTGTAGCTGGGGGAAAAAATCATAACATTACCCAGGATATTCTTAGTGGAAGGGGCACTCAGAACACATTTAAGAGCTTAAATGGAGGCCATTTGAAAAAAGACAGATGGACAGGAACGGGTAGATTTCAAAAGTCAGGCCTTTCATTTCCCTCCGAGAATGCTTTTTGTTTGAGCTAACAGGTTTCAAACAGTGCTGCTGGCAGTGGTCACGCCATAAGGATCTTATTTAAGCAAACGATCAAACACAGTTAGGATGGAAATGTGTGGAGAGAATCAGAAGACCTTGAAGTTTTATACTGAGGAGGGGAGAAAGGAAAGAACAGTCCTGTGCCCTGACACCCCGGGCTCCTCGGGGACTGAGGCCCCCCCGGCCCCTGGTGGTGCCCCAGGAATGCGGGAGCCGGTGGGGCAACCTAGAGGCGCTGTGGGCACCAAGTCCCCGGAAGCCTGGCCCGGTCCCGGGTACTGGATACGGAAACCATTCCAGCCGTCCACGGGCTGCTGGGGAGCAGCTGCTGTACACGGCCAACTGGAGTTTTCAGGTGGAAAGAAGAAATACGGGACGCCTGGGTGGCTCAGTGGTTGAGCGTCTGCCTTCGGCTCAGGGCGTGACCCTGGAGTCTTGGGATCGAGTCAGGGAGCCCGCTTCTCCCTCTGCCTGTGTCTCTTATGAAGAAAGAAAAGAAGAGAAAAGAAAAAAGAAAAGAAAGAAAGAGAAAGAAAGAAAAGAAAGAAGAAATACAATGAAGCTGAGTGAGCAAGACTCAGTTCAAGGATCACCTCTCCCTGGATCATGTAGGCCACATGTCGCCTCATGTCAGAGCATCTGGTGCTGCCACAGGCCTCTCTCCAGTGAGGACGGGACCTGGCGCTATGCTTGCAACCTGCACAGAGACCGGCCCTCCCAAGTGGGACCCAATCTACCCCAGGGCGGCCTCAGCACCTCCACTTGGGGCCTTCCCGCCTCTGCATCTCCCCCTCATCCTGCCCTCGCTCCTGGAGCTTGGGGCTACCCACAGCTTCCGGGACACCTCCACTGCCACTGAACGGACATCTCAGGCTTCCAATGGCCCCTGAGCAGGTCCTCCCAGGGTCTTCCTCACCTCAACACGCAGTGGCTCCCACCTTCCGGCTGCCCAGGCCTGAGGCCTCGGGGTCACCCTCCACCGCTGTGTCCCCATCCCCGGGACATGTGCGGCTGCTGGCCCTGCTCTCAGGAGGGACCTCCAGTCCGACAACTGCTCGCCATCTCCACTCGGGTCTCTGGTCTGGACGAGGCCCAAATCTATTTTTCACCTAACTTCCATCTGAAGCTGGCAAAGGGACATGATTATACAACATTCATCTGGTCTCTCTGAAAAGTCAGTATTAATGAAATCTCTGTGATTCACACCCAGTTCCGTTCTGGAACACGTGGTGTGTGTCAGTTCTGGTAACCCCCGGTGACTCTGCTGCATCCTTCACGGCCTGGCGCCACCTGCCCTGCTGCACCTCTGACCTCACCCCCGCTCCGGCCTCCTAGCCAAGCTGGAGCCCCACCGGCTCGGCTCCCACGGGGACCTGACACCCCGACGGTGTGTGACCCGGCTGTCTCATCTCCACGTCTCAGCTCACGTATTACCACTCACACACGTGCCTTCCCTGACCTTCCGCCCTGCTTCTCCTTCCGACTCACTTTCCCGGGTCCCTATCATTTTGGCATTGCCGTCGACCTGGTGTACTCACTGGGATGGAAGCCCCACAGAAGAGGGACTTGGACTCGGGGCCAGCACGTACAGTGCACGCTTACAGAGAGGTCCCCGTGCATTCGCTCAAAGAATGGATCCTCTTATTTCCAGATTGTATGTGAGGAAACAAAAGACCAGACATAACAAGTAATCTGTCAAAAGGGCAGTGCTGGTTCGGAGCTGAGGTCGACTGACTCCACGCATCTCTCCCTGCTTCCCCCTCTCAGACCCTGCCCCTGGCCCCCAAAAGAACATTAAGCTGAATCTTTAAGACTCAGCCCAGGTTCAGTGGTCTCTAAATAAACCTAAAGCAGACTGCATTCCTCCACCATTTTCCGAGGCACTGACTACAGCAATCCACCACAGAAATGGTGGCTAGTTTAGGGATTCCTGATCTTTCTTAATAGGAAGAACTCCTAGACACCCTTAAAAACCAAGCTCGGACATCACTTCCTTCAGGAAATTATCCTGGAGCTTCCCCAGCCTCTTCCACGCTACCCTCAAATTCTGAATAAGCTTGGCCCTGGCGGCATGCATCACAGCACACGGCATCCCGCCACTAAGTGCATCCCTGTGCATCCCCCGATCTAGAATAGTGATCGCTCAGGGCAGGGACTAATGACTACCTATTGTCCACAGCCCTCAGCATGGTGATGGAAGACAAAGAAAGTCGTGTATGTAGTGGACCAAGCTTCATTCCGACGTCCCTGACTCACATAGGCCCTCCTCGTGCTCCAGATCCCCACCCCATGCACACCCTACACCCTGCAAACTTAGCAGGACTTCCTGCCACTACCGTGTGGTAACGACAGCCTTCTCCTGTTAGACTGGAAGCTCTGCCAGGGCAGGGGCCCTTTGTTCCCTGCCAAGTCTCCAACGCTTCTACTGGAGGCACTCCACAAACGTCTACTGCTGGGCTGGACGGAAGGAAGGATGGGAGGAAGGGAAGTGGGGAGAGAGATAGGGAGGACAGACAGACAGAAGGACGGCCGGACTTCAGTGGTCCCAGGCGACAGGGACTGCTCCTGGCCCCGGCCTGGCAGCTCACCTGTACGAGTCCCCATCTCTGTTGTAGTCACACAAAAGGTAATCCTTTCCCACCACCTTGTCTCTGGCGATTTTCAGGGGCTGGTCAACAGAAGACAGGAGATCTTCACACAGACTGGGGACCTGGCGCGAAGGAAGGAAAAGGCAGAGCCAGGGGTTAAAACAACACGTCGAATCCAGGTTGGCTAATGGCAACCGGAGCCACATCATGGTCAGCACATTTAACATCTGGCCCTTGGTACTCTGCCAGAATCGTGGGCCTGTTCTTTTCTTTTCCACATGTGTCTGACACCAACTGTGTCCCTCCATAAAGAAACCTGTTCTTGAATTACAGCGGAGCGTGATTTCCAACACAGCCTTCCTTCCAAATCTGCGTGCAGCTTTAATTACCTGGTCGCCAGGGTGGTCTGGTACGTTTAAGTACGTATGTGCTTGGTATTGGTCTCTGGTGGGCAAAGTACAAGCTCATGTCCTGAGAAGAAGGTAAACATTTGAAATACATAGGAATCCAAAGAACTCTGAGAATAACCCGACCGTGCTCGAGAACTCCCACCGGCTCCCGTGCAGGGTGGAGTTCCCAATACTTTCCAGGCCCCTGGCCAAGCATTACCAGGTTGGCTCGCAGAGTCAACCCTACCTGCCGCAAAGGTGCTTCACACCAGCTTCGCGCGGCGCCGAGCTCGAGCGGGCTTATCTCGGACCCACACGGAGCCGCGTCACTGAGAAGGAGGGCCCCGGGGCCTGGGCCAGGCGGGGCGGACTCCCAGCGCAAATCCTGCCCAACTGGACACAGGGCCCCACCAGCAACCAGGCCGCCTCCTCCTAATTCAAACATCCATTTCCACCAAAATATTCCAGGAAGGGATGGCAGCACTTTCAGAAACGGATTCCTTTGGGCTTGAGTCACTTCCACGCTATATTTTCAATGTGCTGACTTATTCGTTTCATGGCCCTGGGTTTACGGAGGCCCCACCATATCGTTTACCAGGATGGTGGCTGCCAACTGCACCAATAGCCCTTCCAAATGGAAAAGTTAAGTCATGTGGCAAAGATACCCAGAAGAGCCGCTCGGCGGGGGGGGGGGGGGGCAGACCACCGGCTGCAAGACCCCGACCGCCTACAGGAAGGTGAGGACACGGGGACCGCCCCCCTCGGAGACCACCCAGCCTCCAGGGGCTGCTTTCTTTGGGCCCCTCTGCCGGGCCCCCAGGTGCTTCGGAGCAGCTCACACGGCCCCGGCTGCCACAACTGGAAGATGGTCACCTCGTCTCGCATAAACTCTGGCCTCAGTGAAACCATTGGTTTCCTCTACATGGACCACTGCCGGTCCTCTAGCCCGTGAGAGATGTCCACACCACTAACCTCCGGCGCAACCTGCAACGGCCACCAGTGTCCTCCACCCCCCCACACACAGCTATTTTTGTCTTTTGTGATTTTATTTTTAAGTAATCTCTACACTGAAGATGGGGCTCAAACTTACAACCCTAGATCGAGAGTCACACGTGCCACCGACTGAGCCAGCTAAGGGCCCCAAATGAGGCTATTTTCAAAGTTAGTTTTCATGATGAGAACATCAAACCCCGGGCAGCCCGGGTGGCTCAGCAGTTTCGTGCCGACTTCAGCCCAGGGCCTGATCCTGGAAACCCGGGATCGAGTCCCATGTCAGGCTTCCGGCATGGAGCCTGCTTCTCCCTCTGCCTGTGTCTCTGCCTCTCTCTCTCTCTCTCTCTCTCTCTCTCTCTTTCTGTGTCTCTCATGCATAAATAAATAATATCTTAAAAAAAAACACACACACACACACACACATCAAACCCCTAGCACATCCAAGTACCAGGGATTAGGCGAGGCCTTTACATATACTTGGCAGACTGCACTTGAGAGCTCACTCCTCCTGTAAAGCAGGCAGCTTCATGCCCATTACAGACATCTGTCTGTAAAGACTACAGACAATTGAGGACCAGAGTCATTAAGCTGCCCAAGGCTCACACAGGAAGCAAGCAGGGGAGGCTGAAATCTCCCCCTCTAACTCTGATTCAACAGACAACTGAGAGCAGGGACAGTGCATGCCAAAGGCACACTGTGGCAGCAAGTAACCCCCTCCCATCCAAGGCGGCAAATAACCTCCCTGCTCAACAACCAACGGCCACGGAGCCTGGAAAGAAGTCCTGGCCAAGGCAAGGAACAGCTTCCATCCAAGGCAGCTGGGATTGGAAAGTCGCTTGCTTTCCTGCGGATGGTCCTGAGCACCTATGTGGCAGCTGGTCACCATAAGCCCTTTGCACCACCGTTTGTTCTGTTGAGTGTTGCCTTAGCTTCCCTGTTGGGCCCTGACTTCTGCTTCAAACCCCATTCGAACTGGTTGGGGCCCGATTCATCCTGGACTGTGGCAGAGGCTAAGCAAGCAGGCTCTGAAGTGTGACTTCCTGAATCTACCACTTACCACCCTTAGGACCCTGGGCAAGTCATTTTCACTTCTCTGCGAAGACCTGATTTCCTTATCTGTAATGTGGGGATAGCAAAACCTATTCACCGTGATTTGGGGTATCACAAAACACCTGCACTGGGCATTCAGTCCAGTGCCCAACAAGGGGGAGGGCACATATGCTAGCAACGGACACCCACATGCCACCCTCCCTCCTCTGTACTCAGCATTGTCTGCTGTATGTGCTTCTTTGAGGGCAACGTCAAACTGGGTCCCACCTGAATTCACCACACTGCCTCAGGCACTGCATAAAAACAGACCTTTGAGCATCCGGTTCTGATCCCCAGTTCTGCCTGGAGCCAAGCTGTCTCCCCTTCCCCACCGGCCCCCCCACATAGGAAAGCTTACAAGATAACAGGATTCGGTATAAAATAGGCTCAGCTGCACCACTGGTCAAAAAGTTAATCCACGAATTACAAGTATTTCAGTCATTTCTTGCTATCACGTCTACTGATTTATTTGTTGTCTGTCTCCCCTCCTTAGAATGCAGATTTTGCAGGGTGGGGACTTCACCTTGTTCAGGCCTGTATTCCCAGCACCTATGGCAGCCGTGCTTGGCGATAGTGAGGGCCGGGTGTATTTGGATGGGAGGGAGGAATTTTACCACACGGAGCCTCCAGAACACCTACTGGCTTTGTTTTGAAGTTAATAAATTAGTGTGCAGTAAGGATCTTTATCAAGAGTTTGCCGTCAAGAACTGAACTCTGATGGACACAAGGACCTGCTTCACTTTGTAGTTCCAACCAGACATTCCCCAAATATGAATCGCGAGGTAGTGGGAAAGCCCTAGACAAAGAGAGCTGGCATTTTAATTAAAGTCCTACATTTTTATTACTATGTGACCCCAAGCAGCACAGCAATGGTGGCCAGACTGGGAACTAAGAGACTGGGTTCTGGCCTTTGCTCTGGTGTTCATGTGTCCAATGCACTGGATAAGCTCTGCTGGCTGCTGCTGGTCTGTAATAAGAACGTCACTGTTGGAGTGCCTGGGTGGCTCAATGGTTGACCGTCTACCTTGGCTCAGGTTGTGATCCCAGGATTCTGGGAGCGAGTCCCACATCATGCTCCCCACGGGGGAGCCTGCTTCTCCTTCTGTGTCTCTCTCTGCTTCCTTCTAGTCTCTCATTCATGAATAAGCAAATTAAAAATCTTAACAAAAACAAAAAACCATCACTGCTGTGGTGAAAATACTTCAGGTAAAGAGAGACTATAATCAAAATGACAAAATTCTTCATGTAGTTAAACATGTTCATCTTTTATTTGGAGACTGCCTTTTGGGGGGCAGGGTATCAAGATGCCCTTAGTTTTATGAAATAATAGGTTTACTTGGTTTTTTACTTAAAAACTGACAACCAGGGCTATCTGGGAGGTTCCGTTGGTTAAGCATCTGCCTTCAGCTCAGGTCATGATCCCAGGGTCCTGGGTTTGAGCCCTGCATTGGGCTCCCTGCCTAATGGGGAGTCTGCTTCTCTCTCTCCCTCTGCCCTTGCTTGTGCTCTCAAATAAATAAAATCTTTAAAAACTGACAACCTAATGATCTACTCTTCTTTTTTTCTTTCTCCACCAGCCCCCATCTCGCCTTTAAAAAAAAAAAAAGTTTCTGGCCTGTGAAATACAACAATGTGGCAGCCACTGGTCTAGAAAATGGGATCCAGCCCTCCCCGCCTGTCCAAACAGATCAGGGTAACTTCCAAGGTCAGTGTAAAGAACCGGAAGGGACTCTACTCCTCCCACTTCGTAACTCATGTTCTTCAAAGCACAAAGCTAAGGCAACAGAGCAAAGGGTCAATCTGTGGTACCAGCTGTCCCCTAAAGGGCCGCTCTCGTGGCCTGCCCAGCCTACCTTTCCTATCCTGGTCAGGAAGCTTCCCAATCCCAGGAGGTCTGGGCAAAGCTGACTTTCACTCCACTGCTGCCCACAGGCAATTGAACGTCAGCCCTCAGGCGACTCACGGATGGGCCTTCTCAGGAGGTTGCTCCAGGGTCTGAGGGGAGATACATGGGTTATATTCTCTCTGTGAGGGAAGCAGGGGTGTGGGTGAGGGCTCCGGGCTGCAGTGGGCATCAGGAGAGCGCCTGTGTGAGCTTCTGAGCGGTGATATTACCTGGGCTCCCACACCCAGCCACCCCTAAATATCTGTGAGTGGGCTTTTAAGTCCATGGCCAGGTACTAACCAACCTCAGAAGAACATACATGTACAGTGCCACCACAAAGTTATGGCAGTGCACAGAAAAGCAGAGAACTCCTGAAGGCGCAGGACGTGCCCTTCCATGAAGAGCATCTGGGATGTGATACAGCCGGCCGATCCTTTGCCCAAGCAAGTACGATTTTCGCCTTTTGGGTAAACTTTCAAGGTGAACCATACCTTTGTATCCATTCTCCTCCATCAGTCCTATTTCTTTGATCGAAGAATCCTCTTTGGTTGTCATGGGGACTGAAAAGTGTGGATGGCACGGTGTGTCCACAGATTTGTGCCAGAGCAGCTGCCCAAGGCTGCATTAGTCATGACCTAGTGCCACCCACCAACCTGTCTTCCATTCTATCCCACCCCCCACTCCTGCTGGCAGCTTCCCAACACCACCGTCCTGTTCGCTGTTCTCTCCACACAAGTTAGCACACGTGTTCTTCTGCCTAAAATATCCTCCCTTTCAGGACTGCTGGAGAAAATACAGGATTGGGCAGTTAATTTTTAATTTCTGATACATGATGAATCTCATACTCAGGACATACATTTTTATTCGCTAAACTTTGCAACCCATCCCCATTCTCCTCTCAAATCCTACCACCCTCTAGAACCCAGCCCAAGTTCTGACTTCTTTATCAGGAGGCCAAATTCTTTGGGATTTCTATAGTAACACTGAGATCAACTGAATTCCAAATGCATCAGGGATGGCTGTTCTAATCCTGCCATCAGCTATCGCTTCACTCCTTCCTCGCTACTTTTAACATTCTCTGAGTCTGAGTGTGAGCCCAGGGAGGTACCGAGTGTGCGCCCAGGCAGGTACCGAGTGGGAGCCCAGGCAGGTACCGAGTGTGCGCCCAGGCAGGTACCGAGTGGGAGCCCAGGCAGGTACCGGCCGCGAGCCCAGGGAAGCAGAGCCCAGTTCTCTAGACCCAGCCTAGAGACACGCACAGGGTGCTGGGGGCTCCAGCAAGTCTGCT
The DNA here is from genome assembly GCF_905146905.1 of Nyctereutes procyonoides. Taxonomy (NCBI): domain Eukaryota; kingdom Metazoa; phylum Chordata; class Mammalia; order Carnivora; family Canidae; genus Nyctereutes; species Nyctereutes procyonoides. The sequence continues at coordinate 6,293,958 of NW_026575052.1, forward strand.
GACTGATTGGAGGTCTTACTCTACACCCAGAATAAAGGCAGTTTATCTCTGTCGTCAATTAGTTACCGGCGCTCTCCCTACCCTCAACTCCCAAAGCTGCCCCCACTCAGTCCTGTCAAGTGCTTAGAACAGCGGAAGAAATCACATTAAGTCCCAAGGATCAGGAGTTTGCAGAGCAATTTAAATGAAAGGACAGGTCCAAACAAAGGCAAGAGTTCACTCTGGGGTGCGTGTGTCATCGGCTCCACTGCCCCTGAGCGAGAACACGTGGTTGGTGCCGACACCCGAGGGCCGGATGGTTTCTGTCCAAACTGCCCATCTGAACAGCTTAACAGCCTTTGTGAGGAATGTTCGGATAACACCAAAGGTGTCAGATCAGTCCAGGCTGTAAGGGGGACTTAAACTTAATTCTAAGTGACTTGGAACAGTAAACAGCACTGCCCCGGCCAGAGCACCGTGCTGGTGGGGTGGGGGTTCAGGGCTCCACCGATCAATTTCTCCTGTGCCACAAACTCCTGAGGCCACACCCCCGGGAGCAGGAGGCACCATGCCCTCTACACCTGAGGAGCGGACACCGTCACCTGGCTCCCCGGGGCCAAGGGGGCCACCCGAGGAGGGCGGAAGGGGAATAAAGTGAACTGGGACAGGAAGGGAAAGACCCCAGGAGGTAGACGGTAAAGGACAGGCTAGGGCGGCCTGAGCCGCAGCTGCAGGTGATCCTTTAATAATAATGAGGCCAAGGATGATGAGCAGGAGTCACAGCCAGCATCTGGTGGTACACGCCGGGCACTGTACTATAAACTCTCCCCACAACACCTCCTTTAATCCTCAAAAGGGCCCCAGGCATAGAACAGTTAGAGAATCCTTATTTTAAAGAAGAGCAAAACAGGGCCTTGGAGGAAGACTGTGCCCGGAGTCGCAGCGCTATTTGCCAGTGGCCCAAGACAGGACATGTGAGATACAGAACAGCTCGGTTAAGAAAAAAAATTACTCTTGCTGTTGCCTCAAACTGAAGGCTCTTCTACTATCTAACCCAGCAGCGGATCACATGAAAAGAGATACAAATCAGAAGTTTCCGGCCACAAGTGAGGTTCGTGTCTGTGCCGCCATGTGGTTCTACTTTGCCTCTTCCCCTTCTCCATTAGTTATTAACGTTGAAAACAATTGTTCAACCAGAAAAAGAAACTTGAGATGAACCCTTAAAAAAAGGCACAAAAGCCAGACCAGTTCAACCCCATGGATAATCCAATCCACGGCACTCCCGTCTTTAAGAAGCGCGCCCTTGTACCTCTGTTTCTGGAAAAAAAAAAAAAAAAAGGCTAAACGAACACATTCCATCTTTTGATCTGCCCGCTGGCTGCGAGCCCGCCACCAGAGAGATAAGAATCGAAAACAGACCCTGTTCGCTGGGTCGAACACTCGGATGAGTAATGTTGGGGAAATCAGGGCTGGGCAGAGGCCGCCCCGCTCCCCGCGCCCCCCTCCCCGCATCAGAAGCCCGGCTCCCTGGCAGCCAGGTGTCAGCATGCCCGAGCTCCCGGTGGCCAGCAGAGGTCTCTGCTTACAGTTTCATTTCTTCCTTTCATTTTTTCAAAGGCTACAAACTCTCCCCTTTATTCACTAATGAAAATAAATAAACAGAAAAATGAAATATAAGACTAAAGAGTGTTTTTGGCGACACACATGCTGGTGTCAGAAACAGTCTACGGTGTGGCGTTCTGGAAAACACCAACCTTGAAAGCAAACACAACTTCAGATCCTTGGTCTGCCACTTCCTGGCTGAGTGTACCCTTCCTTAACCTCAGAAATGTGGGCTACAATACCGGCCTCAAAGAGAAATTCACGCCACTCCATGGATGCTGAGGACCGACCCCCTCGTACCCCAGGGATGTGCTAGGTGCCAGGGACACAGGCAGGTAAGGTGGGTACACGCAGCCTGCTCTCCTGAAGCATGCTCCAGCCACTGGACACCAACAAGGCACAAGGGGCCATCCCGGTGGCAAGGGCAAGACTGTGGGGACTCAGTGGTTTAGGAGGTGGCGCAGAGATGGCACACAAATGAAGGAAAGAGGGGGGCACTGTGTAGGAGCAGGAGCCAGCACACAGGCTCTGGGCAGGAGGCCCCAAGGTGAGTGTAAGGAAGAGAGGAGAATCTGTGGCCACAAAGCCACCCCTCCCAGGACAGGGAGCCAGCAACAGGAAGGGACTGTGCTGTGGGGCTTCCTGCCCACACGAAGCCCTCCAGCCACATGTGGACCTCGGCAGAGAGCCGAAGCCCCCAACTCAGCGCAGGGCAGGACCAGAAACAAGCATGTCGTTACCTGTTGAACCTAAGGTTACTCAGTCCTCCACCACCCCCAACCACACAAGCATGCACGCACGCATGGGGTTGCCCTCCCTCCCATCTCAGATCCAGCCCTCTTCCAACTAAGCTGTCACTTGACTCTAAGAATGATATTCTTTAAATGAAAGTACAAACTATGTCCTTCATTAGACGTCTATACGTTGCAAAGTGTATAACGAGAATATCATTCAAGGTACCTGTTAAGTGTAAGAAGCAATTTCCCTATTTTGAAAACATTAAAATATGGTGAACCGTGTGCACCCCAGATTCAAGAGGCTGGTGGTGCCTGTAGTGCCCCCAGTGTCTAAATGAAGCTGGCCAGCAGGGCTAGCACGAGGAAAGCATTTCTGATCAAATATTTTACTCTACTTAGAAACAAATTTTTCACATGCCATTACAACAAAGAACTTTCTCAAGAAACAAGTCCCTCCCCGCTTCCTCTTCTCAGACAGGTGCCCCAAACCACCCCAGGTAAATAATAAAGGCAAACTTCCTGGGCTGGGTTTCAGCCATTCATACTCAAGACTCCAAAGCTTTGCCTTCTAGAAGCTCACGGCCTGGAATAAGAGGCCAGGAGAGTTTGCTAAAGGAAGGGTCAGATAGGGGCACAACAAAGAGAAAGCAAATTGAGAGAAAATTAAAATCACTATCTGTGAGTCAACCACAGGCACACACACAAGGCTCCTGTTGTCCACATGTAACCCTATGCTTCCCCAAAGGGGATGAACTAGGCACTCGGAACCTAATTAAATTAACCGTTCCCTGGCCAGGGCCATGACTCCTCCTCTGGTGGAGGAAGTCAAGAGAACCCAGGGCAGTCTAACCTGCCTGCTCCTCTTAATTAAGGCCTTGTTCCTGAGGAACAGAGCAGAAAACAAACACCTTCGCAAAGCCAGAGGCCGAAAAGTCAGCAGACACAAGTCACCGTGGCCCCAACGTGCCCCCCAGTCCATCCCGCCCAAGGCTGCCCTGCCCCGGGGACCTAATGTCCCCTGGCCTCTCCCATGAAGCCCCAAAGCCTCAGAGAGGAGCCGATTCCCCAGCCTGTGCTCCTCGTGGCCACAAGGCCTTGGTTGTGGACCTCACACATTGGGGACAGGGGTGAGGCCTGATGCCGGCAGGGCTCCTAGTGCTGGTGACATGGTCCCCCGGGCAGAGTTCTGATCTCCCGGAGTCCAAGTCACATTCTGTGGGAAGCAGGTTCCTAAAACATGCTTCAGAGCCTCTCCCAGAGATGGGACTGGGGCCAAGGTCGGGGCCTGGGGGTGCTGGCTGGCAGTGAGGGTGACAGCGGTGACCCACGATGGCACTGTGGCTCCATGACTACCGGTCCCCCAGACAGAGGAAGACGCGAGTTCTCAGCCCCGGGGGAGAGGACGACCCCTTGGTGGAGACCGGAGGGGCTGGGGCCGGCCGGTGAGAGGAGAGCAAGTGTGGGCACAGAGCTGTGGCCGCCTCCTGCTAAGGGACTACCGCATTGGCCGCATTCTTATAAATCACTTCAGATCATTCAGGGCAAAGACCAGGTAAAACTACACAGAACAACCGGTTTAGAATAACGATGTTTTCACTAAGGCCCTGTGACTTCAGTGGCAGGACCGGGAACCTCCAGCGTCATCTCCGTCTCCACGAGCTGGGACCCTGGCGGCCGCAGGTGTTCTCTGAACCGCTTGCTCACACCGTCTCACTTCCCTGCCGTGGGACCCTGTAGCACGCTGCGGCCTTATTGTCACCCCAAACGAGTAGCGCTCACAGAGGAAGACGCTGAGGCACAGGAAGGTGCAGCGGCCACGCGGCCTGACAGGCAAACCGCAGCACAAAACCATCTCAGCTGAAAGAATCACCAGCTGGACGGCAGGGCAGAGACAAGGACCCGGCAAGAGTGGGTTTTGCATGATTAGGTCCCTATCACAGCCGCCGGGGTAAAGCAACGAGCTCTCACGGTGGAAGGCGAAAGAAGAACCAGCCCGCTTCCTCATCACTGGGCATTCAGGTCTGGGCCTGGCCTCGGGCTCTCTGAAACGTGCGTCGAAGCCTCCGTGTTCCAGCCTTCCTGAAAGCTGCGAAGGGGCTCGGAGATCCATGAAACGAGATTCTGGAAGGGAAATCTGACAACGGGCATATGCCGCCCGAATGAGAAGCGAGCTGCCAGATGGACAATGCTGGTGAAATGCAGAAAGGTTCTTTCCTGCTGACCTGGGAGGGTTCGCCATGGCTCAAGGGACAGGATTTCCAGCGCGGGTGCAGTAGAAGCCACCCCAGCACCACCTGCTGAGGCTCATAGCGAGCCAGGCCTGGGTACAGCTCACCCTGAAGGTCCCTACAGCCACCCCGAGAGGCCAATGATCCTAGGAAGCAGAGGGGCTTGGAGCCACGCAGCCACTGAGTCATCTGCCAGAGTTCCGGCTCTTTTCACCACATATTCTCCCCAAACTCTCAAGACCACAAACTTCTAAACAACCCTAACAGTCTACCAAAATTCCAGGGATGCAGCCGGTTCCTTTCAAGTGGAATTGTTCGTGCTGTGTTTGTGTGTCTGAGCGGGGCTCGAGGCCAACACTGATGTGCCACGTTATGTGAGGCATACTCACAACAAGTCAGGGCCTTCTTTCCCCCCTCTTTGCATAAAACCGTCTTGGCTGGCTGGCCACAACGTTTCCCACTGGATTCCTTCCATTGGATGGATGTCTCATCAGGTTTTAATTTCACTGAGTCATTCTGAGAAAATGACCACGCATGGACAAAGAAAAATCTATAACTCTTCCTACTGGGGAAGTCAGCTCCACTTAGGAGCCACCGATGCGTCCCCTTCATTGGGCCTTTAGGATCAAGAGCTCCTCTCCACTTTGGCCCATTAAGAGATACAATTCAAATGTATAGCTCCACCTAATCCCACCTAACTGTATGAGGGGTTAAGTACAGTGTCCCCACCCACATGGAGCTCAACGTCTAGGAGGAGAGAGAGGGGCACAAATGACGTAGCCACACAGTAGGTGCTATGGACAGGGAGTCCTGGATGCTATGGAAACGGAGAGGAGGGCTGCCCAGAGCTCCTCAGGAAGGCAGAAGGAGCAGGGCAGAGTCCAGGCAAGACATGAGAAGCCGAAGCCTGTGGGACTGAGGCAAAGAAGGGGAGCACCCCTGGCCACGGGAGCACGGTGTGGGAGACGGATGGCTGCGCAACTCTGTGAATATACTAAAAACCACTGAAACACACACTTTAAAAGGGTGAATTTAACAGAATGTGGACTCTACCTCCATAAAGCTGTTGTTTAAAAACAAAGGTGAATCAAGAGAGAATGTCCGAGGTGGAGAGCACAGATATACCCGGGGAACTCGAAGTTCAATGCAAATGCAACAAAGATCTGTTTGTGTTTTCAGCAGAGTATGTTATGTGATCTAAGTTTGGGGTAGTAAGCGGTGACTCTGGGCATCAGGGACCAGAGGCAGTGTTACCTTTTTATTTCACGTTCAATAGTTACTGGACTACTGACCCTTACGACCCAGAGCTTTACCACGTCAAAATAAATTAATAAATTAGCGCAGCACATTGTAGGGGATGCACTATCAGCCAGGAATTCAGAGCTGAGTCTCTAATGAAATGGGAATAGATCATTTGATGGTCCTTTTGGTTCTCCGAGGCAGAGAAGAGATGTCTGGTGGGTGCTGGTGGAGGGAGGGGTAAGAAGGTGGGGGACAGGGTAAGAAGGCCCACCCACCACTCTCTGTTTCATGCCAGTTCTATGTAAGATTTAGCTTGAAAAAGGGTTCTACCGATTTAAGAAATGTCTGAAAGTAACTTGACCAGATGACCAGCAAGGTTCATTTGAACCACAGACCCTGCAAAGTCTCACAGTTCGAGACAGACTATGTACTCATCTCTATGACCCTCCAGGAAATGGCTTTGCAAGCTCATCAGAAGTTTGTGATGTTCGTCCTAAAACCAAACCCACATCTACTAAGTGTGGCACTGCTGGCCACCCAAGAGTGATTAAGAGTTGGGCCTGCCTCTGAGGGGCACAGCCCGAGGGAGAAGAAACGGGCTCCCAACCATAGGTACCAAGTCCAAGTCCATCAGAAATTTCTCTATCTGTACACAGAACCTACATTACTCCCTCTCTGCTCTCTTCCAGGATGCTTTCCCACTCCTGCGCCTCCCACCCTAATTCTACTCACTAAAGGGAAGCCCAGGGTTTCCTATTACCCATGACACAGATCTTCATCAACTACTTCATTTGTCGGAGACCTGGTCATTCGTCGGAGTCCCCTTCATTCGTCGGAGACCTGGTCACTGGCAGTTAGCACGCCACTGGCTTTTTAAGGGCCTGGTGACAGACACACGTCAGAACTCCCAGCCCCCAAAGGACGTGCAGGCTGCTCCATGTCCTAGCTCACACTCCAGACCGACTCTGTCGGGGGAAAAGCAAGCCGGGCGGGCCTTGCTGCTCTCAAGGACTTTTCATCTGTTCCCCAAACCAGATGTGTGCCACAGGGGTGACCAGGCACTCCTCACCCAGGGGCTGGGGCCTGCCAAGCTGTGCTGCCTCAGTGGCTCTCAGAAAGGAGATGCCTTCTGACTCTCTAGGTCCTGGGGAAGCAGACTCTCTTTCCAACTCACTTTTCTGTCTCACTGTTTCTCATCCACCAGAAGGCAGGACCTACCCTAAGTCTTCAGACCTCAGTGAGAGCTCTCCAAACGTTACCTAAAACACTGCTTCCTTGGGTCCACCAGCAACAGGATGCCACACGCTTCCTAAAATGCAGAAGCCAGAGGAACCCTACCCCCCACAGGCAAGGTAAAGCCAAGAAAGGGGTCTTCGTGTATTTCTGAGGAATTATGCCTCCCAGCTCTGGTGGACAGGAACCACAGGTATCTTCTTCACCTTGGGACAGCGCAGTCTCCTGCTACCAGACCTGACGCTGCTCTAGGTCAGGTTCCTTTGGAAGGACTTCCCTGATCCTGCAGTACTGCCCACCCACTAACCAGAATCAGAGGACTAAGCTCTTTTGTTCATTTTGTCCAGAAGGAAACCAAAGTGCTACTCCAGTCCCTCATGTGTCCAGGAGTACAAGAGCTCGGACGCCAGGAGCGCCCACTGCCACCTCCCAGAGCTGTGGCAAGACACACACGTCAAGGCTAACAAAAATGACCACAGAAGAGCACCTGCACGAACGTCCTCAAAGAGACCTGAACATCCCATACACACACAGAACAGAAACCAGAGGAGAAAACTTCCCCCAAACAGAAGTGGGGGCTTGCAAGGAGACTTGCTGAGTGGCAAACTTTTTGGAAAGATGGAATTTTAAACACAAACACAAAAGGGCAGAGATTTGAGGCAGAGGAGCTGTGCGCACAGCTGGGCAGCCCTTTAATTAGGGCAAGATTTGCAAAGCCTGTGGAGCGTCGGCAGATTTTCCCGGGATCTCCGGAATGGAAAGAACGTGGAAACCGACAGGGTGACCAACAAGTTCGCATTTTGCTTGACACTCTCGTGGAGAGTGAAGCCCCCGGTCCTGTCCCCTGTCCCCTTTTCAGGAGTCCTGGCAATCGGTTCCTTGGAGCAACAGAGGACGATGCCCTGGCCTGGGAGGAGGCAGGTGGAACCTGCCCCTTCCTAAGGGCTCTTTCCACAGCACGCAGGAAAGCTCTTCCATCAAGGTGTTTTAGGGCAGAAACAGAATTCTAGGGAAAACAAGCGAGCCCCTCGGACCCGGGGGCTGCAGTTCTTGTTTGCATGTTATTATACGGTACCTCACAAGCATTTCTCATGGATTTAAATATCTTGCACATGGACAAAGGATCTGTAATAAAATAGAAAAATGATATCCACCCCCCCAGCTCCCTACAGGGGGAACACATGCCTCTTTGACTCCCAAGTGGCGAAGGAGACAGTGGTTCTCCCCACACAGCCAACACCCATGTCGCTACTCTTCTTTCTGGGACATTGTGACGTCCAATGCAGCACTGAGGCACAGTCTTCTTAAACCGATGCTTTAGCTCTACTTTGGAGGACAGCCTGTGCCCCCTAGCAGTTATAAGATGTTCCCAAGTCTAAGTTAGAAAGGTGACAAGGATCAGAAACAAAGGTAAAGGCTCTGCACCCCTTTTCTCCACCAAAACCCAAGTGCTCAGGAAAAACAGAAAGCCAGAGGCCTACTTTGGGTTCCTTTGGGAGCAGCAGCTGTTACCAACCAGAGCTGTGACGAAGACACCAGGTGACGGAGAGCCTGAAAGATCTGACTGGGAAAGACCGAGGTCCCTGTGAGATCAGACACGATAAAGGCAGGTGGTGCAGGCAGTTCCACTGAGCGCACAGTGTCAACAGGACCAGCAAGGTCACTGCTTCCCAGGAAAGGACCGATGGTGGCTCTTCGAGAGGCAGGGAGGCTTGGGGAGCAATGTAGGGAAGAGACACGTTTCCCAGCTCTAACCTTAAAATCACAAACAATAAATCAATGGCTATCTCTTCCATTATGCAACCAGAAAGTCTGAGTGGCAACCAACAGCTGATCCTCAGGAGGACCGCAGTGCATCCCATCACCTACTTCTGGGCAAGGGACTCACGAGGCAGGAACCAATGGCCAAGGCTTGACATCCACTCACAGTCCTAATCTGGGCACAAACACGCGCTCCTACTCTGCGTCCAGCTAGCTCCCTTCTATCACCCTGTCTCAGGCTCCATCTACTCCAAGCAGCTTTCCTTGAAACCCACCCATCACCGAGGGCTGTGGGCTCTTCAGACACACACAGTATCTTACTTACCACTCTGACCCCAGTGCCTCAGCACAGGCTCCAGCACGCAGGAGGGGCCTGAGCACGCCTTCACTGAGGATACAAAGGTGACCAGAGCAGAGAAGATCTCTGCCCTCAGCTTAGCAGCCAGTGAAAAGTCACATAATTAATCCAATGGAGAGTACAGGGGACTCCCATGGCTGCGGTGACCAAGGCACAGAGTAGGGGGAGCGAGGCCCAAGCAGAGGTCTGAAAGACCAGCAGAGCTGCTGTGGAGAGGTGTTCCCAGTAAAGGGAGAGTACAAGACCCAACACTACAGGCACAGGACCTTTGGGAAACCCTAGTGGATTAGTATGGCTGGAGTGGAAGGGCCTCAGGAGTGGGGGGAAGGGGACAGAGGAGGGATGGGCCAGCCAGATCAAGAAGTTTTGCTAAACCCAGAATGTTCTCTGGGCTTGATCCTGATAACAGTATGGAGTCAGAGGGCAGTGGAGGGTCATGATGGATGGAGGGGGTGGGAGGCACTCCTTAGAGGTGACACCCTGGGGCATCTGGAACCATGACTCCACCAGCCTCCAACAGCCCGAGCTGCTCCCAATGCTCCTGGGGCCTGCCTCTGTGCTAGACTCCCAGAGCCAGCTCTTCCACAAGCCCTGTTGTAGCCTGTGTCATGCTTTAGCTGCCCAGACCCAAGAAGAGGTCAAGCACCACGGGCGAGGGCATTAAAGCCCACTCACCACGCCACCCTCTCCTGGCTAGAAGACAGCACCACCTCCCAGAGCCTGATCAAGAAGCACTCGCCCACCACCTGCTATACAAGAAAATGCAGGGTGCTCTGAGAGGGGACAGAGCCGTCCTTAAGGGACAGCTGGACTGCAACAGGCAAGCTGCTCCAGGTTGTGGGTTTCTCCTGCATTCACTACTTGACACAGAAGCCAAGGCAAGTGCACCAATGTATTCTTCTCCATCACAGCAGCTGGCAAGGCCCATGGAGCGCTCGTCACAGCACCCCACGATGCCCCAGCACACCCTTTAATCCTCCCAGCTGCCCTCTGAGAATGAGGTGAATTCACAACTCCCTGCATGGTACACATGGGGAAACAGAGGCACAGACAGCCCAAGCGGCTTCCTCAAGGCCACCTCGGTCTTCAGACCCAGCTCACTTGCTGGGTTTGCTGCCCCTCTGCACTGCCCCGTGCTGGGGCTGCCAGCACCGACCGCGATCCCTGCGCTGACCCTGTGGGGCTGAGGCCTTCTGAGTTGCGTTTCAGCTTCACGTGGCACCTCTGCCCCGTGTCCTCGCCCCTCCTCAGACAGCTTAGAAGGTATGGACAGAGAGTCCTCTCTCCGAGTCTGGGGCCGGGTGGGGTGACTGGCTCATCTACTAGTTATTTAGCATCATCCATGAGGCCGGGCACCGCGTAGACTCGGGATACGGATGAGCAGCATTACAATTCCACAGGCGCTCCGGAGCCAGAGGGCCCTTGGGCGCTAGCAGTGCAGGTCAGCTGGGCCCCGCTGAGAGACGCGGCCTGGAGATGGGGCTCCCCAGCAAGCAGAGCTCACAAATGGGAAGGTCAGTGAAACAAGGCGTGAAAACATTGGGGAAGGAACACTGAGAGACCTTCCAGGGCCGACATCCCCCCCTTACTCCCTACTTGCATTCAGCATGGTCAGAATGAGGGGAAATCCACTTGTAGGAAGAATAATCATTTCCAGCCTGGGGCAAATCTCCTAAAGGGTTTTGTTCTGAACCCAGACTGTTATTTTAGCTTCCAGTCAGTAGTAATTAAGTGTGCCTACACATTCCAGAAAGAGGAGAGAGGCAGATTAACGATAATTAAATCTCTTCTGTATTTGGCCCCGGATCTCTCCTCGAGCGGCCTGCTGTCAGATACTTCTTCCAAAGCCTCCATCTGACACAACTCCTACCGGCACCATCTGTAACATCAATTCTGGTCCTGGCGTGAAGGTTTCAATTACACACAAGGTAACAGGCCCCCAAGGACCTGAGAGTCTGGAGTTTCACAAGCACCGTCCCCCCTGCCCGGTACACCACACATCCAGAATCTGGTCGGTGATCATTTGCAAAGGGGAGGGCACAGGGACAGCCCCTTCGAGAGGCCTCTCAAAGGCAGGTTCTGTGCCTGTTGTGACTGACAGGGTCTTTAATAAACCTTAATTGTGAGCACAACGGGCCCAGGAAGGCAGCAACAGATGTGGCAATGCGGCAACCGCAAACCTCCTGACTAATGAATAAAAAGTGTCCCGCCTGATGAGGGCCAGTGACCCCAAAAAAGGAGGGTGGAATCATTCTTCACCCCTGCACCATTTCTAGAGCGCTGATTCCTTAATGCAAGTAAACGGGAAGCCTCTGGGGGGCTGGAAGGCACCTGCCTCCAACCTCCCAAGAGAAAAGGACCAAGGAGGGGCGCTACTTGGTGGCGGCACACACACCCGGGCTGCCTCCACCAGCAGTTCGTCTCTAACAATGGGAGGCTCAAATAGGCCTCCTGTTCAACATGGGAAGGGGAAAGCTCCACTTTGTGAGGACTGAACAACTTCTTACTGGAGCTAATTACCGTGGTGATATCTGCATTCAGAGTCTGCTGTCGGGTGAGGACCTGCAGCACGAGGAGGAAACTGCTCCTGGAGAAGCTGTGCACACAGGCAGCATGGTGGGAGGAAACTAGGCCTCTGAGTCCAATGGACCTGGGCTGATCCTGACCCTACTACTCGGTAATTAGCTGTGAGGCTCTGACCACCTAATTAGGCCTCTCTTGGTCTCCTCACCTGTAAGATGTGGTGTATATTTTAAATAAACATGGGAAGGGTCAAGAGAAGCATCTGACAGTTACCAACTAACCAACAGGTAAGCAGCAGAGCTTTCATTCATCCGCACGATGGCTGCACCAGACTTGGGTGAGAACCCCTTTCTCTACGCCAGGTACTGTTCCAGAAGCTTTCCAAACACCACATCTCGTTTCCAAGGGCAGTGTCATCAGCAGCCCCCACCCCCCATGGCTCAGAAGTCACCCAGCTCAGGCATGGTGAGGATGAGAACACAGTCTGGTTGGACCTTCAGGCTTTTAGGCGCTCAACCGTATCAGGGACTCAGTGTCAGACTCATAGGTGCCCTAAAACTTCCCAACCAAGAACTTTACAGGAGCTCCACCTCCACAAGCATGCTGAAATAGGCTTCTGTGGCCGGACGCATAAAGGGTACATGGGAGGGGGGAGATCACTCAGTAACCAATCTGTGTCCAAGGACATGTGCAAAATAAACAGGTACTGTTGCAAGCCCACCCCTATCACCCACACTGTGGCTGGGGGCCCCTCACAGGCATGTCTGCCAGGAACACGTGGTAGTAGGCAAGGTGCTCAAGCAGCCTCCCCACCATGACAGACAGACTAGGGAGAGGATGAAGGGGAAGAGCCCTGGAAGGGGTAAGCCCACTGTGGGCTGACCCTGGAGGAGCCACAGACGCGGGGGATGGTTCTCGGACTGGGGAGGGGGTGCCTGGGGGGGCACAATGGCAGTGAGGAATGGGACAGATGAGAGATGGGGATTCAGGCTGGGGCAAGAGAGCAGCAGCCCTGATGGGATGGAAGGAGGCAGAGGCAGAGAGAGCAGGAAACTGGACCACAGAGAAGGGCCCTGGATGACAGCCAGGGACCTGTGTGGCACCTCTGCATGGCTGAAGTGACCTAGGGCCCTGAGGATCCGCCGGCTGGTCCTTGGACAGATCACACTCCCTACCTGTCCCACCACCCACTTTGTGTAGCTTTCCCACCGGGCCTTCCCAAGAAAGGACTGAGCATTATGAATTCAGGGAACTGAAGGAGGGAGCAGAGCGCCTGCCCAAGCCACCAGCGGGACGAGCGGAGAAGACTCACACAGGCCGGGAGCCCCCCTCTGCTGGACAGTCCATCACCCCACACTGCAGAACGAGAGCTGCCCTTCCTGGCAATGACACCGGCCTGCCAATCTGACTCTGAGCTGCTCTGATGGCCCTGGGGTCGATGATAATGGTGTCTCCCCGCTTTCCATCCCATCAGGAGTTCACAGAAGGCAGGGGAATGGTTTTCAAGACCACTCAGATGCCTCAGTGGAGGGCCTTCTCACCTCCTCCTTCCCCCCTGTCAGGTTAAACATACCAAGTCCCTGCAAGGGCACACTGGTTATGACACCCCCACCCCATGAAAATCAGGACTGGGACCGTCCACCTGTGCGCACACAGAAGGCAGCCTGGGGCGTCGGGGTATGGCCCCCAGGCTGGTGGAACCCAGGGGTTAGCAACAGGTCCTGGAAAGCCAGCACTTATTAACCACTTGTCATGTACAGCAGCACATGACACACATCCCCAAACCCTCCCAAGTGCTCCAGGAATGGGGTTTTCTGACCCAGATCTTGTATGCCGGAGCAATCTGGGAGGTAAAGCAACCTGCCTGCGCCCTCAAAGCTGGAAGATGACAGAACGGGATTCAAGTCCCAGTCAGCCTAACTCCACCCACAGACATGAGCTGCAGAGGCAATGGAGCCAGCCCAACCCCGGGGGCATCTGCCAGAGACCCCCCACCTGCTTGGCTCTCTCCACATTTTCACCGTACAAGGCAGGTTATCCGGTCACAGACCTTACAGAAATCAATGTCTCTTATGCCAGCAAAAGGGAATCCTGAAAGTAGTGATGACAACACAACAGTATCCATGGTGATGATCTTTTAGTTCCAGGCAACGGGACTCAGGTTCTGAGACTGTGACCATCTGGCCCTCACTTCAGAGAGGAGACCCTGAGAGACCTACCTATCACAGAGAAGACAGCAGCAGACCCAAAGCTAAAACCCAGGGTCCCTGACTTCTGATAAGATTTGCTTACTGTACACAGTGGTTTTTCCCCACCTTCCTCTTTCCTCCCTACTGAAGGAGCCAGAAGTTCTCTGAAGCAGTTCTCCATATGAAGAAACCACAAGGAAAGCTGTGTTCTTTGTATGCATTTTACCAGATGGTTACCAAAATTGTAAGCTTGGCTAACATCACACTTATGGCCATTGCCAAAAAGGGTCTGGAACCCAGGTCATCTGATATGCACGTTATGAACCTTTCTAGGAAACCAATGTTTTCTAAAGCAGAGTCCATGAAAGTGAGCTAGAGAAATGCTGGGTTCAAGGAAAGGTTGTTGCTGTTAACTGCAGGACTTCTCAGAACCTCTAGTAATGTGGATGGTGAAGCTCCTACGGGGCAGAGTAGGCCATGTTGTTTACCCCATAGCTCATGGTCTTTGTTCCTCAGGAAGCTCATCAAGGTGAGCTGACCAACTTCATGACAGGCACTGTGCAGGTCGCATCCCAGAGGAAATTCAATCCATCCACGAGGCAGAAAAAGCCAGGTCATCCGTGAGGGTGACTTTTCCAGCCGTCCTCTCCTGTTTCATTTTGCACTGCTCTGAGAAGGACGCAGAGGATGTGTACGAGACCCCTGCACTGCTCCCTCTGTGACTCACCTGTGTACCTGGGTCTCTGTTCCAACAGAGCATTCTCACTTTCCTTATCAACGGCGACAGCACACAGCGGCTGGGAGCCCTGGGTCCAAAGCTTGGCTCCACCATGGCCACCCGGGACCTTGGCCGAGACACCCAGGCCCCGCTGCTGCTTCTGTCCAGCAGGAACAACACTGACGACCTCAGAAGGCGCTTTCTCAACATTCTTTATCATAAGCAGCAAATACTTTCCAGAGTTTGCTCTTGGGCCTTTCATTTTGTTTCAGCTTTTAAGTTAAAATCGCATGTGGTCAAAGCCATCCTTTCGGCATTCTTTCTGCGCCTCAGGAACAAGCGTCCCCCATCCCAGCACCGAACACCGTCGAGGCCTTGCCTCTGCTCCTTGCCTGTCCACTCAGGTCGGCCCGGGACGGGGAGGAGCACGTGACAGGCAAGAGCCACTTCACTTGTTGGCCTTCGACGTTTTTAGTTGTTTCAGCCATCTGACTGAATAATCCATTATTTCTTCAAGTGAAACGTAAATAAATGTCACTTATAAGACATCCTAAGTGCTTACGTGACGGGCCCATTGCCATGCGGGCCGACTCCGCTGGCTTCCACCCGGGGTTCTGAGCTCTGTGGGGCCTTCACACATGGCCCGCCTGCTGCTCAGGGTACCAGGCTTCCCTCCAGCTTCCACTGTCCTGCTGTCCTGTCGCCACCAGAGGGATCTTGTCCTTCCACCCCAGGTCCTTTCTGTATCCCAAGTGGCTTGTGCTGGGTTGTGTGCTGATCCTGGTATGTCTGATTAAAAGGGAGCCACGTGAGGTACCTGGGTGGCTCAGTGGGTGAGCGTCTGCCTTGGGCTCAGGTCGTGATCCCGGGGTCCTGGGATGGAGTCCTGCATCGGGCTCCCCGCAGGGAGCCTGCTGCTCCTTGTGTCTGTGTCTTTGCCTCTCTCCTCTCTCATGAATAAAGAAAATCAAACAAATAAATGTAGCCACCTAATGGACCCATTCCTTTAGTTCTTGCAGTGCCAAGAACTTGCTTTTTCTAAAATTTTTAGATTTACTTTATTAACTGAAAGAAGAAATAGTGGCCCACTCTTGCGTTTGGACAGAACGGTGTTTTAAAGGACACAGTATGTGTGTGTGAGCATGCGGACGCAGGAACATGAGCGCGTGTACTGGGAGACAGTTGCTGACGGCGTCACCTCGGCACCGCTATTCCCATCACATCCACTGCTCCAAACAGCCAGGCCCAAACAGCAGCAATCAGGTAGCGGTTTCTACCCGCCCCAATCTCTGATGGAGCTTCAAACCAGGAGAGGCAGGAAGAGAAGTTTACGAAGGCTTCGCTCCTCAGGCACTTACAAGCTCCACGGCCACTAGCACACCCTCGTCACACATTTTACAGTTTCCCCTGAAAAGATAGTTTTAGCAACAAGACGTACGAGAAATAACATACTGTCATGTTTTCATTTTCTGAGACCATAATCCAGTGGACAAGCACTGGAATTAACAGCTGGGCTTGACTTTCCCCTGGATGACACATCGGGTATGGGACATCCTCACTGTCCTCACCTTACAGAGGGGCTGAGAAGATGAAACCAGGTGACAGATCATGTGTACAATAATGTGGCGCATACATATCAGTGCTTCTCACATCTGATGGGTCTCCATTAAAGCTATTTTCCCACGCCATTTCACTGCAAACAACTTTAGGAAGAATGAAAAGAGGAGAGAGTCAACTTCTCAATCTGGGCCCAAACACAAAATCTCTAGAACTTTAAAATTACCTCTGAAAAATAAAGTGAACCAGGTGGTTGACATTAGCAGTGACAGGAGACTGCTTTCTCATAACCTGGTTCTGGAGAATTTCGAGCCCTTGGCCATTATGAGTCATCCTCCATCACTGTTCTAGAACTGCTCAGAACCAGTGAACACCTCACTAGTCTCCTGGAAATGGTCCTGGCCCCCCAAGGAACATATGCGCCAAAGGAAAGCAAATGACCCCCGAGTTCTCCTTCACTCACTTGGCTTCCAGTTTTCATTGTCTGGGCTGCTCCTGCAGGAGGCAATCCACCTCATTCTTATTGGATCAAAGGAGGGCCCATTCTTCTGTTGTGTATAACTGGGCTCATCGGAATATCAAAGACCTTTGCGGTGCGTGGGATATCGCTGAGGGAGCAGGTCAGGGGAGGGCACCCCAGGGAGCCCCACTTCCCTTTCCAAGTCCACAATGCCATTCTGTCCTAGTTTACAAGGGCTGCCTAGCTGCCACCTTGGCACAATCAGAGGCCGCGTCGTTAGGTGGCAGGGTCCTCGCTCAGCAACAGGCTGGGGTCATGGAAGGCCGTCTCCCTCTGGAGAGGCCGCCCCAGGCAGGGGAAGGGGCCAGTGCAGCACCTCGCTCCAGGGGTGGCTCTCTCCCTTCCCTCGCTTTTACTCTCCACAGCTGCAGTCCATTCTAAGAGCAAGAACGCTTGCATGAAAAGGCTCACCACAACCTTCCAAGGAATGGAGTTCATTAAAATACTGCTGGAGGCCCTTGGCTGGAATGCTTTTCCCCTTGTAAAATGGGAACTGCAGCTCAGTGTCGCCTGTAGGGAAGCTCAGGATAAGCTCAGAAACATCAGTCCAACAGAAACTGTACAGGGGCTTTTGCATAATTACTAATTATTCGATCTGTTCCCAAGCTCCTGCTCCAGAAACAATATCCGGCCTAGGAGAGAAAACTTCCCGGCAGACCCTAGGCAGACCCTAGGCCAAAAGGGAGAATGGAAGCCAAGGTCCCCCACCCCTGACACAAACTCACAGGGAACTTCCCTCGGTACCAGCGAATGCAGGCTGGCACAGGGCTCCGAAACCAGCATACCCCAGCCCCAGCCCCATGCATGGTGGCCCCTTACCCCCAGTTCAGCTGATGCGTGCCCAGCAGGGGGAAGATGATGCCCAGCTGGGAGGCCTACTCCCCAAGCCCCAGGCGGGAAAGGCCAACTTCTCCAAATCTCAACTTTGACTTAAAGCTTCAGGGCAGAAAGCATTTATTTTATATTAAAATGTCTGACATCATGTGGGCATGTTATGGACTGGAACGTAATTATTTAAAGAGAAGAAACATAAAACCCTCCATTCCAGGCAGCCACTTTGGGCTGTGCCCCCCAAACTCCAGAGACGTGCATCTAGGTAACTGTCAGGATTGCTCTCGGGGGAAGAACCTGAGGAACACAGGGAGGGGCCAGGTGAAAGGTGGCCAGCAGACAGGCAGGGGAGAGGGCACCGGCTGGTTGGGCACACCCTTAAGGAGCCTGGGCCACCTTTAGTCAACAGCAAAGACCAACAAAAGTGCCGGCTGGGTATCTGCTTGGAAGGCACAGAGTGCCAAGCTGGCCACGGCCAAGTCCTCCTTCTTCCCAAAGTCTTCCCTACATTCTCCACGAAATGCCAGCCCTGTGGAGCCAGGCCTTTCATCCCGGAGCCCCGGCACCTGGAAGAGTATTTGACAAACTGTGTAGTGAAATTCTTATACAGAGAATAACTCAGTTCCTGCAGCTTCTGACAGCCCTCCTCGGAGCCAATTACCGGTGAAGACCAATGGGCTGAGAACCCAGCCAAGGTCATTCTCAACAGGGGTCAAGTTTTAGGATCCTGGCATTTTCTGCTGTGGAAGGACGGCCAGGGAATAAAGGCTGCATTTCTTCCCAGGGCTGTGCACAGTGCCCGACTCAGAGGGACTGCTCAGGAAATGTGGGTCTGAATCCATTAACTTTTCACCACTTAAACTCAGACCACTTTAGAAAGGAGAAGACATTTTAAAGGTCATCTTTGCAACAAAGGAGGAAGAAATGCTGGTGTGAGACCACTTTTAAATGGGGAAGATAAAAAAATAAATAAATGGGGAAGATAAACAGCAAGTCAGGCAGGAAGAAAACACAAGCCTCCTCATTGCAGGGCACAGATAAACTGGGTCACCTTGGACTGCAGGAGGGACCCTGGTCCCCAGGCCCAGCATGTCTTCACCACCTGGGGACAGAGCTGAGTTCGGTGCTTGTTTCCACACAAGCTACCACTGGAAGTATAATTTACAGAACTCGTTGGTTCCGCCATTAAAGACTGAAAGCTGAGTAATGATGCTTAGCAGAAATCAGACAGATAATATTAATGAACCATTAAATACAACGTTCGCATTTCAGCAATCACAAATGTGAGGGTGTGGTCCATCGGCTGCCTCACGGAGCACAGGTTTTCAGAGACTTAGGCAGTAGGTCTCCACTGGCTCATTTGCCGGGGCCCCCTGTGCACCCAGGCCTCTGACCTGTCAGGCGAGAAGGATTGCACATACCCTGCAGCCCTCATGCTGCTTGAGAGGTGGACGATTTCTAGCAAGTCGTTCAAAGTACAGGTCCGTTTGGGGCTGGCAGGGCAAAACCCTGCACCCAGCTGGCCCTTTCGATTTCTGGAAGGTAATGCCAGCTGCTACGAAGAGGGTATGCAACCACGAAATCCCAGCAGGCTCTCAGCTCCCCGGTCCAAGCACCAGGGCACCTCCTCCACCTCTAACCCACAGACCTGGCCAGCATGGCTCAGGGCTCTTCCCAGCTGCAGTCCCCATCCCCCCACCAAACCCCGGGCCTGGATTAAGGTCTGGGGACACCCCCCAAGCTGGACCTTTGGGTGGAAGGAGGAGGAGAAGAGAGAAGGAGTTAAACATGAAACGACTAATGCTTGCACGTAAAAACTCTCCTGCCTGGTTAAAACAATTTAGGGCTATTTTTGGTCTGCTCTTAAAAAGGGCAAAGGACGGATGGCCTGCTGGGTGCCAATTTGCAGAAACAAACTCCTTCCTCAGCTTGGGGCTTAAAATACACGCCAGCCAAGGTTCAGCTATTACTGCCAGTGCACCGAGTAAAGCCCTAGAAGGTCAAAGTGTAAGAAGCCAAGGGAACATCTAAACATCATAGGATTCTTGGCTCACACGGGCGAGTGGGTATTTTTGAAAGGGCTTAACAATGGATTTCGGCCGGCTTCGCTCTAGTACAATGGGATTCATATGTAATAAAATGATGTTCTGGCCATCTGCAAGAGAAGGTCATTTCCCACCAATCCCAGCATGCACCATAATCCCAAGGCAGCAAGAGCCCTGATGCTGGAAAGAAAAAAGAAAAAGGAAAGCTCATCTGGCATGATAAATTGGGCTGCCTTGGCCTGGCTGCCAAGCATACGCCACATTTCTCTTTAATACTACTCTGTAACCGGACCACTGGTGGACCGGATAAATTCTCCTACGGTTCTCTGGCTCCAACATCTAAGCATGGCCATTCCCTTCATGGAGAATGCTGGCAAATCCAAACATTCTTGTCAGTCTTAAAATTGGAGACTTTTCTCAAAAACAACTACCTCCCCTTCATTATTTTAGGCAGGTGAGCATGGGAGGAATGACTGCAATTTGCACCGAGCGGAGCATTCGCTGCTCTGAAAACCTCTGACTGAGCCCAGATTACGTGAAACAAAGGCCTGGACACACTGCTTCTAGATGTGTGAGTTTTCTGAAATCACAGCCCTGGGAAGAAATAAAACTGCAAGTGAACTTCAGAGACACAGGAGTACACTCAGCACCAACTCTTAACGATGGAATTCTGCAGACCCAGTTAAAAACAAAACAGACCCCCGCCCCGTCATTCCCAGGGCAAACAGAAGAAAAACAGCAGCAATGAAAGGAAAACATTCAAAGAAGTCATTTCTAGGACTGGCCATAGGATCTTGTACAAAACCAGCCCAAATGCCCCTCAGACACTACGGTGCATAGCAAGGACCTTGAAGCAAGGCCATTAATCAAAAACTGGCTTTTGAAGCATGTCAGTATAGTTTTAACGAGGTGTGCTTTACCAGATCCTAATTCGGTGAAAAGCCATGCTCCATTTCCATTCTGACATTCGTCATTCTTCAAATTAAAAAATTAAGGAGAACACCGATTCCCCAGCCCATTCTGGAGGATGGGAATCTATTGTGGCCTCCTGTTCAGCCTGAGGAGGTAGAGGTAGACGGGGCCAAGGCTGGCCTCCACACAACCTGCGAGGGGCAGCTGAGGGGCCGACCCCCCCCACCCCCCATGGAGCAGCGGACAAAAGCGAACTGCTAATCCCACAAACTGCTAATCCCATGAGGCCTGGCCCTAAAGAGGGCACACCTCTTTCAGGTCTCTACCGTTGCTGTTGTTTTCAATTACAGTAACTCTAAATTATTCTCCATAGAACAGTTGTTTTATGTTTTAGATCACTAATGAAATATTTAACAGTTTTCCCCTTAACAGATCAGAGGGACACATCAGGAAGACACACCGTATTTAATCTCTTGCTCTGGGTGTGAGGGGCTCACCCACAGGGGCCCAGCAAGTTACCCCACAGAAGGAACTGGGGCTCCTTGTGCTCCTTGGCTTCTTCCTCATAAAATCCAAATCATCTAAAAGAGGTGAGGTGGTGGGGGGGGCACCTAGGTGTTCAGTGGTCGAGCATCTGCTTTCGGCTCAGGGCGTGATCCTGGGGGGTTCTGGGATTGAGTTCCATATTAGGCTCCCCACAGGGAGCCTGCCTCTCTGTGTCTCTTATGTATAAAAGGAAGGAAGGGAGGGAGGGAGGAAAGAGGGTGAGGTGGTCCTAGGTACACTCAAGGGAGACTGAAAATCAGTTGAGGTACTAACACAAACCACAGCGTCCAGCTCCATTCTGGACACACAGCAGGTGTTCAATAACTGCTAGGGGTGTCGAACCCGCAACCCCATGTCGCCTTCATCCCTTCGCCTGCCACGTTCTGCAGAAGACAAAGTTGTAAGGGGAAGAGCAGTGTGGTTCTGACCATAACCGACAGGATGCCACACAGCACAGGATGTCCCTATCAGGGACAGCAACAGGGTGACACTTCGGAGCCCAAGGAGCGTCCTGCAAACTGGCATGTCAGGGCTGAGCGCTCACACCCAGAGTGCGGCTGAGGGTGAGGTTCTCCCAAGGTTCTCCTTCACTGAGCATCAGTGCTGTGATTTTTCATGCCGAGCCCAAGGACAAGTGCCAGACCCGGCGAAGGAAGCAGCTCACCAGGTGCCCATAAAAGCAGCTCCGTGCACCTCTCTGAAATAAAGAGTGACGAGGGGGATTGCAGAGAAAATACACTTCAGTTGCCATAAGAACACCAAGAAGGGTCTGAGAAAAATTCGCTTATCATTTCTTCTCTGGTTGATTTCTAAAATACAGTGATAGCTAAATCGGCGCACTAAGTTTACACTCAGCCAAGCTTGCTTTCACGCTGAGTTTAAAGACAAAGAAGCCTCTGCCACTGACCCAATTAGGGATCTGATCATACCTTCAGCCTTTGCCCACCTCTGCCCCATACGATCAAACAAAAAATCTCCGACTGAGAGAAACACGAAGCAATACAGCATTGTAGGGCCGGGTCAGATCAGGCCAAGCAAGCAAACCACGCACCAAGTGTGGCACGCGCCAGGTTCAGTGAGTGGGGAACAGCGGCAATGACCACGGCCTCAAGTTCAAGCCATCCCCCTGACCCTCAAGGACCCCTTGCCACTGTCCAACTGCGCACTTCACCATTTCTCAGTTAGGACTGCTTTTGCTAAACACCCCGCCCCACCCACCTCACCTCCCAACTCGCACTCTACACAAAATCAGATGTAACCAATTCAATGTTTGGGCCAATGCTGAAAAACCAAGAGGTCTCATGTCAAACTCCAAATGTATAGCTTTTCCAGAAAAGTCTGAAAATAAGTAACAGAGGACCATTGCTGTCCCCAGAGGGCAACAACAAGCAGCTGGAGCAGAGGGGCCACTGTCCTTGTAGATGGGGCCTGCCACCACATCCCTCATGCCTCCCTGGCTCTGGGTTCTGACCTGATTCTGCACATTTAGAGGCTTGTGTGCCTCCCATTTCAACCCTCTCTTTCTTTCACACTCACTTCACACGTCTGTGTCAGCCAGGACCTACCATGTCTTTAAATCCACCTTCCTTCCATCACAAGGCCTCTGTCGCTGCCTCTCTCATCAGGACCACTGACCTCAAGAAACCTCCTCACTTTGCAGAAGCTCACACCCCCTCACCCAGCTGACTGTGTCACACAGCCGCCTCCTGACTGGGACTGTGGGGGCCTATAAATACACACACGGCGGGACGCCTGGGTGGCTCAGTGTTTGAGTGTCTGCCTTCAGCTCAGTGCCCTGGCATCAAGTCCCACATCAGGTTCCTCGCAGGGAGCCTGCTTCTCCCTCTACGTCTCTGTCTCTCATTCTCACGAATAAATAAAATCTTAAAAAATAAAAAATAGAATAGCCAGAATTGGCTTCTTTAAAAAACCAAACCAGGGGATCCCTGGGTGGCGCAGCGGTTTGGCGCCTGCCTTTGGCCCAGGGCGCGATCCTGGAGACCCGGGATCGAATCCCACGTCGGGCTCCCGGTGCATGGAGCCTGCTTCTCCCTCTGCCTGTGTCTCTGCCTCTATCTCTCTCTCTCTCTCTCTGTGTGACTATCATAAATAATAAATAAAAAAAAAAAAAAATTAAAAAAAAAAAAAAAAAAACCAAACCAAACCAAACCATACACATGGTTGTGACCATGGCCTGCGGACTGCTGGGAAGTCCCCTCTATGAATGACACGAGTCTCCCGCAGGAATGTTTCCCCCACTACCATTGCTCTGAATTCATACAGTAGAATTAAGTATTGCTACAGCATACAGACAAGTTTTCAAACCATTACTGTAAAAGACACCTCATTGATGAGCCATGGTTGGCAGCTGGTCGTCACATCCAAGACAACAGGGGTGCAGTGTATATAACAGAGGACCTGGTGACAAAGCCAGAACGCACTGGCCAAATTAAGAGAGTCACTCAGTTGGCCTCTTGGGCCCGATTTTAGTTTATTTTACTTCTTTGCAATATTTCCCATAGCTTTATAGGTTTTATTTAAATATTTTGGAGTATTTCAAATAATATTATGGTGCCAATTAATCTAGGGCATCATTTTGAGACAAATTATTCTGAATTAACATAAAAGAAAAAAGAAAGATACTTCAAAAACAGGTGTGATGAGCTCTGTGAAAGCTGACTTTTTTGTTTTGTGCTGTTCAAAGTGGAAGTGAAGCCTCTGCAGTATTATATAGGGTTGATTTTGTACTGCCTTGGCTGGAGAAACCTCCGCAACAGCGAACAAACGAAGGAAGCCTGGCAGCAGGCACTGCTGAATGCCCGCTGGGTGTGTGTGGCCTCTTCCTCCCCGTAATGAAATGCAAGCTTCTAGAAACTGAAAATATGCAGTTGGGGCAAGGGGACAGATGGTGATCAACTTCCAAGCTCCTGTCTTGGGGTTTATGGAGCTTGCTGGCTCTGAGACACAACCACGTGGAGGAATCTCAGAGCTTGGTGGTGGAAGGTAGGTTTCTTCTGGGTTCTGAACACCTCATGGAAAAAGGTACACAGAGGCAACCAATTACAAGCCACCGGCCAAAAGAAACCATACGAACAAAGCCCGTACCAGGTCGATCAGGTCGCTGAGGTTCTTCTCGATTTGCTGTGGAGGCAGGCGCCTCATCAAGTCCAAGGCACAGTCCAGCTGCTGGTCACTCTGCAAAAAGAAAAGAAACATTTACGTCACTTTGGTAACAGAAGCACCGAAACCCCCTTTTAAAAAGCATTCTTGCAGCTTCAGCTCGCCCAGGGTATTCTAACACCAAGCAGGCCCGGAGCAGGCCCTCTGACACATCTCCTGGGGGGGGGGGGGGGGGACAGGCTCTGTGATGGCACGATCTGAGGTGGAGATGTCCGAAGATACTCAAAGTAGGAAGCAGGCCAGGATTCCACCCACACCTCAAACACCCCTCGGCTTTCCTTTTCCAATTCAACAGACTATGGGAGAGGCAGATGTGTTACCTCCTGATCAGCCTTGCAAGGGAGCATGCCCGAGTAGCCAGAGAACCTTTCAATCCTTTGCTAGAGCCTGGCCATGCGAGTCAGGTAATGTCACCAGGCCAGGTCCCTTGAGGAGTTCCAAGCCAGGGACAAAGCCAGGCAAAGAACCAATGGCAAGATGCGCACCAACATTAAAGTGCTTCAGTCATTTAACAAGAGCCTGGGACGTGACCCCAGGTGCTAGGTGTTGGCAAAGGCCACCCAAGACCTGGAGCCATGGCTCCAGCTGCAGAGCACACAAAGGCAGCAAATTGGGGTCTCTGCGGCTGCAGGGGCCCATGAGGATAAAGATCACACCGTGTGCTCCCCAGGACTCGCCTCAATTGACATTCAGGCTGCAAATATTTATTCAGAGCCACCACCCACCAGTCATCATAAATATGTGATCAATAATGGAGGCAGGAAGGAGGAGGAAAAACTAAGCGGGGGTAAAGTGAGAGTAAATTCAGTGCCCGGTGGGCTGTGGCACAGAAGGCTAGACCTCAGGAGGTGTGACAAGAAAGGTGAGCAAGGCGGCCCAGGCTAGAGCAGGGAAGACCACTGCACATACCTCTGAGAAGTATAACTAAAGCAAGCGGAGTAGCCGACGCAACCCGCTGGAGACATCATCTGATGTGCCCAGGCCAATCTCAGAATTTTAAAAGCCTAATCAACACACTATTGAGAATCTTCATAAAATATATACAGTAATCCTCGAAACGCCATATTTGGCTGTAATGAAATAGAACCTTCAAATATAACCATCTACACCCCAGGTATATGAACCATAAATAGGCTATGGGACAAGGACTCATTTTATATTTCACCAAAGAACACACACATCAAGTTAACTGGAGGCTATTTCATTCCCAGATAATCAGTAGGACATATACAGTAGGCTGTTTTTAAAAAGAAAAAAAATAAAGCACCAACTTGCCTCCTCCTGCTGAAGATGGTTAGTGACTATTTATTCTGGGATACACAACAAACTGGCTACTACCCTACAAAGACACACACACACACACTCTCTCTCACTCTCCCCAGAAACGGTGCAGCGTTGGTTCTGTCCAGTGAAAACCTTCTATCATACCATGCCTTCTTTGCCAGGCAATGCCATGGTGACGTGGGCCTGGTCTGCTGGCATGGGAACACATTTTAACACCACTTCAAGGGTCAAGAAGGCAGATAAACTGAGTTGCCACTAGAGAGATCTATATTCAAGTTCCAGTTCTGCCACTCGTTAGCTATAACCTTGGGCATATTTCTTAACCTCTCTAAGCCTCTATTTATCCATAAAATGGGGACAGTATCTACTTCATAGGCTTGTTGCAATGGTTCAGTGAATACCTGTGAAATTTTTAATATACGGTAGTATGTGTTTGAGAGTATTTTCTGTGTGTGTGTATAAATATATGTTTTAAAAACATTTTAAAATATATTTTATAGCATTCACCCCACTCAACCTAACCCTGAAGTCTTTCCTGTTGCTGTAAACTGGAGCTCTGTGCTCAAACTCCATAAACACCTGTGTGTCCCCACCCCTACCCTCACAACCGTGCCATAATAGGAAAACCCTAAATGATTCGAGTCAAACTAGTTAAAAAGATGTAAACCAATGAGCCAGAGACCTAAACATACACCTTACTAAAGAAGAATTACAGATGGCAAATAAAAATATGAAAAGATGCTCCACATCATTTGTTACTAGGGAAATGCAAATTAAGACAACAATGAGATCCCATTACGCACCTATTAGAATGGCCCAAATCCAGAACTCTGATTGCTGACAAGGATGTGGAGAAACAGAACTCTGACTCACTGTTGGTGGGAATGAAAATGGTATACAACCACCTTCGAAGACAGTGTGGCAGTTTCTTACAAAACTAAACATACCTTGCCATATAATCCAGCAACTGTACTCCTTGGTATTTACCCAAAGGAGCTGAAAACTTATTTCCATATAAAAACCGGCACACAAATGTTTATACCAGCTTTATTCACAACTGCCGAAACTTGGAAGCAACAAAAATGTCCTTCAGTAGGTGGGTGGATAAACAACCTGTGGTCCGTCCAGATGCTGAATATTGTTTAGCGCTAAAAAGAAATAAGCTACCAAGCATGAGAAGACGCGGAGGAACCTTAAACGCATATTACTAAGTGAAAGACGTTAATCTGAAAAGGCTGCATGGCTGTATGATTCCAACTATGTGACATTCTGAAAAAGGCAAAACTACGGAGATGGTAAAAAGATCAGGGGAGGAAGGGATTAACAGGCAGAGCACAGCGCAGAGGATTTATAGGCCAGTGAAGCTACTCTGCAGGCTACTAGAGTGGTGGATATGCATCATTATACATTTGTCCAAACCCACAGTCTGTACAACACCAAGAGTGAATCCTAAAGGAGACCGAGGACTGAGTGATTATGATGTGTCCATGTAGGTTCAGCAACTGTACTCGGTGGGGAAGGCCACTCATATGTGGGGGCAAGGAATATATGGGCACCCCCTGTACCTTCTGCTCAACTCTCCTATGAACCAAAGACTACTCTAAAAAATTACAGCTACTGAAAAAAAGGTACATACTAGTGTTTCTCAACTGGGGTTGACTCTGTCCTCCCCACAAACCCCCACGAGACATTTGGCAACGTATGGAGACAATTTTTTTGATTGTCATCACTGGGGGAGGAAGAGCTACTGGCATCTAATGGGTAGAGATCAGCGATGCTTCTTAACATTCTACAATATAGAGAACACACCCCAACAACCTGGCCCCAAATGCCAGAGTCAAGTTTTAAAACCCTGATTTAAAACACTAATTTGGGGGGCACCTGGGTGACACAGTCGGTTACACGTCCAACTACTGATTTCAGGTAATGATCTTAAGGTCCTGAGATCAAATCCCATGTCTGGTTCCGTGCTCAGCAGGGAGTCTGTTTCAGAATCTCTCTCTCCTTCCCCCTCAACCCTTCCCCCCTGTTCACCCACACTCTCACCCTTTCTAAAATAAAATTTTTTTAAATCTAAAATATAAAATACCCATTTTGGGGTCACCTGGCTGGCTCTGTTAGTGGAGCATTCAACTCTTAATCTTGGGGTTATGGATTTGAGCCCCATGTTGGGTGTAGAGGTTACTTAAAAAAAAAAAAAATCTTAAAAAAAGTAAGTAAATAAAACAATCATTTTGGAGGGACTGCAGAATCCCAGACTCTGATGAAAGCCAAAGCTCCAGAAAACTGCACATGTACAGAAACATTTTATATGCAATTCTAATCCACAGACCACTCATAACCCCTAAAAACTTCTGGTCTTTAGAAATATTCTCAACTGGGTATTAATCATCTTCCTGAGAACCAAAACCAGATTCAGACAGAAGCAAAGCTAGCTACACTGAAACCTTTGTCCAGAACATACAGGGAGTCAGAGGAGATAAACTAGAAACTGAGCAGCGTATTATCTAGGAAGAAAAGTTGTAACCTGGCCGGGAAAGATCAATATGAGATACCGTGTCCACGTTCCATGGAGCCTGCTCACATGCCCCAAGCCAGCATGCTGCCTGTCACAGCCTTGCCCCAAGGGTGCCAGCAGCATAAAGGCTCCCTTCCTGATAGTCCTCTGTCCGACCGTATCTATTTGAGCACTGAAAACATACCACGGCTAAACATTCTAACTCCTATTTTGTATTAATCCCAATGAATCCTAATTGGAAATATTGCATAATAAATTTCTAGGGCTAAGGATGTCTATCAATAAATTCGGAAATGACTAAAGATTTCCCAGAACATGAGGACTCTTAATGACAGCTTATGAAAGTTAATATTAGAGTGAACCGGAGCCCTTCACCTGGGAGTCATCCCAAACCCCAAGGGGTCCAGATAGGACACAGCTCTGGAGAGTGGAGAAAACACAGATAGCCCGCAGCCCCAGGCAACAACAGGAGTGACCCCAGAAAGACAGTGATGGCAGGGGTGGGATGCCAGCCTTGGTCCCTGCCCCAACCGGCTTTCTATTTATTGTGTGGACAGTCATCTGGTGACTAAGGACTCTCTCCGGGATGGTCCCTTCAGGCAGTGCGCTTCACCAGGAGTACCTCCCACTGGAGGTGGTGTCCAGGCTGCAAGGTAAAATAGTCAAAGAATGACCCCTTCCACGTCACTCTCCAGAGTTCGCTGCCCACTCCATTAGTCATTCAATCATTACCTGAGTGTTTCCTAGGTGACAAGCACCGTTTCTGATGCTGAATGGTTTCTGATACTGAATGATGAGTAAAACAAAGTCTTCAGGAACTTATGTGGTGGTTAAAATCTACAGATTTTAGGCCTTGTTAGGATGTCAAAGACTAAGGAGGGGCAGTTACCCCACTTTAGGCTGGTGAGGCTCGACGGGATCGGGTTAAGTGTTCTGTGTGTGTGAACACATAAACCAAGTTAGAAAGGGTTTCACTTACTGCTAGTTTTTCCCATAACTTAAAGAAAAGGTGCAAAACTGCTTCCATCACCGACAACAAGTAAAACAACTGTTAACACAGACGAGAACAATTTTTCAGAATAGTAAGTTGAATAAAACACTACAGCTTAAAAAATCTCCTACCAAATTCAGACAGCTGCCAGTGTTGCCCATCATTTACATGCAGTAAAACTCAGCCCCATTAAATGAAGTAAAAGGGCACAGACCCATTTGGAAATCATCATCAGTTTATTCGGCCCCTAGGCAGAAATGAAAGGACAGGACATGCTCCAACCTGTGATGAACTCAAAGTCTAATACAGTGAACACACCAACCCACAAGAATGAACGAAGTTACAGTAAAGGTGACACTAAGTGGGCACAGGAAACCTCAAAAGGCTTCTCAGGAGAAGGGTACCTGAGCTGGTTATCACCGGCTGCATGCACCCAGCAGTGCCACAGTAGACATGGGGTGGGGGGTGGGGGGCACCTCTGCAGGTGCAGCGGGATGAAGGATGGGTGTGCAAGAGCACAGCATGTGCATGGTGCGGTCACGCAGGAGGAAGGTGTGACATGAGGAGGTAACTGGGGCCTTGTCCCAAGGGGCCTACAGTCGGGCTGGTTTCCCCTCAAACGGCTCAGAGGGCAGCAGTTTCCTAAGTGGGCTCCAGGCCCAGGCTCCAGACCTGTCTCCCAGCAGTTAGTTGTGCAGTTGTCTCCCTTGTAGGTAAGGCTTCTGTGCCCATGTTCTCTGGCCTTGAAAACTTTAAAATCTACGTCTTCAGAGGGATTAGTAGCCCTAAAGATTCTTCCATAGACAAATGACAGGAATAGCTTTGGGTCTCAGAAGGTAAGAAGATTATCCTGTCCAAAAATGGCCATAAGGCCATCTCTCACCCGGCATGCTCCTCCTCCAAGGAGTGACTGACATCCTCCCAGTGAGAGGCAAAGTCTATGCACCCCGCCCCCCGCCATAGGAGAGCTTTGGCGACTGTTTCCACTGACAGAGAATAGCAAAACTGATCATCTATGATTTCTGAGGCCAAGCCATAAAAGGCTACTCATTTTTTACCTTGCCTGCTGGACACTTGTGCTTGGCGCTGCAATGTAAACAGCTGGAGTGCCCTATGGAGGCCATGCTGTGAGGAAGCCCAAGCCAGCCGGCACAGGACAGCCACATGAAGGGACCGTGAGACTCTCGGCCAACCCTCGAGATGCCCCTCTTACAGCTTCAGGTCTCTGACTGCAACATCCCGAGAGCCCAAGCCAGAACCACGACCCTACTGAATTTCTGACCCACAGAAAGCACCAGCCAAAAAGACTACTGATGTTTTAAGTCACCTAGTTCGGGAGTGATCCTGTCAGTTGGCACTTGTAACTGACGTCTCTGGTGACTGTGGGAGGACCAGGGGCAGGAGAGTCAGCAGAGGAGCCTCTGCAGCCAGGGGCGGTGGCTGCCTGGCTGGAGAGAAGGGGAGGGCCAGGGCCTTTAAGAGGCAGGACAGACAGGAGAGTACTTACTGGAAAGGGCAGGAAGCCCAAGAAGTTGGAGATGACTCCGTTTCCTAGCAGGGACCACCTGCTAGAAGACAGTGCCGAAGCCTCGTTAGCGTGTGTATGGTTTGTGTGTGCCCTTTGCAAGCACACTGTTCATCATCTCAAGGACAAGCAGTAACTCCAACTTCGGGGATTTCTGAGCAGAAGTCCTGCCTGGCCAGCTCTAGTGGCTGGCTGGGGCAGATCTGCACTTCACAGCATCTGTCCACACATAAACAACCGCCCGAAGCTTCAAGGTCTGGACAGTCTGTTGTCAAGTTCACCGAGACCTTCCCTCGTTTACATTCCCAAGAGCCTTAGCAAATTCGTACTTCACTGACAGCACGAAGGTAAACTTCCCAGGAGTTCCCACACACTGATGCAGTCTAACTTAACCACGGCTTGTCTTGTATCCTCTGTGACCCAAGCAGCAATTCTGTACAAGCTGAATCTGTGTCCTGCCGCCAGGTTCACAGGAACACGGGGTGTGTGGGGGGCCCTGGGGGGAAGGAGGCACCAGCCAGCCCAGCCCACAACTCATCTCGAAGGTCTCTGCAGGTCCCTGCAGACAGCTGCACATCTGGATTAATACAAAGAAAACGGTTTCTTCCATTGACTGACTGCCCTCAGGTCGAATCTTCTGGGCGGGACACGGTAGTGACGCCCCCCCCCCAACACAAACACAAGCATCTTCCTTCCCCCCGACTCTTCCTTCCCACGGAAAAGCCCAACACCCTCTACTACACCAAGAGGGTCAATGCCACAGTGCAAGCCAACCGGGCAGATCAAACCTCCTTCAACCGTCTGGGGTCTACTGCACTTCAGCACAGTGTCCATCACTGTCCTTTAATAAAAACTGAGGAGAAAACCACACAACCTAAAGGAAGCATTTTCAGTGAACGGATTCAGTGGCGGGGCCGATGTGACCCTGACCACGCTGGAAGCACCATGCCTTCTTCACAAGCAAATCTCTGCTCCAAAAAAATTCTATTAGGGGACACCTGGTGGCTCAGGGGTTGAGCGTCTCCCTTCGGCTCAGGTCATGATCCCGGGTCTGGGGATCAGGTCTGGAGATGGAGTCCCGCATCGGGCTCTCCCCGCAGGGAGCCTGCTTCTCCCTCTGCCTGTGTCTCTGCCTCTCTCTGTGTGTCTCTCATGAATAAGTAAATACAATCTAAATTAATTCTACTAAGATCACAGGACAGAACTTTCGAGTTCACGCAAGTCCTGCCCTCTCATCTCACAGATGAATGATTGAGGTTCAGAGAACGTGTGGCAAGGTCACAAAGTCAGGGCAAAGTCAGTACGTGAGTCTGTTGTCTTCACGTTGACAGGTTTTTCCACCATGTTCCACGCTGTCTTTCTGCTTCATTCAGTCACTGAAACCTGTGAGTGACGGGCACACACTGGGGACACAGGGCTGCACGAGCCAGACATGGTCCCTGCCCTCAAGGAGCTTGTGACCCAAGGAGGGCGACAGCCAGGGAAAAAGCAGCAGGAGGACACTACCCGGCTCTACCCTCAGAACCACCGGCCTGCACTCCCCGCACTGTCACTGAAGGGGGGCCCCGCAGGGGAACTGATGTACCAACCCCGTCTTAATCCTGAAAGACAGGGAGGCCTTCTGGGGAGTTTTACAGGGTCCGTGTGTTTACAAAGAAGACAAAGCAGTGCACACAGGCCGTTTCTCCCTGGCAGAGGGACGCCATGGGGAGGAACCGCTCCTGGAACACGCCCAGGTCTACTCTCTACCGTTTTCTGCTCTGCTCTTCGCTACACTTCCTCATCTAATATGTTGCTTCTAATCTCCTATGAATGTGGAAACTGGAAACCTAGTTTTGTTTGAAACAAAAAAACAAAAAACAACCAAAAAACAAAATCAACTTTGATGGAAGAAAGAAATCGCAGGTTCTTAATGGGGGTATAGAATCCCTCCCCACGGCTGTGAGCACCTAGACAGTTTGTGGAGGGGTGTGTGGTGTGGATCTGTGTGTAAAGGCAGGGACACGTATACGCATGCGTGAGAAAGTAGGGGTCTGTGTAGGTCTGGGTGTGTATGTATGTATGAGAGAAAGCAGGTGTGTGGGATGTGAAGATAAAGGTGTATACGGATGCGAGAGTGTTGTCCAAGTGTGTGCATGCACACATGAGGGAGGAAGGAGAATTGTGTGTGCGAAGGTAGAGGTGTGTATGTATGCATGAAGAGTGTGAAGGGCTGTGTGTGTGAAGGCAGGTGCCTGTGGTGTGTGTGTGGTGTGTACTCATGCATGAGAGAAAGGAGTGTGGTGTGTGTGTGTGTGTGTGTGTGAGAGAGAGAGAGAGAGAGAGAGAGAGAGAGAAGATACAGGCGTATCCATGCGTGAGAAAGTAGAGGGGTGTGTGTGAAGGTAGGGTACCGTATGTGTGAAAGGGTGTGTATGAGGGCAGGGGTGTGTGTGTGTGTGTGTGTAGGTATGTGAAGGTCGAGGTGTACATGCATGAGGCAGGTGTGTGTGTGCAAATGTGCACACAGTTTTCCAAGGTTAAGGGTACACAGCTTTTGTCAAAGCAGTCTAATAAGACTCTGAAAGCACAGATGGGCTCTAATAACAATAAAAATTCCTATTCTACTTCACCTGCAGGGTGGAGCTACATCAGTCACCACTTAATCCTGGGAGCCTTGGCTTTTGCAACCCTGAAGCACAGGCGTAAGGATGCTCCCCACGCTGCGGGCTGCAGCGAACGAGGTGGCGAGTGTGGCAGCCAGAAGCTCCCCACGGCCCATCCTCCGTGAGCGGCAGGGGTCTTCCCAGAGCGTAAAGCACGTGGCTTGTCTGCCAGGACTTTTACACGACAGTTTGTGGGTGCTCAAGGGCCCTTTCCTCCCTGATTTTTTTGCTCACTTGACGCAAGTTTTCCATTTAGGCTGCCAGGAGTCTCCAGCAAAGCAGGCGGAGTGTTATTTCCGTTTCCAAGTCATGAAGCACCAACAAAGGAGGGCAGATTCCCGCAACTCCCACCCCACAGTGCCCCCCACCCTGTCTAGGAGGGAGCACAGGGGATCCGTGGCTCCCCTAAAGCCAAAAGACAGGAAGAGTGGATCAAATTCCATATGCACCCCAAAAAGATATTTTTTTTTGCACTCTTCTCTCCTTGTTCGGCTTTCTTTCTGAAGCCCATCTCTACCAGTTCTGTATTTACTGCTGTTCCCAAGCCCATCTGAGGCCTTCGAAAGTAGACAAACGGGACAGCCCTCAGAGAGTCCCCAAACGACCTCGACTCCCCACCCAGCAGTGAGAATTTCCAAGTGCTTCTCTCCCTGGTATATTTATTCCAGAGCAAAACTTAGCAACCTCTATATAGGCTCTGTGTCAAATACTACAACAGCCATCAGCTGATGTTTCCCTTACACATCCCTTCGGGGAGTGAAAGATCCAAAAGGAATCACGCTCAGCAGGTGGAGCTGTATCTTTGTCGTAGCGTGGGTTAAAGAAAGGTTTGGGACAGGCAGTTCAGTGTTTACAGCCCAAAAACCTCTAACTGCAGAACAGAGGATGGCTTCTCTGCGGGGATGCATCAAAGCTGACTTGGTAAACTTGGTAGGATGGCAAAAAATTCTCAATAAGGAGTCAGCCACCAAGTCCCGAAGGAGGCACAGCTGTGGGCGCTCGCTCTGGAGGGCACCACGCGTCCCGGCCCCACCAGGGGAGGGAGCACAGGTGCAGCTGCCGGTTTACCTCCCTCCCCTGCAGGGCAGAAGCCTTTTACCTCCTGCGGCCGCCACCCCTACCCACCCCTGCCAGGGCTCCAGAAAGCTTCCTGAACCCTGTTCCAGGCACTGAAACTTGGCTCGTGATACACACTCAACTCAAAGGCAACTGCTGCTCGCCCTTTAGGACTGCCACGCACAGAAGAGGGGATGAGTTTACGCAGGGAAACACCCCAGGTCAGATGACAATGGACAGGACCGTGTCTGCCAGATTTCTTACGTACTGCTCTTGGCTCTGTTAATGAGCCAGCTGGGGGAAGTGGAGCATTTTATCTTGGGTGTGCCTCCCTCTACCTCTCCAGATTGTAAGACACAGCATCAGGGACATGTTTAGCTAAAGGGAGCCTTAGAAACCATCTAATCAGCAACTTCTTTTAAAAATGAGAAAAACTGAGACCCAGGCTTACAAAGCTTATTAATTCCAACTTATCACATAACTAAAAAGCAAATGAACCAGGACCAGAAACAAGTCTCTTCATTATACAGTTTAGTGCTGTCTGCTTAACTAAATCAGAATTCAAGTCTGGGGATAGAGTCACCCCCCCAAAATCCCCCCCTTTTTTTTGTTAAAGATTTTATTTAGTTATTTATGAGAGACACAGAGAGAGGCAGAGACACAGGCAGAGGGAGAAGCAGGCTCCCCGCAGGGAATCTGATGCGGGACTGGATCCCAGGACTCCGGGATCACGCCCTGGGCCAAAGGTGGCGCCAAACCACTGAGCCACCCAGGGATCCCAAAGAATACTTCTATATCATCCATATACTTTTATTTTCCAAACTAGTCATCCTTTATCAAGAACACTAAGAATCCAAACTTAGGTGCCTACTATGAACCAGGCCCTGCACATGTGGGTTTTGTGAAAGCCTCACCACGGCTCCGTAAGACAGGTACGCTCATCCCAGTTTTGTAGATGGGTAAACCAAGTCTCAGAAAAGTTAAGTGACTGGTCCCAGATCCCCAGCACCACCTCCCAGGACCAAACACTCTCTAGAGAATGTTAAAAAACCCAACCTAAAGAGAACTTATTTCAAATGACTTTTGGAGACAGCTTGCCAGCTCACAAAATCAGTTAGGCTGCGTCTCCTCTCCCAGACTGGGCCAATTATGAACAATTCGATCTACAACCAAATTCTGAAATCTCTGGTCACCTTGGATTAACAGACCCTGTTCTCACAAACACATCACTGGTGGGTGGATTTCTTGAAAACACGAACCACCTTTTCAGGCAGTTTCTCTGGCTGATGGTTTCCTGGACCTGTTGGGAAGATGTGCGGGGCACCATTACCTACTGTCTGATTATTAATGCTTCACAGATGTCTATAGCCACCCGCCTCGGCATGTTCCTGACTGGTGTCACGTAACAAGCTTCTAATCCTTCCACTTTGTCGGCTAGTAGTTAGGCACGTAATTAGGGGCAATCCTGAGACATCTTCCGTGGAAGTCATACATGCTGTCCATTTCTACCTTGATGGCACAAGAAATTCAAGATGCCATGTTTCATAGAAGTGAAAGACGATTAAAATAGAATGCTACGGTATTTCAAATACAAATTCAAAAAAAAAAAAGTTCGGGAAAAACATCACCCACAGGTTCACTGAGGAAGGCTAAGAAAAGCAGACTCCTTTTTCATAGTAGAAGCAGCCAATTCACATAAGCCTCCTCCCATATGGATTTGTAAGACGGCCCAGGTGAAATTTAACATTGGTTTGCACCAATGACACGAGTACACGGCTTCCAAAGAGGTGGGAGAGAGCTTGAGTCTCCTGAAAACAGTGCAAACTGACAAATCTTGATGGAAAAGCAAGATTTAAAGGATTGGCTCCACCAATCCAAGAATTTCACTTAAAAGGGGGCGGTGCAGCCTTCTGACTTATGTCCAAAGGGAGGCTTAAGGAAAAGAGGTACACAATGCTAATCCATCAAGCAAAACACTTGGCCCACTTCTCTCCTGGGTTCCTTATGTCCCATTTCAGATATGAATAAATATGGAAAATCCTCCAAGCCCTGCTTGTCCTCTGCAACTCAAGGGCAGCTCCTTATTAGGGGACTACTCCCTACACTGTTCTCCACAGGCACAACACACCACAGTACAACGGAGTCCTGCAACAATGACCAGCCCCCAGCACTCTCAGATACATCATACCAACGCTTTCATATGCTTCAGTGATGGTAAAGAACAATGCAACATTTTACCAAACCCATGAAAAGTTTGCGAATCCAATCTAGGACCAGTCTCAAAGTTCCTCCCTTCTGGTCATCAGGACAAGCTAAGCAGAGAGATGCCTAAAAATCTAAGGTCCTCCTGGCTTCAATATCCAAGACCTATGACAGACAACATGCCTGTGAGTGGCTGGCGCAAAGGGTCTTGGGGGTCAGACAGACAAGAGGGTAAATCTCTCACCTGCCTTTTCTGAGCAAAGAAGATGTGAACAAGCCTTCTCCTCCCTGAGCCTCAACTCCCCCATCTGTTAAATGGGAATATTACTAGCACCGACTTTACAGTACTGTTTTGAGGACATCAAAGAATCGGAAAAGAAATGAGCATGGTTCTGGAAATATATGAAGTACTCCACAAAGAAAGATATCATCACCATCCTTTCACATGGCATTTAGTTCCAGAAGGCACAAGAACCAAACGTTCCTACATGGAATTAAAACACGCGCTGGCAAGTGGGTAAGCCCTCCAATGAGAGCCTGAAAATCCAGTCAGGGCCAGGCCACTTCTTTTTGGTT
This sequence comes from Nyctereutes procyonoides, assembly GCF_905146905.1. Taxonomy (NCBI): domain Eukaryota; kingdom Metazoa; phylum Chordata; class Mammalia; order Carnivora; family Canidae; genus Nyctereutes; species Nyctereutes procyonoides. The sequence continues at coordinate 6,330,916 of NW_026575052.1, forward strand.
CTTTTGGGCTACGTGAAAGTGGTCTTTAGGAGTGAAAACTACTCTGCCATCAACGCACACGCTTCCTTAGAGTGCTGGTGTGTCTCTCACCAAGAAGACCTTTTCTTGAGCTCAAATCTTCTTTCCCTTCCATCCTCAACTGAATATTCAGTGCTCTGTCTCAAGCAACTTGGATGAGTAAAGAGCTTAACGTCACTCAATGAGCAGAAAGAATCAAAGAAAGGGAAGTAGCAAGTTCCAAATACAAAATGTCTTTCTGACGATGAGGAACTAATACACCCCAAGTGTGTGCGACTGTGACTCCGTCTCTGGCGCCAGCACTGCCGCAGGGTCTGCCCACCACAGCCCACAAATACAACCACCATGGGAACTACCACTTTCCACTGAGCAGTTCCGCCAGCGGGCTCGGATCCACGGACTTCAAATGCTTTAACAGTAGCAGCTAAAATGTATTAAGGTATGGTCTCAATGATTATATGTCGGTATCTTCTTTAATCTTAAAACACAATCCTAGAAGGTCACTACAAGTATTCCCATCAGACGTGGAAATTCTGCCCCAGGGAGCATGGGAGGGGTGACACGCGTGAGTGTGCTGAAGCAGAGGTTCAAAGACAGGTCTCTCTGGCCGCAAAGCTGGCGTGCCTAAGCACTGCCCTGTACTGTTCGGCAGCCAGGCACCTGCTGCCACCTTGCCCTCTTTGTGGCCTAAGAACCGCTGCTAACCTCTTGGTTTTCAAGTCTTCCAAAAGAAGAGAAGCCCATTATTTCTCATCCACTTTCGCCAGCTGGGCGGCAAAAGAGGATGGTGGTGTAACACTCTCATTAAGGATACAGGTTTGAAAGAGGTTGTGTGCATTCAAATCCTGAGTGCATCAGATTCTAGCTGTGTGACCCCGGACAGGTTACCCTCCTCTTCTGGGCTTCAGGTTTCCTAACCTGTAATGTGAAGGTAGCAACAGCACACGCTTCATCCTGTTATTTTAAGGATCAAGTGTGGGGGGTATTCCTTATATAGCACTTAGCACATACATGGGATGTAGTCACTGCTCCGTAAATTTTACATGTTAAGTCAACAGAGAAGAGGAAGGGGGGGGAAATAAAAGGATGTAATCTAAAACTTCAAAATAAAGGTCTCTCTGGCCTTCTGTCAACCTCTAGAAAACTGTGCTGGACTCTGTGCTTCTGCAGCATGGCGGCGACCGTGAGTACCAGGGAGGGCTGGGGCCTGCAGAGCCCGACGGCTTCCCTGTCAGATCAAAGGAGGGCCGGCCCAGGCTTGATGCTATGAGCGGGGCCTAATTCAGCACAGACCTCCACGAAGTGGAAACCCAAGGATGGCTTGTTGGATGGTTCTTTAGGAACCTGAAAGCTCGATTCCTCAGGACAGTATTTCCTCGCCACCACCACTCCCGTGGCAGATAATGCGGTTTCTCATCTGGATGTATAAATCCACCACGAGCTTTCATTAAAAGCAGAGTCTTACCATAAAAGACTGGAAGTCAGTAAGGTCTTTTATGAATATAAGAAATGCCACCATGTGGCTCAGGTCAAAGGCCCTCACAACCTGCTTCTAGAACAGGCTAGGGAGTGAGCTGAGGCCAAGTGCTGAGTGACTCGAGGGTGAAGGTGTAGCTCCCCTCACCACCTCTAGTCACTGCTTGTGCCTTCCTCACCTGCAGACGAAAATTCCAGTCACAGCCATGCACCACTGACGTCCAGGGGACAAGGCTTCCAGTGGGGTGCTCGCTAATTTCTAATAAAATAAGCGGTCATGTTGATCACTGCCTGTCACTTGGTCACAGGAGTGAGCACAGAATGCAGAGTCAGCCAGCTGAAGCCACGCAGGCCCCCTCGGCTGGGCCTGACAGGAACCTGATATGAACGGAGGATCTCTACAACCAGAGAAGTGATTAGGAACTGGCCCAGCGGGCAGCGGGACTCAGTCCAGGCACAGTCACAGCAAGACACCCTCCAGTGCTCCAAAGCTTGGAATCCCCGTGTTCCCACCAGTCCGGGGAAACTGAAGGAACCCCCTACCTGAAAACTCACCAGTTAGTTGAGAGCTTCCCAACACAAAGAGAAAGCATCTTGGCTTTAGCTTGCCAGTTTTCTTTTCAAGAAAGAGGAACCCAACACGGGGTTTGGACCCACAATCCTGAGATCAAGACCTGAGCTGAGATCCAAGAGTCGATGCTTCACCGACCGAGCCACCCACACATCCCAAGTTTGCCAACTCTCTTGTACTTAGTTCGTAAGTCCCGTGACCAAAACGAATGGGAAGCACCAAAGGAAAGCTCAGAAAAATAGAGGGGGCTGTTGTGCGAGCTGTCTCTGCTCTAATGTGAAGGCAGAAATCAATTCGCTCTCCCCTTCTAACCCTGGGATCCCAGGAGAACGACAGTGTTTGGATGGCCTACAAATGCTCAGCTTTCCGGCCGTGCCCCAGACGGGGAGCGCAGCCACCCCAGCCCTCCCAGTATTGTTCTTACCTCCCACCTCCTCCTACGTCAGGGGAGGGGGGCCGGGCACATGGTTCCGAGGTCACGCTCCTCACTTAAAGGATCGTGGGAATGCTTATGGAAACACTTGTTACAGCTCTGCCAGCTGGAATCCCTGCTTCATGAGAGGCTTCTGGAAAGCACGGGAGGAAGGCAAGCGCAGGGAGGCAGATGTTACGTGTTATCATAAAACAAACAGCGATGATCAAACTGCCCACTCTAACCATGTGCCATTTGGTGTACCTCAATTATACCTCAATCAAGCTGGGAGAGGGAGAAAAAATAGAGAGCCAGCCACTCTTCTATCAACTCAAAAGGACCCTGCTGCCCGACAGCTTTGGGAAAGCAGGTTTTAATGAGAAAATTCAATTAGGAAGTGAGCTTCAGGAAACCCAGAGCATGCCGAGGGAAGAGAGACGTTCCCAAGCATCTCAATGCCGAGTAGTGCACCAAGGACCCTGGAAAAGTGGCCACCGAAGCTTCCTACTGCCCTCTGGGGAGCTGAAGCTCAGAGAGGCACAGGGCTGTGCTCCCTTCACCAGCGAGACTCAGCGCAGGAAGTGGCAGCCCTGTAGGCCTGTCCAAGCTGGGATGTCAGCCCTCGAGCACACCGTGTTGTTCAAGAAGGGAGTAACAGGGTATCTGCCCGACTCTCCATGGAGGCTGACAGGCCCTCAGTGGCCTTCACGGTCATCAGCAGGAACAGCCCGGCCCCTCTCTTTCTTGTAGTTTCACTTAGAACCTACCGCAGGCAGCTGGTCAAGGTTGGGATGTCCTCCGACAGGGGAAAACAGCCTAGCTGATTCTCACAGGAAAATTAAATGCAGACAGAGCAAGGGGGCAGGGGTAGAAACCCTTTCCAATCAGGGATGGAAAACGGAACGACTCAGCAGCCGGGATGCATGCTTGTAGGATGTAAAAATCAGCAGGTTCCGCCCAAGACTACCAAAGTCCAAAGAGAAGGAGAACATGGTGACACATCCCAGGTAAGAGAGTCCTGTGGGGAAGAGGTCTCCTGGCCTCAGGCTAGCCCACTGGAGACAGGAAACCACAGATCTCCCCCAAAACTATATATCCCCAGAACTCCCACATCAGAAAAGTGAGATAAAGCAAGAGACTGCCCCATTTTACAGGAAGAAAAGTTGTAAAACTAGGGGCGCCTGGGTGGCTCAGTCGGTTGAGTGCCTTCAGCTCAGGTCATGATCCCAGGGCCCTGGGATTGAGCCCCACATTGAGCCCCCTGCTCAGTGGGGAGTCAGCCTTCCCCTCTGCCCCCCACTCGTGCTAATAAACAAAATCTTTTTTTTTTAAAAAAGGCATAAAACTAACTTCAGACAACCTCCTTCCCGTAGAGCACAACCATCCACATCTGTATGAATGTGGGAAAAGATGGCATCAAGTAGTAAAAGTCTTGGTGCTGAAGGTCTGTTGTTCTTCAAGCATGCAGAAGGTCAGAGTTCGAGTGAGCCCAGGGTGCCCCCTTCCCCCTCACAAAACCTCTCCGGCTCTGGGCTCCTTAGCCTCCGCCTGGTCATCACCAGAGGGGAGAATTCACCCTCCCAGAGCAGCCTGTTTTCACACAGCAGCTCTTACACCCGCAACTTCCACCCACCTACTGGCCTGCTCACCACCCCCAGATGCGCCAGGTGCGTCGGCCCTCGAGTGCCTGTGTCCCGGCCCACAGAGCAGTGTGCCCCGCCCAACGCTGCCAGTTCTGCATGTGACACAGCTCTGAACCCCCCCTGCACCCGGCGTCCCCCCAGAGTCTGCCCCACTGACTCAGGCCGTGCCTGCTACTCGCCACTTGCTGCAGTCTCCTCGGGTTAGACGCAGCACCGGGGCTTGTTTTATTGTGGTGCTGTTTGTTTGTTGAGGGAGTCCAGGTCCCTTGTACTTGGGCAGTCTCCCTCCAGCTGCTGTCACATCCTGTGGCCAGACAGGAGAGAGCACAACAGGGTCGTGGGGGGGGGGGGGCTACTGTCAACTTTTCCCACAGTTGAAGTAAAAACCACATGTTACCAACGAGTCCAATAAACCACTTAGAAAGTACCTGGAGGTATAATCATCCTGGAAACGCTTGAATAAAAGATACGTGTTAGAAACAGAGGCTGGGAAAGAGGACGTAAAAACAAGTTGCTCTTTTATGTACATTGAGCATTTCTCCTGAAATCCAACCCTGGCAGCTCAGTCCTACCTTCCTCGCAGTGAGAGGGTAAATTCCAAGCCAGCCTCAGGCCAGCTGTTCTGGGTGGCAGCCACTGGGCCAAGCTGCCACGCTGCTAGGAAAGGTCTACAGACACGCATGGTGAGGGCCCCTTGGCAGAGTGATTCAGAAGTAGTGTCCCAACGGGGATTACTGCATCCAACTCGACTCTAGTTCATCCTTTAAGACAGGCTAGTATATTGGAAAGCCTGGGTGGCTCAGCAGTTTAGTGCCCGCCTTCCACCCAGGGCCTGATCCTGGAGATCCGGGATCAAGTCCCACATTGGGCTCCCTGCATGGAGCCTGCTTCTCCCTCTGCCTCTCTCTCTCTCATGAATAAATAAATTTTAAAAATCTTAAAAAAAAAAAAAAAAGACAGGCTAGTATATTAAAAACCACGCTTTCAAAGAACAGTTAATGAATTTAAAATACACAAAATATAAACAAGCAGGTTTGCAAACTCTTAAAAGACTGAAACGGTACTTTGCCATGCATTTTCTTGGTTTTGTGCAGCCTGTGTGTCCAAGCCAGAACCTGGGGTCTGTCCCCCACCCCCCGCATTCAGAGGGTAGGGACACATGGATGGCACACAGGTAGCCTGGGCCAACCAGGAGTTCATCTGCTTGAGGACTTTTCTTGGAAGTAGAGGGAGTGTGGGAGGTGTACTCAGGAGCACTACATTTCCTCTAGGACTCATTTTTTTCGCCCAGCCAGCCCGGGTAGAGGCAGGGTTCAAGGCAGACGCAGAAGGCTTTGAGGGCCCAGGGGAAGTGGGGTGCAGCATGTTCATTTAACTCCATCTGTTGGGCACCCATCATGTGTAGAAAGAACGAGCCACCAACTGCTGGGTGGTGATGGGCATGCTCACCCCTCCTGCCCAACATACACGTAGTGTGTCACCAACACACTAGGAACTAGAGCTCTTGAACTGCTCACTTCAGACCCTCCCCAGGCTCCAGAGTGTCAGAGGCAATGGGAATGCTGGGTGAGGGGCAGCTTGACAGGGGGCCCCAGAGCAGAAGGCAAAGGAGACAGCTGCCCCACGCTGCACAGGAGAAGCGAGCCGTGCACGGGGGCCCTCCTAAATCATCACGTGGGCTCTCCAGATGAGGCCTCACTAGTGCTTTATTATCTTTGTAAACTCTGTGCTTTCCAATTATAAGGAGCATGATTTTTTCATCACAAAAAAAGCTAAAAGAGTTTTTAAACTTAAAAAGGTTTAAAACTGACAATTTTCAAAAAAAAAAAAAAAAGCCAGCAATCACTCATCGTTCAGACTTCAGTACAGAGTGTAGGAAAATTTTGTTCTCAGAATGGTTGCCCAGATTGCTCATTAAACTTAAACCAGACGATCTGATTCGAACTAATTTAAGCTAGGGGAGGGTGGAGTGGGTGGGCATGGAGGATACAAGATTGGCCATGGCGACAGGTAAACAGAGGTTTGTTATATTATATGCTTGAAATTTTCCATAATAAAAAAGTTTTTTGCTTTTTGTTTTACACAAATTGTAATCAGGCGACACCCCAGTGCACTTGCCCCAGGTGCCAACGAAGCCAGGCTCTTACAGCCACGAAGGACTGTTTATCCGTCATTAGGCAGCTTTCTCCCACTTGCATTCAGGCCAGGGAAACTCCCCGCTCCTCCAAGGAAGCCCTACAGGACACTTTGCAGCAGCCAGGCGCTTAAAGGACTGAAAAAACACAGGGTCTTCAAAAATCACCAGAACTCTTCAACTTGGTAAGCTCTGCTTTCGTTGGTTTCCTGCAAAGATGCCACCGGGCGCTCTAGAATCTCCAACTCTGGTTTGTTTTAGGAAAGTTCCATTGCTTCTGGCTTTACCTTGGCTCCTTCTACACATTACAAAAATACTGCTCCCTTGTGCGGCAGTAACTAAGTCGACACCAACTGCATGGAAGAAGTCTTCATTCAGGGCACAGAGGGGTAAATGTGTATATGGCTAGCAATGGTTTGGTTTCATGGCCTTCCTCCCCTCAAAAAAAAAAACAAAACAAAAAAAACAAAACCGACAATTATATAGTTCTCTACGAGTACGTCTTTTATAAAAGGATTTTAAAATATATATATATGTTCTTTATTTTAAAATAAAACACCATATAACAACAACAAAAAAAAAACACCATATAACAGAATCACTTTGGAAGAGGTACATAAGGCTGCTCGGGGCAATTTCAGGTCCATGGCTCCCTTAAAAACTTTACAAGCCCAAATTCAAATAAGAACTCTGATGTGACTGAGTGCCTCCAACATACCCAGCACTTTGGCACCTTCATAAAGAGCAAACTGAGGTGCAGAGGCTGCAATAGGGGTGTCCCTTGTTAAGGAAGACACCAGTCTCTCTGGACATTCAGGGTTCCACCCCTCGCAAGGCCAGAGATGCAATGATGAATGCAGTGCACACACACACACACACCGCAGTGTGGACAGGACAGCTGGCAGGTTCACAGATCCCTCCCATCCCCAAACATCCTTCTGGATCACTGAAGGGTTTGTGCCACACCTCTCCTGGGGTCCCTGTGTGCCCAGAGCTGCTGTTGCCATGCTGCCATCTCCCCACCCATCTCCCCACCCCTTGGCAACTCGGGTTTGACTATGACCAAAAATCTCTTTAGACTGAACCCTCTTAAAACAACTAAGACATTTTCTCACTCATACACACAAACAAACCTTTACTGAAAACTAAAGATGAACAAAAAGGGACTGTTTACAGAAAACGCTAGGTGCCTCAGCCCTGTTTAGATTATAAACACTAGATTTTGTTCAGATAAACTACATCCTGGCTCCCAAGGGCACTGCTTTCCTTCCTCAGAGGCCCCAGTTTGGCTTTTCCATTCACTTCCCTGCCACTGTCCACCTTGCACCTCAAGCTGCCATAAAGGGCCATCTTCTAGAAATCTAAACCCCATCCCTGGAGCCAAATAAATAATTTCAAGGAGTAGGTGAAGCTCAGAGAAGAAATTTAGAAAGCAATTTTGCAAAATCAGCTGCAAACTGGGAGAAAAATAATTTTTTTCAGGTGAGGACGTCCCTGACCCAGGGATTTTGCAAAGGTCAGACACCAAGCCTTAACACATTCATTCATTCCACATTATTTACAGTAGCAAAAAGTAAAACTGACCTTAGAGCTCAGAGTACTTAAATTATGGTGAATCATAAGATGAACCACTACACAATCATCAAGAAGTTTGTAACGGTGTTTTCAGTTAGGTGAGAAAAGGGCTTCTGTAATGCCAGTACAGGCAGCAGGATGCAAAGTTTAAAATATGAGAGTTATATTTTAAAAATACGCTCAGAGAAGACTGGGGGGGGGGGACCCCACACCAAAGTAAAAGCAGTTTTATCCGGGGCAGGGGCGGGGGGGCGATTCTCAGGACTATTAGTTTTTCATCCTCAGTATACTATTTTTTATTTTCCACAAATGAAATATGTGCCTTTTGCCCTTTTCTCCTTTTCTTCTGACTGTGAATGTGGTACAGGCTCTCTGTAAAAAATTCAAGCATCACAGAAAGCGCAAAGCCCCCCTATAATCCCACCACCCAGAGGACATCACTCCCCAAAGGTAACTAGCACATGATTAACACAAGCAAGACTGCAAGAATCTAGTAATTTCCTCAGAAAACAATCCAGAGGATTCCATATATACGAAACATCCAGAAAGAAGGAAAGATGAGTGGTTTGCCTGAGGCAGGAGTGGGAACGGGGAGTGACCGCAAATGGGTGCAAGGGATCTTTCTGGGGGTGCTGGAAATGTTAAATTGGATTGTGGTGATGGTTCTGCAACTCTGTAAATTTACTACAAAATGTACAAAATGGAGTTGTATGCTCAAAACCAGGGAGATTTAGGATATGTAAATTATACCTTGGTAAAGCAGTTGCAAAACCCCAAAGGCACCAGCAGCAGAACTAGAGCCTTGGCCCCCCGCTGGCCCGCCTCTGCTGGGTGGGGGTGCACCCTGCTTCTCTCAAGAGCACTTGCCAAGACCACAAGGAAGAGGCAGAGGAAGCTGGCGGCCTCTCAGGAATCACTGGACAAACCTCCTGCACACAGAAGCTCATCAGATAATGTGTGAGAGCGAAGAGTTGCGGGGGCCAGAGGTCAGCTCCACTGCGCACGGGACACAGCCATTCATGAGCTTTGCCCTTAATGACAAGTGGCGGTAGACACGGAGCACTGGCCAAGGGCCCAAATACCACACAAGGTTCAGGATGTGCTGCGTGCACAAAAACTGAGAACACTGCTCTCATCCAACAGAAACTCTAAAGCTGCCACAACAAGATGTTACTTCCTGGAAGTACTCAAAGGTGAACACAAATGGGCCAAAGTTAAAATGAGCAACAGGACAGTGAGCCATGTGGAAGAGAAGGTGAGCGGAGAATCACGCATTACATAAAAGGCACCGTGACTACAGAAGAGAAAACCAATCTGGGTGCCAGAAAGGCCAGAAATTGGGTAGGATTCCCTTAAAAAGCAACTGGCAATTATGTGTCAAAAACTTTCAAAGTGTTTGTACCCTTCTAGGAAAATCTACCCTAAAGAAATCAAAGATGTCCACTGATAGGTTACAAAAAGCTAGAAATAACCTCCCCAAACAACAGGAAAATGATCAGTCTGTAACCATTACAATGTTGCAGAGAAAGTCCTTTAAAACATGAGAAAATGATCTATTTTATGTTAGATTAGCACAGTTGGATATAAATATTTAATCTCAACTAAAGAAAAAAAAGCCAAAATCCTGGAAAGAAACAACATATGAAAATGGTAGTAGTGTTTTGCCCTGTGTAGGGAAATTGACTCTTTCTTTTTACCTGTTTTTCTGAAATTTCCAAAATTTTTATTGAAGTATCCTCGGGGATCCCAGGGTGGCTCAATGGTTTAGCGCCTGCCTTAGGCCCAGAGCGTGATCCTGAAGTCCTGGGATCGATTCCCGCATCAGGCTCCCTGCACGGAGCCTGCTTCTCCCCCTGCCTGTGTCTCTGCCCCACCCCCCCTCTATGTCTCTCATGAATAAATAAAATCTTAAAAAAAAGAAGTATTCCTCAATCTCTAAAATACCCATGATCCATCTGCCAAGTGGATTTCGTTAACTTTACCCTCTAGGGTTTGTATTTGTGTAGAAACTAGGTTTTATTTTCCAGACATAAAATTCTAATGGTGAATCTGCTTTCTGGAATCACAACCCCACGCACTAAAAAATGACAACCGCCACACTCCAGATCACAGTGGGCCCCCCAGGAGGCGTGTGCCACCTATCCCAGCCCTCACTGGGAGCACATAAAACTTCTGTCACTCTTTGGGAATAAGGATTTTGTCGTTATTGCTGCTCTGTTTTCAAGTGGGAGAGAAAAAAATACAATGACCCATCGGGTGGAACCAGGCCTCGTCCTTGAGGGAGCCCTGTACCACCTGGAAGGAAGCTGGAGCCACAAGCCCTTCGTGCCTTCCCAAGAGTGTTCTGCAGACACAGCAGTCCAGTTACATGATTCCAGCTGGCAGGTTCCCCAAGAGACGTGCCTCCAGGATGCCACCCCAAGGTCAGGTGCAGAGCAGAGAACTGGCGGGACAGGGCACAGCTCAGAGCCCCGAGGGGCTCACAGGCCCTCCGCTCCTCTGCGTGGCGGCCTCAACCAGAATGCTGTGCCACGGGAGCAAGGTGCAATTCACCGTAGTCACACTACAAAGTTCATTTCACATTTAAGAATTGGAACAGGTGTGACGTTAGCGCCCTGATTAGGGCACTCTCACTTGCATATCCCAGGAGCTTCCTTCCATGTGGGGAAAGAGGAGGTGGGGACGGAGCTAACAGCAGCTCCGGGAGCACACGAGGGCCGCCCCTGGTGTGGGTGGGCTTTCCTTTCGGAGAGTTAATAGGCAGCAGATGTGGGAAGCCAATAATCAATCTCCAAGTAATCAAACCTAAGACTGCGGCTGCGGAGCCTGTGGTTTCAGCAGCAAGCCGTGCTGCTGGCGAGGCTCCTGAGGAGAAAGTAAACACCGAACACCCTTCTCTCTCGGCTCTTTCTATCTCTGAGAGGATTTTTCCTTTCGAGGCAGAACTCTTACTCCTAGCTGTAAATCAGTCCGAACCGGCTTATTGCCTCTGCCTCTCCCTGCCTCCTCCCTCCTCCCCTCCCGCCAGGGTATCTAATTAATATTTTTCTACTCTTTTTGCCCCCAAATACAAGTGTTTAGACACTGAAATGAACGCATCACTTTCCACTCCGGCAACCTCCTTAATCCATAGAGGTAAAAACCTCCTCCTCTTTTCCTCTCGGAATCACGAATCAAATCCTGGTGGCAACTGGGACAACTCAGACCAAAGGCAGATGCAAAGTGCTTCGCTATCTCCTACCTTCCTTCCGTAAATGCTTTTCTCCTTCACTCAACTGCAAATACTTCATGCGCATGAGAAGCGGCCTGCGGAGCAGACCCACTTTACTCCCCGGTCTGCAGCAGGTTGTCGCTGAGCCAACACATTTCCTGGGGGGCTGTTTTCACGTGTCTTGGTCTAATCACTGGCCTTGCTCACATCCAAAACCATGTGCCATATGGAGTCCATTAACTTTGCTATTTACTTTCCCTGCCGCCTCCCTTCAGCCTGACAGTTACAGTTTCCACCCCAATGGCCACTTAGCCACCTGTTGCTCCTCTTCTTCCGTCTGATCTGACATGCGTGTCACCTCTGTAGGTTCTGGGTCACATCTTCCAGGCTGGCTGTGGCCCGGGACAGGGGAGAACCTTGCACCCTGGACCCATCTGGGCGCGGGAGAGACACCGGGTTACAAACAATCCCCTGCAGGCTGCAGAGGCCAGGGATGGGCGGAGAGGACAGGACAGGACACTCGGACTCTGCTCCAGGCCGCCCCGGGGGGGCCCCCTCCTCACTTCCCCCATCTGGCTTCCATCTGACCTGAGCAGCTGGCCAGGTGGTTTTCATTTGCGGATGAAACCCCAGCAGCTCCACCGCCACACACCTCCTGACCCTGGAGTCGATGTGCGGCCGACGGGCACAAAGTCTGCTTGTGTATCACGGAGCGGGACTGAAAGGCCACACTTTCCAAGGCCGGAACTGGGGGTAAGAGAGCAAAGTGGGGGTCTTGAGGCTTGGAGATTCTGACAACAGCCAAGAAAAAGAAATGCCCTGGTCTGACAAGATGTGAATCAAATCTGGCACTGGAGCTGAGGAAGCAGGGAGGGGAGTCTTCGGTGCTCCGCATCTGGTCTCAGACTGGAGACACTGGGACATCGGGCCTCGTTCCTAAGCTCTTCACTAGCACGATCAGAGTAACAAAGGCAGCGGCAGATCTTCAAGGCAAATTATGCTAGGTCTACGTAGTGTGGGTTACAAAACAGCTAAAATCAGGTTTATAAAGGAAATATAGCGCTACACAAAAAATGGTGATTATGATTTTAACCAGTTTTACTGACAAAGGATTTCTGTGTGCCAGACACCATTCCAAGTGCTTAGTGGTAATTCATTCGATCCTCATAATGGGCCTATAAAATAGCTTCCACTATTAATCCTATTTCTTAGATGAGAGGACTGAGGTACAGAGAAGCTACAGAACTCGTCGAGGGTCACAAAGCTAGCAAGTGGCAGAGCTGGAATCTGAACCCAGCCTGGCTCCAGAAGCCAGGTTTTTAACTGCCACCCAGAAGAGAAACACAACGGTACCAATTTATATATCCACCAGAACATTAAATAACAGTCATAAAAGGCCAGAGGGAAATACTCCAAAACAACAAATATTTTGTCTAAGTAGTGGGATTAAGGTGATTTTTATTTTTATACTTTGCTCTTTTTTTTTAAATTTCTACAATTGGGGGGATCCCTGGGTGGCGCAGCGGATTGGTGCCTGCCTTTGGCCCAGGGCCCGATCCTGGAGACCCGGGATCGAATCCCACATCAGGCTCCTGGTGCATGGAGCCTGCTTCTCCCTCTGCCTGTGTCTCTGCCTCTCTCTCTCTGTGTGTGTGACTATCATAAATAAATAAAAAATAAATAAATAAATAAATAAATAAATAAATAAATAAATAAATAAATAAATAAATAAATAAATTTCTACAATTGGGATCCCTGGGTGGCGCAGCGGTTTGGCGCCTGCCTTTGGCCCAGGGCGCAATCCTGGAGACCCGGGATCGAATCCCACGTCGAGCTCCCGGTGCATGGAGCCTGCTTCTCCCTCTGCCTGTGTCTCTGCCTCTCTCTCTCTCTCTCTCTCTATCATAAATAAATAAAAAAATTAAAAAAAATAAATTTCTACAATTTATTACTAAATCAGGAGAAAACCATGACTATTATCATTTTTGAGTCCTTAAAGAAAAAAATCATTCTGTGTGCTAACACTCAGGGATCACCAGTAATCAGTCCTCAGCAGTTCTCATGAAACTTTCATGCAAGTTACTTAAATCCTACCTCCACGTGTGCAAGTTTCTTCCATCTGTGAAATGGGAGTATCATTACCCAACCTCAGAGACTCCTCAAGATGAAATGAGAGCAAGGTAGATCTCTAGGCACAGGACCGGCATCGAAATCATCACACCCTTTCCAGGAGGCCCAAATACTATTCCCCACAGCAGCCACCACTTTTCGATGCTCACTCCACTAGGCACATTAACATGTACTGAGTCAACTGCTTCTAACTCCCTGGTAGGTGAAAGGAAGAAAATGAGGTTCAGGAGCTCACCCTGAGCCACCGTGCCGGGAAGAGGGCAACCCAAGATTGGAACCACATTTACCCAACTCCAGGGCCCACGCTCTTTCCACAATCCCCACTTCCTTTTCAGATCAAGTTCCAGGTGAAGACAGACAGGGCATCACCATGTTCCTCTTTCTCGGCTGCTCCCTTTCAACTATTTCAGCCTCCTTAAAGGTCCAGGGAGAAGGGAGCATGCCTCACATTGAAATGATTACAAGGTAGTTCTCGGTATCTTTGTTCACACTCGAAACCTGATCCACCTGGTTCAATTATCCCCCAGCTGTCCCTAACTCGGTCCAAGTTCATAGACAGATTGATGCTGACAGTCTTGGGAGCAAGCCTCAGCTCTCTCCTCCTACAGCCATACCTAGGAGCAATCTACTTTTTGGAATTGACTTCAGAAGGCTATGGTTGCCATTTTGGCATATTAGATTCTAGACAAGAGTGGTATGGTGGTTTTCAAACACATGCTCTGCCAGGGGATGCTAGCCCTAGTTCTCCCAAATGGGCCAGAACTCAACTTCAGGCGGGTCAGGTGGGTGACAGCGATGACTTTGCTGCAGATTACAGTCTGGACCAGTGGAAGACAAGCGTGCATTCACAAAATGAGGCTGGAGCCCTTCCGAAGAGGCCAACCGCAAGGCATCTCGAAGCAGGACCACGTCTGACTCACCAGCAGGGGTGGGCCCTGCTTTGGGAATCCAAACACATGAGCATTCTAGGCCTTTCTGACCTCCAAACAGACTTCCTGCCAGGGTTATTCACACAAACAAGGATTGTTTGTTTTTTTAAAAAGATTTTATTTATTCGAGAGAGAGAGAGAGAGAGAGAGAGAGAGAGCAGAGACACAGGCAGAGGGAGAAGCAGGCTCCATGCAGGAGCCCGACGTGGGACTCGGGTCTCCAGGATCACGCCCTGGGCTGATCATTACCCAACCTCAGAGAAAGTTTCTTCTATCTGTGAAATGGGAATATCATTACCCAACCTCAGATTCTTTAGCCTGCAAGCGGCACTAAACCGCTAAGCCACCGGGGCTGCCCGGAATTCTTATTTTTAAAAGCTTTTTAAAAGTTCATTATATAGTCCTTTAAAGTGTGAATCTGATCTACACAAAGTCCATTTTACCTACTACACATGTCAGGGGCGTCTCTACAGCCTCAGAGCAGAGGCCGCCTGGACTGGGTGCATCGTGAAGCAGGAGGAAGATCACTTGGAGATGAGCAAAGTTCAACTCAGTTGTTTCACAAAGAAAAGAGAGTCCAGAAAAAGACAAGCTGGTACAAGAACCCTTGGAAGCAAACACCCTTAAAAACTATCCTTTGATACTTCTGCAATGTCAGCTGATAGGGAGGCCTGTGTTGGAAAATCTCAATACTTCTGAAGGATAAAGGGGCAAGAGAAGAGAAGTATCTCGAATGCAGACAACTCACCACGTTTGTTTTGGAAAAGACCAGTCAAGAGTCCACAAGAGGTTATGAAAAACCCCAGTGACCCCACCTCTAATGTTTATCTTTGGATAATAGAAAAGGATGTTTATTATTTGTAAGAATTCTCTTTGCTATTACAAGACTCATTCCTGCATGCCAGGACTGCTCTCATCTGGAGCCAAGGGGACACTGCTGAATCATCAGGTTTGCAAAAATCATCCCTGCTCAGTGCGTGTCACCGTGCAGGGCAGACTGACAGGCACACCCGTCAGCTCTGCGCGTGGACTGTTACTGTTCCTTTCACGATTATTACATTACCAGTGGTTCCTGTTTCACTTTCAGGCCTTAACGACGCTTCAGTCCGAGAACTCCTCAACCTCGGCAGCGGAGTGGTTCGGAAATGCCCGCCGAGTCAGCACCGAGTTCCCGAGGACAAGCCCAGAGCAGATCTGGCGCCTGGATCACGGCCCAGGGGGCCGGGCAGGCGCAGAAACAACGGGAAGGAAGAGCGTGGGCGGGAGGGAGGGCGCACCGCCACAGGCGTTCGAGAAGCCTTTAAGGACGCCAGGGGACAAAACATGACAGCTTTGTCTCCTACCCCCAACTAACACGTGGCGGAAGGACGGAGAGGACTAACACTGGATAAAGGAACCTCACGTGTATGCAGCACCGAGGAGCCTGCGAGGCGCCTCCACCCTGGCCAGCAGGTCCTCCGGCGAAGGGGCAAGGCAGGCGCCACCCTCCCCACCTACACAAGACCAAGCGGCCGCAGCTCCTCAGTGACAAGCCTGTGACCGGAGGTGAGAAGCCTTCTGCACACGACAGTCTGGGCAGAGGGGCAAAGGACCCATCCCTCAACCAGCCAGTTACTCCTGCCTCCACTGCTCTGAACAACTCTAAAGTACGAGGCCTCTACATACCCGAAACCTCAGAGATTGCCCGCACCAAAGCCTATCCGTTATGCAAACAGCGAACATTTACTGAGCATCTACTATATGCCAGTCCTACGGCTACGAAGCATTTAGTACGAGTATGATCATTACTCCTCTCCATCCCCAGTGCCAACCCTCCCCCTCTTGCCCACGGCACGTCTCCCCTGGCCTGGCACGTCTCCCCTGGCCTACCAGTGGTCTCCTGACCGACCCACACCCACCCCAGCACCCTCCCCCCTTCTCCACACCTGCGGCAGAGCAAACCTGAAGACTCAAACTTGATCCGCCCCATGGTCTACGCCCTTCGAAGCCTCCTGGGAAACCACCCCCACCCCGCCACCCCCAAACGGTGACTAGGAAGAGGGTCCTGCCCATCTCTCCATTCTTGTTTCCAATCTGGCTCCCTGCCACCACTGTCTTCCTTCCACCCCCCTATGCTCACTAAGCTCCTTCCTGCCACGGGGCTTCACACACTGTGGTTCCTTCTGGCCGGGCTGCTATTCCCTCAGCTCAAGTCTACCCCTCCTGCAGCCTCGTGGCAGCATGCCTCCTTCTGGGCACCGTGACTACCTGGTTGGAGGTGCTCTGGAGGCTCCAGGGGGGCAAGGGCAACGTCATTCTTCGTCACTTTCGTACTGCCCAGATCTGACACCATGTCTGACCCACAGTCAGTGAATAAATAAATATCTGCATGAGCACCAAGAAGAGAAAAGGTTGCGAGCTGACTCCCAGTCCCTAGCAAGCCATGTGAATGCAGCCAGGATGGTGAGAGGCTGCAGGGAGGTGTGGGAAGAGCACTGGACGTGGAGTCAACACGTCCTGATGGGTGAGGCCTGGTGATGACCAGCCCTGGGGGGGGAGCACCACCCAGCCGCTGGCAAACTCCAGGTGCGTCCAGGTTGGCGTCAATGTCAACCTAGCCGTCCTGTGACCCTGACCCAAGCCCAATTCTGCCCACATCCACTGTACCACCGTCTCTCTCACTGAGCATCCCACTGTCCTCACCCTGCTTCTACCCTTGCCTCTCACAATCCTTCATTTGTGCAGCAGCTGAAATAACCTTTTTTTTTTAAGACTTTATTTATTTATTAGAGAGAGACAGACAGACAGGCAGAGGGAGAAGCAGGCTCCATGCAGGGAGCCCGATGTGGGACTCAATCCCGGGTCTCCAGGATCACACCCTGGGTTGAAGGGAGGCGCCTAAACCGCTGAGCCACCAGGGCTGCCCACCTTTTTTTTAAAAAAGAAAAACATAAATAAGATCACAGTATTCTCCTGCTTAAAACCCTAAGTCTCCTTGTTACCATCAGAATAGAACCTGATGCACAAGGCCCCGCGTCATCAGGGCCCTGACGACCTGACCTGGCTCAACTCAGCAGCAGACCCTGTCTTACATTCCTCCACCTTGATGCCCCTACACAGGCTGTCCCCATCAGGTCCCCCAGGGCTGGCTCCCTCCCGGCACTGTTGCCTTGCCTGGAGGGCCCCACAGGAGGGGGCTCCACGTCCCTGCCTGCCTACCACCTGCTGTTTCTTATCACAGGAAAGGCTTGTGTTTATGATCTCCCTCGTCCCAACAAAGCAAGGATTTTGTGTTGTTCAATACTTGGGTGAATATCTGCTGAATCAATGCCTCTGACAGTGCTAATACAAACAATTACTGTACCCTTCCTGGACACCAGAGCAAGAAGCATGTGAGATGCATTAATTCATCCTCCAAACAACTAACTACCCCATTCCCATTCTAGAGGAGGAAAGTGAGGAACAGACATGACATGTGGGATTTAAACCCAGGCAACCAGCTCCAGCATCTACACTAGTGACCATGACCCCGTGTGAGCTGCTTCTCGTCGCACTGGATTGCAGACTCGTCTCCCACAGGGCTGGCGCTCTCACAGGAGGTCCTAGATGAAAGCTTAGAAATAAATGAAGGGGGCAGCTCCGGTGGCTCAGCGGTTTAGCGCCTGCCTTCAGCCCAGGGCCTGATCCTGGAAACCTGGGATCAAGTCCCACGTCGGGCTCCCTGCCTGCTTCTCCTTCTGCCTGTGTCTCTGCCTCCCTCTCCCTCCCTCCCTCTCTCTCTGTCTCTCATGAATAAATAAATAAAATATTAAAAAAAAAAAAGAAACAAAGAAATGAAGGAAAATAGAGCTACCCTACGACCCAGCAATTACATTACTGGGTATTTACCCCAAAGGTACAGATGTAGTGAAATGATGGGACACCTGCACCCCAGTATTCATAGCAGCAATGTCCACAATAGCCAAACTGTGAACACACCTGAGATGTCCTTCGACAGATGAATGGATCAAGATAATGGCAATACACACACACACACATATATATATTCAATGGAATATTACTCAGCCATCAGAAAGGATGAATTTCCATCAATGTGGATGGAACTGGAGGGTACTGTGCTGAGTGAAGTAAGTCAACTGGAGAAAGGCAATTATCATATGGTTTCACTCATATGTGGAATATAAGAAGTAATGAAAGGGACCATAAGGGAAAGGAGGGAAACTCAACGGGAAGAATTAGAGGAAGACAAACCACGAGAGAGTCCTAACTCTGGGAACCAAACAAGAGATGCAGAAGGGGAGTAGGTGGAGGGATAGGGTGATGGGCACTCAGGAAGGTGCATGATGAGATGAACAGTGGGTGTTATACTATACGCTGGCAAATTGAATTTAAATAAATATATATATGTGTGTGTGTGTTATGAACACTTTATGTTAAAGTATGAAAAGATACCATATCTACAAAATTTAAGTTTCTATTCCAATAAACACTCTATTTTGTTAAAGCTAGAGAGATTCGGAATGTCATGACCTGCACACCAGCCTGCGAGACTCTCGTGTTTACACGGGGCAATCACAGACGTGGATTTCCTGGTCATCACCCACGGACACAATCTTTGAGCGATTTCCATTGTATTTTTCTCCCCAGACCTGATCCTGGTGATCGAAGAAGGTGTGAACACAGGTTCTTGTTCCAACATCCCAAACTTTCACACTTTTATCAGATGAACTGGACACAACGTGAGTGTCGAAAGGACAAAACACAACATTCAACACCCATGATGCATGGCCACTCAGCGTGCCAGCCAAATTGGCATGTTGTACATCAGAGACCTTGATGTAGCCATCATCTGATGCAGTGACCAGGAGCTGAGAACCTGGGGAGAATGTCAGGGAAGAGACAGGCATAGCACGGCCTTCCAGTGTGTGCAGAAGTCTTCCAGTTGCAATATCAAAAATATTGATGATCCCATCTATGGCTCCACTGGCCAGACACTTCCCATCAGGGCTATATGCATTACTAAGAATGAATTTTCCTCTCGTGTCCAGAGAATATTCCTTTTTCCCACTTTCCACACCAAAAATGTTCACTTTCCCCACATGAGTTCCTGTGGCCAGATACTGGGAATCAGGAGAAAAGGCCAAAGTCCAGGCCTCCACTGCATCTTTAGATTTTATCTGTTTGCCGTTATCCAAGTCCAGGGACAAATATGAGCATCAAGAGAACTGGACACAGCGATGGGCAGCGTGTGGCTGATGTCCACAGACACCCCGCACAGTTGATGTCCCTCTAGACTCCACTGTAGGTTCAGCCTCTCATCACACCACTTCCAGACCTTCACCAGGTCATCCAGGGACCCCATAACCACCGTCTCAGAGTTTTCTTTCTTGTTTGCCCCCAGGCAACTGACCAAATGGCATCATCACGGGCTTGTTCTTGTTTGAAGAGAATACTGTACTGGTTGATCATTTCCTCAACCAAGGAGGAAGGCTACAGGCCAGACAGTTCGCCGCCCTGCCGGCTGCACAGCCACCACACTTGTTGTCTAAATAAATATATTTTTTTTAAAAAAGAAAGAAATTAAGGAATCCGAGAAACCTTGGAGAGGAAAGCCATACAAAAGACAGCATGCTTACAACTCACACGAGCACTAGGGGATGAGGCATCCCTCAGGTGGGACAAGGAATGAGGCACTGGCCACATGAGACAGACCCCAGAGAGCAAGTCAGTTCTATAATGTCTCCTGTAATAGCCACACCTTGGTCTTTAGAAACTCTCTTCCACAAAATATCACACAAATGACTTTTGGAGAAGGTTTCCCACTGCTTTTATTTTGGAAAGTTATCTAAGATTACTAAGAACTACTATTAGTCGTTCTGTCTACCTTACACATTTATGTCCAATCTCTATCCTGGTGACCCTGTGGACACACGTTCATCCCAAGCGAGCAGGGAAGCTCAGTGATTTGCCCACACAGCAGTGGGTCGGGGGATCCAGGCTGCAAACCTGCCCTCTTTACCACAACACCAAAGCCTTCGATAACGTGTCAGGAAACGGTCCCAGTTTTCTCCAACAGACTTCAAATGATGGTTCAAGTAGTGAAGCGTAGAGACTGCAAGGCAGAGGCAGACCATTTCTGGTGAAGCACTTCTCAGCGGATGGTTTAAAAGGCCCCACCATAGCCTAAAGCTGTGAAACTGCAGCCGTCAGCAGGAGCTGGCCCGAAAAGATAAAGCCCTAGTACAGGAAGGAGGGGCTGAGGGGCTGTGTGCACACTGTGAATTCACAGAACCAGCCTGCAAAGAGGAAGCTGAACTGCACACCAAGCAGCCAGGAAGCCCGGGGCCCGTGGGGCCACCCACTCGAGCCTCCCAAGCTGGTTATGGGCGGCTCCGAGGGACGGAGTGGAAGATGGAGGCGACCAACACCTCCTGAGTGGCAAGCAGGCAGGGCTACCCAGGCGGAGAGGAAACAGGTGCCATCTGAGAAATGGCAAAGGCCAAAGCTGGGCTGAGTCCCAGCTAAGGGGAGGGGAGCGTGGCCAAAGCACCCACTACCAGCCAGCAAACACCCATGAGGATGCCTGGGGCTCCCAAGGGCTCATGGATCTGAGACTTTGATGATAGTCCGCTTCCATTTCTATGATCTAACTCAACAAGCAAGCTTTATTCTCTGAAAGGGGCCAATTTCAAAGGCCCTCTACATGCCAGCTGATGGGTGTGCCCAAGCAGGTAATGGGAGTCCAGACAGACAGGAACCCCTCACTGATCCCAAATGGCCATGTGACTGCTATTTTTCAACATACTACACCGGCAGTTTACTACCAGTAGCACACCCACACCCTGGCCAGGTCACTCCCATCATCCACTTGCCACAGTTGACCTTTGGATTTGTGATCCTGTTCTGTAAAAGTCGCCGAGGAGCTAGAGGGAGAGAAGAGAACAGCCCCAATGCCCACATGTGCCACTCATCTTAAAGCCTTCCAAAAGGGCAGGCTGACTCTGAGGTCCACGGACACGGTCACGTCCCACATAACACAGGTACCGGACTCTTTCTCTCCGAGCCACGGAGAGAGCACAGTCTCAGGGCAGACTGTTTTCAGAAGAAAAATAAAGATCCATTTCCTGTATTTTATAGGTTCTTAAATGCAAGGCGCATAACTTTAAGAGCAACCAAATAATATGCTCCCATGGTAAATGGAATGAGCTGGAGTGAGAAGAGCTTTGAGAAATAAACAAAAGAAATGCAAAAATAATCTTTGAATACTAATAAAACCTCTCGGAGGAAGGTCAGCTGCGAATCCAAGGCAGGATCAGCTATTGCGTAAGAAGTTAACAACACACGCACACATGCAATAGATAGATCTCGGTTTCATACTGAGGCTGTCATACGGGCACATCTTTCCAGCAACGCCAGCCTCAAGATCCCAGTCCAGTTCTCTTAAATGCAGGTGCCCTTCAAGGGAACTGTGGCTAAACTGCCTCGTCTTGGATGGAACGCAGACCCACCATGCCGACTAGGACTGCACTGTACAGAAAGGCTACTCCAGCTTACGGGCCTGGCCAAGTATCAGCCCAACGAAGCACATGACATCCTTAGAGCATCTCACACCATCTCACTTGGGCTGCCCCCACGGGCCACTGGAGGAGGGGGAAGGAGCAGACTACCAGCACACAAAACTGCTCAGACCACAGGAATCTAAAACACAACACAAACCACCAATGTTTCAAAGGGACAAGGAATGGGGGTGCTTATTCTCAGACACAGCTTGCACAAGGGACACTACTGCACAGGTCGCTCCTGCTCCTCCACGTCACAGGAGGGTCAAGGGGCCTGGCTGGGGTCATGACACTCACCTTAACTGGGCTCAGGAGGATTTTCATCCAGGAAATGGAACAATGACCAGCATTCCAGACTATTACTTGGAGATTAGCTCGGTGGTATGGGGAGGGAAGATGAGAGGTTTAAAGGGTTCCATTTAACCCCAGAAAGGCAGGAAGTACCAGCAGAAAAGCTGTCACTCTATCCAAGTCTCATTGGAGCTAAAGCACAGCAGGAAAATCAGGCAAACCAAAGGGGAATTGGAGCCCTTCACCAAAGGAGGGGCCTAGGGATTAATGGACTCTTTAATTTTCGAATTTCCTGAGGTTTCCGGCTAATTAGGCCCCTTAACCATACTGTAATGTGATCAAATTTCAGCTGAGTTCACAGAACAGCTGAAGGTGGAAGATGCCACTGAAGTCACCACTGGGCCCCAGGGACTGCAGACAAGGCCCACAGTGCTGGCTTCCAGCTTGATCCGCACTAATTAGGCACCTCTAATTCCCCCAACAATGGCTCAGGGGCCGGCTCGGAGGGCACCGCGTAATCCACTGTGTACACTCAGGGAGCTCTGGTCTGACACAACTACCTACCAGTATGTATGAGCACATCGACACACATGACTCCTGGGTGGGGAGAGGGGACACTGAGTGCACACCCAGCCAGCGCGTGTGTGAGCAAACACAGTCAACCCCACTAACCAACAAACAGAAAATGAGGTCCTGTTCGTTGCTTATGAAATCAGAAATTTAGGGGGAAAACACCCAAGGCTAGCAAGGAAGGAACACACGGACCCTCATGCCGTCGGCAGCGTTATGACTTGGCCTGACCCCCTGGCAAGGCAGTCTGGCAGTATCCGACCAGGGCTGTGAAAGTCTTCCCACGCAGACACATTAATAGCACCCCTGGGGGTCCAAATACAGGGAAAACCACATAAGGGACCCCACTCTAACACTGCTCAGAATGCAAAAAAGCCAGAAGCAGCCTCAAGACGGACAACGGGAGGTTAGCGCCATCATGGATGGACGGCTAGGAAGACTTCTTGCTCTTGGGGGAGAAGTCTTAGGTCAAAGAAGTTATTATTAATGGACTTCACCTTTTAGAGAAGTTTTAGGGTGGCAGCAAAACTGAGCAGAAGGTGCAGATTTCCCACCCGACTCTTGCACAGCCTCCCCCATTACCAACGTCCCCCAGCAGGGCGATGCAGTGGTTCTCAGTGATGAACCTGCACCGACACAGCCTCATCACCCAAAGTCCATAGTTTTCACACCAGGTATCTGCCACAGAGTCCTTCCACTGCCCTATAAATACTCTGTGCTCCACCTGTCCCGGCCTTTCTTTTCCCCGACTCCTGACAACCACAGGTCTTCTCACTGTCTCTACAGTGTGCCTTTTCCAGAGGTCCCCCAGTTGGAACCACACAGAACGTGACCTTTTCAGACTGGCTTCTTTCACTCAGTAACACGTGCATGTAGGGCTCCGTGTCCATTCATGGTTCGACAGCTTCCTTCTCTGCAGTGCTGAATACTGTTCCACTGGGATGGACCACTGTCTGTTCATCCACTCACCTACTGAGGGACATCTTGGTGGTTCCAAGCTTTGGCACTTATGAATAAAGCTGCTCTGAACACCCCTGTGCAGGTTTCTGTGTGGACATGAGTTTTCAACTCTTTGGGGTAAATTCCAAGGAACATGGTTGCCGGAATGCATATTTAGTTCTGTAAAGACCCACTAAACTCCTCCAAAGGGCCTGTTCCATTTCCACTCCCAGCAGCAACAAACACAAGTTCCTGCTGCTCCATGTCCTCGCCAGCATTTGGTGTTGTCCATGTTCCAGATTTGGGCCGTTCTAACAGATGGGGGGAGGGGACAGCACACTGTCTGGTCATATTAATCTTTAAAAAAGGAAGATAAAAGACTACACGTGGCCTATGACCATCACTACTCAAAATCCACAGGCACAAGAGAAATGAAAGGACTTATTAAAAAATGAGACGATTAGCAAGTAATTTTTCCATCTATGATCCAAACTTCTCACACTGAAGTTTTAAGAGACTGAGCCCTATGAAACTGCCAGTAGCCAACCACTGTTGGCCCACAAAGATCGCAATTTCGTATGGTTCAGATTAACAGTTTTATAATTAAGTTTTAATAACTTCAGACATTCACAGCATGTGTCATTGTCCTATGCCACCACTCCCTCTTAATGTAGAGAAACACCTCCACACATGTGGGAAAACAAGTTGATGGGTCTGAAAGCCTATGTGTACAGTGCTGTAATCCAAAAATGTGGAGATCCTTCCAAGAGGATCTCCACGTGAAACAACTAACAGAGAAAAGAGCCAATGAAGGTCAATTTCACCAAATTTAGGTCCAATTCTGAAAGACGCAGGCAGGCTCTCCAACTACCGCTGTGTGGAGATGGCACTTCTAAGCTATAAATCCAGAGAGCGAAAGCCTCCACTTGGTTAGAAAAAGCCAGGATGCAACCCATGCACAAGGGCGTGTGAGTGGTATAGGGTGGGGGGACAGGGCTGCCCCTGCTGGGCTCCCCACTTATGCCCAGCCTTCCACAGGCCTCCATCTCTAACCAGGATCCCCATTTCACGCCAGAGTCGCAGAGGACGTTTGCTCCCTTTTACTGGCCTCAGGACAAGACCAAGGCTGTTCAAGTGAAGGACCCTGATTCCTTGTGCCCAGAAAAAGGATTTGAAGGACAGGAAGACACACTGAAAAAGGCAGACTGAATGGCGGTCTGTAGAGGTGGAACAATTTTTTTAAAAAATGTTTAAGCACACACAGAAAATCTCTAGACAAATATGTATCACTCCTAGCACTATCAGAGGGGTGGAATTAAGGGACAGTTCGTTTTCCAAGTTACATGTTTGTTTGTTTAAATGGAGTATTACCTTAGTAGTGAGAAAAATAGGAAATTAAAGTGTTTTTAAAAAGAGAATGAGAGATTTGCTTTGATTTACTTCTTTTTGAAATATCCTACCACTCCTGGCTCAGCTTCCCAGCCCCTACTTCAGAGTTCCCACATGGAAGGATTTCTTTGTCTAACAAAGGGAAAAGGTGTTGGGAAAAAGAAACATCGTGTACTGGAAGACTACCCCAGTCCCAGCACTATTCTAGGGGCTTCATCTACACCATCTGCCCCCTGGATTAAGCTGAAGAGTGTCCTGGCCATTCATTCATTCATTTTTTATTCATGAGAGACACACAGAGAGAGGCAGAGACACAGGCAGAGGGAGAAGCAGGCTCCCTGTGGGGAGCCCGATGAGGGACTAGGTCCCAGGACCCCAGGATCACACCCTGAGCCAAAGGCAGACGTTCAACCACTGAGCCGCCCAGGTGCCCCATCCTGGCTCTTTAGACAGCAGGCAGTAAATGACTCTAGCTCAAAATGCTTGAGGAAAGCCAGCCATCTCTGAAGAAGGGCACCAGGAGCTGTATCAGTCAGGTATCTACTCTTCAAAACAACCCCATGTGGTAGTTTACTGAGATCAGCGCTCCTATTTCAAGGATGAGTAGGAGAGCTCACCATCAATCAGAACACAAGCTTCATGAAGGCAGAACTCTATTCACAGCCACGTCCTCCACACCCAGAACAGTGTGTTTCACAGGACAACCTCCAGAAGGCCTGCTGGTGGATGTAGGAGTGAAACCTCCCAGGCATGGAGAGACAGAGTGACCTGCACAAGGATGCCCAGCCAGGAAGCAGATGGGTAGTCAACTTTTCACTCCCAAACAGAAAGCCTTCCCATGGTTGTCTATTGCTTCGTGGCACAGAGGACAGGGGTGAGGGGTGGCAAGAGAATGTTGGAGGACCAAGCTCAGCCCCCAGCCCACTGCCATTCCCCAGAGATCCTGGCTGAAGCTGAGCTTCGCCTGACCTGCGCTGAGCATGGGCATCCCAATGGGAGCATGTTCAAAGCAAGCCTTTCATGGAAATGCGTGGAAGACACAAGCTTGCCAGATGGGCTGGCCTCTGCTTATACCACCTGCTTACCTCACTCCTAAACCCTCATAGCCACTGACCCCTAACTTCAGCACTGCTATAGTCTCTCTTAAAAAAAAAAAAATCTAATTGAAATTTTAAAGAGTTAAAAAGTTTTAAATGTTTAAGAAAACAGATCTATTTTTAACATAGCCATTGCATAAATAAAGCTTTCACTAAAAATGAGCTTAGAACGAGGCAAATCTGAACGAGGTATCTGAACTCTACAGTCAACTGGCGACACAGCTACAGGTAAAGGACTTCACCAAGCCTCCACGTTCTCATCTACGAGGCTAGGATAACAACACGGAGTAGTCTCCTTGGTACAAAGATAAAATCATTCCATTGAAATGAGATAATGCATTTATTTAATGTCTCAAATACCACTCGCGGCACATGGGGCTGTTCAATAAATGAGTGCTATTTGCTATCAAAGATAAAATTTTAAAAAATCTAGCCCATCTGGTCCAACAGCCTCGGTACAGATGGGGAAACTGAGCCCTAAGGAAGGTAACCTCTGATTACCCAGCATGGTGCCTTATCAACAGAGGGCGCCCGCGAAGGTGCTACACAAACAGTACACAGGACATGTAAGTAGTACTGTGCATGAAACAACATAATCACCCAATCTGCTCTTTAATCACTTAATGGCATTCCCTACGGCTATAATCTAGAATAGTTTAAGTTAAAGAGAATTTTTCAGTGGGAGTCAACCTTCACCCATACCTGCACAGTCCAATACTGTAGCCACTACACACCTGGTTATTTAATAAGTTCATAAAAATTAAGTAAAACTAAATATTCAGTTCCTCAATCACACTAGCCACAGTGAAGTGCTCAAGAGCCACATGTGTCTGGTGGCTGTTGGACCACAGATAGAGAACACTTCCAGTATCACGGAAAGTTGCAGTGGACAGCACAGCTGTAGAAGACCGAAGACATCCTTAAGCATATTTCTTACACAGTGCATCTAGTTTCCTAAATCCTACTGCCTGCTAGCAGCGCTACCAGAAGATCAGGAAAAGATCCCATTAGCCTTCCTTTTTTAAATTAAATTTGGATATTCTTAACAAGCCTAATGTCCCTCAAAAGTTACAATTTATTACTGCGGGAAGGAGGGTGTCAGGATCTAGAAGGCAATGAAGACCAGAGTCAGGTAAAAGTAAATAGGAGTTTAATTACATCTGTTCCGAGCAAACACCTAACTTGTACCAGTGTCCTCCACCCACATCAGTAAACTGAACATGCTTCAAAATAGGTCAGTGGTCATTCATCAAGGCTCACTTACACAGAAAGACCATAAAAGGCCCAGTAGTTTCCCTCTGCTAAATGCCCGTGTTCTACAACAGGATATGCTCAGTGTACAAGCTAATTTCTTTTACAATTTAATTCTAATGCCAAAATACGCATGTGACCCCATCTAAGCCCAGCACAGCCTCCCACTTGCCTCTTCCAATTGTCCATGGAGCAAGCGGCTCTGCAACATGGAATAAAATCCAGAGGGTGGGCAGCCCCGGTGGCGCAGCGGTTTAGCGTCGCCTGCAGCCCAGGGCATGATCCTAGAGGCCTGGGATCGAGTCCCATGTCGGGCTCCCTGCATGGAGCCCACTTCTCCCTCTGCCTGTGTCTCTGCCTGTCTTTCGCTCTCTCTCTCTCTCTGAATGAATAAATAAATAAAAATCTTTAAAAATAAAAAAATAGAAAAAATAAAACCCAGAGGGTGATCCTCTCTTAACTCCTACCTCCATCACGTTCTCTGAGGTCCCTGCAGGCTGGCACCCCCTCCAGAAGCCAGGAAGGCCACTTGGCACCCTAGGTTCCTGGGATGTTAGTATATATGACCTAATTAAAGATTCATCTGGGGCTTCCATCGGGCAGTAAGGCCCTTTCAAAAAAAAAAACAAACCACACCAGAGTGCTGAAGCATTTTTATAATACCTCACCCTTTTATTTTTTTAAAACATTTTATTTATTTATTCATGAGAGACACACACACAGAGAGAGAGAGGCAAAGACAAAGGCAGAGGGAGAAGCAGTCTCTCTGCAGGGAGCCCAACGTGGGACTCGATCCTGGGTCTCCAGGACCACGCCCCGGGCCAAAGGTGGCGCTAAACCGCTGAGCCACTGGGGCTGCCCTACCTCAACCCTTTTATATTTACAGAAGGGGGGGGGGGCAGTAAAAAATTTACTTGTATGAGCTAAGAAACATGTCTACACATAAACTTACCCATGAAGATTTACAGAATTATCTGTAACAAAAACTTGAAAGCAACCCCAGATGTTCAAGAACTGGTAAATGGACAAACTGTGATATACCCATACCATGGAATCCTACACAGCAATAAGAAGGAACAAAATCTCAATATATGCATCAACGTGCATGGATTCCCCCCCCCAAAAAAAATCAAGCTAAATGAAAGAAGTCAAACACAAAAGACTATATACCGTGATTCCATTTCTATGAATTTACAGAAAGGAAAAAAAACCAAAGTGATAAGACTTGGAAATATTACCAGCGTTGGACCATGGATTTGGGGAAGGAGAGGCAGGCTGGAGGAGATATGCCCAGGAGGGCAAGGATAGAAGGGAGACAGTACTTTATGCAACAATTTTTATTTTATTTATTTTTTTTACAAAGATTTATTCATGAGAGACAGAGAGAGAGGCAGAGACACAGGCATAGGAAGAAACAGGCTCCATGCAGGGAGCCTGATGCAGGACCCGATCCCAGGACCCAGGGATCACACCCTGAGCCAAAGACAGACACTCAACCACTGAGCACCCAGACGTCCCAACAATTTTTATTTTAATCTTGAGGTTATATTGCCCACTCCAAAGCTGAGTTACTCTTTCAAGGTCAGACTCAGAGGAGAGATCTGGGTCCTGGCTCAGCTGGGGTGGGGTGGTGGGGTGATCTGATGGATGTCCAGTTCCTGTCGGTGAGCTGTAGGCACAAAACCTTAAAGGGGTAGTGGACTGGCAAGTCTGTAGGGCCAACCAGAGTCCAATGCAGAAAATCAACATATCTTCTCAGCCCAGAGGCCGGCACTGCCCCTTCCACCGTTCCAGCCACTGTGTTACTAGCAAATCAGCAGTGACCATTTACTGAGCACTTACTATGTACCCAGGTGCTACTTACTACTCATCTGACACGTGCCATCTCATTAATAACACCAGAGCCACCAACAGCATGCCTAGAGCCCTTACTGCATGCCAGGTACGACGGCAGGCACATTACCTGTTTTATTTGGTGTACCCTCCAACAGACACTCTGACGGGGGATCAGCCCCAGGGTTAAATGACACCAAAAGCTATGTGTGCAGCTGAAAATGGAGGGGCAAGGACAGAAATTCAGGGGGTCTGGCTCCAGGAGCCGGGCTTTACATCTGTGTCCAACAACTACTCTGTTCCCGGACCTGACATGACACTACCGCTGCACCCACATCACATAACATGGTGCTCTGCCCTCCCGGCCTCCTCCACAGTGTGACAGGCCTGCCACAAGGGCAATCCACTCCCACATTTGAGAAGGAGGCCTGGGTGGAAAGATTCATGATGCTGCCAGGCCCCAAGTCCTTATTCTTTGCACTAGACCAAGCAGCTTCTTTGGCTAATAAGCCACGAGGGCTGAAACCCAAATAAAAATAAGAAGCACGTGGGAAGACAAAATGTTCCTGAGCTGCAATATTTTTAAATCTCTATTTCTCTGAGTAAATGCATTACAGGTCCAGGTCAGAGTCTCGAGCTGCTAAGGGCTGGGAGACCACAGAGGCAGAGCCTGGGATCCTTGAGCCTGGAGGGCCACCAGTGCTCTCATCAGTCCAGTATGAAGAAGGGGGGAAGAAACCCCGTGCCAGAGATCACACAGCCCCGCAGTCAAGACGGGGCCTGTACTCGGGGCTCCACAGCCCCAGAGCTGTGCCCTCCACCCCTGCATCATTTCCCATATGGTGTGCAGATCCCTGGGGTCTGAGAGGGTTTTAGAAGGGTACAGACAAGTGGGATACAGTGCTTACCTGTTTTTAATATGCACAGAAAAAAATGTAACTAGCACCTCAAACATGACCTTACGGATGTTTCTGCTTAGAAAGAGGCAAAAGTAGACTGAGGTGTTAGGCTCAAGGCCATTTAAAGAAAAACATTATATAAGTCATGATCAAGGTAACATAAAAATACAGCACCATATGCTGGCAGACAGCTGGGTAGGGCAACTCTACCCTGGGCTCACCCTGGCAGCCGGCTAAAGGGAGAAACCAGAGGAAAGGGTGAAAGCGAGAGAGAGGAACAGAGGTGTGGAGCCCCTCTTGGTAAGCCAGCTCTTACCAGGAAGTGAGTGCCCGCAGCTGAGGGCATCCCTGTTCCTAAGTTCATCCAGCCTAAGTCAACAGTCTTCCCACCCCAAAACTGTTGTCCAGACAGCCTCCTCCACTCCAGATACTTGGGCCAGTTGTGAAATGTTTAATCTGGGTCTCTTCCCTCAGTGAAGCAGATGTCACCATCCAACCCTCCTCTCTTTTTTGCTGCATGCCTTCACCGAACTCCCAGCAGGGGGAAGGCCGGAAGCCCCCCCAGAGCCTCCCAAATTACCATGGCTGTTTTGGTTTAAAGTACAATTTGGGTTCTCGAAATACCTGGTTATGCTTCCCCTTCTCTGTTTCCACACCAGTGTCAGATGCTGGATCTGCAGCTGGAAGACACTACAGGGTGGCAGGCTCTCAAGAGCTGTGCCCACCACCCCCTGAAGGTCCTAGGAATGAAAGGCTCATCTAAAATCACGAGAGACACAAAGGGTCTTATGATCACAATAGAGTCAGACTGTGTCCAAGAGGAAGTAGTACCCAACCAAGCACTCGAGTCTTCTCAGACTTGGAGAAAGATTTACTCATTATGAGAAAACTATGTCTCCAACACTTGCAGGGATTATGGTTTCCCCCACAATTCCCCTCCCAACAACAACAAAAATCAAAATTTGTGGAAGAAGTATATTACAGTCTTCTTTTTTCTTTTTTTCTTTTTAAGATTTTTATTTATTTATTCACGAGAGACACACAGAGAGAGGCAGGACATAGGCATAAGCAGGCTACCTGCGGGGAGCCCGATGCGGGACTCAATCCTAGGATCTCAGAATCACACCCTGAGCCAAAGGCAGATGCTCAACCACTGAGCCACCTAGGTGCCCCTAGTTTTTATTTTTCTTAAAGATTTATTTTAGAGAGAGAGAGAGAGAGTGAGCATGAGTGCGGTGGGGAGGCACAGAGGGAGAGAGAATCCAAGTAGATACCACAGTGAACATGGAGCCCAACGCAGGGCTCGATCTCACAACCCTGAGATCATGACCTGAGCCAAAATCAAGACTGCAACGCAACCCTGAATTCTTATTTTTTTAAAACATCATCACTGTAACCACCTGTGTCACCAGGTAGATACGTGGCCACACACTAGGCTCATCCAGCACTTTGTGTGCACAGTTGGTTCTTGCTGTCTGTGGATTCCATGTGTGCAAATTCACCTACTCACTCAAATTTATTTGTAGCCCTCAAATCAATACTCGTGGCCCTTCCACAGTCACTCCCAGACATGCACAGAATGGCAAAAACGGAGTTGCGCAACCCGCACGATCTGAGGTGGAACAAGGCAATGCTCCTGTTTTGGCTCTTGCGCTATCAACAAGAGTCCCTCTCACAGTCTCTTTAGTGTCACCTTTCCCACATTTCTGTGCTCTCTGTTGATTTCGCGGTCTAAGATGCCCCCCAAGCACAGAGCTGTCCAGCGTTCCTAAGCACGGGAAGGCTGTGTGTGCCAAGGAGAGCATGCGTGTGCTAGAGGAGCTTCATCCAGACATGAGTTAAGGTGCTGCTGGTCCAGGAATGAAGCACTAATGAACTAACTGTATCAAAAGGTGTCCTTAAGTAGAAACACACATACAACAAGGTTTTTTTATGTTTCACATTAGATCCTCAGACCTCATTCATCTTGTAGCTGAAAGTTTGTGCCCTGTTACCAAACTCTATTTCCTCCATGCCCCAGCCCCTGGCAACCACTGCTCAACTAAGTTTCACTTTTATTTGTCTAGATTCTACATTTAAGTGGTACCATGCACAATCACACATGAAGGGAGAGAACTGATATCTCAAGATGCAATCACACAGGCCAGGAAAGAGTTCATACCTCAAGACACAATCACATGGGTGGAGAGAGAGTTCATACCTCAAGTCACAATCACATGGACAAGGAGAAAGTTCATACCTCAAGGCACAATCACATGGACAGGGAGAGAGTTCATACCTCAAAGCACAATCACATGGGTGGAGAGAGAATTCATACCTTAAGACACAACCACAAAGGCGAGGAGAGTTCACACTTCATACAACCTACAGGGACAGTCATAGCATGCAACAAGCAAATAAGAAGGACCCAAAAAAAGTGCTGTACGAAGACCTCCACTGCATAACCCCTACCTTCCAACAACAGGGGAACAGTTAAGCAAATGAGTCTTAATCAGTTGAAATATTAAGTCATCCAAAAAGTTCATGAAATTTTTATAACAAAGTTATTGTGAAAAACAGCATGACATAAATAACATAAAAATACGAATGCAATCTATGAGAAACCTTTAAAAACCATGCAGAGACAAAGACAATGAAGCAAAACAAAAGGTTAACTGGAGTTGCTGGCAGGGCAAGATTACAGGCCACTTTTCCCCTTCCTTTTTTAGATTTCCCAACTTCTCTATAATGAACACATTACTTTTTACAATAAAAGGAAAAACATTACAAACTTTAAAAAACAGTACTGTCAGATTCCAAAGGGATCCCTTATATAAGGCAAGAAAGGGGGTCAGGACGCTTGCCAAGGTCCCCGTCACCAGCAATCACACCCAAATAGATAGCCATG
The DNA here is from genome assembly GCF_905146905.1 of Nyctereutes procyonoides. Taxonomy (NCBI): domain Eukaryota; kingdom Metazoa; phylum Chordata; class Mammalia; order Carnivora; family Canidae; genus Nyctereutes; species Nyctereutes procyonoides. The sequence continues at coordinate 6,363,709 of NW_026575052.1, forward strand.
TGTCTCGCCCACCAGGCTGCGAGCTCTTTAAGGCGGGGTCTTCCTTTCATTCGGCCAAGTGCCCCAGGACTTGGCACAGAGCAGAGGAGGCACTCGGCAAATAATGATGGGGGAGGAGGACGGGTAACAAACCACCAGCAAATACTACTCAAGGGAAGAAAGACGACTGGAAAATCACATGGGGCAAGGCTGTGTTATAGGTCAGGTCAGGGTGTGGGGAGGGCATGAAAATGGACAAGGGTGAAATTGGAGCCTCCTTCATGAGTGACCTCTGCCAGGTGGCATCAAACCCTCTCACCCCTACCCTTATGGTTCCAACAACTAAATTATTGCCAGTCCCTCTGAACATGCCACGGTTCTCCTACACATACTGTTCTCTCACCCCGCCCCGCCCCTCGCCCGTGTTTCCACCGTGTCCTCCTGGCAAATCAGTCCTTTCAACTCCATTCCAACAAGAGCCTCTCCACTGGAACCCCTGCTGTGCTGCCCTCTGCCCAACACCCTCTTTCACTGCACCTGCACATACTCCCTTACACAGCAATTATCTTTCACTCAACAGGTTCTTCTGACTGTGGCCCCCACCCTGAATGGTCTCTGTGTAGATATGGAGGGTACCCAATCATGCCCACCTCCAAGCAGAGAGCATCACCGAACACCTGCATGGATGGGTAGAGGCGCAGACGGGATGGACAGGGTTGTGGTAGTCAGAGAAGGCTTGGTGGACACGAAGGGCCAGAGCCAGGCCTGGAGGGTCAGCGGGATGGACAGCGGAAGGCAGGAGAAGGCCAGGAGGGGACGCTGCATGTTGAGGCCCAGAGGTAGAAGGCAGCCAGGCTCTGGTGGCCACCGATTTTAGGTGGTCCCCTGACAAGCATCCCTTCTACCAGTCATTACAGGAGTCTACCTCCATGTATACTTTCTACTTGGGGCATCGGATACTGGTTTCCCATTTACAGTAATGACAAAGTTTCCTTCCTAAAGAACTTCTGGTTAAAAAAAAAAAGAAAGAAAGAAAGAAAGAAAGAAAGAACTTCCGGTAAAAAAAATGAGGCAGCTTAGGGAAAAATTAAGAGAATGCATGGGGAAAAAACGCTGGCCCTCCTTAGCCCTACAACACACTGCTAAGGATTTATCGTAAGGAAGTGACTCTAAAGAGGGGAAAACATATATACATACATATATGTGTGTGTGCAGGTAAATAATCATTATCCACTGTAGATACAGTAAAGGGCTTGCAAGCTGGTCGTTTATTGAATCATCACAAACCCGAGGAGGTAGGCAATTCTAACATGAACATTCTAGAGAGCTATGAGGACAGAATTCAGAATTGACCCATTCAGTGCTTTGCTTTATTCAACACTATTATATACACTTTTTTAAGTAGGCCCAACATGGGGCTACTCATGACCTTGAGATCAAGACTTGACCTGGTATCAAGAGTCAAGCACCCAACCGACTGCACCACCCAGGTGCCCTCGACACCATCACATTTTAAGGGCTGTATTACCTACTGTTATGCTGCTGTACCACCATTTGTCAACCGACTGTCGGACATCCACTTTCCCCAGAGCCTTGCTACTGTAATCCCTGCCTCTTACAGACATGGCGACAAAGCAGGGGCTTAAATCAAAGGCACCTGAGTTTGAATCCAGCCCTGTCCCTAGATTTCTTCTTTAAGGGCACTGGCTTTCTGGGCAGGTCCACCCCACTGCCATGAAGCTCACTCTCGCGATGTCATTTTGGAAAGTGTGGTCTTGGGACGCAGCACTGGGGAAGCATGATCAAGGATGAGTTTTCAAGTGTGCTAAAGTTTATGCAGCAGAAAAGAGCCTACTGGCAGGGTCCAGCTTCTAAGCGTGTCAGACACAGGACCCTTGTCCCAACTGCGCTAGCGATTTACTGTAGGATTTGGACAGGCCTCAAGCCCTGCGTGAGCAGCAGAATTCCATGATGGCAGAGGTTACGTCCAAAGGCTGTAAGATCAGAGCAGCTAGGTTTAAGTACCAACTCTGTCATTTATTAGCAATTTACATAAAGTCTCTAAGCTTCCATAATTATGATTCATATAAGATCCGAAATTCACAGGATCCCATGCTTAGGAGAAATCTGGGAACTAAAGAGGATAATGCATGTTAAGTGCTAAGTAAAGTAGGTAGCAACAGATGCTAGTGCCTTCCTTATTAACTCTGAGGGCCCGCTGAATGCTTCAGCTGACTCGGAATCTGCTGGTACTTGTTACAACACACAGCCCATCACCTGAGGCTTAGAAATCCTTTCTTTTCTTTCCTGAGAGATTCCGGCAATGTTAAGGAATTCAACGCCTGGGATTTTATCAGTTAATTCAATGGCTCACAAGGCACTCTGAGCTCATCATACGGAGGTCCAACACTCTATTTAAGTGTCCATGTTCTGCCAATTAGTCACATGATGGGAGGGCCTTTCCTTGGGGACCATGGCAACCAGTTCTCACTTGTTATTTCAAGAAATGCCTCCCCAACAATCAATATGTACCAAACAGATACTGTGGAATCAAAATAAAAGCAGGATCCTGGGGGAAATTCCCAGGATGCTCCTGTGTGCTCTCCATCTGGAATTCAACAAGCTCAGAAACCAGTCTGTGGCCAAGAGGGGAGAAAGCCTTACAGCCTTGTGGTACCAGTTTTATGGCAGGCAAAAGAACAAGGGAATTCTAGGCAACAGGTGATTACTCACTTCTGGAGGAAGTGATTTAAAGGAAGAACGAAGGGATGCCTGGGTGGCTCCGTGGCGGAGCATCTGGCTTCAGCTCAGGGTGTGACCCTGGGTCCAGGGATCAAGTCCCACATCAGGCTCCCTGTGAGGAGCCTGCTTCTCCCTTTGCCTATGTCTGTCTGTCTGTCTGTCTCTCTCTCATGAATAAATAAAATCTTTAAAATATAAAGGCAGAATGAAGAAATAAAAGAAAATGTGAAGACTGGAACCATTTTCCAGGCATATCACCTATTGCCAAGTAAGACGAAAAGAGAAGCTACCACAAACAGAGGCCAAAGACCCTGTCCATCTTGCAGACAGGTGGGGACATCCACGGCCCAGCGCTCTCAGCTCTCTGAGGTCAGAAGCCTCTTTCAGTATCTTTGATTGGTTTTACCTCTTGGGGTTGGACTAATTCCACTGGTTCTGTAGGTAGGCAGACAACTATAGCCTCTCTGCTTGGTCTGGCCCTAGCAGCAGGTGTAACACAGCCAGGAGATGGAGTATATTGGGCCCGAATTCAAATGCCACTTTAGTCACTAACAACGTTATACCCCATACTGCATTATTTCAGAGTCCACATTATTTCAGTGTGCACAGAGGAGACAGAGGCCTCAGAAATAAAGATGAAAGCATGCTCAGGGTGTCAAAAGTGATTCCAAATCCTGACTATAGGTTGGAATTTACTACGTGGGAAACAGGGCTCCCCTTTAAAAGAACCACAACCACTGCAAGCTCATTCCTGTAGTATCTTAAAAAAAAAAAAATTATGATTTATTGGGGGGGGGGGGCGCAGCGGGAGTAGGGGGAGGGGCCGGAGAGGGAGAAGTAGGCTCCCCAGTGAGCAGGGAGCCTAATGTGGAGCTCGATCTCAATACCCCAGGATCATGAACTAGGATGAAGGAAGACGCTTAACCAACTGAGCCACTCAGGCGCCCCGCAGTCCTGTAGCATCTTAAGATGAGCTCCAAGTCATCAAAGCAGAACCGGGGGCAGCCATCTAATACAGTTTGCTTGGAGCTGCAAAATGTATAAAAGCACTTAAGAACATTGGTTAGAACCTCCACATTTTAAAGACTTCCTCTGTCCATAAAAACAACATCCTTGGACCAGCCTTCACTGAGTACTGAGAGCCGGAATCTGGAATCAGAAGAGAGAAGACTGAGTTTCCACATCTGCATAACGTTTTGGGGAGCCATGACCAAACGGGGCTATGGTATAGATTACGTGAGATGGCATCCACAGGATTCAGCACCCGGGTTACCCTGATCCAAATCTCCTGGCGTGATAAATCCTCTAAGCCGATGTGCAGAGGGCAGTCCAGCTCAAGACCAAGGCCCCTGGCAGCCAAAAAGTCAGGGCTTCCCCTTAGTGTGATCACTGGATCTGCTTTTTAGATGTATGGTATTCCTCAATGCAGGGGTTTTTCTTTTTTTTAAGATTTTATTTATTTATTCATGAGAAGCAGAGAGAGAGAGGCAGAGACATAGACAGAGGGAGAAGCAGGGAGCCTGATGTGGGACTGGATCCTGGGACTCCAGGATCACGCCCTGAACCAAAGTCAGACGCTCAATCACGGAGCCACTCAGGTGCTCCAATACAAGGATTTTTAGGTTCAGCTCAATTCTCTTCCCTGTGGAATGGTGTTAATTTACATGATGAATGATGAAGTTCCTATAGATGATAGTGAACCTGTATTAAATGCTCACACAGGAGGCCTGAGCTACAGCACTTCGTGTACACTGTTCTTAATTAATCCTCTAGCTACCCTGTGAAGAGGCAAGTGTTACGTGCATTTTACAGATCAGGAAGTTGAGGTCAGAGAGGCGAAATAATAGTTGAAGCTCATGCAGTTCACAGGCAGCCACGGTAGAAATTAGAGCCAGGAGTCCCCTTCCACTCTACCTTACCAGGCTGCTTCCAACAAGGGCTTCCTCTGCCCATTTTATCTTGCCTCCCTTCTCCCTAAACTCCACTCTACAAGCCTTAAAAATCAACACATGCCCTTAGGGCATTCAGCCCAAGCAGTGGAGTCTGCAGGTCTGTGGCAGTTCACAAATGCAGCCGTGGTCAGTAAAAGCTGGGAGCACCTAGGAACACCTGCCATCTCCCAAAGAGAAGAAAATGGCTCAGAAAATAACCACAGTGTGTAGGGGCGGGGGTGTGTGGGGGGGTAGGATTGACAATCATCATTGACTAGCACATGCCTCACTCTCCTCAAAGGCCCTGGATACCAAATGTGACCAACACTCTACGGTTGGGCCACTCATGCTATGCTGTGAGAAAGAAAAAAACTCAGCCGTTTTCCAGAAGAGTGACTTTTATTATAACCTGGAACACAAGCACCATTTCCAACACCTTGTTCATGGACAGTCAGGTGCATCAGGGCAAGGCCCGTAGCTGACAAGTCTCCAGTGAGCAATGGGCAAAGGAACACTTCCCTGCCAGATAAGCAGCAACACAAAGTCTAAACTCCTCCCAGCACAAAGCAAGAGCTACCACTTTGACATCTCTTCGGGCTCTAAGAGCAGGTGAGGAGTCCACATCACAACACCTCCACTAATTTAAGACTAATAACAAAGTTACCACGTTGGGCTTCACGTGTCAACTCATTTAACCCTTTTTACCAGGTCACAGACAAGGAAACTGAGGGAGGGAGTAAAGGAAGCCGCCCAAGTCTGCAGGCTTGGGTCTGAACTCAGACTCCAGACCCCGCCCTTCCCCACCCCTGCACTCCGGAATCCAGACTGCCTGGGATCACCAGGGAACTCCACGCCAGGTGTGCGGAGTGCCACCAGGGAAGGTCAAAGCCATGAGGATCACCGTCCCACCAAGCCCTGAGCCCGCCACTGCCAGTGCCTCCAGACAACCCCCACCGGCAGGGTGGCCTAAACAACTAAAAGGCACACTGAACCCATCTGAGAGGCAGGCCTTGCTCGGTTCTTGTCACCTCTACCTAAAGTGACACTGACAAGTAGGACCCAACCTGACTCCGCCCCGCCAGGAAGTCTCACACCGGAAAGCAGGAGGAGCACTCACATTTACTAAGGGCCTAGCAGACATTCATTTATTCATTCAACAAACACTACAGAGCAACTGCCGGCACACCAGGACAGCATGACGCTGTGATGGCACTCACACTCTGAGGGGGCACTTATTGTTCATCTTCCTTCCTAAGGATAACAAACGGCTTGAGGCCTTGTGAGGGTCACCAACTGAAGCTGCTCAAGGTCAAATAACTTTTGGAATGGGCCATGATGCTCTTTCCCCTCAGAGGCCCTGCAACCTGCCACTGCACGTGGCACCCATGGCTGGGCTAGGGCTTCACCGGAAAAAGCCAAGGGAATCCTGCCAGGTTCTGTTCAACCAACAGTTGTCACTGGGGGCCTGTCACAATCACTAGGATATGCACAGTAAGAACTACTGTCCTACCTCAAATGCCAAGACGTGACTCTACACGGCAGGCTAAGACACATCTACCACTCGAAGGCTTAGCAGGTAGCTTCCCAAAAACAGACCACAGCTCAGAAAGATCCATCTGCTTTCATTTTAACAGCCTGAACCAACAAAACCTTCTAAGGTCTAAACCCAGACTTCAGCCATCATGGCCAGACCTGCAGGTGAACCTCTCGACCTCTCTGCTTCCTCATCTATAAAATAAGCATCCTGTGAGTCCCCACGGGCTAGCCGAATTCACTGAGCACGCACTCTGGAGTGGGATGGGCCTGCAGTGGAACATCAACTCTGCCACTAACTAGGTGGGGGCCTTTCGGCAAGCCCCTAAACCTTTCTGAGCTTCAGTTTCCTTATCTGCGCAATGAGGAAACCACCCTCATAGGGCTGGGTCGAGAGAATTAATGACAGCGGCTGTGTAGAGACAGTGGAGAGACACCGACAGAAGGCAGACACTTTCCAGACTCCTGGAGAATCCAGGAGGGAATACCTAATAACCTACAGGATGAAGACTGCTAGCTCGGGCACCTCCAATTCTTGTTGAACAGGGGCACTCCTGAAGACCAAGTTAGAGGCCTCAAATCTCAGGATGACCAGAGGTCCACACCCCCTACGGCCAAAAGCGATTCAACACGGGAGCTGTCAGGAGGATACACAAGGAAGCAAGGACAGCCCGCACTGGAAATTCTCAATGAGCAAGGCACATAAAGCAGCCAAGCCTGGCCCCTGCCGTGAAGGGGTGTGCATTCCTCAGTGAGGGGTCCACATCCAGCCCCAGCGGCTATACACTGCCGAGGAGACAAGCTTCTCTGCTCGGCAGAGAAGGAAAAGGACTGATAAAAACAAAGCCAGATCGGTCAGTAAAACATGCGACTATAGAACTTAGAGTTGTTAAGTTCAAGCTCCATATTGGCTGTAGAGATATCTTAAAAATACAATCTTAAAAAACAAAAACAAAGCCAAAGATGAGACAGAGAGAAATACAAGAGTAGCTCCTTCAGTGGCCTCAGTCTCTAAAATCAGATTTTTCATTTGAGGGCGGGCGGGGGTGGTGGTGGATAAAGCTCCCTGGCTTAGTCTGTTAGCACAACACTATCTATATACGCAGGAAGCCCAGCCCTGGGAAATCAGACACACCCCTTCAGGGCCAAAGCCTCACCACGGAAAAGCCTTGAATCGCAACATCAGATGTGAGCAAGCCAACCCTGAACCCTCCGTCCACCCATCATGGCTACAGATAAGGACAAGGGCATCTGGTACCACCAGAAAACAGAATTCCACTGGGAGGGTGCTTGCTACTCACTCAGCCCAGCAGCAAAAGCATCTTTTCATAACCTTAATATTTTAAAGAAACTTTACCAGATAAATGTTGAAAAATCCTCCGCCTGAATCTTAAAGAAACCTCTGAAACGGTAAACCCAAATAATACTAACATCACAGTCTCTGTGCAGGTCCTAGCTCAGAAGGGCCCCGAGGAGTTCAGGGCTGGAACAGGAAGCCTTCGCAAGCAGTTCAAGTGGTGGGGGAACGTCCAGGGGCATCACTACCGGCAGTCTGCAGTGTGGTAAGATCCTCGTGGCCACAAAACACCAGGCTGCAAGGCCTTAAGATTTGCCAGCCTTTGGCAGGGGACTCTACTTCTCGGGCTCTCGGCAGAACAGGGCACTACCCTTGCCTTCCGGGCTGGCTGGGAGGTTCTGTCAACCACCACCTAGCAAGCATCCATATTAATAAAATGATCAGATCATGGCCTGCACTCCTGCTGCACTTACAGAGTGCAAGGCACTATCTACACCTGCCACACGCAGACTCACTCCACCCTCACAATAACCGACCGGTATGGGGCACATCCAGGTGGCCTCTGGGACTGCTGTCTTGGAAGAAATGGGACTGCTGGACTGGAGACTGGAGATTCATCACTAGAAAGTTGCAGAGAAAGGCTCCCTTCCCCAGGTTTGCAGACATGCCAGAAAGACCTGGAATGGGAACAGGAGGAAGCAGGGAGAAGGGAAAACAGAGTGGCTCCCTTAAGCTTCAGGGACTTCGGTTGTGGACTTCCACCAAGCTTGGCTCTGCACTTGTGCCCCACACTGTCAGAATCGGAGACTTCCCTGTCTCCACCTGCCTCTTCCATGTAAGACTCCTATTCTACTAGGTCTGTCTAATGGCTCAGCGAGCATCCACGGAACCAACGGCTGGATGGAAGGAACCCTAGGGCAGCAGTGCCAAGGGTCCAGAGCACGGACTCGGGTCAGACTGCCCAGGCAGGCCTAGGTTCCCGCGCCTGCGTAATGAGGGTAACGTGAGAACCTGCCTCAGAGGGCTGCTCTGGGTATTAAAAAGGAGTCAATAAAAACTTGCTCCTGTTATTACTACAGCCAGCATGCAGAGCCTCCACCCCCCTCAGCTGACTGTCTTAGGTGGTTGTTTGCCCAGAGCCTAAGGCTGCGGAAGTGGAGCAGAGTTAGGTGCCACTCGCAGATCCAGAAGGATGACTGGGCTAACCAGACTAAAATCCCTGCTCAGCTGTTAACAGGATACCAAGGCTTTGCAGACGCTACTATCTAGAATTTGAACTGACCAGAAATGGCAGCCGGATCAATGACAGAGCATCCTATCAGGCTGCCTAAGCAGGGAGCTCTGGGCGCAGAAGCGCTCCCCCTCAGCCCCAGCGGCGCTAAATCACGGCATCTCACTCTGCCTTCCTATCTCCATCTTCTTCCACCCTGTGTTCCTTTCCATGCCCATGGCCTCATAGTGCCTGGGACCCTCATCACCCCACAGGCTGGTGCTGGCCAAGGCCTCCCTCCCGTCTCTCACCTCCCGGGGCCTTCGTGCACACCAGGGCCAGATGACGCTTCCTAAAATACCACAACTCTGCCAGCCTCCTCAGATTTCTACCTGCCCCCGTCAGATGTTCAGCTGGCTCCACCATGTCCCAGATCAAATACAGTCCTTAGCTTAGCAACTGTGGCGCTCCCCAACGGACTCCTGAGACTGCGGCACCCCCACTCGCGCGATCTACTCTGGCTGGTCTCCCAACTTCCAGGCTGACCGTACCCCTGAACTCTGCTTTTGTTCCAGGCACCGCCTACAATGGCCTCTCCTTGACTGCACCCCACCCTGTCCTCTCGGCCTGGGCAAGGTCTCCCGGGCTTCACACCCAGCCCCCACCCAGGCTGCCTGTGGGCTGAAGTGGTCTGCAGGACTTCCTGGAGGAAGTGGAATGCAGGCCAAACAGACATGTTCCCCTTGCTCGTTAAGCCTTTTCTATACTGGGTCCTTCCTGCTGCACTAAACTTTTTGGATGCATCCAGTGTCCCTCTCTGGATCAGACGACAGGGATTATATGGCTTCTATTTGAGTCCCTTACTCTCCAGTATGCAGAATAAGACAAATAATAATCACAGCTACCATCTACCGTGTGCCAAGCCCTGGATTAAATACATGCCATTTTCCCCGTCTTTCTCCCGGTATCCCTAGAAAATGTTATCCTTGTGCTACAGATCAAGAAACTGAGGCCAAGGGAGATTAGAACCCCAACTTCAGATCACATGCTGAGTGGCAGATGCAGGACTGCAACCCACACGCGCCCAGCTCCAGAGCCCATGTTCTGCAAGGCAAGCAGCAAACAAAGTGCAACCACTCTCAACTCTCACCACGCACTCACTCGGCGTTGATGAAGCACCCGCCAAGCACCAGGCGACTGGTGCAAGGTGTGGGGTGGTTAGCAGGACCAAAGAGACAGGGCTCTGCTCTCATGGAGCTCACATGCTCTGTCCCCAGTGCTGACCCTCTTCTTCCATCCTGGGTGAGGACCCAATTCTTAAGGGGCTCCACCAGGCACAGACAAGGCATCCAAACCAGAGATGTACAGCACCAGGCTATGACAGCACATGGTGTCCCCTGTACAGGGAGCCTTTTTTTTATGGTGAGGTAGAGCCATAGGCTCTGTAACAGAAGCTCTTCATTCAAGGCATAGCCCAAAGCCAAGCCAACTCCAGCAGGCATCAGGAGTGGAGGACAGGGGTGTATCTCTGGAGTCAAAAAACCCAGTGCCTCCGCTTAACAGCTGCAGAGGCACTCACCACATACCCCTGTGTACCTCATCTGTACTACAGTAATAATAATAATGATGAGTATTATATAATTATGTGCCAGATGCTGTTGGAAGTACTTGACACATTTATCTCATCTAATTCTCAAAACAAGCCTTACGAGGAGGTCCTGTTATTATCCCAAGGCAGTCTGGCTCCAAGTCCTAACTGCTTATACTATGCCGCGTCCCACCTAAGGCTGAGCTGTTCTGGTGGGGCTGACACATGGATCCAGTAAGCTAAAGCTCCCAGCGGAGTGCATGCACACGGCTGGTGCCCTATAAACATACATGTCTACTTCCTTCTGCTGAAACACAACTCTCTAAAAGCTTAGGTTTAGAAATGACATGGCTCTAGCTGGTCCTAATGTGGGTGGGCCTTGCAACCACACCCTCCAGCCTTCCACACCCCACTCCACTGCTGGGATCTGCTGCAAGAAGCAATGGGCCCAGATACTGTACTGTGGGCCCTTCTGCTTACAGCTTGAGACAGAGAGTAAGCGTCCTGGACGCCCAAAGAGTCCCAGCCCTGCCACTCACACAGGTCACTCAAGCTTCAGGTTCCATGTAAATATAATCAGGGATGAGGTATTACCTAAGCCATGTTTCTGGATCACACTAGATCCTCCATCCATGGCAGCTACCCAGGTTAGAAGAGCATGCTTCCACAGCGCCACAAGATTACACCTTCTGGGTAGGAGCTTCTGCTGTGCAGTACAATTCACGTCCACAGTTATGGCAGAGAAGGTCTGGGAGTGAAACAGGGCACACGCCCCAATATTCTCTTAAATTTCCCACCAAGTCTCATGCAAATGGCTTGCCCTCATATCAAACAAGGCTCTTCTCCCTTAAATTTTAGGTAAGAGTGACATCCCCCCTCCCCAAACAATGTAAGCTATGAGGGAGAGACCCCTGTCTTGTTCATCATTGCATCTTCAGCATATAAATTTGCAAAAGGAAAGCAACTAATATTCACAGAATTTTAAAAAATCAAAAAAAAAATTCACAGAATTAACGTCACCCTATAGCTTCAGGTACCCCCTACGGCACCTCTGTATTTGCCTACTGGCAAGCATTTCCCAGCCTGGGAAGCAGGCCTCGCAACAGTCTATGTACCTGCCCAGGTACCATCTCCCCGGGCGGTCATCGGTCCTCTTCTCTCCTCCATGGAATATAAAATACAGGACTTCTGAGTTATCAATAGGAGTATCTGCTCTCAAACTGTGATTTATCATCTCAATCTCAAGCTATCGATTGTTGGCTACCTTTCTCAAGCATTCTACCAGAGGCCAGTTGGGTTCAAAGGAAAAGGGCTGTATGTAATGTGGGATCTGGGCTGAACGGTCTCTGATCCACACCAGGAGCGCAGCCAAGGCACACGAGTGTCAACGCTATTGTTTCACCTTGCAACAATGTGACAGGCTTCTATCAGCTCCTGTCAGGCAAAACCAGTTGTGAGCTGGAGGGACAACTCATGAGGGGCCCCTGTCAGTCCTTTCACTGCTACAGCCACCATCTAGCACCTGAATCACAACTCTTAAGTTAGAATAATCATTCCTGAGTTAGAAGCTACAGCTGTGTAAGGAAAAGTGCTCCGAAACCATAGAGTTACGGTGTTAAGATTGTTACCTACTAAGGGAAGGCATGCAAATAAATTTCACTTGCCTATGCACTCTACTGACGCCAACAAATACCTTGGAATTTACTCCAAAGTCCAATGCATTTTAGATTCTCAAACTATTTCCCTTCCATGGATACACTGAGATCTGGCTGTTTTCTCTACCACCAAACCTACTATGAAAATAAGAACCACAGTGGTCTTAATTCACTTACCTATTATACAACCCCACACCATCACTTGTATCGTAGCCCAACTGCCTAGTCTGGATTATTAGAGTATCCATGTAAGAGATCAATTTGACAACAAGCAGTTAGAAATTCCTTACAACCGTAGGGGATACTAAGAATAAGCTACTGAGAGAGTAAGTATGAAAATCCAAATGGCTGAGTTCATGGACACAGACACATCCCAAAAGAGAACACTCCAAGCCATTTCCTTCAGTACCAGGTGTTTCCTTTGGTACCTAGGCCCCAGAGGGTGAAGCCATGGAAAACACTAGAGAAAAATCCCTGCCCTCAAAGAGCTCATGTCCTGGCCTATGCCAGATATGGCTGTACCACCATCCGACTATTGCACCGTGAAGTGTAAGCGAGGTCTCTTATGTAAAGGACCCAGAACACAACCAACAGTCAGTAAATGCTGCTCCTCCCTTGCCATCTCTGAGTACCCCATTATTCTGTTTTCTAAACAGTGTCCTTTATATCTTGGCCACAGAAGCAGCGTGGGACAATGGGGAGGATGGAGGTCAGAGACCGCCAGATATGCTTCCACTGACCGAGCCAACACCTTGAGTAAGTTACTGGACGTCCTGAGCGGCAGCTTCTTCACCTGTAAAATGAGGACAGCAACTACCTCAAAGGACTGTGCAGATTAAACGGGCTTGTACAAGAGGGCTGCACAGCACAGTGCCAGGCACCTCGTAATCCTCAAGAAACGTTAGCCCTTTCCTCCACCCCCACCCCAGTTTTCAGACTATCCAAATAAAATCCAAATAAAACCCAGGACTTGTGAGAAGCATCCTGTGTCACTGTGCTCCTCCTGGGTCATCATGGGCATTTCCCATTACCTTTGGAGAATCAGGGCTAAGCCAAGATGCCCCTCCCTGCCAGATACCCTGCCTTCAGCAGCCCCCACCTGGCCACCGGATCCACAATCCCCTCCTTTTGTCCTGAGAGCAAATTTATAAAGCCTCACTCCACTTGCACAGTCCTCACCCAAAACTGTCCGGAGTACTTCCTCACCCAGCCCTGGGGTGGGGCCACCTCCACCTCCAGGCAACACACACATTGGAGAAGTCCAATAGCATCAAAAATGGCATGAGCCACATTTTTAATCAAAATACAGGAAGGCAGCAAGAAAACTCCCAGCCACTCTTTATTAGTCATCCTGGTTCAGCAGCCACATCGCTTCATTAAACAAGAAACTGAGATCCTCCAAAGTTCACATGCAGGCACCTGCCAGCACTGGGCAGGAGGAGCAGGTGGATGGGCTGAGCTCTGTTAGCCCATCTCCAAAGGTTCCTTGACCATGTAAGGCAGAAGCCCTCTGGCCCTTCCAACGAGTGGTGAGCCTGCCCTGCAGAAGGCTGCAAAGTAGTGGGGCAAGGCAGGCTCACTTGGGGAGGCCTTAGGCGACACCTCGGGCCATCCCAATAACCTAGGAGCACCTGCCATCGTTATCAAAACAAACACCACGAGGGGAACTAGCCGGCTCACTGGCTCGCTGTCTCGGAGTCTGGCTCACCTGATCCGAGGCACCTCCATAATCAGCAGTTCCAACCCTCACGAGCTGACAGTTCAGGGGGAAAGGGAGGCTGCGCCTGCTGGGGTGCATCGTGTCCAGGCCGTATGTTGGCCTCGGGGCCCGCTGGGCGCCCCCCCAAAAGGGCCTGCAGCCTCACAAGGGCGATTGTGCGCTCATTCCCGTCCAGCCGGCTCCCCCCACCCTCAGCCCTCCGCTCGCGCTCAGGCCCCGGCACGACGCCCCGCAGGCACCGCACCCTCGGCCAGGAGGCAGCGGCCGCGGGAAGGGCCGCAGAGCAGAGCGCGGCGCTGCCTTCCTGCCCTCCGGGCACACAGGTGCCCGCCCTTCCCTCGTTGCTCCCAGGGGGAGGCAGCCCTCCCTCCGCGGAGGCACAGCCCGGGACCACCACCCTCCCCCGCGGAGGAGAGCGCCCCTCGCTCCCTCGCTCCCCAGGGGCCGCAGAGGGGCTCCCCGGGGAGGGGAGGGGAGGGGAGGGGAGGGGCCGCCGGGGTCGGGGGCAGGGCAGGGAGCAGGGCCCTGGAGGGAGGGTGCAGCCCGGGACAGACCGGCTGACGCAGGCCCCGCTAAGAGCGGGGAGAAGTGCGGGGAAGGGGACGGCGGGGGTGACCGTCCAGGCGAGGGCCAGGGGGGAGGAGGGGAGGGGTCGGGGTCCCCACGAAGGGCGAGCAGGGAAGAGAAGATCCGGGCTGAAGCCACGGAAGAGCGAGGCTGCGGCCCCCGGACGGGGGGTTGACCGGGGTCCAGAGGCCTAGCCCGGCCCTGGGGGGGGGGCGGGGGGACGGCGGCCGGGGAAGGCGGTGGGGACCGGCCAAGGGGGCCCAGCCCGGCCGTGGGCGGGAGGAGGGGGCCGCTCCCGGGTCACCGCAGGGGGCGCCCGGCCCGGCCCGGCCCGCGGCTCCGGGGAGACCCGCTGACCCAGCGGCGGGGGGCGGGGGGCGGGGGCCGGGCGAGGGAGGCAGGTCGCCGGCCGAGCGCAGCGCGGGGGCCACCTGGGTCGGGCCACCTGGGCCGGGGCCCCGCCCCTCCCCCACCCGGGGACCCACCCTGCCCGGGCGGGGCGGGGCGGCGGGGGCCGGGGGGGCGCGGGCGCCGGCGGGGCCCGGGCCCGGGGGAGGCTGACGTCGGGCCTTTACCATGGCGGCGGCGGCGGCGGCGGCGCTCCGGGTCCCGGCGTCTGTGCTCTCCCCCCCGCGGCAGGGCCCGGCGCTTCCACTTCCCCGGGTGCCCAGGAGTGAACATCCGGGTCAGCGCCCCCCTCCCCCCGCGCCGGCCGCCGCCGCCTTCCTTCCCCGCCCCGGCCGGCCGGGCCCGCCCCCACGCGGCCGGCTCTCGGCCAATGAGCGCGCGGGGCCGCGGCGATCGCCAAGTATGGAGCGCGGCGCGGGGGGAGGAGCGCCGGGGGGCGGGGCGGGGGGCGGGACCTGATGTGGGCGGGGGCCTGCTGTGGGCGGGGCCTCGAGGGGCGGGGCCCGCGGCCTGGGCGGGGGGGGGCGCTTCCGCCCGCCGCGCCCCGCGCCCTGGGGCTGCTGCAGGCGGGGGCGGCCGGCCTCCCGGGCGGGGACGCGGAAGGCGCCGGCCCTGTCCGCCCCTCCCGCTGCACGCGCGCTCTCCTGCGCGGACCCGGAACTGGCTCTGCCCCGGGGCCGGTCCATCCCGGAGAGAGCGGCAGCGCGAGCCCGGGGCGGGGGGGGGGGGGGGCCAGTTGGATCGCCGCGCCGCCTCCTGCAACGTGCGCGACCCGGAGCAAGTGGCTGCACCTGAGCCCGATCTCTAAAAAAGGGAGTCTCGGGCCACACGCCTCGCTGAGCATCCCAGGCCCTTTTGGAGGCGCCGAAAGAAAGCAGAGGTGCACGGGACAGGAGGATGCCCCCAGAGCTACCTGCTGCAGCATAGCTGTGGGGACCACACAGGTAGAAAATCGGATCCATAAATGCTAGGAGTTTGCGAGCATTTTTAGAGGTGCTACGGAGAACCAGCCCACTTGCCCGGTGGGGCTGCCCTGCTCCACAGAGTGACTCAGAAAGTGTTTTTTCTTCTTCCTTTTTCCTCTTTCTCTCTCTTCATGAAACAGCCGTTGAGCTTGGTCTAGAAGGCAGGAGAACTGGGACTCTAGCCTTGCTAATAATACCTGCCCTCCCGGGCTTGCTCACTCTTTTTTGTGAAAACCGAATAGGTCACCTGTGAGGGGATTGTAAACTGTAAAGGGTTGCACAAATGGCGGAATGACCCCACGCCAGGCCATATCCTAGGCACCCCCCTCCTAAGGGAGCTCATAGTCCAATAAAAGCTACCAGTGGCATAAAAAAATCGATACAAGTAAGTGTTTAAGGCCTGTGTTACGGGAATTCAGAGAAAAGAGTGGCACTTAGGAAGTTTTTCACTTGGTCAACATTTATTGAGCACCTGCTGTGTACTGAGCACTGTTCTGGGCCCTAAGGTTAGAACATTGAACAGTGAGTCCCAGCCCATGCTTTTGCAGAGAATGGTTGGAGGGGAGACCATCAGCTATTAAGTAAACATAGTGTCAAAAAAAAAAAAAAAGTAAACATAGTGTCAGGTGGTGATTAGAGATGTGGAGGAAACTAAAGTTGAGGGAATTGGCAGGCAGGTTAGTAAAGTGGGGCCTGGGAAGGGCTAATTTAGAAAGTAACAATCAGAGGGAGGCACAAGAACCAGCAAGGACACAAACCCAATGGGGACAGTCCCGTCCCTGGTGTGTTCATGGACCAAGGAGGCCAAGGTGACTGGCCCAGACTGAGCAGACCACCAGTGGAAGCTGAGGTCAGAGAGGTGCCAAGCAGTGAGAGGATGGGGCCCTAGGCTTGAGAAGGATCAGGAGGCTGCTGTGTCCTCAGTGGACTGTAGGGGGCTAGGGCCAGGAGAAAGCTACTTAGGCATGTATTATTTATTTAAAAAGCACTTAAATGGGGCTTCCTATGTGATGAACACTGTTAAGTACTTTACAAATAGTAACTCATTTAATCCGCAAAACAGAGGCCCGAAGAGGTAAACTGAGAGTCACGCAGCAAAGAACTGAAGGTGCTTACACCAGGGCAGTAGCAGCAGAGGCAGCAAGGGAACATCACGTTCTGGATATTTACTGATGGCTCGGTGGTGGGTGTGAGAAGGGAGGAGTCAGGGATGATGCTGAGATTTTTAGCTTAACACCAAAAAGATTTGTCGTTTATTGGTCTGTGGAAGATTGTAGGAGAAGCAGGGTTTGGGTTGTTTTGTTTTTGTTTTATGGTTTCTGTTTTGTTTTGATGGGGACAGGATAAGAATGAATCAGTTTAGGGCAAGTTATGTCTGAGATGCCTATTGGAGAATTGAATGGAAATGTCTAACAAGTAATTGGACGTGGAAATCTGGAGCTGGGGAAGAAGTTGGAGTTGCTATGAGAACTCTCAGCTAATAAATGACATTTTAAGGTACCTAAGGGCACAAGACATCTAGGTGAGTTCACTTAGAAGGTGAATGTAGAGAGAAGAGGTCAAGGTGGTAAAGAGGAACCAGCAAGGAGATGGAGAAAGTGTGACCTGGGACGTGGAAGACCAAGAGGAGATGGTATCCCTCCTTGTAGCCATGGGATCAGGGCGTGAAGGAAAGGTTTGTGAAAGAAATAACACTTGATTTGTTTATTTGAATAAAAGATTGATAGTGAACCTTGCTGTTCCAAATGCATTACCTGTATATTCTCATCTAATTCTCATTGCAACCCTGTGAGGTCAATGCTATTAGTCCCATTTCACAGATAAGGGAACTGAGGCACACAGAGGTTAAGTCATGTGCTCAAAATCATATAACTAATAAGTTCAAAGCCAGGCAGTCTGGGACCAGAGCCCACATTCGTCACCCAAGGCCTGATCCTGTCGCTTCCCTGCTCAAAAAATCAAGTTCTCTGCTTTGAAAATTAAGTTATATCACAGAGGGCTCGGAGGACAGGCTATTCCATCTCTCTCAGGCAGCCCCATTTCTGCTTTGAATGCATCTACTGCATTCCATCTTTACGGTCCCACATCCTCAGCTTGCATATAGCGCTATTCCCTCAACATTTCAGCCTGTTTGGGGTCCATACTGGTGGTCTCTGTCCCTCCTTTACTCTCTGCATCAGCTTGCTCTTTTAACTGGCAAACTATTTTTATGTTTCATAGTTCAAATCCAATGGCCCCATCTTATGCTTTAACAATGACACCTCATTGGACAGGTCCCCGGCTGGTCCCTGGATTGGGTCCCCACAGGTTGGATTCCACCCATGACCAGTCCACCATTGCCATAGGCATGAGGACCATGGGCATTAAACATGACTGCCTACCAAGGGTTGTGGGTTGGCAGGCAAGCACCATAGATATTTTTAGTACTCTTTCCCTTCCCCTCCTCTTTCAAAAGCCCAGCCCTCCTTAAAGTTCATGCTATTGTATTTTCTACCTACCAGCCCTCCTTTTTGCTCTCATGAACTAACCTCCTCCTCTCCTGTACCAGTTTTTATGACTTCAACCTCCATAAGCATAATCCATCAGAAATCTTATTGATCCCTTACTGACTTCTTCCCTATCAATGAGTTTTTCCTTTCTTCCACCCTGGGTACCCCGGGTACTTGCTCCCATCCATAATTGCACTCAGAAAACACAATCCCAAATAATCTCAAGTCTGACTTTAACCTCATTACTATCATACCACACACAAGCATTTCTTCAACCTCATCAAGCCCTGCGGATCTTAATCTTGCCAGATCCTTGTATTTATCCTCCCTCTCACGCTCACCTCCCTCCTCACTCAGTAATAACCACTACACTCGCCTCCTTGCAAAAACCACTAACCCTTTGCTCTCTGTTTTCCTCTAACTTGTGCAAACATAGTTAAGCTCAGCTATTTCCCTACCCTCCACCTGCATCGGAACATCTGAACAGAGCTGGAAAATTGAAAGTGTTGTCACTTTAGTTTGATGTCCCCAAATTTCAAATGAGCCCTGGCAAGCAATCCTCCTCTACTTCCCCGCCATTTTCAGTTCCCCTTGAATTGGAGATCTTCTTGGATTACTAACAGTGGTTTTGGATGTTTTACTATGTCTTTGGAGACACAAGAGAACCCTAGAATTAGCCAGCTTCGAAACTCTCACCACACTGAATCCTAGAGACAAGGGGTTTAAACCACATTTCAACATTCTAACTCCATATATTAGTTTCAGTGGGATTCAAGGGTCTTGTTACCAAGAGTACCAGAAGGAAGGAACTCTTCCTGATGATTCCATCTTCCCCACCATTCACCTGGTTCAGAGGTCACTTCTGGGGTAGCTCCCACTTAGGCATACTCTCTCTTTTCTACAGCTCAACCATTCTCAGGTCTTTAGTTTGGTAGAGTTGAGCCCACCCCCAGCTCCAGAGGGGAGGATCCTGATTGGCTGAAGCCAAAGTAATGGTCTTGGCCATACTCATCATTTTGGGGATGGACCCTTACCCTGAGTTGGGCGACAGTGCTTTCTGCAGAACAATAATCAAAGTAAACTCTGTGGGACGCCTGGGTGGCTCAGCAGTTGAACATCTGCCTTTATAAAGCTCAGGGTGTGATCCCGGAGTCCCAGGATTCTCCCATCTTATGTTTAAAGGAAAAAAAAAAAGAAAGAAAGAAAAGAGAAAGCCTACATGAATGCCATAACCCCTCCAGTCTACTGCCCATCTTCTGCCTCCCACAGCTACACAATTGTCAGAATTTCCTCTCCCCACTTCCTAATTTCCCATTCTAGTTCATCACTCCTCCACTGAAATGACCCCAAGGTCACCCACACCTCTATGTCAAACCACATGGGCTTCGCTCAATCCCCACCTCCTCTGACTCCCCAGGATCATTTGACACTGTTGGTAACTTCTTTCTCCTTGAAGCCTCTTCTTCCATTGGCTTCCATGACATCGAGTGACTCTCCTGGTCTTAATCCTACCTCTATGCTGCTTCTTCTCTGTGTTCTTTCCAGACTTCTTACAGCCATGCATTCTGCGTAAGCTCATGCAAAGCAATGAAACAGACTCCTTTTGGGTCTCAGAAACTTCTAGTCATTGGGCCCCTAAGCAGGACTGGGAACAAGCAAAACAAAATCCTGATTTCCTTTGAAGACAGAACACTGTGTGGTTTGTAGAGGAGGCGGTCTTGGCTAGACAGCTTAGATCAACTTTTTCCACCCCTTAGCTTAGCATCTTGAAAGAACATGTAATAAGAAGCAGGGAGGTAAACAGGCCACTAGCAATCCACTTCTTTTTAATACATCCCCAGAGTCAGGGCCAGAGGACATCTCTGTCTGAGGTTAGACATCATCATCTCAGGGCTCTTGTTGTGGCTTTTCGAGTAGGTACCTGGGAGAACTCACAGCTGCCTTCTGCTGGACCAGAACTGTTTGTATCCTGACCATCTGTGGGGTCTTGCTTAGAGTTACAGAAAGACCTCTCACATGTGGGCCAGCTGTTGGAGTTTTTATATGCATATTTGGGAGAATTCATGTTTAGTTTATTAAGCTGGCCAGCCAGCCGCCCACCAGGCTTGGGATGGGCTTCTCCAACATGTCTGAGGCTTACCCTTCGTCCATGTAGTTTTCTCTGACAATTCTCCCTCAAAAGCTGAGTTTGGGGCCTCCCACTCTGTGTTCCTCTGGAAATCTTGTACTTTCAACACCTTTACGGTTGCAATTTGCCCCCACTACTTTCTGGGCTCCTCGAGGCAGGGGCTGTTGAGTCCTCTCACTAACAGCTAGCGTAGCCCCTGGGATATGGTACTCTGGGAATAAAGCCTGTCAGATGGTGAGCCAGAGAACCTCCAAGCACAGTCGTCCAGGATGCAAGCCTCAGCTCCTCCAGAGTGCTCATCCCTCATTCCAACCAGACGCTGCAGTGTTGCAAATGAAACTAAACCAGATGCAGAACTGACGTAGGAGCTGGTATTGTGGCAGGACTAAGGGACCAGTCTAGTAAAATGTTGGAATAATGAATCAGAGCAACAAACAACTGAAAATCAGATGTTTAAAAATACCATTTACCAGGATATGTGGCTGGCTCAGCCAGTAGAGCATGTGACTCTTGATCTTAGGGTCGTGAGTTTGAACCCCACTTCATAGAAATTATTTAAATAACCAAATGACACCATTTACTGGTGCGCCTGGGTGGCTCAGTCAGTTGAGCATCTGACTCTCGGTTTCAGCTCACGTCATGATCTCAGGGTTTTGAGATCGAGCCTCCTGTCAGCTCTGTGCTTAGTGGGGGAGTCTGCTTAGCTTAAGATTCTCTTCTCCCTTGGGGACGCCTAGGTGGTTAAACCTCTGCCTTTGGCTCAGGTTGTGGTCCCGGAGT
Organism: Nyctereutes procyonoides; assembly: GCF_905146905.1. Classification (NCBI taxonomy): domain Eukaryota; kingdom Metazoa; phylum Chordata; class Mammalia; order Carnivora; family Canidae; genus Nyctereutes; species Nyctereutes procyonoides. The sequence continues at coordinate 6,384,701 of NW_026575052.1, forward strand.
CCCAGGCCTAAGTCCCACGTCAGGCTCCCTGCAAGGAGCCTGCTTCTCCCTCTGCCTATGTCTCTGCCTCTCCCTGTATCTCATGAATGAATAAATAAAATCTTAAAAAAAAAAAAAAAAGGATTCTCTTCTCCCTCTACCGCCTCTCCCTGTGCTTGCTCATGCACGCTCTCTCAAGTAAATAAATAAATCTCTTTAAAAAAAAAAAACATTTACAATAACATCAAAACATAAAAAATTTGAGCAGCCCCGGTGGCTCAGCGGTTTAGCGCCGCCTTCAGCCCAGGGCCTGATCCTGGAGACACAGGATCGAGTCCCATGTCAGGCTTCCTACATGGAGCCTGCTTCTCCCTCTGCCTGTGTCTCTGCCTCTCTCTCTCTCTCTCTCTCTCTCTCTCTCTGTTTCTCTCATGCATAAATAAATCTTAAAAAAAAACATAAAAAATTCTTAGGGATTTAATAAAAGATGCACAAGTCCTGTGTACCCTGGAAACTAGAAAATGCTGCTGAGAGAAATTAAATCACTAAATAAATAGGGGTACCCTATTCATGAATTGGAAGACTCAGTATTGTTAAGATGTTTATTCTGGGGGACCTGGGTGGCTCAGTGGTTGAGCATCCGCCTTCGGCTCAAGTCATGATCCCAAGACCCTGGGATCGAGTCCCACATTGGGCTTGCCTCAGGGAGCCTGCTTCTCACTCTGCCTATGTCTCTGCCTCTCTATGTTTCTCATGAATAAATAAATACATACATACATACATACATAAATGATTTTTTAAAAAAGATATTCATTCTGATGATCTATAGATTCAGTGAAATCCAATTTAAAATCCCAGCAAGTTTTTTTTCGAGAAATTGCAAAACTGGTTTTAAAATGTATATGGAGGGGATCCCTGGGTGGCGCAGCGGTGTGACGCCTGCCTTTGGCCCAGGGCGCGATCCTGGAGGCCCGGGATCGAATCCCACGTCGGGCTCTCGGTGCATGGAGCCTGCTTCTCCCTCTGCCTGTGTCTCTGCCTCTCTCTCTCTCTCTCTCTCTCTCTATCATTAAAAAAAAAATTTAAATGTATATGGAGGGGAACCTGGGTGGCTCAGTCTGTTAAGCATTGGACTCTTGATTTTGGCTCAGGTCATGATGTTGGGGTTGAGGGATCAAGGCCTGCTCAATGCTCAATGGGAAGCCTGCTTGAGGATTCTCTCTCTCTCCCTCTAACCACCCCTATTCATGCTTGCTCTCTCTCAAACAAATAAATAAATCTTAAGAAAAAAAAAGAAATACACCCGATTTTTTAAAAGATTGTATTGTTTACTTATTTGACAGAGAACACAAGCAAGGGGAATCGCAGAAGGAGAGGGAGAAGCAGGCTCCCTTTTGAGCAGGCAGCCTGATATGGGGCTCTATCCCAGGGCCGTGGGATCATGACCCAAGATGAAGGCAGACACTTAACCAGCTGAGCAACCCAGGCACCCCAACCGGATTTTTTTAAAAATGTATTCAGAAATGCAAAGGCCTTAAAATCTCGAGGAAGGAAAATAAAAGTTTGAGGACATACATTACTTGATTTCAAGACCTACTATAAAGCTGCAGAAATCAAAACAGTGTGTCATTGGCAGAAGGATAGATACACAGATTGTTGACACAGAAGAGCCCAAAATTAGACCCACACATATACATTCAAATAATTTTTGATGAAGATGCCAATGTAATTCAATAATTCAACTGGGAAAGAATAGTATTTTCAACAAACAATGCCAGAACAGCTGAAGATTCATGTAGAAAATAATGAATCTTTTTCTTTTTTTAATAAAGATTTATTTATTTGAGAGAGAGCACAAGTTGGGGGAGGGCCAGAGGCAGAGGGAGAAAGAAAATCTCAAGCAGACCCCCTGCTAAGCCTGAAGCCCAACATGGAGCTCCATCTCACAACCCTGAGATCATGACCTGAGCCAAAACCAAGAGTTGAATGCTTAACTGACTCAGCTACCCAGGCGCCCAGAAAAAAAATGAACTTTGACCCGTACCTCACACCATACATAAACATATACTCAAAATGCACCGTAGACCTGGGGTACCTGGCTGGTTTGGTTGGAGGAACATGTAACTCTTGATCTCTGGGTTGTGGGTTTGAGCCCCCCCCCCATTGGGTGTAGAGATTACTTTAAAAATCTTAAAAATGAAACAAGGGGTGGAAGGGAGGTGGGCGGGGGGTGGGGGTGACTGGGTGACGGGCACTGAGGGGGGCACTTGATGGGATGAGCACTGGGTGTTATTCTATATGTCGGCAAATTGAACACCAATAAAAAATAAAATCTTTTAAAAAAAGTTAAAAAGGGATCCCTGGGTGGCGCAGCGGTTTGGCGCCTGCCTTTGGCCCAGGGCACGATCCTGGAGACCCGGGATCGAGTCCCACGTCGGGCTCCCGGTGCGTGGAGCCTGCTTCTCCCTCTACCTGTGTCTCTGCCTCTCTCTCTCTCATTCTATGTGACTATCATAAATAAATAAAAATTAAAAAAATTAAAAAAAGTTAAAAAGTATCAAACTTATGGAAGAAAGCATGAGAGAGAATCTTCACAACATTGGGTAGACAAAATGTCTTAGGATATAAAATACACTAGCTGCAGAAGACCCAGTAACTAGAACTTGATTAAAATAGAACTATCTTCCTTTTCCAAAGATACCATTTAATAAAAGGATTTCAGAGCCATGTGAAGCATTGTTTAACCTCATATAGGACTTTAAATCTTTTTGAAAGAAAATGGCAGTTTCTTCACTATGCAAGCTTCAATTCTTCTAAATAGATAAACGCGAATATTAGCTTTCTTTTTTATTCAAGGAAATCAATGGAGTGCATAGCATAAGAGGACCCTTACTGAGATTGTTAACTCCCAGGACCAGGCGAGACCCGGTGGGTGACCTATTTATTTAAGGCAATTCATGTCATTACAGTCAGAAAGACTCCAGGGAACCCTGGGTGGCGCAGCGGTTTAGCGCCTGCATTTGGCCCAGGGCGCGATCCTGGAGACCAGGGATCGAATCCCACATCAGGCTCCCGGTGCATGGAGCCTGCTTCTCCCTCTGCCTATGTCTCTGCCTCTCTCTCTCTCTCTCTCTCTCTGTGACTATCATAAATAAATAAAAAAAGTTTAAAAAAAAAAAAAAAAAAAAAGAAAGACTCCAGATTCTGGACAAAAAGGTCAAAGGCGGAGTAGTGTCGGCAAGTATCTGGCCCAGCAGGTAAAGTGACTGTAAGCAGGGAAAATGAATCACCAAATCTGAAGGCAGGCCAATGGGGAATGCAAAGGAGAAAAGCAGAGGGCATGGTGGGTCAGGTTGACTCAGTGCAGAAGCCCGGAGCAATGCCAGTAGCAATGTTGCCCATTTCAAACATTCACTGGTGTTGCCTGTTTGACAGCTTAAAATAGCCAGGTAGGATCAGATATACTTGATCTAAGATCCTATAAGGTCTGGCCCCATTTAAAACCTATATGGATCAAAAAAACTGATTGCCAGATTTCTCTGTCAGGCACCACTCCCTGGACAGCTGCCATTACACTTCTGTTGGGCTTCATCTGGATGACTTTTCATCCTCTGCCCCACACTACCTGTGACTGCTGCAGGCATGCAGCACGGGCAGGTCACACATCCACCTTTTCCACTTCTTCCTGGGCACAAACATAGTCTGTATTTCCCAGCATCCCTTGAGGTAGGTTGTGGTCGTATAACTGGCATGTGGGAGGAAGTGACCAGAGCCGCCTCCAGGTATGGCCATAAAATGCCTCTTGTGACCTGTGCCATACTCTCAATCTCTCTCTTTGTTCATCAGCCAGTTGAAAGCAGAGGATGTGAGGGAGGACTCCAAAGTGGAAGAAGCCTGAATCCTCTCCCAGGACAATCCATTGAAGTATCCAACCAGACTGTCTCGGGGAGAAAATAAACCTGTATGGTCGTTAGCTACTAAGAGGTGGGGGCCGTTTGTTTCAGCAGCTAGCATTATCCTAACAAATACAGGTCTAAAGAGCTCTCCATGATAGCTTCCAATATGGCAGGAAACGTTTGGGGAGACCAATTTAAGCAGGATTTCCATTAAAGTGTGAAGGTTCCATAGGTATCTCAAGGTAGAGCCAGGAAGGCAGGACAAAAATCCCACAGCTCCAGGATGGTTTGGAGAGATCTGTCTGACTCCAAAGCCTACGCTTTTCTCACTCTTCCATATCACCCCAAAACAAAGAGGTACCTAGATATTTTGAGTGATGATCATAATGAGGATAGACTCTAGGGTTCTATATAATTTACTCTCCCACACATTTGTGCTATATATTATTGCAGGGCTTCCACCACTTGCCACAAGCGAGTGAGACTGAATATAATGACACCCTGGAATCCTCTTTTTTTTTTAAAGATTTTATTTATTTATTCATGTGAGACACGCAGAGACATAGGCAGAGACACAGGTAGAGGGAGAAGCACGCTCCCTGTGAGGAGCCCGATGAGGGACTCGATCCCAGGACCCCAGGATCACACCCTAAGCCAAACCCAGACGATCAACTGCTGAGCCACCCAGGTGTCCCTGAGTCCTCATTTTTGTATCAACATCATCTCCAAGGGCTCAAAGACGGGTAGTTAAAATTATTATCAATTTCCCTAGCCAGCAAACTAAATGTTTACCATTTAATCTGGTAAAAGGCTCTTGGGACTATGCCATAAATGTAGAGGTCTTCCTTCTCAAGCCACTTCTTCCTTTCTACCTCCAACATTCCAGGCATAAACTGGGCTCTTTGATGACTAAATGCATCTTCTTTCTCCCTGGTGATGTTGAGAGGTCAGGTGACTGAACCTCCATATCCTAGTTTCCGCATCTGTAACATGGGGGTATCATACCACACACAGTTGTTACAATATTTAAATAAGATAATCAATCAACTGATGGCATACAACATGCTATTCGTATTTATCCCCTGCCCCCCAACAATCTTCACTGTTCTCACCGAACATCAAACGAGTCTTGGCATTTTGTAAACACATTTGCCAGTCTTATTAGGGTGTCCATGCATTTTACACCTATGTATATGTCAGCCTGTGACCTTAAACTCCAAATAGAAAATCCATGGTTGCTAAATATTTATGGGTTTCATGACCACGGAGTGAATTCATTATTCCAACCACAATAAGAGATCATTGAGGACTTCCTATCTCATGAGTTTTATGCAAGGAGGATCTGGGCATAAGACTGTCTCTGCCCGCTAGGACCATCAGAGAGATGATTTGAAAAGGCAAAAATAAGTAAATAAATAAATAAATAAATAAATAAATAAATAAATAAATAAATAAATAAATTTAAAAAAATAAAAAAAATAGATGAAAAGGCATGACAGCTTATCATTCTTCAAAATAGCATTTTAAGCATCTGGCCACAGAAATACCTGCTCACTATAGAAAAATTACAGATAAAAGCACTACAAAAAGAGAAAAATACCCAAGAAACCATCGCTGTTGTCTTTTTAGAACCTACCCTTCCCATCCTTTTTGTCTGTTGCACATAAATATTTTACAAAAGTGGCATATTTTTGTAACCTGCTTTTTTCCACACCTAATAAGAAATCATGAATATTTCACACGTTATTTTTTTTAAGATTTATTTATTTATTTATGAGAGACGTAGAGAGAGAGAGACAGAGAGAGGCAGAGAGAGAAGCAAGCTCCATGCCAGGAGCCCGACGCGGGACTCGATCCCAGGTCTCCAGGATCAGGCCCTGGGCTGAAGGCAGGCGCCAAACCGCTGAGCCACCCAGGGATCCCCTATTTCACACGTTATTAAAGAGACTCCTGGGATCCCTGGGTGGCGCAGCGGTTTGGCGCCTGCCTTTGGCCTAGGGCGTGATCCTGGAGACCCCGGATCGAATCCCACGTCGGGCTCCCGGTGCATGGAGCCTGCTTCTCCCTCTGCCTATGTCTCTGCCTCTCTCTCTCTCTCTCTGTGACTATCATAAATAAATAAAAAATTAAAAAAATTAAAAAAAAGAGACTCCTATGGCATAATTTTTCGTGGCGCCTTAGTATCCATAATATGGATAGGTCACAATTTTTTTAAAAAGCAACCCCCTCATGTTGTACGGTTAGGTCATTTCCGATTTTTCACCATCATTAGCAACGAGCGTCTTTGTGTGTACTCCTCTCATCACATTCCCTCATTATTTCCTTAGAACCCACAAGTAGAAGTTAGCATCAAAGAAAGGGCACATTGTCAAGTTTTTTCCTACCCATTGCCATGTTCCCTATTATGAAAGTCATACAAATTCACAACCCCACCAGTAGTGCATAAGAATGCTATAATAAAGGCTTTTGTCCACGATGATTATAAAAAAAAATAATCAAGAAGATAAGCATTTGCTAAAGGCTCACCCCACGCCAGCTGTGTTTATTTGTTGAACTCTGTAGCCATGTTCCTTGGACCAAACACTGAAGGTCCTTCAGACTCTTAGTTTATTTAGTGCCTCTTTCAACACCCTGAAACTTTGACCCAAGTTTTATCTGAAAGAAAGGAGATTTCTGGTAAATATGGTTTTCAGTTTGGAAACTCAGTTCAAGCACTTCCTCCCCTTGTCCCAGCATGGACCACCTCTGTGATTTTAACTGCTGGGCATCAGTCGGGAGATGCCTTGGAGTGGAGACCTTAAGCGCTTATAAGAAATGAAAGAGCTGGTTTGGGGTGAAAAAGTCATGTTCTGAGGTACAAAGGAAAAACCAAGAACAACCCAACGGTTTGGAGTTTCATTTGACCTGCTCTGATAATATCGCTATGGCGATGGTCTCCATAAACAGTTTGCAAAATAGCAAGATGAAAAGGAACGAACAAGTTCCACCCAGGAGATCTGGAGTTATTTTAGGGATCAAGGCAGTGTCGTCTGGGGTAAAGATGGAATGCAAAATCTGTTCTTTTAATAATCATCCCCTTCTTTTGTGAGGCTGAACAAAGGCCCAGCAGATCTGTTCCTTTGTGCTGAAAGAAGCACTGACCCAGCGTCTTCAGGGCTGAGGAGGAGGTGCGGCCAAAAGAATGGAAATAATGGTTAATAACAGATGCTGAGATGATTCTTCTCACACCCTTGGCCTCTGAGACTCTGCTGAACCCGGTGTGGAGTCCAAGGGTGGAACACGGGTGATGTTGTCGGGAAGGGCTGGCCTGGTTGAGAGGCTGGGATTGGGACCCCGGGGAGCTGAGCTTGGTTGTCTGCCCCTGACCTTGATTCCTGGGCCAGAGGGGGTGGAGGGAAGCATCTTCAAGGCCACAGCCAGTCTCTGGGGCATCACCATCTGCCGCAGATGACATCTGCCACTCCCATCCTCATGCTGTTCTCTTTGAACCCCTGACTCAGCGAGTCCCAGTCCAAAAAGCAGAACTAGCTATTTTTTGCACCAAGAAAAAAATGTCAGGCAATACACTTGCTGAACTCCTTCCTGACCCTGAAGCTCTTATTCTTTGCACTTAACCCCTTGCTCTTCCCTTATTCTCTTTGGTTCCTTCTCATTCTCTCTCTCTCCCTCTCTCCCTCCCTCCCTCCCTCCTCTTTTAGACTCCTAAATTGCAAGCTCCAAGGAAAAGGGTCTTTGTGCAGCCACGGAGGCAGGAATAGTGCCTGGCACACAGAAAGTCCTCCATAACTGCCAGCTGGTAGGAACTGGATTGAAAAGCCCATGCCTACCCTAAAGTGGGCATTTCCCCAGCACACCTGGCACAATGGCTGTTTGTTAATTCACTCATTCGACAAATATTTATTGAGTACCTACTAGGAACCAGAACTTCTGGTGGGGACTGGAGCTACAGGGATGAGCAAGAGCTGGGGCCTGCCCTTACAGAGATCACCTTCTTGTAGGCTCTAATGCCTTGCTGGCGACCACAACTGTTGTCCTATCACAGAGCCCTCTCTGACCATTGGACATAAAGTCACACTCAACCCCCTTCTCAGTTTAATTTTGCTTCCCAGTGCTTCTCACAGGACATGATATATGTATAATATGTATGTCTCATATATATTTGACATATCAAATATATATATTAAATATTTTTTTTTCATTTTTGGTTCATTTGTTAGTCTTCCCAGGCAAAAATATACCCTCTTTGAGGGTGATTTGTCTGTGGTGTTCACTGCTGAATCCCTAGCACCATGCCTAGCACACAGCAGGTGTCCAAGTATAAGTCAAATCGGTTTGTTCAATGCCCTGTGCAGTCCTCTAGAACTTTCTAGCAGAAATCTCCAGGGAATGAGCTGAGAAGAACTCCAGAAGATCTTAACAACAAACTGCAACAATCCAGGACTTTACAGTTTATAAAGCAGAAAGGAATCCAGGGGTAAGCAGTGGCCTTCACCCCCATGATTTCCTTTATATTATTGTAAAGTAACAATAATGATGCCTACCTTTGGGAATTGCCATGGCAACCGGATAAGGGGATGAGTGCTAACCATCCGCCCTGGAACCTGGTACCCAGCAGGTGCTCCAAGCCTGGGGAGGAAAACTGTTGTTTCTTTGTTATTGGAGCTTCATCATTCCGTATGGACATTATTCTCCTTTGTCATTTAGCCAACAAGGAAAATCACTCACAGAAGCTTAATGATTTGCTCACAGTAGCTCAGGGGAGACTAAAATCCCCAGAGGGGCAGGATTCCAAATGCTGTGCCTTATCTGTATGCCCACAGCTGCCAACTCTGGCAGTAAAGTGCATTTTACCAGCACCTTCTAATTCCTCCTCTGCCCTTAATTTGACGTTCCTGTTTTCAGTTGTCACACCACCCTTGTCCCTGAGAAGAAAAGAGCTCCAGGAGGTAAGCCTCAGGGGAGGATGTGCATTTGGTTAGTCGGTGAAGGACAGATCTCCCTCCCACCCACCTCCCCAGCCTGTTCTGCAGCTTCCCCTCACCATGCCTCCCCGATTCCCCACAGCTCCCACTTCTGGACCCATGGCCTCCCAGCATCTAAGCCCATGGGGTTCTGGTCCTTCTGGTCCAACCAAGGGAGACAAACCAAGAGACTCATTAGCATAAACAAATCAGGAAACTTCTCGAAATTTGGAGATCCTCTGACTAGACTGTAAAGACTACCAGTAATTGAACTTCCTAAAAATAATTATATATATATAATTTTTTAGAGGGGGGAAGGGCAGAGGGAGAGGGAGAAGGAGAATCTCAAGCAGATTTCATGTCCAGCAGGAAGCCTGATGCAGGGTTAAATCTCATGACCCTGAGATCAGGACCTGAGCCAAAATCAAGAGTCAGTGGCTTAACCTACTGAGCCACCCAGGCATCTCCAATAATTATATTTATTTTATATTATACTTATTATATATTTATATGCTTAATATATACTTGTTATATATATTTTAAAATATACAACAGTATTTAATTCATTGAATATCTCAGTGTTAGGTGGTATGGGAGGCAAGTTACAAATATCCAACTCAGAAAGGCAGATATTATTGTTCCCATTTTATAGATTTAGAAGTTGGGGGAAAAAAAAGAAGTTGGAGCCCAGGGAGATGAATGATCTCATTGGATGTCATGTAGCTACCAAGGAATGAAGGCTCAGGATTTAAACCCAGGTCTGCCTGCCTTCAAAACTAATCTTCTTCTACCACGCAGAAACATGGGGGGAGCACTGGGGAGTTATGTGCACCAGGATACCTATCCCAGCATCATTTTGAAGAAACTTGGAAACATTCTAAAAAATACTGAAATAAGGGGATGGTCCTATGAATTATAGTGAGTGTAGCCAGTAGAATATTTTATGTTATTGAAAATGATACAAAGACTATGATGACACAGAAAAGTCTTTATGATAAAGGGAAAAGGTGAGCTACAAATATATGTCCATAGAGCTTATAGTTTATAAACATACACGTGCAGAGGACCGAAAGAAAACCTATAAATATGATCCTCACTGTGTGGGGAGATTCGGAGGGATTTTTCCCCCCTCTAGAGACTAATCTTTCTGCAAAGTGGTTAAATTACTTTACAATTTATAGATTTAAAAAGTAATTATCATAGGATGCCTGGGTGGCTCAGCGGTTGGGCTGAGGTCATGATCCCGAGATCTGGAATTGAGTCCCACATCGGGCTCCTGCAGGGAGCCTGCTTCTCCCTCTGCCTATGTCTCTGCCTCTCTCTCTCTGTCTCTGTATCTCATGAAAAAATAAATAAGTCTTAAAAAAACAAAAAAGCAATTATCAGACATGGTTTTCAGAAGTTCTATAGTTTGGCACACAGAGCCCAGAAACCAGTGTGCATTGTTTGAAGTTGCTAACTAGATAGATGACTTTCCTTTACCAACTGCTCCAACCCTGGAGACCCACCTGCTCCCAAGTGTTAGCTCTTCTTGTGCAAGCTCTTGCCCATGCAAGCAAGGGATATCATCCTCACCCACCTCTGTGTCTGCCAATTCAAGGCTTCTATCTGCTCTGACCAACATGGCAGCCATTGCCACGTGTGGGCATTTACGTTTAAATTAATTTAAATAAATAATTAGGTGCCTTGGTCTCAATGGCCATATTCCAAGTGCTTGACAGTCACACTCAGCTAATGGCTACTATAGTGGACAGCACAGATACAGCATGTTTCTAACGTAGCAGAAAGTTCTATCAGGTAGCACTGATCTAGCGTCTAGACTGAAGATAATCTCTTGAACTTTGGACCCCAGCCACCTGTTACCAATGGATTGGCTGGACCGTGACTTACTTTTCCATCCTAAGATTTTACCCTCTCATCCCATCTATACACTCTAGAGAGTTCAAGAGTCAGGGAAAATTCAGGATGGCCCCTCCCCACTAAAAGTTGGGATCTCCCAATTATGGCTGTTTGGAAGTGCTTTACAGAGTGAAGATCGATCAGGCAAGATCGTTTTGTTATTATGAACGCTCTCAACAGAAGCCATTCATTGATGTCCACCACGTGCCAAGCTCTGTATTTTATCTTCGTTAATATCACAACCCTGCAAGATAGGCTTTACTCCATTGTGTACCAAGATGAAGACACTGAGGCTCAAAGAAGTAAAAAGCAAAGCAAAACTTGCCCAACTTCATGATCCAGAATCCATGCCTTCAGACACCATGGCTCACCTTCTTTCTATCCCACCAATATACCTCAGGGGAAGAGGACGAGTCCAAGTCTCAGAAAACAATTCTCATTGGCCCTGCTTGTGTGACATGCCTGTTCTGGGACCAATCACATTGGAAGGAAAGATTATTACCCTAATTGGCCTGGCCTAAGTCATTGTCCGTCACTGTACTAGCAGGGAGAGTGACAGTCCCATTGAATTGTCTAAGGTTGGGGAAAGGTGGTTGCCAAATAGAAAGAAGGATGGAGGATCCCTGGGTGGCGCAGCGGTTTAGCGCCTGCCTTTGGCCCAGGGCACGATCCTGGAGACCCAGGATCGAATCCCACGTCGGGCTCCCGGTGAATGGAGCCTGCTTCTCCCTCTGCCTGTGTCTCTGCCTCTCTCTCTCTATGTGACTATCATAAATAAATTAAAAAAAATTAAAAAAAAAAGAAAGAAGGATGGAGCACACAGAAACCATTGCTAATTTGCTACTTTCACCCCACGATTATAATTGCCGCAGGGTTTCCCCACATAGTGATCTCATTCATTTTCAAAATGATCTCAGTGAGAACATGGATAGCAATTGCTATCTTTTATCCAGAACCTAGGTAAGGTGGCATATACTTTTCCCATGCATTACTCTTGATCCTTATACTTGCACATGTTATTCTTCAATAATGTGATTTGTTTTCTTACTTTGAGTAGAATTAGTCGATTTGATTTCCTGGACACTCAGACCTGATCTTCTTAGGTTCTCTGTGGTCTATTTCTCACAGCTGGCCCACCCCTGCATTATACGCTAGACTAATTCAAGTCATCCACATATTAAGCATCAGATCCTTTGCCCTGAGGCCTACACCCTCTCTTTGAGAGTTAAATGAATAAGACATTCACACACAGGATTACTCATTAGGTTGGGCGCCAAGGGGCCAATTCTGAAACAGAACTCAGTCTGCAAAGTCCAGCCAGAGGACTGGACAGTTGACCAGAGGCTGGACTGGATGCCCTCCAGAGGGCCCTGGAGAGCTGAGAGGTCTGAGTTTCAATGGTCAGGGGAGAAGGAGGAATGTTCCCGGGGCCATGGCTTCTCCTTGGATTGAATCCAGCCTACACAAGAGCCGCTTGGGGCCCTAGTTGTCTAAGTAAACACTGATTCCTTGACGAGTTTCCAAAATCAGGAACAGAGCAACTGTTTGGTTTGAACAGGCTGTGCTCTGTAAACCACCGCCTGCATATCACCAGGGCCCCATGTAAATATTTGAGCTACAGATTGGAAGAACATGACTTTTTTTGAAATCCCACCACTTCATCGTTAGACTTACAATGAATTTATGTGTTATCTCTGTTGTTAAACTTAAAATGAATTATGTGTTATTTCTATTTATTGGGAGGTCCAATTCTCTAATTTGATTATAGGCATCTTAGATGTGTCTCTACAGGGACCGTTAGGGTTTGGGAAAAGCCCGGTAAATAACATGCCACCTTTTCCTGCTTGAATCTGGAACCAAATGAAGGGATGACACAGGAATCGAGTTGGTAGAGATGAAAGTATCATTATCAATAGAGCCGATTATGGAGATGTTGGCTTTAGGGGTATGACTTAGGGTCTTTGTAATTCCTCCCTCCAGAACGAGGCAGATGTAACCACCCAGTCTGAGACAGCATTGGATGGGGGAGCCCCATGGAGGAACAGAGAAAACATTTGTGTTGCCAGAGGGAAGAAAGGAAGGACAGCACTGAGCCACCAATCAATGAATCCTCCTTCTCTGGGAAATAGCAAGACGGGGGACCGAGAGCAGCTGAGACGTTGGTGTGGTGGATCTCCTGGAAACGTGAAGGCAGAAAAAAAGGATGTTCTCCACCAATAGACACCTTGACAAATGTGAGGACCTGGTCAAGGATCCCCCCCCCCCCCCGCTAGACACAACTTTTTGGCAAAGATGACAATTCTTTGAATTGGAAAGCAGAACTTGATTTTGAAGGAAAGTTTACCATCAGGCATAGCTGCAACGATACCGATAACCCTCGGGCCACATTAGAGGTAGATAAACGGAAACTCAAATATTGTCCCCATTATTGCTCGGATCACCACAACGACATCACCTGCCAAGAACACGGCACCCTCTGTCCAACAGCAGACAAGACCTGTGTCACTAAAGGGCAGTGCATTGAGGGGCAATTAGCATTATGAATTTCAAACCTGATCCTTTATAAGCTTCCTCTCTTGGTTATGTGGCAGACTGGGTTTCTCTGGGCTCTGCACTCTCTCTGCTCCTTCCCATTGTCAACCCTGGAAAGAGATGAGAAGGTGGGTCTTTTTTTTTTTTTAAGATTTTATTTATTTATTCATGAGAGACACACAGAGAGAGGCAGAGACACAGGCAGAGGGAGAGGCAGGCTCCCCATGGGGAACCTGATGCAGGACTCAATCCCAGGATCCCAGGATCATGACCTGAGCCGAAGGCTCAACCACTGAGCCATCCAGGTGCCCCAGAAGGCAGGTCTTTTAATGTAATGCCCAAAGATCTGCAAGAACCTATCGATATTGGTTGGACGGAAATTGGTGGTATGGACTCAGTCGTAAGGGGTTGTGGTAGATGGAGCCTAAGGCTAGATGAAAGAGAAAGGCCAAGTGAGAGAGAGGGTACATGTGGAGGGCACAGGAATAGTCTAAGATGTCTTACATCATCCTCTTGACTGGGAAGCTGTTTGTGATTAGGGGGCTACCATAGGGTGGGCAATCTCCTTGGAGTAGACACTAGCTGTTTGCTTTGCAGAGGCTGCCGGGCATAAGGACAGGGTTTTACTTACATGGCGTCACCATCCTCAATTATCAGTGGCCTCTCTACCAAATTCTTCTCTCCTCATTGATGACCAAGTCTTGTCCTTCTTTCTCTGCAAGATCTTTCTCCCATCTGTCTTGTTTCTATTTTCACTGCTCACTGACTCCCGATCGAACTTAATGGAAAAACTTCTTACCTAGACTTCCTGCCTTCATCACCTCCTGTCTGCACCTCCTGTGCATTTCCTACCAGATTGATCTTTCTGAAAAACAGATCTGATCTGCTCAAGGCCCTCTGTTATTCAAAGCTCCCTGCTTGCTCCCCATTGCCCATAAAATAAAGTCTGAGATCTGAGGTCCTCAGGCAAGCATCCAACTTAACCCCCGCTGTTATCGTTCATACATCCTGCACACTAAGCTTAGAATGCTGGATTAGAAAGAAAGAGGTTGGGAAAAAGAAAGAAAAGAAAAGAAAAAAAGAAAGAAAGAAAGAAAGAAAGAAAGAAAGAAAGAAAGAAAGAAAGAAAGAAAGAAAGAAAGAAAGAAAGAGGTTGGGGGTAAACTGGACAAATGAACCAGATTTGCAGGAAACTGGTAGGAAGAAGAAACCATTTGGTATTTTTTTTTCATTTGGTATTTTTAATATTTACTGGATCTTCTTAAATGTCCAGCCAGAGGGGAATGGTGATTTATGAAATCTCTGCTTATGTTATATCCTTACAGTTTAAATTATGTTTACAGTTCAAAAACAGGGTAATATGTGTTGAAGAGAAACCATGGTACATTTATATGATACTTTACTCTGAAGCGATCTAAAAATCAGATCTTGAAGAACACTTTTGAAGTATACTCTGAATGAGATTGTAAAGTTAAAAAAAAAGTAGAAAAAACTTTGTTATTATAATGGTTTCCACGAAGAGAAAGTAAACTAGAATGTACTACAAAAATATATTGTGTGGTAGGATTATAAGAGACTTTTCATGCATTCTTTATACTTTCTTATATTTTCAAATGTTCTACAATAAGCATGTACTATTTTTATTTTACAACCAGAAAAGAATGTTTACAAGGTTAGTCATAAGGAAATGCAATTTGTTATAATATAAATTTATTAATTTATTTTTAAGATTTTATTTATTTATTTGAAAGAGTGAGACAGAACATGGATGGGGACAGGCAGAGGGAGAGGGGGAAGCAGACTCCCCACTGAGCAGGGCCCAACGGGGAGCTTGATCCTGGGACCCTGGGATCATGACCCGAGCCAAAGGCAGATGCTTAACCGACTAAGCCACCCAGGCACCCCAAGAGGTCTTGTTTCTTAGAAATACGTAATGTGAGGGACGCCTGGGTGGCTCAGTGGTTGAGCATCTGCCTTTGGCTCAGGCCGCGATCCTGGGGTCCCGGGATTGAGTCCCACCTTGGGCTCCCCACAGGGAGCCTCCTTCTCCCTCTGCCTATGTCTCTGCCTCTCCCTCTCATGTCTTTCATGAATAAATAATTTAAAATCTTTAAAAATAAATTTTAAAAGAGAAATATGTAATGGCACTTACAAATGGAAGGATTTGACATCTGAGCTCTGCTTTAGGATAACCCAGCACATTTCAAGCTATAGGTACAGAAAGGGTCTTCCATAAGTTGACAACGGTTGGTGTTGGGGGGTGGAGGGAATCATTACATTATTCTCTCTACTTCTGTGTATGTTTAACAATTTCCATTAAAATGTCCAACTTTTCATCCCTACTTCCAGCCAAAAGAATGAGAACTCACTGTCGTAAGTAAGCCTCCAGAATTACCTCTTCTGGAGCATAGACATCCCATAGTCGGTGCTCCCACTTTCCTGTAAAGGAGCACATGGCTGAGATTCTCCAGTCCACAAACCTGCAAGTCGAGACCAGCGTTCTCCAGTGGAAACAGAATGCAGACCACATACGTAATTTACAGTTTTCTAGGCCATTTTAATGAGAGTAAAAAGAAACAAGTGAAATCAGTGTTAATAACAATTTTACTTGACCCAGTATTTCCAAAATATTATCATTTCAACATGCCATATAAAATTGTTAATGAAAAAAATGTTTTTAAATAAATAAAAATTTTAAAAAATAAAATTATTAATGAGATACTTTTTTTTTCATCCTACGTCTTTAAAATCCGGCATGTATTTTATACTTACAGCACATCTCAATTTGACCTTGCCACGTTGCAAGTGCTCAACAACCGCATATGGCTAGCTGCCACCGCATTGGACAGTGGAGGCTTGCGTACCACGTGGTCAGAGCTCTGGATTTTTCTCTATCCTACTTCACACACATGGTTTAGTTCTTGGGCTGGCTTCTTCATGGCTGTGTGAGGACTTCCCATCAAAACCAGAGCGATGTATTTCTAGCTCACGATGAACAGGACTGAGACTCTGGCAAACATCTTCCAATGTCTCACTGACCCATATTGCCCTAGACCTGTTGTCCTTGAACCAACCATGGGCAAAGGGCACAAGATTGCCATGATCGCATAGAATAATCAGAGGCTTAGAGCTGGCATCAGTTCCTTGAGTCTCACAGCTATTAATCAGTAGAGGAGGAAGGTAATGGAAGTTGAGGCACCAACCCCAAAGTCTATATTAGGGTAGGTTCTGGTCCCCAGCACTACCGTCCAGACTGCTCAAATTTTTCTCCGTGATCCCCGGGAACAGTGAACACAATTCCTTGGTGTGGCACCTTTAATGACCTTCCCCACAAAGGAGTGAAAAGCTCATTAATAGGCCAGCTCGGGTGGCTCAGTGGTTCAGTGCCTGCCTTCAGCCCAGGGCATGATTCTGGAGACCCGGGATCGAGTCCCACGTCGGGCTCCCTGCATGGGGCCTGCTTCTCCCTCTGCCTCTCTCTCTGCTTCTCTCTGTGTCTGTTGTGGATAAATAAATAAAATCTTAAAAAAAAAAAAAGTCTGTGTCCAGACCGGCCAGCGTGAAGTTGAGCTGCTGACATAGATCAGTAAGATTTTCCTTGGGAAACAAAACCCCCAAATCCCATTTTCTTACAGCACAGCATAGATGAAAGAGCCCTGCCCTAGCCTCTCTGCCTGCCTCTCATTAGCTGTGGGACCTTAGGCAGAGCACTTAGCTGTCCGGGCTACGTTTCCCATTTGTAAAATACGGGGTTATATTACCACAGGGGTGGTCAACCTCAGTTCTTCCTTTTAATGACATTTTACAAGAAAGCCTGACATATAGAACAGATAAAAGCAGAGCTTCTCTGCCTGCAGTGAGGACAGGGACCTGGCCTCTCCATTAGTTGGGACACTGCGTCATTCTTTTTTAAATTTAAGACTTATATTGCACTTACAGTACGCCCAGCTCTGTTCTAAGAGCCTTATATACATAAATTCATTTAAAATTTCATTTAAAGCCACCTAATGGCCCTAAGAAGTCGGCATTATTCTGATCTACCATTAACATAAGGCAATCGAGGCCCAGAGGAGTCAAAGGTCACACAGCTAGTAAGTAACAGAGCTAGGATTCAAAGCCAAGACCATCCAGCTCCGGTTCCTATCACCTCAAAGCCTTGTGACAGGATGTCTGGGTGGCTCAGTGGTTGAGGATCTGCCTTCTGCTCAGGTTGTGATCCTGGGATTCCCGGATTGAGTCCCGCACCAGGCTCCCCATGGGGAGCCTGCTTCTCCCTCTGCCTGTGTCTCTGCCTCTCTCTCTGTGCCTCTCATGAATGAATAAAAACCAAAAAAAAAAAAAAAAAAAAAAGCCTTGTGACTCCAGAGAGCTACGTGAGGCTTAAGACCCCCTCCAGCCTTCCAGTCTGTTACTCTACCTGTGACAATCTGGCTTGTTGCTTGTTTGTTGCAGCATTGTGACCTCCTCAACGCAGAATTTCATTTTTCAGGGGCGCCTGGCTGCCTCCATCAGTTAAGTGTCTGACTCCTCAGGGTCCTGGGATCCAGCTGGCTCAGCAGGGAATCAGCTTCTTCCTCTAACCCCTTCCTCCCACCTTGTGGGCTCTCTCAAATAAATAAATAAATAAATAAATAAAATTAAATAAATAAATAAATAAATAAATAAATAAATAAATAAATAAAGGGATTTCATTGTTCAGCCTTCAGAATTCTGTGTGTGGCTCAAGGGTAGAGGTGGTGGGGGAGGGATGGAGAGAGAGGACTCTTCTCCAGACCCTGGAGGAGTCTAAGTCCACCTTATCCCACACTTCGCCTGAAGCCTGGTCACTCTGACTCGCACCTGTGCCTCCTTAGCCCTATTCCATGACCCCAGGAGGGACACATTTTCCTAACCTACCTTCGGGCTTCTTGGCTAAAACTAGACACTTGTGATCTTGTGATATAATAAGAAATATATTTGGTCTCTGTCCAGTCTCTGGCTCAGAGCTCCTAAATCTTTTGTCATTTTCTTAAGTGATAAGAGCGATCAGAACATCTTTTATTGTAATATTTGGGTTTTGAAAAAAAAATTTGGGTTTTGTCCCCAGTTCCTGAAATAGCTCCAGAGGGATAAAAGTGAAAGGAACATCTTTTGTTATTCATAACAAGCTCCTTTCAGCGGCTCCGGAGGTTATGTCAATGTGGTGACTTTTGAAAGCCCGGGAGGTTGGGGGGCCCGGTTGCCTGGAGAACCAACCACGTGATTAGAGGGTTGAAACTTTCAGCCCTGCCCCCCAACTTCGGGGAAGGAGACAGGGGCTGAAGAGCCAGTTCAACCGTTGATGGCCTATGATTTAATCAATTGTGCCTATGTAATGAAGCCTCCATAAAAAATTAAAACAAAACAAAACAAACCCCTTAATCTAAGGTATTCAGAGAGCTTCCAGGCAGGTCAGCCTTCAGGTGGAACGCATCTAGTGCACCCCAGACTCTATAGGGGCAGGAGAAGCTACTGTGCTCAAGACCCTACCAGACCTTGTCCTGTGTGTCTCTTCATCTGGCTGTTCTTTTTTTTTTTTTTTTTTTAGATTTTATTTATTTATTCATGAGAGACCCAGAGAGAGAGGCAGAGACACAGGCAGAGGGAGAAGCAGGCTCCATGCACAGAGCCCAATGTGGGATTTGATCCCAGGACTCTGGGATCACACCCTGAGCCAAAGGCAGATTCTCCACCACTGAGCCACACAGGCATCCCTAGCTATTCATTTTTTAAAGATTTTATTTATTTAACAGAGAGAGAGCACAGGCAGGGGGAGTGGCCGAGGCAGAGAGAGAAGCAGGCTCCTCACTGAGCAGGGAGCCAGAGGTGGGACTGGATCCCAGGATCCTGGGATCACGACCTGAGTCCAAGGTAGACACTTAAGTGAGCCACCCAGGCGCCCTTAGCTGTTCATTTTTTTAAATTATTTATTTATTTATTTGAGAGAGAGAGAGTGAGAGCACACACACACCCACAAATGGGGAGGTGGGGCAAAGGCAGAAGCAGACTCCCTGATGAGCCTGGAGCCCAGCAGGAGGTGTGACTCCATCTTAGGACCCTGGGATCAGGACCCCAGCCAAAAGCAGATGCTAAACCCACTGAGCTTCCCAGGCGTCCCTGGCTGTTCATTTCTATTCTTTAGAATATCCTTTTATGGGATGCCTGGTTGGCTCAGTGGTTGAGCATCTGCCTTCGGCCCGGGGTGTGATCCTGGAGTCCCTGGATGAGTCCCGCATCAGGCTCCCTGCGTGGAGCCTGCTTCTCCTTTGTCTGTGTCTCTGCTTCTCTGTGTGTCTCTCATGAAAAAATAAACAGAAATCTCTAAAAAATAAAATAAAATAAAATATCCTTTTGAAATAAACTGGTAATCTAATAAGCAAACTGGTTTCCTGAGTTCTGCGAGCCATTCAAGCAAATTATTGAACCCAAGGAGTGGGGCATGGGAACTCCCTGCTTAGAGTCAAGAAGTCCTGGAAGCTCAGACTTCCAATGGAATCTAAAGTAGTGAAGGTCTGGACTGGGGGGCCGAGCACTTCCCTGTGGGGTCTGTGCCAACTCCGGGCAGTTCGTGTCAGATCTGAATGGTGGGGCACAGGTTGGTTTTGCTGAGAATTGCTCTGTGTGGGAAAAACCCACACATTTGGTATCAGAAGTGTTGCTGGTGTGAATAGTAGCAGAGAGAGAGAAAAAAACAAACTTGTTTCGTAGTTTTTGCATATACTCATGAGGAAAATGGGAGCAATTATTATAATCGGGATTATCCCAGAAAACTTCTATGATGTAAATTTATAGAGACAGAAAATAGCACAGTGGTTATCCAGAGGCTGAGGGAGGAGGAGTTAGGGAGTTAGTGATTCCTGGGGGCAGATTCAGTGTGGGGCAATGAAAAAGTTCTGGGGTGGGGGAGACGCCTGGGTGACTCAGCGGTTGGGCGCCTGTCTCTGGTTCGAGTTGTGATCCTGGGATCTCAGGATCTGGGATCGAGTCTCACATCGGGCTCCCTGCATGGAGCCTGCTTCTCCCTCTGCCTATGTCTCTGCCTCTGTCTCTCACTCTGTGTCTTTCATGAATAAATAAATAAATCTTAAAAAAAAGAAAAGAAAAGAAAAAGTTCTGGAGTGACCGTTGCACAATTTTGTTAACCTACTTAGTGCCACTCAATTGTACACTAAAAAGAAAATGGTTAAAATGGTAAAATTTTATGTGACATGTATTTTACCACAATGTATTTTTAAGAGTTTTCTGGAAAATGCACAATCTATTGACTATATCTTATTCATTATATAATAATGGAATATATATAATATAAAATATAATATCATATAGTATATTCATTGTGACACAATTAGCTCTGGCTGTTCTGCTAGTGTGTGTACGTGTGTGTGTTGTCATTTGTTCTCCTGTTACATTGAGAAGGTTAAGTCTAGGGTTTTTTTGTTTTGGGTTTTTTAAAGTAATCTCTATACCCAACATGAAGCTGGAGATCAAGATCAAAATCAACCCCAAGGGACGCCTAGGTGGCTCAGTGGTTGAGCATCTGGCCTTTGGCCAAGTCGTGATCCTGGGACCTGGGATCGAATCCCACATTGGGCTCCTGTGAAGAGCCTGTTTCTCCCTCTCCCTGTGTCTCTGCCCCTCTCTCTGTGTCTCTCATGAATAAATAAATACATATTTTTAAAAAATAATAAATTAAAAAATCAAGACTATAGGGGGATTGGACAGATGTCATTTAAGTGCACAGACTTACAATGAGTAGTAAATAAGTCCTAGGGATCTGATGCATGGTCTAGGGAATACAGACAACCTTACATTGTAACCATCAAACTTGTTAAGCGACTGGAAGTTAATTATTCCAGCCACTGGAAAGAAAGGATAGTCATGTGACATGATAAAGGTGCTAATTATCGCTACAATGGCAATCATCGTCCTACATATAAAGGTACAGGACGTGTACATAACCTGTTGTACACCTTCAGTTCACACGATGTTCTATGTCCAATACGTTTCCATCAGAAAAATCAATTACCATTTCTTGATCCATTGACCATTTTACATGTGTTCCTTCCCTTCCCTTCACCTTCATTATCACCATATATAATAGAGCTACCCTTCGTTCTCATATTCCAGGGAGGGAAAGTGCGGGGTGGAGAGGTAAAGTAACCCTGCCCAGGTGAGGGAGGCAAGACTCATGCCTAGACAGCACCCACTTCCCCATTAGACACAGGAGGCATGGTGCGTAAAGCCTAAATACCTTGAGAGCCCACAATTTTTTTTCAATTTTCACTTATTTCACAATCAGAAGAGAATTGAAAATAACGATAGAGTATATCATAATGAATTCAGTCTGGATTAGAGTCACCTTTATTCCAATATACCCCTAAGATATCACATTTAATATTTATTACGGAAAGAAGGGTCCCAAAAGGCAAGAGTGCCCATAAAATCAGGACCTCTGACTGCAAGTCCCATACCCCCAGGCCACTGGTTTTAAGCCACCAGGGCTCCCCATCTCTGAACCCCAGTTAACCCACTTTAAGACTGGATACCTGCATGGGTGCAGACAAATCACCCTTTCTCTGCCTCAGCTTTCTCCTCTGTAAAATGGGAATAATAAACAGTATGGATTTGTCTACAGCCGTGAGGATGCCCTGAGGGACTGTGCCCAGCACCTTAGCAACATGCCTGATGCTCAGCAAGGACTCTGTACCCTCCAGCCACAGCTGACCTGAATTACTGCAGCCTCAGGATCCAGAGCTTCCAGACCCCACAGGGGCCATCCCTAAAGGAGCCAGCTGGCTGACAGGCTGAGCGCAGCAACACCTCATCAGGCGCACCAGGAATTCCAGAGCATCTTCACGGCAGCCTCCAGAGAGATTCGGACGTGTTCTTCAACCAACCAGGGCAGATCCACACTTGTAAAAGCTTCCAGGCCTCAGCCATCATTTCTCCCCTTCCCACCCCTCCCCGCTCCCCTGGGCCCTTTTCCATTTTAGCTCCATTTCTGCAGGAAGCAGGACAGAAAAGGTCTTAGTCTTATGTGAGTGTAGAGGAAAGAGCCCAGACTTGCAGGTCCCAGGAACCAGCTGTGCAGCCCACAGCTCCAGACGAGCTGAGCCTGCAAGAGTCACTCAACCTCTCTGAGCCCCATAGCCCTCAGCTGGACAACAGGAGCACAGAACTAGGTAGGAAGAGGGGCGCCTGGGTGACTCAGTTGGTTAAGGGTCTGCCTTTGGCTCAGGTCATGATCTCAGGTCCTGGGCTCAAGCCCCACATCAGGTTTCCTGTTCAGCGGAGAGTCTGCTTCTCCCTCTCCCTCTGCATTTCCCTCATCACTGGTGCTCTCTCTCTCTCTCTCTCTCTCAAATAAATAAGTAAAATCTTAAAACAAAATAAATAAAGTAGGAATAATACTTGTGACCATTATTTCCACAGTGTAGTGCTAGAAGCATGAGGGCTTTGGGGTCAGAGTCCTTTGGTTCAAATCATGGCTTCTACCCTTGGACAGCACCCGACCTTGCCTTTCCAAGTCTGAGTTTCTCATTTATAAAATGGAGAATAATAATAGTACTCATCTCAAAGGATTATTGGGACAATGAAATGAGATATTTAGATATAAAACTCTTTGCAGCACTGGGTACACAGTAAGCGCTCTATAAAGGCTAGCGATTGTTACTTTAGTTATACCTGTGCCTCTTCGTGAGGCCTTTGGCCTCCAGTTCAGTTTCCCAACTGCACACAGTAGATGTTCAATTGACAGCTGTGGAATGAAAAGAATGAACGGATGAGTGAATTAATGAACAGACTTGCCGTCCTTCTCAACCCAGAGCTCCATGCGGAACTTCTTCAGGCCGAATTCCTTTGATCTAGCAGCAATAGGAATTTTTGCAGCCTCGAGACTTCCAATTTTCTTGTTTCTTCTTTTTTTTTTTAAAGATTTTATTTACTCATGAGAGATACAGAGAGAGAGACAGAGACAGAGACATAGGCAGAGGGAGAAGCAGGCTCCCTGCAAAGAGCCCAGAGCCCAGCATCACACCCTGAGCTGAAGGCAGAAGCTCAACTCCTTAGCCCCCCAGGCATCCCTCCTGTTTTTTCTTGACTGGATAAAGTGGTTAAGAATATGACCCCAACTCTGACCCTCCCTTCAACATGTGGACTCTAATTCCCTTCTTCCCCTTGACTGTGAGCTAAATTTAGAGACTCAATTCTAACCAGCAGAATAAAGTGGAAGTGACAGTGTGCAACTTCCAAGACCGGGTCACAAAAACCATCGAGGCTTCCATCCCCATCTCTCTTGGATCACTTGCCCTGGTTTCCATGACAGCTGTCACGTCATGAGCACACTCAAGCAGCTCTGAGTGAGGTGTGTGCAATGAGGAACTGAGGCTTCTCTCCAGCAGCCGTGAGGGCACACTGTCATGGAAGCAGGTCCCCCGGCCCCAGTCAAGCCTTCAGATCACTGCAACCCCCGTCAAGAGTTGACTGCAACCTCCTCAAAGACTTTGAGCAAAAACCATCCTTCTGAGTCACTCCCAATTTTCTGACCCACGGGAACTATGGCGTAATAAGTGTTGTCTTGGGTAGCTCTGGTGGCTCAGTGGTTTAGCGCCGCCTTGGGCCCAGGGCGTGATCCTGAAGACCCAGGATCAAGTCCCACATCGGGTTCCCTGTATGGAGCCTGCTTCTCTCTCTCTGCCTGTGTCTCTGCCTCTCTCTCTCTCTCCCTGTGTCTGTCATGAATAAATAAATAAAATCTTAAAAAAAAAAGTGTTGTCTTAAGCTGATGTGTTTGGGGGATGATTCGTTACACAGTGATAGAAAACTCACACTAACGTTTGCATGCATACTCTTGATAAAAGGTTGAATGAGTGCTTTTCTGACAAGATCTGACTCATGGAAACTTCTGACAACTCATCCTCCGTATGGTTTCAGCACCACTCAGAAAGCCTGAACCCACACTCTACCTGTGATATGACTATTACTGGTCCGTGCCTGCCGGCTAATTGAGGATGTCTTCCTCCCTAGGATCCCAGGTGGGATCCACTGTGGTTAGCTGTTGCACACCAGTCCTCGGGGGGATTGGCACCACCAGATACCCAGCTGGGAAGGAAGAGTCGGGCTTTGTGACAAGCAGGCCAGTCAGTAGCTCATATTTAGGAGAACCATGTTATCAGTTTCAGGAGGGTCCGTCTCAGAGAAGCTATTTCCTTACTGAGGGCTCCCATGTGGTTCTAACAGCAGCTAATCCTTTCAGCTTACTTAGAGATAACTTCAGGATCCTTCCCTGCCTCGCCAAGGCCCTGCACTCACTGGAGAGACCTCTCATAGTCCTTTGCATCTGGGAAGTCCCTGCCTAATGTGGAAAAGTGCCTGGAGAGAGTGTCTGTGTCTGACCAGATTGAGAACTGCAGGCTGATAAAGATAAAAGCCAGCTCTTCTCATCTCACAATGAGGACTTTAGCAATCAGGCTGTCCTGAGGGCACAGCCAGTGTGGCTATGGCCATCAAGTTCAACAGTCTTTTTTGTTGTTGTTGTTAAGATTTTATTCATTCACTTGAGAGAAAGAGAAAGAGAGTATGAGCGCATGAACTAGTGAAGCAGGGGCCAGAGGGAGAGGGAGAAGCAGACTCCCCACTGAGTAGGGAGCCCAATGTATGACTCGATCCCAGGACCCCGGGATCATGACCTGAGCTGAAGACAGACACTTGACTGACTGAGCCCCACCCAGGCACTTCAACAGTCTTTTACTGAGCACCTACTACATGCCAGTTGCTGCAGACAAGGCCAGGACACAAAGATGAGTCCACAAGGTCCTTGGTGGACCAAGGTGGACCCATGAGTCCCAGACCTCATGGTCTGCTGGGGAAGACAGTCAAGCCAATCAGTCATTACAATCCAGAGCAAATGCAGAGGTTTACCCGTAAGCCAGGTGAACTAAGAGTGCAGAGCAGAAGAGAACAAGGAAAAATTCCTTCCTTGGGGATGGAGAAGACTGGTCTGATTCAAGAAATACTAAGTAGGGGATCCCTGGGTGGCTCAGCGGTTGAGTGTCTGGCTTCAGCCCAGGTCATGATCCCGGTCCCAGAATCGAGTCCTGCATTGGGCTCCCTGCAAGGAGTCTGCTTCTCCCTCTGCCTGTGTCTCTGCCTCTCTCTTTATGTGTCTCTCATGAATAAATAAATTAAATCTTAAAAAAAAAAGAAAGAAATACTAAGTAGAATCAGTCATGAGCCAAGTACAGAGAAGAGAAAAATCCAAGGTTGAGGACTTGGAACGTAAGGGAAGGATTCCTCTGAGTTCTTGGTCATAACTTCTGAGGACTGGTGGGATCTAATGTATCCCCTTCCTCTGATCCCCCTTCCTCTGATTCCACTTCCAACTGGAACTTTATTTTTTTTTATTTTTTTTTAAAGATTTTATTTTTTTTATTTTTATTTTATGATAGTCACAGAGAGAGAGAGGCAGAGACACAGGCAGAGGGAGAAGCAGGCTCCATGCACTGGGAGCCCGATATGGGATTCGATCCCGGGTCTCCAGGATCGCGCCCTGGGCCAAAGGCAGGCGCCAAACCGCTGCGCCACCCAGGGATCCCCCCAACTGGAACTTTAAATACCAGTTTCAAACTGGACTTGAAATTTGAAGGAAGATCTTACAGAAAGAGGTCAAGATCCATAAGCCCATGCTCACTTTGTAGCAAGGAGCCTGAGACAAGAGTCAAGCGCAGATTTCTTGTCAAATCTGGAAGCTGGTCACATTCTCTGTCTACACTACCGTCACCTGAGTCCCAGACACCATCCCCTCTGGCTTGGACTATCCCAGCAATGCCTAACCCATCTCCCATTTCCAGATTCCATTTCTACCCTAAATCCAGGTGCCATGAGGGGATCTTAAAAAATTCAAATTGGATAATGTCACTCCCCTGCTTAGATTCTTTTGAAAGGTCTTCTTACTCTTAGGATAAAATCCACCCTCATTTCCATGGCTTACCAGGTCCATATGTCTACTCTCCGCCCAGTTCTCTGAACTTCTTTTCCTTCCCTACCCCACCTGCTCACCGTGTCCCACACACTGACCTTCTACTGTGCCCAAATACGCCAAACTCTTTCCCACCCAGAACCATCCATTCACTCAGAACATATTTATCAGGAACCTTCTGTGTGCCAGATACTGTTTTTGTTGCTGAAGATAGAGTGGGGAATAAAATGCACACAAATCCTTGCCCTTGGGAAGCTTATATTATGTTGAAGGAAGACAGACTGTAAACAAGAGAAGTAAACAGATACAGTACGTTGGATGGAAATCAGTATGAAGGGAGACCAAAAAAGCAGAGAGAGGGGAGTAGAGATATTGGGGAGTGGATTTGCAGTTTCCAATATGGGAGCCAGAGATGGGCTCAAGAAGGCTAGGTTGGAGCCCCGAAGGGGGTGAGGGTATAAGCCATGCGGATATGGGGGGGAAGAGCATTCTTGGCAGAGGGCTTAGCAAGTGCAAAGGCCCTGAGGCTGGGGCATACCCACTATGTTCACGGAACAGCAGGGAGGCCAGAAGGGCTGGAAGGGAGTGAGAGGTGAGATTCTAGATGTAATCAGGCTCCCCTGAACACCAGACTTGCATAAGAACTTCAGCATCTGTGGAAATTTCCACCTGGAACATTCCACCCTGCCTCTTTACGCATCTGGCTCTTTCCTATCTTTCTGACCTCAGGGAGACGTTCCTTGATCACCCTCATGCTTCACGTTCACAACCCCCTCTTTTTTTCGTCATAAGCACTGACACATGCAATTGTTTGATCTATTTCCACGCGCTTCATCTGCTCGCTGTCACACAAGCTCCAGTGAGGGCGGGGCCCTGTCCCACGGTGTCCCCATCGCAAACCCGGGGCTTCGCACGCTCCCTGGCCCTCAGGAAGTGCTCAATAAATAACTTGGTGAATGAAAGAAAGAGGGAGACTCTGTAATTATCATTCCCAGCTTGGACCTTCTGAAGTATGAAGAAATATGTTTTGTAGTCAGAGGACCAGCCCTAGGAAATCTGTGGGCAAAAAGCTTTCAGGGAGAGAGAGACGGAGAAAAGTAAAATCAAAAACATGCCGCATGGAAACCCTTGGGAACAAGAATGGCCTGAACTTCCCCAAAACAGCATTAGAAGCTAGAAGGCAAAAAAAAAAAAAAAAGAAAAGAAAAGAAAAAAGAAAAAGAAAGAAGCTAGAAGGCAGAGGAGCTCGGCCTTCAAAAGGTTGCACGAAAAATACCATTAACACGGAACTCTGCATCTAGCCAACCCCTCGATTAGGTGTGAGGGGGAATCAACATAATTTCAGATTTGCAAACTTTTTTTTTTTAAGATTCTATTTATTTATTTGACAGAGAGCACAAGCAGGGGGAACTGCAGGCAGAGGGAGAGGGAGAAGCAGACTCCGCGCTGAGCGGGGCACCCTGGGACCCCGGGATCATGACCTGAGCCCAGGACCTGAGCCGAGGCAGGTGCTTAACTGACTGGCCCACCCAGGCGCCCCTCAGACATGCAAACTTTCAAAGCATTTTACCTCGTGTGCACTTTCTCTCAGAAAGTGATTGATGATGTGCTCCACCCAGATGAGAGGAAAACAAAAAGCCCAGTATCCAGGAGACAGTGGCTCCAACCCAGGGGAAAGGCCAGGAAAGCTCCCAGGCTGATGGCATGAGGATGACTCAGTAAGGCACCTGTGCAGGGGCTCATTCCAGACGGGAATGGGGGGCAGAGGGCCCCAGGATGGAGCTCTCCTGGAAAATAGGGAATTTCACGCATTATCTGCTCCAGGCCACCAGGACTGCCCGCAACATTTGCAGGGCCCAGTGTAAAATGAAAACGAAGAGGCTTCTTGCTTAAAACTTAAGAATTTCAAGATGTTGAAACAAAGCAAGTGGGTAGGCTCTTCGGAGAACAGGGACAGTGCCTCCTGCAGGGATCAGACACCCAGGAAATTGGCCCTGCGTGTGACCCCGTGGAAGACTGTCTCGATAGCTCTTCTAGGAGAAACCGACTCTAGTTGACTTAAGGAAAAAGGGAATTTATTAAAAGAGGATTGGGGACATCTGGGTGGCTCTGTGGTTGAGCGTCTGCCTTTGGCCCAGGGTGTGATCCTGGGGTCCTCCCCCATCGGGCTCCCTGCAGGGAGCCTGCTTCTCCCTCTGCCTGTGTTTCTGCCTTTCTCTCTGTGTGTCTCATGAATAAATAAATAAAATCTTAAAAAAAAAAAGTATTAGGTGACTCATAAAATCCCACAAGGGCTGGAGAACACCCATCATGGCCTCCCAACTAGAAACAACTCCTCACACCAGGCTGTCAGCTGGTATAGCGAGGATGACACTGATGCTGTCCCCAAGTAGTGGGCCTACAGCTTGCAGAGATGCCACTGACAGGTCCCTGGCACAGTTGATTGCTGCTGTCTTGCATTGCTGCCCCACTGTAACTTCTGCAAAAAAAAAAAAAAAAGTCCTCGCATTTTCTGCTTCTGCACCCAGTAGTTACCTATTGAGATGTGTGCGTCTGATGGGTGATGTCCAAGTTAAGTGCTGTAGCTGCAAGAGGCTGAGACAGTGAGCTTCTAGAATCTCCCACTCCTCTGGTGGACGTTCTGCTTCCCACAAGTCTCCTAAGGGGAAATTCCCCAAATACAGGAAGGGTTTAACATCTGGGCAACAAGGAAGAATGACAAATATCCACTGTAGAAGTATGGAAAAAATTGTTGACCCGGAAATTTAAAAAAAAATCAACTAAGCAAATAAAAATAAAATGAGATAAATATAGACACAGATACAAATAAAACTTAAACTTGCTCAAGAAAGGAAACGTGGGGGTACCTGAGCAGCTCAGTCGGTTGAGCACCTGACTCTTGATTTTGGCTCAGGTCATGATCTCAGGGTCCTGGGATCGAGCCCTGCATTGGGTTCTGCACTTAGTGGGGAGTCTGCTGGAGATTCTCCGTCCCTCTCCCTCTACCCCCTGCACTCGGACGCTCTCTCTCACACTCTCTGAAATAAATAAATAAATCTTAAAAAGGGGGGGGGCACAGAATCCATTATACTATCTGGCTCATCAGTGTTCTATATTTGCTTATCCTGCATAATGTATAAACTAAATGTAGATTTAACCCCAAAGGTCATATTTATCGCATTGCAAAGTTGGAAAGGGAACAGTCAGGGTCGTTGATGATTTAAGAACACTAAAGGTGATCTGCTGAAATAGGAAGTTCATAGATAATACCTAAAGTTGATAAATACAAAGTTAGAAGTAAAATCATATTTAGAAATGTGGACATAGGGGTGCCTGGGTGGCTCAGTCGGTTAAGCTTCTGCCTTCAGTTCAGGTCATAATCCCAGAGTCCCAGGATTGAGCCCCAGATTGGGCTCCCTGCTCAGCGGGGTGTCTGCTTCTCCCTCTGCTCCTTCCCCCACTCGTGCTCTCTCTCTCGCTCACTCTCTCAAATAAATAAATAAATCTTTACGAAAGAAAGAAAGAAAGAAAGAAAGAAAGAAAGAAAGAAAGAAAGAAAGAAAGGTGAACATAAATGCTCCAAGAAACATTGCAAGTAGTCATCTGGGGAGCAAAACAGAGACCGAGGAGAGGTGAGGTAGGGAAGCTGCTACTTTTGTTGTAGTTTGTTTTGTTATAACCCTTTTGGTGATTATTTTGGTCCAGTTACATTATGCTATGTTGCAATAATAAATCCCAAAGACCTCCGTGACTTAGCATGATAACAGGTGGGTTTTTTTTTCCCCCCTCATTCTTCCAGAATCCGGTGTGGGTGGGAGAGCCCTCTTCAGTTTTGTAGCCCCATCATCTGGAACAGGGTCATTGCAAAAAGAAGAAAAAGCCGGAGGGGCTTTTTGAGGGTCCACGCCTGGAAATGGCTCACATTGCTTCATCCTACCCCCCAGAACTCAGATACCTGGGCCCAACAGAACTGCAGGAGAACAGGGGACATGCGGTGGTCCCGGGAAGACGCACAGCATTGTCTGCTGCAAGACCATTCACTTTTTAAAAATTAATAGACTTGATTACTGAGAGCAGTTTTAGGTTAACAGGAAAATCAAGCAGAAGTACAGAGAGTTTTTCCATACAGCCCTTCTCCCCTCACCTCATGCACGATTGCCTCAATTTTTTTAAATATGGAACGCTTCCTGATTTTGCGCATCATCCTTGTGCAGATGGCAGGCCGATCTTCTCTGTTCCAATCTTGGTGTCTATGCTGCCGAAGCGAGCACAATTTCCTCAATTTTTAATATCTTGCAGGGGCGTAGAACATTCGTCCTGCCTGATGACGCATTCCTGATACATCACTAGCAACGAAGTTCATAGTGTACAGTGGGGGCCCTTCATTGAGGTCTACGGTTTATGGGTTTCATCAAATGCGTAATGTCACGAATCCACTCTTATGGTATCGTGTAGAATCGTTTCACTGTCTAAACCACCTCCCGGGCTGCCCTTCTTCCTTTGTCCCCACCCCCGATCCCCACCAGCCCTCATGTTCCCTGAACCCCTGGCCACCACCCATCTTTTTCCTGCCTCCATAGTTTTGCCTTTTCTGGAATGTCATATTGTGGAATCCTACAGTGTGAGCGAAGCCTTTTCAGACTGGCTTCTCTCACTTAGCAATCCGCATTGAAACTTCCTCTCTGGGTTTTCGTGGCCCCATAGCTCATTTCCTTCTGAGCCCTGAATAATACCTTCCATTGTTTGGATGTACCGCTGTTTGCTTATAGCCATTCACCTACTGAAGGACATCTTGGTTGCTTCTGATATTTTTTGGCAACTGTGAATAAAGCTGCTATAAACATTCATGGGCAGGGTTTTGTGGGGACATATGTTTTCAGCTCACTTGGGTAAATACAAATGCAACTGTAGCAATGTCATTGCTGAATCTTACAGTAAGATGATGTTTAATTTTGCAGGACCCGCTTCCAAAGTGACTGTACATCTTGAATTCCCCCAGGAGTGAAAGGGACTTTCCTGCTGCCCCATTTCCTCACCAGCATCTGGCATTGTCAGTGTTTTGGATTTTATTTGTTTGTTTATTTATTTATTTATTTATTTATTTATTTATTTTTAGTGTTTTGGATTTTAGGTGTGTAGTGGCATCTCATTGTGGTTTTAATTTTTCTTTCTTTCTTTCTTTCTTTCTTTCTTTTCTTTCTTTCTTCTTTCTTTCTTTCTTTCTTTCTTTCTTTCTTTCTTTCTTTCTTTCTTTCTTTCTTCTCTTTCTTCTTTCTTCTCTTTCTTTCTTGGCTCCATTCTGGAGCTTGAACTCAGAACCGTAAGATCAAGACCTGAGATGAGATTACAAGTTGAATACTTAACCGACTGAGCCACCCAGGCGCCCCCATTGTGATTTTTTTTTAATTTTATGTATTTATTCATGAGAGACACACACAGAGAGGCAGAGACACAGGCAGGGGGAGAAACAGGCTCCATGCAGGGAGTCTGATGCAAGACTCGATCCCGGGACCCCAGGATCACGCCCTGAGCCAAAGGCAGACGCTCAACCACAGAACCCCCCGGGGTGCCACCTCATTGTGACTTTTAACTAGAAATTCCCTAATGACATGTGATATTTAGATCCTTTCATATTCTTACTTGCCATGTGTGCATCTTCTCTGGTGAAATGTTGGTGCAGAGCTTTCCCCCATTTCTTTGTTGTGTTGCTTGTTTTCTGGATTGTTGAGTTTAAAGACTTTGTGTGTGTTGGATACAAGTCCTTTATCAGATACGTGTTTTGCAAATATTTTCTCCCAGCCTGTGGGTTGTCTTCTCACGCTATGAACTGTCTTTCACAGAGGAGGTTTTTGTTTAAATGAAGATCATCTTATCAATTTTTTCTTTCATGGTTTGTGCTTTCGGTGTTGTGTCTAAAAACTACTGGTCAATCCCAAGGTCACGTAGATTTTCTGCTATGTTGTCTTCCAGAAGTATTTCAGTTTTATGTTTTCCATTGAGCTTTATGGGCCATCTTGAGTTTCATTTTTGTAACAAATGTAAGGTCAGTATCTAGAATCCTTTTTATTGCAGGTGGATGTCCAGTTGTTCTAACATCGTTTGTCAAAAAACACTATCCTTTCTCCACTGAATTACCTTTGTAAAAAAGTCAATTGACTCTATTTGTGTGGGTCGAATTCTGAGCTCTCTATTCTGTTCCACTGATTTCTCTATTCTTCCATTAATACCACACTCTCTTGATTACCATATATTTATTTATTTTTAATTTGTTTAAGGAGGGATGCCTAGGGGGTTCAGTCATTGGTTGAGCCTCTGCCTTCCGCTCAGGTCGTGATCCCACAGCCCAGGGATCCAGTCCTGCATCGGGCTCCCTGCAGGGAGCCTGCTTCTACCTCTGCCTGTGTCTCTGCCTCTCTCTCTGGGTCTCTCATGAATAAATAAATAAAATATTAAAATAATAAAAAATTAAAAAATAAACTTCATTTGTTGATATCCACAAAATAACTTGCTTGCATTTTGACTGAATTGAATCTACAGAT